>NC_092335.1:216656944-217311388 GCF_046630445.1 Rutidosis leptorrhynchoides
CGGATATGATATAAATTTCGAAGTACTAAAGCATCCGGTACTTTGGATGGGGTTTGTTAGGCCCAATAGATCTATCTTTAGATTTCGCGTCAATTAGGGTGTCTGTTCCCTAATTCTTAGATTACCAGACTTAATAAAAAGGGGCATATTCGATTTCGATAATTCAACCATAGAATGTAGTTTCACGTACTTGTGTCTATTTTGTAAATCATTTATAAAACCTGCATGTATTCTCATCCCAAAAATATTAGATTTTAAAAGTGGGACTATAACTCACTTTCACAGATTTTTACTTCGTCGGGAAGTAAGACTTGGCCACTGGTTGATTCACGAACCTATAACAATATATACATATATATCAAAGTATGTTCAAAATATATTTACAACACTTTTAATATATTTTGATGTTTTAAGTTTATTAAGTCAGCTGTCCTCGTTAGTAACCTACAACTAGTTGTCCACAGTTAGATGTACAGAAATAAATCGATAAATATTATCTTGAATCAATCCACGAACCAGTGTATACGTATCTCAGTATTGATCACAACTCAAACTATATATATTTTGGAATCAACCTCAACCCTGTATAGCTAACTCCAACATTCACATATAGAGTGTCTATGGTTGTTCCGAAATATATATAGATGTGTCGACATGATAGGTCGAAACATTGTATACGTGTCTATGGTATCTCAAGATTACATAATATATAATACAAGTTGATTAAGTTATGGTTGGAATAGATTTGTTACCAATTTTCACGTAGCTAAAATGAGAAAAATTATCCAATCTTGTTTTACCCATAACTTCTTCATTTTAAATCCGTTTTGAGTGAATCAAATTGCTATGGTTTCATATTGAACTCTATTTTATGAATCTAAACAGAAAATGTATAGGTTTATTGTCGGAAAAATAAGTTACAAGTCATTTTTGTAAAGGTAGTCATTTCAGTCGAAAGAACGACGTCTAGAAGACCATTTTAGAAAACATACTTCCACTTTGAGTTTAACCATAATTTTTGGATATAGTTTCATGTTCATAATAAAAATCATTTTCTCAGAATAACAACTTTTAAATCAAAGTTTATCATAGTTTTTAATTAACTAACCCAAAACAGCCCGCGGTGTTACTACGACGGCGTAAATCCGGTTTTACGGTGTTTTTCGTGTTTCCAGGTTTTAAATCATTAAGTTAGCATATCATATAGATATAGAACATGTGTTTAGTTGATTTTAAAAGTCAAGTTAGAAGGATTAACTTTTGTTTGCGAACAAGTTTAGAATTAACTAAACTATGTTCTAGTGATTACAAGTTTAAACCTTCGAATAAGATAGCTTTATATGTATGAATCGAACGATGTTATGAACATCATTACTACCTTAAGTTCCTTGGATAAACCTACTGGAAAATAGAAAAATGGATCTAGCTTCAACGGATCCTTGGATGGCTCGAAGTTCTTGAAGCAGAATCATGACACGAAAACAAGTTCAAGTAAGATCATCACTTGAAATAAGATTGTTATAGATATAGAAATTGAACCAAAGTTTGAATATGATTATTACCTTGTATTAGAATGATAACCTACTGTAAGAAACAAAGATTTCTTGAGGTTGGATGATCACCTTACAAGATTGGAAGTGAGCTAGCAAACTTGAAAGTATTCTTGATTTTATGTAACTAGAACTTGTAGAATATATGAAGAACACTTAGAACTTGAAGATAGAACTTGAGAGAGATCAATTAGATGAAGAAAATTGAAGAATGAAAGTGTTTGTAGGTGTTTTTGGTCGTTGGTGTATGGATTAGATATAAAGGATATGTAATTTTGTTTTCATGTAAATAAGTCATGAATGATTACTCATATTTTTGTAATTTTATGAGATATTTCATGCTAGTTGCCAAATGATGGTTCCCACATGTGTTAGGTGACTCACATGGGCTGCTAAGAGCTGATCATTGGAGTGTATATACCAATAGTACATACATCTAAAAGCTGTGTATTGTACGAGTACGAATACGGGTGCATACGAGTAGAATTGTTGATGAAACTGAACGAGGATGTAATTGTAAGCATTTTTGTTAAGTAGAAGTATTTTGATAAGTGTATTGAAGTCTTTCAAAAGTGTATAAATACATATTAAAACACTACATGTATATACATTTTAACTGAGTCATTAAGTCTTCGTTAGTCGTTACATGTAAGTGTTGTTTTGAAACCTTTAGGTTAACGATCTTGTTAAATGTTGTTAACCCATGTTTATAATATCAAATGAGATTTTAAATTATTATATTATCATGATATTATCATGTATGAATATCTCTTAATATGATATATATACATTAAATGTCTTTACAACGATAATCGTTACATATATGTCTCGTTTAAAAATCATTAAGTTAGTAGTCTTGTTTTTACATATGTAGTTCATTTTTAATATACTTAATGATATGTTTACTTATCATAGTATCATGTTAACTATATATATATATCCATATATATGTCATCATATAGTTTTTACAAGTTTTAACGTTAGTGAATCACCGGTCAACTTGGGTGGTCAATTGTCTATATGAAACATATTTCAATTAATCAAGTCTTAACAAGTTTGATTGCTTAACATGTTGGAAACATTTAATCATGTAAATATCAATCTCAATTAATATATATAAACATGGAAAAGTTCGGGTCACTACAGTATTGACAGAGTGGTATCAGAGCCAGGATTGTTATAGAGAACCATGATTGCATTTTATGTGTGCCCTATGTGTTAGTTAGGTGCCTTAGCAATCTATAGGACTATAACCTTTCATGCCTTAGTTTAAAGTGTAATCCTCATATCTATGCTTGTCTTACTATGCTCTCCTTATATCTTTACTGTCATACCGTGCCATAGATGCAGTGACCTGGAAATTTCCGACCAAATTTAAACTTAATCTTTATATGATCTCAACACGATAAGCAAAGTCTGTAATGTTGGAGTCTTAAAAATTTTAAACTGTTTCATATATTCAATTGACTTTCGACTATTCCCGACGATTCACGAACAATTAATTGTAAATAGATATGTGTGTGTATATATATACATAGTAATTGAAATTTATAATTTGTAATATATATATATATATATATATATATATATATATATATATATATATATATATATATATATATATATATATATATATATGTAATAAATATTAAAAATTCAATATATTATATAATTGGTAAATAATAATAAATTGTAATATATTAAATCAAGTTACAAGTTCGAATATGATTATTATTACTTTCAATATTATTATCAATAGTAATATTGATATTAATATCAGTATTAATAATATTATTAATTTCAATACATAATATACAGATATGGAAATTGATACCTTTTATTTGATAATAATATTATTAATACTAATTGTTATTCTTGTTAAAATTATAATTATTATTAGTTGTGACTTACTATTATTGTTATTACTCTTATTATTATAATTATTACTATTAATTATTATTATTATTATTATTAGTATTTTGATTATTATTATTAATGTAATTATAATTATTAATTAATAAAATCAATTATATAAAAACATAAATATAGATTTGGAATGTAAATCTATTTCAGTAGGATTGTGTTCAGATGAAAACAAATTGATAAGATATCACAGATTTAGATTGTACGAATTCTGTTAGAAGTCTCAATCTATTTTATCTATTTTTTTCTCCCTTTCTGTTCCTGATTGAGGAATCTGTCGATCACTATCTACTACAAAACAACTGAAATTGATTTCTATTGTGATATAAAATATACACTAGCACGTTATGTATACCTACTACTGATTCTCGTCGTAATTCAACACCATAACCATCACCTAATTCTTTCCTTCTCTCTTTCTATATTTGTCTATCTCTTTCTTAAAAATCCTGGTTACCGTTTCGAATCACAACCAGAGATCATTACAACATACTATTATCTGTGTAAACTTTTCGAATTTAAACCAAAACCACAATCCACCACCTACAATCACCACCTTAAAGCTTGATTAAACAAGATCATCACTTTTTAAATCCTTCTTGGTCACCCCCTACACGACACCCTTGTACCATCACCTCTAAACTTCCACCACTAATTTCCGTTGGTTATTTGTTGTGTGCTTGCTGTTTGAACATATCACCAAGTCCATCACTTATCTCTTTTCTATCCATGATTAAGAAAACCACCAATGTTGATAAACCATCACCTTGATCACCATTAAAACACCAACTGCACTTCTGTCCTAGTTCCTATCTATCAAACCATTAGATCACCGGAACTACACCATGAAAACAAGCTGCTACACCAGCTTGAATACGTTCTGTTTCTATCACCCTAAAACAACCATCGTGAACCTATTTATTATTTTCTTTCCGTCACCTTCAAAACCAAACGTTGAAGCCTTCAACACCATCACACCACTCTCTTTCTCTTCTCCTTGAATATGAAACCAAACCAAACACCCGGGAACTAACTGCTACTATCATTATATGTGTTTCTGCTTTGATGTCGTGAAAAAAAACAACATCACTACAACCTCACTGTATTCTTTTTCCTACAATCAAACATCAACCCACCAATGAGCCACCTCTATTACCCGCAACCAGTTACCACCTCTTTAAATTTTTTTTCTCCTTCTTCGTAAACTTGCGAAATCACATACAAGACCATTTATTATTTTACTCTTGATTGCTTCGATTATTCTAAACAAATATAAAGAATGAGGAGGATACTTTATTATTTGTTTGTCCTTTTACCTAGTGGCCAACATGAAATATCACTTTAAGATAGTGGGGAACCATTGAATATTTTTCTTCCTAAAACTCATGTCGTGGCAAATTCCAAAACACAACACAACAATTAAGTTAATTTAATTGGGCTGCAAATGATTCGTTCCCTTTTAAATTTTTTTAGCACCGAATGGTGTTGAGTGGATGAGGCCAAGGATTAGTTTTGCATAAGTGGGGTTGGAACATGATTAAACAACACATGATGGGAGTGCATGATAGTTACAGCATGATATTTTTTTTTTATATATCGACTATAGGAGGTTAACCAAACAGGCTACGAGGTTCCTGGTTGGGCTGCCGAGTTTTCTATTGAGATTGGGCTGAAGAGTGCAGTTGGGCCGAAGAGTGCAGTTGGGCCGAAATAAAAAGAACCAAGTTAATAGTCAATATTTGATTTGGGCTGCCATAATTGGGCCTCATTTCCTGTTTTGCTGGAGAGCCAAAAATGGAGGGTGAATATGATTATAAGAGTGATAATTATGATAATGTATGATTATAGATAGATGATAAGATAATGAATTGATATGGTTATGAAAGATAGATGAATTAATGAAGAAATAGTGTTGAGGATGGTTAGTTGATAATGATGATGTTTAGGATAAACGAAAACAGTAGATATAATCGATACATAGATATAGAACGGATATCAATCCAGAAAAGCAGAAGTAGCGGAATGGTTTGGAATGTTGTTGAGTTAATGAATGGTCGGGAGTTCGAATCCTTGCTGCTGCTAGTATTTTTCTTTTTCAAATATTTATTCGGGCTAAGTGTTGGGCCATGAATATGATGTTGGGCTTGGGAACTAAGGTGGCCTGAGGTAAATTTCGGCCCAATATTAACTAATAGGTACAAGTTACATAAATTAATTGGGGCATTTAAATTAGAGAAAAATGGTACGAATCGTTTGTCAAAGGTGTGTTAGCGGGTTAACGGGAGGTCGCGGGTTGGAGCCCTGTCTGGGACATTCTTTTTAGGAAAAAGCTTTTTAAGGTAGTATTATTTTTACAAATTATTATCATTATTATTATTATCATTATTTTATTACTAATATTATCATTATTATTATTACAACAAATAAATATTATATATATATAATTCTGCTTATAATAACATTACATATTATAAACATATATATATATATATATATATATATATATATATATATATATATATATATATATATATATATATATATATATATATATATATATATATATATTATTTTTTTATAAATATTCATATATAACAAATGATGTATTTTTAATATAATGTTAAACATATATAAATATTAATATAATTATATAAACATTAGTCATTTTAAAAGATACATACAAATTAAATATATATAATATATAATTTAAGATATAATAAATTTGTTTGATTACAAATATATGTGTTAATATATATAAATGATATAGGTTCGTGAATCCGAGGTCAACCCTACACTTGTTCAATGTCGTTCTATGTATTTTTACTACAAAATACAGTATGGTGAGTTTATTTGATTCTCTTTTACTCTTTACATTTTTGAGACTGAGAATACATGCGCTATTTTTACAACTGCTTCATGAAATGCTTTTGAAATATATTTTGAACTGCGAATACATGAAATGCTTTTATAAATGTTTGACGAGATAGACACAAGCAAAACATTCCTCGAATGAATTATTATGCAGACAGAAGTTCTGCGTATTATTATTGAATTATGTGGACATGATAATTGCCACCATTGAATTATGTGGACATGATAATTGCCACCATTGAATTATGTGGACATTGTAATTGCCACCACTGAATTATGTGGACATGATAATTGCCACCAATTGAAGTGAATGTTATGTACCGAGAGAATGATTTTATACACAGGTTATGTGTATGTTATTTTTGTGCACGAGATATGTGTACGGTTACTAAGATTTATGAAAAATGATTTCGTACACGAGAAAGGTGTACTGTATTTGAAAGATATCGCATGTACATTACAGGTGGGTATAGGATTCGGGCCCATTTGTACCATGCAGGATTTAAATCTTGTGGTCTATCAAAATGATGAATTTTATTGTTTACGATAAACCTATGAACTCACCAACCGTTTGGTTGACACTTGAAAGCATGTTTATTCTCAGGTATGAAAGAAATCTTCCGCTGTGCATTTTCTCATATTACATGGAGTCGTTCATGGCATATAGAGGTCCGTTCATCGCAATGGTACCAGATGTTATTGTATTCGTTCAGAAAAATTTGGACGGGGTATGACATGTGGTATTAGAGCGGTGGTCTTAGCGAACCAGGTCTTGCATCAGAGCGGTTGTTTAGATGCATTAGTGAGTCTGGACGTCGACCGTGTCTGCATGTTAAAAGTTTTGCTTATCGTTTCGTGTCGAAAATTACCTGCTTATCATCCTTAGGAAATTACCTGCTTATCATTCTTAGGGAATCACTTGCTTATTATTCTTAGTCTAGACACATTTTACTGCATCGACTGCATGAATAGTGTATAGACAAAGTTCATATCTTATCGTATCTGCTAATTTATATATTAGCGTATCTGTTATTGTTACCTTTGCCTGACAGCGTTCGTAGATTCCTCCGTAACTTA
Source organism: Rutidosis leptorrhynchoides (assembly GCF_046630445.1). Classification (NCBI taxonomy): domain Eukaryota; kingdom Viridiplantae; phylum Streptophyta; class Magnoliopsida; order Asterales; family Asteraceae; genus Rutidosis; species Rutidosis leptorrhynchoides. The sequence continues at coordinate 216,664,366 of NC_092335.1, forward strand.
TGGGATTTTAGTATTATATATGCATATGTAAATTATGTATTGCAGGGTACTAATCTACATCCTTTAATCTATTTCTTATCAAAAATCCTTTATCTGATCGTACGAGATGAATCCCTCCACCAGTTCGAGTCCCTCGGATTTCGATAGCTATTCCGTAAGTTATTCCGACATCTATTCCGACATGAATATTCACCTAAACTTCGAAAGCGGTGTCACCAGAATGAATCAATGAATCAGTTATCCCAAATTCATCTGATGGGTTCGTAGTCGATTTAAACAATGGAGACGCGAAGAAGGCGATCCTTTTCACCAACCGAATTTACCTCTTGGCAATGAACCTGAAGCACTTACCGGCGAATCAGTCCGAAACACCATTTTCACCCTCATTTCCCGAATATCTCCACATGATTATATTCTATCTAAAATTCTAAACCTTATTCATTCGCTCGTTCTGACCGACAATCATCCCGAAATAATAGAATAAGTCAACGAATTTCGCGCTCGAGTAATCAATTAGGAGAATATGGTGCAAAATTTACCAGCTTCAGCAACATCACCGGCACCAACAATACCATCAGCAATAGCACCAGTACCATTAACAATCCATGCCTTAACATCTCATTCTGTACCTTGAGTATAATCATCATTCTACGTATCGTTCTATATCAATTATCTTCGTTCTTCATGGCGATTTGGTAATCTCTAATGTTTTAGAGATTATGTACTCTAATTCTAGCCGTAAACTATATGAGTTTAATATCATATTAACTCATTAAATCCACGATTTACATCTGAAGGAAATATATATGTATATATGTTTTCATAAAGATTATAATTAAAAATTCTTTCGTACAAACTGTTAATGGTGAAAATATTTTAACGGGTAGGTAATACCCGAGGAATATTTAGTTTTTACACTAGTAAGTTACACTGTACATTCTTCGAATCTGATTCAACAGTCATTTACAATCCTACTTACATCCATCGATATACGTATCCGTTCACCACATAATAACCATTTTCATTCAATTTCATATTTGGATTTTGACCTACCAGAATCTGACAAGTGGCATAATGAAGAAAACATTGGATACAATAAAATTTGTTAGAAACAAACAAATTAACTATGAGAAATTTTATTAAGAATTCACGCTAACAAAATCCTAGCTAACTGTTCCTAGCTAACTGTTAATTCCTTATTGTACATTTAATTATCACAATTTATTTTATCCCAATTTAATTCTCGCAATTTTATTTATTGTCATTTACATTCTGTAATTATAATTATTACTATTAATTATTATAATTATTACTATTAATTATTATTATTAGTATTTTGATTATTATTATTAATGTAACTATAATTATTAATTAATAAAATCAATTATATAAAAACATAAATATAGATTTGGAATGTAAATATATTTCAGTAGGATTGTGTTCAGATGAAAATAAATTGATAAGATATCACAGATTTAGATTGTACGAATTCTTTTAGAAGTCTCAATCTACTTTATCTATTTTTTTTCCCTTTCTGTTCCTGATTGAGGAATCTGTCGATCACTATCTACTACAAAATAACTGAAATTGATTTCTATTGTGATATAAAATATACACTAGCACGTTATGTATACCTACTACTGCTTCTCGTCGTAATTCAACACCATAACCATCACCTAATTCTTTCCTTCTCTCTTTCTATATTTGTCTATCTCTTTCTTAAAAATCCTGGTTACCGTTTCGAATCACAACCAGAGATCATTGCAACATACTATTATCTGTGTAAAATTTTCGAATTTAAACCAAAACCACAATCCACCACCTACAATCACCACCTTAAAGCTTGATTAAACAAGATCATCACTTTTTAAATCCTTCTTGGTCACCCCCTACACGACACCCTTGTACCATCACCTCTAAACTTCCACCACTAATTTCCATTGGTAATTTGTTGTGTGCTTGATGTTTGAACATATCACCAAGTCCATCACTTATCTCTTTTCTATCCATGATTAAGAAAACCACCAATGTTGACAAACCATCACCTTGATCACCATTAAAACACCAACTGCACTTCTGTCCTAGTTCATTTCTATCAAACCATTAGATCACCGGAACTACACCATGAAAACAAGCTACTGCACCAGCTTGAATACGTTCTGTTTCTGTCACCCTAAAAACAACCATCGTGAACCTATATATTATTTTCTTTTCGTCACCTTCAAAACCAAACGTTGAAGCCTTCAACACCATCACACCACTCTCTTTCTCTTCTCCTTGAATATGAAACCAAACCAAACACCTGGGAACTAACTGCTACTATCATTATATGTGTTTCTGCTTTGATGTCATGAAAAAAAAAACATCACTACAACCTCACTGTATTCTTTTTCCTACAATCAAACATCAACCCACCAATGAGCCACCTCTATTACCCGCAACCAGTTACCACCTCTTCAATTTTTTTTCTCCTTCCTCGTAAACTTGAGAAATCACATACAAGACCATTTATTATTTTACTCTTGATTGCTTCGATTATTCTAAACAAATATAAAGAATGAGGAGGATACTTTATTATTTGTTTGTCCTTTTACCTAGTGGCCAACATGAAATATCACTTTAAGATAGTGGGGAACCATTAAATATTTTTCTTCCTAAAACTCATGTCGTGGCAAATTCCAAAACACAACACAACAACTAAGTTAATTGGGCTGCAAATGATTCGTTCCCTTTTAAAAAAATTTAGCACCTAATGGTGTTGAGTGGATGAGGCCAAGGATTAGTTTTGCATAAGTGGGGTTGGAACATGATTAAACAACACATGATAGGAGTGCATGATAGTTACAGCATGATATTTTTTTTATATATCGACTATAGGAGGTTAACCAAACAGGCTACGAGTTTCCTGGTTGGGCTGCCGAGTTTTCTATTGAGATTGGACTGAAGAGTGCAGTTGGGCCGAAGAGTGCAGTTGGGCCGAAATATAAAGAACCAAGTTAATAGTCAATATTTGATTTGGGCTGCCATAATTGGGCCTCGTTTCCTGTTTTGCTGGAGAGCCAAAAATGGAGGGTGATTATGATTATAAGAGTGATAATTATGATAATGTATGATTATAGATATATGATAAGATAATGAATTGATATGGTTATGAAAGATAGATGAATTAATGAAGAAATAGTGTTGAGGATGGTTATTTGATAATGATGATGTTTAGGATAAATGAAAACAGTAGATATAATCGATACATAGATATAGAACGGATATCAAATCAGAAAAGCAGAAGTAGTGGAATGGTTTGGAATGTTGTTGAGTTAATGAATGGTCGGGAGTTCGAATCCTTGTTGCTGCTAGTATTTTTCTTTTTCAAATATTTAGTCGGGTTAAGTGTTGGGCCATGAATATGTTGTTGGGCTTGGGAACTAAGGTGGCCTGAGGTAAATTTCGGCCCAATATTAACTAATAGGTACAAGTTACATAAATTAATCGGGGCATTTAAATTAGAGAAAAATGGTACGGATCGTTTGGCAAAGGCGTGTTAGCGGGTTAACGGGAGGTCGCGGGTTCGAGCCCTGTCTGGGGCATTCTTTTTAGGAAAAATCTTTTTAAGGTAGTTTTATTTTTACAAATTATTATCATTATTATTATTATTATTATTTTATTACTAATATTATCATTATTATTATTACAACAAATAAATATTATATATATATAATTCTACTTATAATAACATTACATATTATAAACATATATATATATATATATATATATATATTATTTTTTTATAAATATTCATATATAACAAATGATGTATTTTTAATATAATGTTAAACATATATAAATATTAATATAATTATATAAACATTAGTCATTTTTAAAGATACATACAAATTAAATATATATAATATATAATTTAAGATATAATAAATTTGTTCGATTACAAATATATGTGTTAATATATATAAATGATATAGGTTCGTGAATCCGAGGTCAACCCTACACTTGTTCAATGTTGTTCTATGTATTTTTACTACAAAATACAGTATGGTGAGTTCATTTGATTCCCTTTTACTCTTTACATTTTTGGGAGTGAGAATACATGCGCTATTTTTACAACTGCTTTATGAAATGCTTTTGAAATATATTTTGAACTGCGAATACATGAAATGCTTTTATAAATGTTTGACGAGATAGACACAAGCAAAACATTCCTCGAATAAATTATTATGCAGACAGAAGTTCTGCGTATTATTATTGAATTATGCGGACATGATAATTGCCACCATTGATTTATGTGGACATGATAATTGCCACCATTGAATTATGTGGACATGATAATTGCCACCATTGAATTATGTGGACATGATAATTGCCCCCAATTGAAGTGAATGTTATGTATCGAGAGAATGATTTTATACACAGGTTATGTGTATGTTATTTTTGTGCACGAGATATGTGTACGGTTACTAAGATTTATGAAAAATGATTTCGTACACGAGAAAGGTGTACTGTATTTGAAAGATATCGCATGTACGTTACAGGTGGGTATAGGATTCGGGCCCATTTGTACCATGCAGGATTTAAATCTTGTGGTCTATCAAAATGATGAATTTTATTGTTTACGATAAACCTATGAACTCACCAACCTTTTGGTTGACACTTGAAAGCATGTTTATTCTCAGGTATGAAAGAAATCTTCTGCTATGCATTTGCTCATATTACATGGAGTCATTCATGGCATATAGAGGTCCGTTCATCGCAATGGTACCAGATGTTATTGTATTCGTTCAGAAAAATTTGGACGGGGTATGACAATAGAATCTACTTAGTACTCCTTCTCTAGGATGTCTAGTCAACACCCAATCATCATTTTGGATGCTGAAGGATTCAACACTGAAGGATCTATCCGCACACCCAATTACTCACTTGCTTCACCATTATTATCACTAACTAACCCATATTATATTTTCTTATCCATTGGTGTTGCTACCTAGTGCACCATAACACTCCAACTAATACTGTCTTTATGTATTGAAGATCAATGGAAACTCGTGGTGCTAACGCTCTTCCCAATGTCACTTTGACTCCCGCACAATTTCAACAACTACTTGCTACCGCCCAAGGCAACAATAATAAAGGGAACAACCAAGGAAATCCACCTACATCATGCACCTACAAGGAGTTTATGAACTGTAAGCCTCCATCCTTCAATGGAAATGAGGAAGCAGTCGAGTTGACTCGTTGGTTCGAAAAGGTCGAATCAATCTTTCACATCTGTAACTGCGCGGAGGTCGATCGAGTGAAATATGCCACTCATACATTAAGTGGTCTTTCTTTAACTTGGTGGAATGCTTATGCCCAAACTGTAGGGCTAGATGCTACTAATTCTATTCCATGAGCCGTTGTGAAAAGAATGATGACTGATAAGTTTTGCCCAAGGAACCAAATTCTTAAACTAGAGGTTGAGTTTTGGGAATTTAAGGTTAATGGTACCAATATTGAAGCTTATACCAACAGGTTTATAGAGTTGGTTTCTTTGTGTCCGGACATGGTGCCAACTGAACAAAAGAAGATCGAGCGATACATCGAAGGTCTTCCTGACGAGATTCAAGGAAATGTTATTGCTGCTAGTAAAGAGACCTTGGATGGAGTGATACTTATGGCTCAAAACTTGATGATGGCTAAGAGGAGAAAGGCCGCGGTTAATAAACAAGCCGAGGCTAAGACTAGTGAAGGCAAAAGGAAATTTGAACCTACTCAAGAATCAAAGCAAGGTTCAAATAAGAAAGTTGCCGAAAATTCAGGAGGAGGTTATTCTGGGAAACGACCTTATTGCAGGCGTTGTGAGAGACACCATTCTGGGTGGTGCAAGGCTGAGTGCACCCACCAAGTGTAAAAATATTGGTCATATAACCAAGACTTGTAGGGTTGCAGTTCCTTCGACTAATACACCTGCAACAAAAGCCAACGCAATTGTTCCTACATGATATGATTGTGGAGAAAAAGGGCATTTTCGCAACCAGTGTCCAAAGAAAAAGGATAACACGGGAAATGCTAAAGGCCGAGCGTTTGTGATGACTGCCGAGGAAGCTCGAGATAATGAGGAAGAAGGGGAAGAGGCACAATGAAGAGTTTTTGACAACTACAAGAGTCATTTAAATTTCTCATAGTGTTCCTTATGTTATCATTTAGTACTGCAATATTTTGAAAGATTTCGTTAAGTTTCTGTAATACTCTGGTTATTTTCTTTTAAATGAATGAATGATGTTATTTTCTTATCTTTCATTTTCCATTGAATCATTCACCTCGAATAAGATGAATATTGACTATATGACATAGTAGTAACTTTATGGAGTGATAAAAGTATGATTTAGTATAATATAATGGCACCTGATCAACGTAGTTATATTATGATAAATCATGCAGAAATCCTAATGGATCATGATGGGAATAAGATTTGATCAACCTTAGGACCATTGTGTACTATTACTGATGTGTTCTAAAGGGTATGTATGAAACGGCTATCAGTTTTATATTTATTTACTACAGGAAATCACCTAAATTAAAGTAAAACACAAAAGGCAAGTATACATATCGTGTAATAATATAGCTAAGGTAAAGTCCGGGAGGTCGATCTGTGGACACTATTATTGGGTGTCTTACTAGGTCAAATTAGTTAATTAAGTAGTTAAACTAAATTTAGTAATATATAGTAATTATAGGTAACTTTGGGGGGATTTACCGTTTAATGACCGGTTTGTCGATTTTGAGACTTATATCACAGTTAAAACCTAATGCAAAATATTAAATATAAATATAACTTATTTTAAAGAGTAAAGTAAATGACAACAAATAAAAGTGCAATAATTAAAAATATAAATAAAGCGTAAAAATAAAAGTGCGATAATTTAAAGTACGATAAATAAAATGACGATAAATGAAAGTACGATGAGATATAAAATAAAGAAATTATGCTTATTTAAACTTCTGTAATCATGATGTTTGACGTTTTGATTTTAATTTATTACCATGGGTTAATTGTCCTTTGTCCTGGATTATTCGATACGTCTATCTGGTTTTTGTCCATAACAGTCCATCGGCCATAATTATAAAGTGCGAGTATCCTTGTCAAATTACCCTTATACCCGAAGTCAAATATTCCAATTAATTAAGGATTTAAACTGTGACGCAGTTATCACTTCTGTCAAAAATTACACCAGTTATCACTGTATGTAATCCACTCCTGTTTTGATTAGATATGAATATTACTTTACCCACTTGATCAGTTTGAATAATCAATTACCTAACCCGAATAATTAGTTAAATGATTATAATAGATTCCGTATGAACGTCACTAAATAGGAAAACCATAATCATTATTAATTATTAGGTTAATTAATTTGAAGATAGGTTCGACAGACTCCGATGAGTTGTCACTCAATTAGACAATACCCCCCATCTATTAATAACCATAGTCCAATTTCCACAAGTGTCGGTCTTTTGCCCAAACCTTAATTATGGTCCAAAGTTTAATAACCCCTTCTTAATATTTTGTCTAACATCATGATTACTTCGGCTTAAATAAGCATAATAATAACTTAGTTACGAGACATTAATTTAAAAAGGAAGAACATAACTTACAATGATTATTTATAGCGTAGCGTTACACGGACAGAGTTTCGATTTAAAACCCGTAAAACATTCTTACAATAACCCAATTATTATTAAACTTAAATTAAAATTATAATTATAAAATATATATATATATATATATATATATATATATATATATATATATATATATATATATATATATATATATATATCGTATATGATATGAGAAAGGAAAAGAAAAAGGTGTAGTTTCTTCATTACTCCGTGCCTTGCTTTTATAGGCAAATGATTGATACTGTTGTAGGTGGAATGTTAGCTGGCTACCATTCAAAGTTGAATCAATAATATCTCGTTGCTAATTATTGATTTGAAATTTTCACTTATGACCCTTTAACTATGCTCAATTAACAACTTTTTATTATTTATTATTATTCTTATTATGAATTATTTAAATATTATATTATATTTTTGTGCATAGTTGACTTGTACTTTCAGCTCCGTTGCGTCGAGCGTTGAAAGTTGGTTCATGTCTCGGTTCCGGATTTTCGAACGCCTTTTCGTATAATTTAATATCTTGTACTTTTGTAATTTTGAGACGTTTCTCATCAATAAATTGAACCACTTGAATTGTACTTTGTACTTTTTAGCATTTTGGTTACTTGCGTCTTCAAATCGTCGAATCTGTCTTTTGTCTTCACCTTTTGTTATTTAAACGAATATCACTTGTAAATAGAACAATTGCAACTAAAAGCTTGTCTTTCTCGAGGGATAATGCTATGAAATATATGTTCGTTTTTAGCATTATCAGTTACCAACTCCTTATCTCTATATTGTAAACTAAAAATATCAACCCTGGATATTATATTATCTTTTGTTTTCAAATAATCTACGCCCGGTGATGTACCTATTTCATAGGTACCATACCGATTAGCTCCATCCGAAATGAAGGAATTATCTAATCAACTCCAAGGATTTTTGGAGAAAGGTTTCATTCATCCTAGCTTGCCTCCGTGGGGAGTACCCGTTCTTTTCATTAAGAAGAAAGGTGGCACGTTGAGAATGTGTATTAATTACTGAGAACTCAACAAGCTAACCACCAAGTATCGGTATCCACTCCTGAGCATTGATGACCTGTTTTACCAACTGCAAGGGTCAAATACCTATTCGAAGATTGATCTTAGGTCGGGTTACCATCAATAATGTTCTAATCTATTCCAAGAGCGAGAAAGAGTATGAGCAATCTCTGCGAATTATTCTAGAGCTCTTAAAGAAGGAACAACTGTATGCCAAGTTTTTTTTTCCAAGTGTGAATTTTGGTTGTGAACCGTACAATTTCTTGGGCATCTAGTAGATAGTGAAGGAATACATGTCGATCCTATAAAAATCACCGCTATCCAGAAATTTTCAAGAACTAGTCTTGGATGAAGTACATAAGACTAGATGTTCTATTCACCCAGGCTCTTTTGGCTGAAATTTCATACAATATCAGCTATCACTCAAGTAGATCCCCATTGTAATTAAGTGTAAACTTTGCTTTAACAAAACGTTGACCGAATGGCAATTTTTAGTCAACACTTCCTGTTAATTAAAGTTCATACATTTCACACCTCAAATCTTAAAGAATGTCTTGCCAATGACACACTTGTTATTCCATTGAATGATATTCGCATTAATGATAAAAAATGCATTCCGTTGAAGAACCGATAGAAGTTATGGATCGTGAGCTTAAAGGCTTGAACTAAAGCTCTATTCCTAATTGTTAAGATCCGTTGGAATTCACGAAGAGGCCCCGAGTATATCTGGGAATGTGAAAACCAGATGAAACGAAAATATCCACATCTATTCTCAACCGCTGATGCATCCGAGAAGTCTTCTAGAAACTTCGGGACGAAGTTTAAATTAACCGGGAGGTACTATAACAACCCTCATTTTTTCCTTCAAGAAATGACAGGAATGTCCTTAGGGTTTGTTGTTGCTTGTACGTTGTAACTAGGGTTGTTATCCGAAGATAATAAATAAAGTCATTAATACTTAAACCCTAATATTATTTAAAACCCTAAACCTAACCCTACCTATTAAATGCTAAACCCTAATACCATTTAATATTTAATACTTAAACCCTAACCCTAATATTAAATTAATAAATAAACTATATGTACTAATTAAAATGTGACAATATTATAAGATTCAAACAAATAAGAATTTATATAATCTAATATGAACTTAATAAAATTAATAAAAGTTAGGGTCTATTAAATAAATAAAATGCAAACCTAATATTAATAATTATAAAAAAATATAAATTATATAATTATTAATGAAATTGCCGAATAAAAAATAAAAATAAAAATAATAAACATATACATAAATTGGCTAGGCTAGAATTAAAATAGGAAACATCTTGATCCTTAAGTTAAAACAATCCTAGGCTAATCCAAATTACTCCTTGATCACCAAGTTAACTTGGAATCCTAGTTTGAATCCAATACTTGTTAAACTCTATATAAAGCCTCATATCTTTCCTTTGTTGTATCACAACTTCCACGCAAATAAACCCCAAAAACCTGCATACTAGTCGACTTTTCCTCCAGCTTTTCCCTCCAAATTTAGTCGACTAAATAAACCCCAAAACCCTAATTTAGTCGACTAAAACCCTTCAAAAATAGCCATCCATCCGCCACTTCCCTGCTGTTTTTCAGTCTCCTGTTTCGCCCTCAAAACAGCCCAAAAAGTGCCATAGTTGCTGCTGTGCTATTGCTGTTTTCTGTTGAACAAAAAGGACCCAAAAAGACCTCAAATTGTGTCGTTGTTGCTGCTGCTGTAATCTGGTTCCTGTTGCAGCTTCATTCAGCACTTTTTCTTGATCCTTAACCTTTTTAAGGTAGCCTAAACCCTAGTTTAATCTTGTTCTTAATTTAATTACTTTTAAAGTTATAATTACGTATGTTGTTATTAAGTATTATTGAAGTATAATGTTGATCAAGTGTTATGATTGATTATTAATGAGAAGATTATGAAGTATTAATAATTTGATAACTATTAAGTATGATTAGATTAAAAGTATTATGATTATTAAAAAGTTTAGGTTATGATCATGATTATTGGATATGAATATGAATTGATTAATAAGTTAAGGTTGATTGTATGATTATGATTATAGATAAAGAATATGATTATTAGTAATAAAGGTAATGATAATGATAGTAATATACGTGCATGCATGCATGCATGCATACATACGTATGTACATGTATATATTGTAAGTATATGCTTATGTATATATGCATACATATATAAATACGTGTATATGTATGTATATGTACGGGTGTGTGTATGTATGCTCTGTTAGTAAACATAGGAAATAAAGTAGTTATATGTATATGTACCATCTTTACACTTATGTATATGTAACACTTACATATATTATACATATATATCACCTAGTTATAAATATATGTATGTATCATATAGGCGTATTTATATATATGAAACATATGATGATAAGTATACATAATAGTTGATTAATTAAATAATAATACTATTATTAGTATAACTTATACACTTACCTATATAGTAATACTTAATTACACTAAATATATTATCATTATTATATATATAACTAATAGGTATCTTAATAACTTGTTATGTGTATACACTATTAACGTGAAGGTTATAATTAAATATAGCGTACAAAGACTACAAACATCACCGCTACTTGTGGCCTAGGGTGATCCTTGGTACCATTATGGGACGCTTGTGGATCTCAAAGGCCAAGACTTAGATTCTGGTTAAGAGATCCTGGGCCGCTCGGTAACAATAGATCATTCGAGTGACTTGCATGTTAGCAACGAAGTTTAGGCGAGATTGTACAACATCTTTGTTTAAAAATTATAACCCGAACTTCTAAAACTAGAAGCTCACTATAAGTGGAAGCTTTCCATAAATAGTAGGTTTCCAGAAATAGAAAATTTTGGGAAATAGGAACTTTTCTCGAAAACCGTCACTGTTAATATAGTATGCTATATTAATAAACAAACTTTATGTCTATTAGACATTAACTAATCAAAGGTTATATCTCTAGGTTGAGATCTCTGATTTCATACTCCGTTCATACTTCTTGCGTGGAATATCTTACTTACTACTAAGGTAAACTTCATAGCCCCTCTTTCTACTATTTATTAACTGTTTTACAACTTTTGGGGTGAGAAACATGCTTGCTTTTAAATGATTTACAATTTAGACACAAGTACCTAAACTATTTGATATGCAATTTCGTGAGACTTTTATTAAACATGTTTTTATTTTTACATGCAAATCCCCGCCATAATATCGTTAATTGCTGGAATTGAAATTTTGCAAGCTTAATTATTGTGAGTAGGACTATTGAGAGTGACGTCTCTACTCATTGGCGTGAACATCAAGGGGGTACATAATAATGATTGCCGACACCCGTACCGTGTCAGGGGTTAATGTTTAGTTCGATATTATAACTCATGGCATATTGAATATTTTGATATTTTGAATTAAATCTTGTGGTCTAAAACTTATTATGATTGTTAAACCTATGATGTTCACTCAACCTTTGTGTTGACACTTTAAGTATGTTTGTCTCAGGTGGAGATTAGCTTGTGTGGTGCCCTATGATGCTTAGTTAGCTATTGCATTGGAGTCCACATATTAGACTTATCATTTGTTATTTACACATGAATTTCATTATGTAAAACATTATTATGTTTCCGCTGTAAATCAAATTTTGTTAAAACGTCTCATTTAGAGTCGTTATCGTTTATACATACTTGTGTTGTGATATTGTGAAGTCATATTTCCCCAGTCCTATTTGGGGGTATGACACATTTATATACACCCAACCTCTATCTCTTATTTTCACCAACATGCAACTCTCATTTATCATCAACTTCATCATCCCCATCAACTTCATCACCATGTCTTCCAATAACAACAACAACAACATACTACCTCAAATGTCAATGACGATATGTTTTATAATATGCATCAAAATATGAGTTATTGATGCGAGCTTGGAGTACCATAACGAAGAAGTATGCGAACAAGTTTAGCGGCGACTATTAGTTTTATTGTTTTTAACTTTGATGTAATGTCGTTTTTATATTTTCATGTCTTGTATTTTCGTGTTTCAAGTTTAATAAAATGTTCACTTGTTTGACGTAATTATTTGACAAATATAATAATAATAATAATAATAATAATAATAATAATAATAATAATAATAATAATAATAATAATAATAATAATAATAATAATAATAATAATAATAATAATAATAATAATAATAATAATAATAATAATTTGTTTTTATATAAATAATAATATCATAATTTTTTTTTTATAAAATACAAGTAATAATAATAATTAAATTTAATATTAAAAATTGAAAGTGGGATCAAGTCGTGGAATAACACTACGTTATGGTTAAGAGTCCTCTTAGACAATGTATATTAGACAATGCATACAGATAGGTAAGATAGAAAATAATTGTGATAAGTGTGATTGTTATTGTCGAAAGTTAAGTTATGAATTTTTATTGAATTATTTTAATGAAGTGGCTAAATGAGTTATATCAAATAAATAAATGTGTGCCACAGTGAGACTAGAATTCTAAACCATATATACAAAGGTTATTCAAGAAAAGTTATCTGCTATGCTTATAAAGTGTAACTGATTTACATTAAATGATTATTGAAAATAGTAGTATGGTTAAAGTTTAATTTATTGTAGCATATATATATATATATATATATATATATATATATATATATATATATATATATATATATATATATATATATATATATATATATATATATATATATATATATATATATATATATATATATATATATATATATAGTGAGGATCTAAAGAGAACCAAAGGTGGTAGAGAATCGAAAGAATCAGTAGATTGACCTTCAATCTGTATGCAAACTGACCTTCAATCTGAGTGCAGACTGACCTTCAAGCTGTGTGCAGACTGACCTTCAATCTGTGTGCAGATTGACTCAATTTGTATACAGATGGAGCTTATTTTGTGTGCAGATTGATCGAACCCATGGAATCAACATATGACCTTCAATATGTATGCAAATTGACCTTCAATCTGTAGTAAATTGAAACTTTTTTTTTTAATTTAACATTGATATGTGAAATCGTACCTTAAAATAACTAGTTAAAAACTTAACAATTATCACACACTTACAGGCAACTATAACCCGATCATGCAGTAATCTATAAGTAATTTAACCAGTTCGTTCCACGGAGAGCAGTTTAATCAAGATCTTAACACTAATAATTATCCTAGAATTTAATTTAGAGATTGGGTGGTATTTCAATTCACTCAATCAACGTGAAGTAAAATGAAATGAATTAACAATAAAGATAAAACAATGTCCACTTGAATGATTCACTACTAGTATGGATTGTTCTTGCAATTATTACCGATTATTATGTTTTAAATATAGTTTTATGACTTTTCACAAAGTTCTAATCAATCAACGTTAGTAAACTCACATAAACTCGCTTCAAGAGATTAAACAATATTTGACAGAAACTAATGAGACTTGATTTGGACTAAACTCACATAAAGTCCTAATTCTCACAATCACTTGCAACAATTACACTATCATGCAATTCACAAGCCTTTCAATTACCAATTAAATCAATGACACAATCACTTGAAATCACTTCTCTAATTGTCTAGATCACCTAAGTGTTGAAGCATAGATTGCATCTCAAATCTAACTCACATTAAATGATTAACAATCTATGTAATTGAATTACGAACATAGGACATGCATAAGAGTGGATCTTTAATCAAACACAATTAATTTCAATCACAAACATTAAATCCATAAGATAGAACAATTCAATATTCATAGTTTCACATTCAAGCAAACACTAAACTGATTTAGTCTTGCATATTAAAGTAGCAAGAAATAAATAAATAATAAAAATCAAGAGTATTCATGATTAAAATGATAAACTGATAATAAAAACAAGTACCGAATGTTATGATTAACTAAATAGAAGTAAAGAATGAGCAAGCTTCAATGGTAGGGTTTAGGTCTTCAAAAACCCCTTTGATTCGTAGCTGGAAAACTGCACCCCCTTTTTGGGTTAAAAACCTCGAATATTTATAGCTAAACAAAAAGTCACCAGTTCGAGCCCGCATCGCGACCGCAATAGACCCATCGCAACCGGGATCAACCAACAGCATCGCGACCGCGATTCATATATTGCAACTGTGATTCACCCAATTTCGAATTCTGTCATTCCCTGCCAACTTATTACGACCGGGACACCTTTTATCACGACCGTGATTCACTCCAGACTCAGTAAAACTTCATTTTCTCGCATCTAAATGTACTTTAAGCTCAAATACCACCAATATTTAACAAGAAACAACCAAAACATTAACCCGAAGACCTCTGGAGCTAAATTCATCATTTTATATCAATTAATCACAAAAGTCTTCATATTTTCTCAAATAACCAACAATAAAGAACCGATATCGCACACTAAAATATGTATAATTTGAGCGATATCAAATCCCCCCCACTTGAACCTTGCTTGTCCTCAAGCAAGTCTATCTTCAAATAATTTCAACTAATATAAAAATAAATAAACTTGGACAAGTCTTCAAAAAGCATAGAATCAAGACATACCGATATCATCTTCAAAAGTAATAATTCCATACCGTGTAGTCTTCAACATAGCAAGCACAAGGATCAAGTCTTCAACAAAAACAACCAAATTAACCACAATTCAAACCTAAATCTACCCATCACAACCATTCCCCTGTCAAAGTCAACTCCCTCTTCGTAAAGGTGATCAAAACATCAATCTTCAAATATAAAATGTCATAAACTCAAACTTTTGAGCTCCTTGACTTTGACCAGTTATGTAGGATTCACGGATAGCCATCAACTCACCAAAATTAACTCAAATTATCAACAAGATATAAATCATAAGCTCCAATCACCATGAAAATCATAAAGTAAACCCTCCAAATGAACAAGGGTCATAAATATCATAAAAATTACCGTTCACCAAGGATATATATATATATATATATATATATATATATATATATATATATATATATATATATATATATATATATATATATATATATATATATATATATATATATATATATATATATATATATATATATATATATATATATATATATATATAATAAGTATACACCTTCAAAAAGTATGCTCCTCTAATCAACCCGCTATGGCTATCCCTCTTCCACCTCCATGCCCCAAAACACCAATGATTCGTCAATTCCATATATAATCGTCAATTCTGAAAATTGGGTTGGTGAGTGCGCCAAAGCATAGGGGACTGGTTACCCCTATCTTTATAGTCGATCCGGGCACAGGATAACAGGCACTCATCAAGCTTTCTATCACAACTCTATGGTTTCTCTCATAGTAGGGCGAAATCATTGACGGAGATTCGTGGAATTAGGGCCCCACGTGGCTAATTAAGAGGTCCATCAATTCCAAAAAAAAAAATTGCATTTTTTTCAAAAAGCGGTGTGCATACAAGCCTTCCCGATTATGGGTCAGCCGCACGGGTAGTTGCCAACCCGGCATTTCACCGAAGTAAACAACTACCTTGTGTGATGCCCCGTACAAAACCATCGTGTACGAATCATCAACAACAGGATCATTACAAGGTCAAATACTATATGCGGTTTCAAAATAAGTTTGCATTCATGAATATAGGTGACGTCTTAACCAACGTCAAATGTTTAACATACGAAAGTGTGCTTCTACGAATAGAAGGCATTAATAATAGTACGTGACCCATAGGTCATTACAAATTCATTGTTTCAAAAGTAACAAAGTTTGAATTCAAATAAATATTTCATGCGAAGACATCTCTAATAAGCACAGCGGGAGTCTACAAAGCATGAAAACTACAGCGGAAGCAATCAAACCTTAAGCACCTGAGAAAAACATGCTTAAAAATGTCAACACAAAGGTTGGTGAGCTATAGTTTAAGTATAACAGTAATGTAAGGTAGGCCACGAGATTTCAGTGTTTTAAAACAGTATGAAAAGTATATGTATAATCGTGGGCACTTGGTAACTAACTTAACGTAAATAACAACCCCTAAAAGTACACTTGTCGAGTGCGTAAGCTTACGAAGTATTAAACACCCGTTAAATGCTAGAGCTACTAGCCCGGGTGGGGATGTCAAACCCTATGGATCCATATCTAAGATTCGCGTTCACCGGTTCAAAGACCAATGACTAAACATTACCGAGCTAAGGGGAAAGTTTATGCCGTTGTATAACCCACACATATATAAAGTTTAAGTACTCGTGCCTAGTATGTAAAACATAAAATGCGCATGTATTCTCAGTTCCCAAAATAGTTAAAGTAAAAAGGGATGTTATAACTCACAGTGGAAAGTAGTAAAAGTCGATACGCGGGAATAGTAAGCTAGTAGTTTGGTCCGGAAGGTCCTCAACCTAAGTCAAAAGTTACTAAGTCAGTAAATTGTTCTCAAAGGTTTAAAAGTATGTAAATTAGGTCTTAAGTATCATAATCATTCATCATCAAAAAAAAAGTGTAAAGTAAGTTTTATTCAAGAATAGAGTTTGAAATAAAGGCTGACTTCGTTTAGTATCCACGACCTCTATACAAACTGAAAAGAGGTGAGACCAGTGGCCATGGCTCCGTATATGAGTCCCCTAGAGGCTGACCAATTTTTTGAACCAAACTCTTCTTCGTTTGACCGTGGCAACGGTTTAAGTGCGAGTAGGTCAGAAATTTTAGCATAACGTTAAAAGGGTGTAGTGACTTTCGGATGGCCATAAATCCTAAACCGTAACTCGGATTAAGACGAGGTCTAAACGGAAAATCATCTACTCGAACCGAAATAACTGAAAATAAACTTTCCAGTAGCCCAAGTGGTCTGATCAGACCCAGAAAACAGTGAGAAATGTGTTCCGGTGGGTTCTTGGTGCTTGATGCTCATCACGGTTCTCATCCTTGATGCGTATAGCTTCAAGTGTACAACTCGTTGATGGATTTGCATCATCTTAACCAAGGTTTGACCATCATAACACTAGTGTAAGTCTAAGATAAGTAGCACAACTCATTTAAATGTTGTAAGTAGGTTGATGAACCAAAGTTACGTCAAGATCTTAGATCCGACACATACATGAGTTATAAAAGTAATATTAAGCTACAAACTTGAAAGTAAACTAAATAAACAAGATCTTAAGTTGTAAAACTTAGATCTTAGTTAGATCTTAAAGATACTAGACTAGAAAGTCTAGATCTAGTGTTCTTAAGTTAGATCCTAAGTTACAAAACTTGGATCTACACTTTAATGAAACCATAAGTTATGAAACTTAGATTTTCAACTTGTAACATGTATGTAAGCTTATAAGCTTTTATTTACAACAAAATTAGAAGACCATAAGCTATATAAACTTAGGTCCAACATAACTGTTTGAAGTTATAACTAGAAAGTTATACTTCCATGTTCTTGAACTTATAAAGTTAACTTTAGTTTCAAGAAATATGAGATCAAGATTAACTACTAATACTTGACCAAATTAACAACATCACAACTTTAAAGTACTTACAAAAGAAAGAATTAACTAAAGTACAAGTATTATGTTCATGTTTTGTGACGACCCGGAAATTTTCGACCAAATTTAAACTTTAATCTTTATATTATTCAGACACGATAAGCAAAGTTTGTTAAGTTAAATCTCAAGAATTTTAAATTGTGTTCATACATTCATTATAACCTTGACCAAATTCTGACGATTCACGATATATATTATAACTTGAGAATATTAATAAAGTATTAAACGTATAATACTTTACACGAACGTATTTGTTTCAATATGATTTTCGACGAAAAAAAATATATTAAATGATTGAATTATCAGAAACATTGAATTATGATTACAAGTCTCTGTTGAGAGGTCTACTATGATTTGAGAAAATCTATTCCTCTTAACGATATTCAGAATAATTTGTAAAGATATTTATAAATAAAAACAAAAAGTGTCATTTACGAAAGTTAGACAAAAGTTAGTGGAGAATTGGTTTCCATAATATTCTATTAATCTATTTTCAAACGTACAAAGACGTTTTCAGTTTAAAAAGAACTTTATTATTAAAACGTATATAACTTTTATAAATATCTAGAATCACTTTTGACAACTCATTACTTAACCAGTATAATAAATATAACGATATTTATATTTTATTTCATTAAATATATATAACGATTTAAATTAATATTATATATATTTATACGCGTATTATATATACATAGTTTTTTATACTTTTACTATACGTTAACTTTACCTTTACTTTACTTTTACTTTACTTTAACTTTAATAATTCATACTTTAATAATTCACTTTAATAATTCATACTTTAATAATTCACTTTAATAATTCATACTTTAATAATTCACTTTAATAATTCATACTTTAATAATTCATACTTTAATAATTCACTTTAATAATTCATACTTTAATAATTCACTTTTATAATTCAAAAATCTATTATAAATAGAATTCAATAGGTTTCATTATTTCATAGAAACTTGAAAATATATTTCTCTAAACTCTCTCAATTGAGATATATATATATATATATATATATATATATATATATATATATATATATATATATATATATATATATATATATATATATATATATATATATATATATATATATATATATATATATTTGCTCTGTATTATTTCAAGATATTATTAGTATACATAAAATATTACGACGGAGTGCTGTCCGAGTGATTTCAAAATAGTTTTTTTGAATGAGTCGAAGCTAAGGAAATTATGGGTTATAGCTATGGAGGTGATGGGTATGGTTCATGGGTATGCTCGTGAGGTCAATCTAGTGTTTATCATCTCCGTTGCGTCTACGTACTTTCCTGCAATATTGAATCTCAATATTGATACGTTCGTGAATCCGAGGCCAACCTTTCACTTATTAAATGACGTTATATGTATTTTTACTACGAAATACAGTATTGTGAGTTTCATTTGCTCCCTTTTATATATATTTTTGCGACTGAGAATACATGCGCTGTATTTATAAATGTTTTACGAAATAGGCACAAGTACTAAAACTAATTCTACGTGGGTTTAAACCAGAAATATACCCTTAGCTTGGTAACATTAAACTACTTGTCTATGTAATGTAGGCGCGAATCCTAAAGATAGATCTATTGGGCCTGACAAACCCCATCCTGACTATGGGATGCTTTAGTACTTCGAGGTTATTTTAAACACACCTGATCCGGTGTACTTCAGAGGGTAAAACATGAACGTTAAGGCTTGTTACCGGGTGCCTACAACTTATAGAATACTTTTATACACTTGCGAGTGTACATATATTTATAAACAGAAATCTTGTGGTCTATTAATATATTGAAATGATTGTTATGATAAACCTGTGAACTCACCAACCTTTTGGTTGACACTTTAAAGCATGTTTATTCTCAGGTATTAAAGAAATCTTCCGCTGTGCATTAGCTCATTTTAAGGATATTACTTGGAGTCATTCATGGTATATTTTGAGAGACGTTGCATTCGAGTCATTGCGTTCATCAAGATTATTATTAAGCCAATTATAGTTGGATGTATTATGAAATGGTGTGCTTGCCGTCAACTTTCGTTGTAAAGAAAGTTTGTCTTTTAAAAACGAATGCAATGTTTGTAAAATGTATCATATAGAGGTCAAATACCTCGCGATGTAATCAACTATTGTGAATCGTTTATAATGTATATGAACGGGTCCTTTCAGTTGGTATCAGAGCGGTGGTCTTAGCGAACCAGGTCTGCATTAGTGTGTCTAACTGATAGTCATTAGGATGCATTAGTGAGTCTGGACTTCGACCGTGTCTGCATTTCAAAAGTTTTGCTCATCATTCTTGTCGGAAATTACCTGCTTATCATTCTTAGTCTAGATACATCTTATTGCATTGATTGCATGAATAGTGTATAGACAAAATTCATTTCTTAGCGTATCTGCTAATTCATATCTTAGCGTATCTGTTACTGTAAACTTTGCCTGACATATTCCGTAAATTCCTCCGTAATCTACGAAACCTTTTGCTCTATATAATTAGAATACCACCCGATAGCCGAAAAATCATTTCATATCGAAAAATTCTTTATTCAATCGTACGAAATGGAATTCGTCATTAGTTCAAGTCCCTCGGATTCCAAAATGGAATCCCACTCAAGTTCCGAAAGCAGTGTGACCGGAATGGATCAACTAATTAGTCATCATCTATTCTGGATAAATTGGGGATGGGTTCGTAGCCTCCTTAATCATTGGAGACAAGAAGAAGGTGATCCCTTCCATCCACCACATTGCCCTCTTGGCGAAGAACCTGAAGCACTTACCGGCGAACCTATCCGAAACACCATTTTCTCTCTTATTTCTAGAGTATCTCGTCACGATTACATACTACACCAAATTCTAGATTTTATTTATCCGCTCGTTCGAACTGACAATCACCCCGGTGTAATAGAAGAAGTCAACGAGCTTCGCGCTCGGGTAGTGGCTTTGGAGAATATGGTGCAAAGGTTACAAACACCAGCAGCAGCACCAGCAGCATAAACAGTACCACCATCAGCAACACCAACAGTACCATCACCACCAACAACAACAACATCCACATCCCACACCGCAACATCACAATATGTATCTCAAACATCAACGTCATACGCCCTGTAAATATCCAGGAATATCAACAACAACAAACGATGAAGTATTAATTCATAAACTTCATTGAAGAGATATCTCTGCGGCAGTTATGTAATCTCCAAAATCTTAGAGATTATTTAATTCTGACCGTAAATCGGATGAGTGAACGGAGATGGTAGAGTAGAAACTTTGATCGAAAATGGTGGACGATTTACAAGCTAGAATTGTTTTACCAACAGCATCAACAGGACCGTAGCATCATCAACACAGTCAGTGCCGTCAGTATCGTCAGAATCAACAGCACCTATAACATCACAAACTCTGTCAGTTCAAGAATCATTGTGGACATCATTACGAATCAACAACAAATATATTGTATCAACGAGTTATGAAGTATTAACTCATTTCCAATCGAAAGATTTATATGTATATTTTATATGTATAAAATTTTAAACCATAATAAATCTTCCTGTACTAAGCTATTATGTGTGAATCTTAACTACTCAGTTAATTCATATTATAAATATGCAATGATGTACGTCCTTCGTCCGCAACTTAACCATCGTTAATTACAATCTCTGTCTCAATTCAATAAAAAATCCAATTTATAATAAATCAAGTGTATTATTCGAATATATGTTTGATTTTACGCTTTCATCATCGATGTACTCGAAACTTTTCAAATAACATCATTCGTACCTTACGAAGTTCACAAGAATTTCACGAAAACCAACAAATAACAAAGTAATGATTCATAATTTCAATATTATTGAAGAAATACTTATGCAATTTATAAAGTTTTAGAGATTACTCAATTCTAGTTCCAACCATAGAACAAATTAGTTTAATTTAATATTAACTCATTAAATCTATATTACATCTAAAGAAAATATACACATATATTTTCATAAAGACTGTAATAAACTTCTTTTGTACAAAATATTAATTCTGAAAATTTTTTTAACGGGTAGGTAATACCCGAAAGATATATAAATTCACAATTAATATATTACATTTTTCGAAACTGATTCAGCAATCATCAACTATACTCCCTACTTTCACAACAATATCCATTCTTTCATATAAATCAAAACAATCATACTCATTCAAATTCAATTACATATTTTGATTTTGAAATCGCATAATTCAATTCGAAATATAACCAGTATCATCACTCTTAGATTCCTATATCTTTTAAAGCTATACTTTGACTTCAAAACTGTGTTAGAACATCATATGTATTAACGATTACAATATGTGCTCAAACCCTTCGAAATTCCTGAAGACACTTTAACTAAGGAACAATCGAGATGATGATCCAACCACATGTTACCCACAGTTATACACCTGAAAAACTCTCAAAACCCAAGTCAGAGTTCGACACGTATCCGTGTTAGACCCTTTGGCATTTACTAGCTAAAATAACTTTTCAATTCCGTTTCAAAATAGACAGTTTTGTCACAGCTCCAGCAAGTCATCTTCGACTTCTCAATCAAAATAATCTTATTATAACCTCGATAGATACGTTACCCTTTCGCCAACGTTACCGGGGAATCGTTTATATTCACCACATTAGCAATAAACTTTCCAACAACTTCATTGATCTTTGACTTTCCAAAAAAAAAATCATTATAATTATCGAAACCCTATCATATACTCATTCGTACCTTATAACAAGAATTGCCATACAAATTATTGAGAATCAGCAATCAGTATTTTGAAACCTCGCAGCATGTCTACATCAACAATTACATATACACACAACGTCTACCTCCAAGACTTACATTCTTTGAATGAGAAATTTCTGAAAAACACCCTAAACTGCGAACCAGTTCTCGAAATTTTGAAAAATGCCGATGAAGCAGCAAAAACTGTAAACGACCTTAACAGTAAAAAGTTAGATGATAAAGGATAGTATATTGGCAAAGCTCAGAAAAAGAGAAGCTTTGGAACTGGAAAACGGATTGAGCAAAGTATGAATGAGGCTGTGGACAAATCACAAAGGCTGAACCTGCCTTCAAAGAATCCAAATGATTTAGTACTTGCTGAAGTCATTAACGAATACCTTGCTCCTGACTCTAAACCCTTGCGGACAATATCCTTCATCATCCTCTGATATTAGACATTCTAAGATATCATCGTATCTTTCATTATAAATATCATCCATACTTCTGAAGATATTTTTATAATTATTCTAATCTGAAATCATTTACCTCTTCGCGCTATCTGTATTATATCATAAAAGAAACTATTTTAGTTTCTAAATTCTGAAACATTCGAGTTTAAAATAGGAATATTCTTGAAGAAGTGGTGGAAGCTGAAGCATGAGTTAGTATAATATAATGACACTTGATCAACGTGATTATATTACAGTAATTCATGCTGAGTTTCTAAATGAAACATGATGATTCACAGATCATAACGTCATCATGTGCTATGTTACACGACTCTTGTATTCTCTTTGATCTCTAAATATCAAGAAAATATTTCTTGATGATTCGGCCTTTTCCGAGGTATTCTGGTAATTTGACAAGTCAAGATCGTGTCATTACAATTTCCTTCCTAGAACATTAACAATGTTCATTCCGAAATTTATATCTGCGAATTCTGGACCATTACAAACGGTGCTTAATCGCAAGAAGAAGAAACGGAAGGACAAAGCTCCGAACTAGAAATGGGAGTATAAATCATAAAAAATAGAAGAGAGCATTAACTGTGGATGACAATGATTATAGAAGAAGCAAGGACTTTGAAATATAAGGGAAGATATAAAATCCAACAACAACCCAGAAATCACAAACCGTATATATCAATGCATATAGCAATATAAAGACACGGGAGAACTAAAAACACTATAAAACCAAGAGTATAGTAGAAGTAAATAGATTCTTCCGGAGGCAGATGAAAAAGAAGAGCGACAGATATGAAAGTGAGGAGTATATCAAGAATCAGTACTGGATGAAGCATATTGACAAATACTTTAAAATATGAGTTGAGAAGGTGTGAGTTGTAAGAAAACAAATGAGGTGGATTTATAGTGAAATATCCGACAGAGAAATCAAAATGGATTATCGCATTAATTCGAAGAGGATCATAATTTCCTTAATCGCCGAATAATCAAATCCAATATAGATTACAAAGATTTTCTTTTCGGAGATCAATCGTGATGACGTCAAAAGATACGACGAATCACTATTATCTTATTTCATTCATTTACGATAACTTCACTCATACGCTTCGAGTAATCGAATTATTTTATCCATTCTTCTTGAACATGATAAAACTCTATAATCGTTATAATAACATTCTCATTGTTAGTCATGACGACCTCTATCAAATTTCGGGGACAAAATTTCTTTAACGGGTAGGTACTGTGATGACCCGGAAATTTCCGACCAAATTTAAACTTTAATCTTTATATTATACAGACACGATAAACAAAGTTTGTTAAGTTAAATCTCAAGAATTTTAAACTGTGTTCATACATTCATTATAACCTCGACCAAATTCCGACGATTCACGAACCGTTATATATAAATAGATATGTATATGTATATATATATATATTATAACTTGAGAATATTAATAAAGTATTAAACGTATAATACTTTACACGAACGTATTTGTTTCAATATGATTTTCGACGAAAAAAATATATTAAATGATTGAATTATCAGAAACATTGAATTATGATTACAAGTCTCTGTTGAGAGGTCCACTATGATTTGAGAAAATCTATTCCTCTTAACGATATTCAGAATAATTTGTAAAGCTATTTATAAATAAAAACAAAAAGTGTCATTTACGAAAGTTAGACAAAAGTTAGTGGAGAATTGGTTTCCATAATATTCTATTAATCTATTTTCAAACGTACAAAGACGTTTTCAGTTTAAAAAGAACTTTATTATTAAAATGTATATAACTTTTATAAATATCTAGAATCACTTTTGACAACTCATTACTTAACCAGTATAATAAATATAACAATAATTTTATTTTATTTCATTAAATATATATAACTATTTAAATTAATATTACATATATTTATACGCGTATTATACATACATAGTTTTTTATACTTTTACTATACTTTAACTTTACCTTTACTTTACTTTTACTTTACTTTAACTTTAATAATTCATACTTTAATAATTCACTTTAATAATTCATACTTTAATAATTCACTTTAATAATTCACTTTAATAATTCATACTTTAATAATTCACTTTAATAATTCATAATTTAATAATTCACTTTAATAATTCATACTTTAATAATTCACTTTTATAATTCAAAAATCTATTATAAATAGAATTCAATAGGTTTCATTATTTCATAGAAACTTGAAAATATATTTCTCTAAACTCTCTCAATTGATATATATATATATATATATATATATATATATATATATATATATATATATATATATATATATATATATATATATATATTTGCTCTGTATTATTTCAAGATATTATTAGTATACATAAAATATTACGACGGAGTGCTGTCCGAGTGATTTCAAAATAGTTTTTTTGAATGAGTCGAAGCTAAGGAAATTATGGGTTATAGCTATGGAGGTGATGGGTATGGTTCATGGGTATGCTCGTGAGGTTAATCTAGTGTTTATCATCTCCGTTGCGTCTACATACTTTCCTGCAATATTGAATCTCAATATTGATACGTTCGTGAATCCGAGGCCAACCTTGCACTTATTAAATGACGTTATATGTATTTTTACTACGAAATACAGTATTGTGAGTTTCATTTGTTCCCTTTTATATATATTTTTGGGACTGAGAATACATGCGCTGTATTTATAAATGTTTTACGAAATAGGCACAAGTACTAAAACTAATTCTACGTGGGTTTAAACCAAAAATATACCCTTAGCTTGGTAACATTAAACTACTTGTCTATGTACGGTAGGCGCGAATCCTAAAGATAGATCTATTGGGCCTGACAAACCCCATCCTGACTATGGGATGCTTTAGTACTTCGAGGTTATTTTAAACACACCTGATCTGGTGTACTTCAGAGGGTAAAACATGAACGTTAAGGCTTGTTACCGGGTGCCTACAACTTATAGAATACTTTTATACACTTGCGAGTGTACATATATTTATAAACGGAAATCTTGTGGTCTATTAATATATTGAAATGATTGTTATGATAAACCTGTGAACTCACCAACCTTTTGGTTGATACTTTAAAGCATGTTTATTCTCAGGTATTAAAGAAATCTTCCGCTGTGCATTAGCTCATTTTAAGGATATTACTTGGAGTCATTCATGGCATATTTTGAAATACGTTGCATTCGAGTCATTGAGTTCATCAAGATTATTATTAAGCCAATTATAGTTGGATGTATTATGAAATGGTGTGCATGCCGTCAACTTTCGTTGTAAAGAAAGTTTGTCTTTTAAAAACGAATGCAATGTTTGTAAAATGTATCATATAGAGGTCAAATACCTCGCGATGTAATCAACTATTGTGAATCGTTTATAATGTATATGAACGGGTCCTTTCATGTTTGTTTCATACTTAGGAAGATTCAAATCAAAGTTTGGATCTTAGGATTTAAGTCTACAACACATGAACACAAGTATGATTATGAAACTTATGAACTTTAAATCTTGAAAACATTTAAATGTGGAAACATAAACTAACAAGTTTAGATTCTTGTTCTTGGTTTTTCATCAAACAAAGATGGAAGAACAAGATTACATGAAGATGCAAGCTAGAGAACTTGATCTTTAACAACAAACAAACAACAAACAACAACAAGTAACTAAACAAGTAAGAATGATGATGATTATATTTCGGTTTTTAAAAGAAAAAGAAGGAGGAAATAAAGTTTGTAACTTACAAAGTTTGAGAAAAAAAATGAGAGAAAAGAGAAGTGTAAAGTGAAGTGTGTGTGTGGAATGAAAAATACTAGTGAATAAGTAATAAAAAAAAAATTTGAATCCCTCCCTCCTCAATCTTGGCCGACGGTTTAGAGGACAAAAAGGGCAAGCCAAAACTCAACTTTCCAATGTGGGAGAATGGTGAAAGCTTAAAATAGAAAAAGTTAGATGTATGGGGAAGAGTTTCTAGCATGCTTGCACAAGTCTCTTCAAACTTAACTTAATTAATCTAGTTCTTAACCTTAATGAGTCATTAGCTTAAAAGATGGGCTTACTAGTCCATTAAGTGTGTAGAGTGGGCTTCCAAATCCATAAACATTAATAAAGGCCCAAGTCCAAGTAAGTAACAAATTAGTTAATTAAAAATGATCAATATTAATTAATCATGAATGTAAATAATATTCAAAAATATTATCCGTGAAAAGTACGTGTGTCACAAAGACAAGTCGGGCCATATAAAGTCAAATACGGTAACAGGTAAATGTACAAAAATACATTTATTAATGCACAAGTATTAATAATAAATATTAATAATTAAACGTTGGAAAATCCAGGGTCGTTACATTACCCACCTGTTAAAGAAAATTTCGTCCTGAAATTTTAAGCTGAGGTAGATGGAGGAGTCCGAAAAAGGTGAGGATACTTCTGCATCATTTGATCCTCTCGTTCCCAAGTAAACTCAGGTCCTCGTTTGGCATTCCATCGTACTCGAACGATCGAAATATTGTTGTGTTTCAAAGTCTTGACCTCACGGTCCATAATTTTGACAGGCTCTTCCACGAAGTGGAGTTTGTCATCAATTGTAAGTTCCTCCAATGGTATGACATGTTCCGGTTCAGCAAGACATTTCTTCAAATTTGATACATGAAAGGTAGGATGAACTGAGCTCAATTGAGTTGGAAGATCCAAATGGTAAGCAATGGGTCCAACACGCTCCAAAATTTTAAAAGGACAAATGTATCGCGGGTTGAGCTTCCCACGTTTTCCAAAACGAATCACACCTTTCTAAGGTGCAACCTTCAACATTACACGGTCACCCACGTTGAATTCAAAGCCTTTACGTTTAAGGTCTGCATAACTCTTTTGGCGATCACGGGCCGTCTTAAGTCTCGCTTGAATCTGGACAAGCTTCTCAGTTGTTTCATGGACTATCTCAGGTTCGGTGATTTGCGTTTCGCCTACCTCAGCCCAACAAATAGGAGATCGGCATTTGCGGCCATACAACGCTTCAAAAGGTGCGACATTAATACTCGAATGATAACTGTTGTTGTAAGAGAACTCAGCTAGCAGCAAATGCCTTTCCCAAGCCTTTCCGAAATCAATAACACATGCAAGCAACATGTCTTCTAAAGTCTGAATCGTGCATTCGCTTTGTCCGTCGGTCTGTGGGTGATACGCAGTACTCATGTCGAGACGGGTTCCCAAGGCTTCTTGCAAAGAACGCCAAAATCTAGAAGCAATATAGGGATCGCGATCTGAGATGATCGATAAGGGCACATCATGACGAGATACAAAAATAACCCAGATAGTATCGTATTCGCCCACCGTCTTTGGTAACTTAGTAATGAAATCCATTGTTATCATTTCCTACTTCCATTGCGGGATTTTCGGTTGTTGAAGTAACCCAGAAGGCTTCTGATGTTCAGCCTTAACTTTCGAGCAAGTCAAACACTTACCAACATAAGTTGCAACGTCATTCTTAAGATTAGGCCACCAATACTGTTCCTTAAGATCGTGGTACATTTTACCGGCTCCTGGGTGAATCGAATATCTCGACTTATGGGCTTCATCTAATATAAGGCTCCGTAAATCTCCATAACGAGGTACCCAAATTCTTCCGGCATAGCATCGGAGTCCAGTCTCCTTAACTTCAAATCAAGAAACGAGAATGTTCAAGTATTCATGAGATATATTCTCCTCCTTGAGAGCCTCATCTTGGGCTGGTCAGATCTAGCTATTGAGGTTCGAATGAATGGTTATGTTTAGAGCCCGAACACGAAGAGGTGCCATCCTCTCCTTTCGGCTCAAAGCATCAGCTACAACATTGGCCTTGCCAGGGTGATAACGAAGTTCACAATCATAGTCGTTCAACGTCTCGATCCATCGACGCTGTCTCATAATCAATTGCTTCTGATCGAAGATGTGTTGGAGGCTTTTATGATCGGTGAAAATAGTGCTCTTTGTTCCATAAAGATAGTGTCTCCACAACTTTAATGCAAAGACAACGGCTCCAAGCTTGAGATCATGCGTTGTGTAATTTCATTCATGAATCTTCAGTTGTCGGGAGGCGTAAGCGATAACCTTTGTGCATTGCATCAGTACACAACCAAAATCACTTTTCGAAGCATCGCAATAAACAACGAAATCGTCACTGCCTTCAGGAAGTGATAAGATAGGTGCGGTGGTTAACTTCTTTTTCAAGGTTTGAAATGCAGATTCCTGTTCGGGTTCCCAAATGAACTTCTTCCCTTTGTGAGTCAGCGCGGTCAAAGGACGCGCAATCAGAGAGAAACCTTCAATAAATCTTCGTTAGTAACTGGCGAGACCTAAAAATTGGCGGATATGAGTCGGAGTAGTGGGGGTTTCCCACTTGCTGATAGCTTCGATCTTTGCGGGATCAACTTTGATACCTTGATCACTCACAACGTGACCCAGAAATTGGACTTCCTTCAACCAAAACTCACACTTGGAGAATTTTGCATAAAGTTGCTCTGGTCTCAAGAGTTCCAACACTAGACGAAGATGTTGCTTATGTTCTTCTTCACTTTTGGAGTAGATGAGGATATCATCTATGAAGACGATAACGAACTTATCCAGGTATGGCTTGCATACACGATTCATGAGATCCATAAACACGGTAGGTGCGTTGGTTAAAACGAATAGCATCACGAGAAACTCATAATTACCATAACGGGTTCTGAATGCAGTCTTCATCATGTCGCTCTCTTTCACCCTTAATTGGTGATAGCTGGATCGCAAATCGATCTTAGAGTAAACGCTCGATCCTTGTAGTTGATCAAAAAGATCATCAATTCGGGGAAGAGGATACCGATTCTTGATCGTCAATTTGTTGAGTTCACGGTAGTCGATACACATGCGGAAGGATTCGTCCTTCTTCTTAACAAATAGAACAGGTGCGCCCCAAGGCGAGAAACTTAGTTGGATAAATCTACGGTCTAACAGTTCTTGTAATTGGCTCTGCAACTCTTGCATTTCGGAAGGTGCGAGTCGATAAGGTGCGCAACCTACAGGTGCAGCTCCTGGCACTAAATTGATCTGAAACTTTACTGCTCTTGGTTGAGGTAATCCAGGCAATTCTTCCGGAAAGACATCAGAAAATTCGTTCACAATTCGTACATCACCCACGCTCTTCACTTCGGTTTCTAACGTTTTCACATGTGCTAAAACAGCAAGACGTCCTTTCTTCATGATCTTTTGCGCTTTCATACAACTAATGAGATTCAGTTTCGAGCTACATCTCTCTCCGTAAATAATCAGTGGCTCACCATCTCCGTGTGGTATACGAAGAGCTTTATCCCCACAGATAATGTCGGCCCTTATCTTGGTCAACCAGTCCATACCGACAATAACATCAAAGCTT
Organism: Rutidosis leptorrhynchoides; assembly: GCF_046630445.1. NCBI lineage: Eukaryota > Viridiplantae > Streptophyta > Magnoliopsida > Asterales > Asteraceae > Rutidosis > Rutidosis leptorrhynchoides. Next base: position 216,695,265 of record NC_092335.1, read on the forward strand.
CCCAACTTAATGGGTATCAAGTCAATCTCGAAATCCACACCAGCTATGTTGATAATAGCTCCTCGGCTAATTTGGTCAACTTTCTCAAGTTTTCCATTGGCTACCTCTACAAGCATACTCTCCTTTATAGGAACTAACGACTAATTTATCTTAGAGCAAAAGTGTCTACATACATAACATATATCGGCACCAGTATCAAATAGGATAGAAACTAATAGATTGTTAATAGTGAATATACCTGTGACCAAGTCGGGGTTCTCACGGGCATCCCTTGCGTTTACATTGAATACTCTGCCACGCGGTGGTCCGCCGTCCTTTTGCTTGTTGGGACACTCATTTTTGAAGTGGCCCCTCTATCCGCATTCATAACACTTTCTCGGTCCTGTAGGGTTTATCTTCACATTCAGGGTGGTGGTTTTGCAGTCCTTGCCAATATGCCCAGTCCTTTTACATTTTTCGCAGACCAAGTTGCAGTACTCGGTGTGATGCTTGTATCATTTCTTGCACTGCGGCAGACTACCCTTGTAGTTAGAGTTCGAGCTAGTGTTCGGGTTGGGGTTGTTTCCCTTGAAACCTTCATGTCGCTTAGCCGGGTTTTGATCATAGACTCTCCCCTTGTTGTTGTCCCACTTACGCTTCTCACTACTACCAGATTCAGATTTTTCCTTTTCCGGTTCATCGCTGATAATTTGGTTCATTAAGGTGTGAGCCATGCGCGTAGCTTCTGGGACGTTAGCTGGTTTTGAAGAGGTGACATTTCCCTTAATGGTTTTAGGAAGTCCCCACAAGTACCTTTCCATTCGCTTAAACTCTGGGGTAACCATCGTGGGACACATTAGAGCTAATTCCAGATACCTACGGTTGTAACCATCAGGATCATTTCCTACCACTTTTAGTCCTCAAAACTCAGTTTCCATCTTCTGTATCTCTGTCCTGGGGCAATACTCCACAATCATTGCCCCTTTAAATTCTTCCCACGGAGTGGCATAAGCCTCGTCAATACCCTTTGCCGAGCAAGTATGTTCCACCAGGTTAGTGCGCCGTCCGACAGCGTACACGTGGCATACTTTGTTTTGTTCATCTCTGAGCAGTTGCTTACACGGAACACATATTCTAATTTCTCAAACCACCTAGTGAGACCAACTGGCCCCTCAGTACCACTAAAGTTGTGGGGCTTGCAGCTTTGGAATTCCTTATAAGTACACCCATTACGAATGGGCTGGTTAACTCGTAGGGCTTGGGGGTTCATTTCCGCTAAAGCTTCGGCCACTCGTTCAGTGATCATTTCTTCGATCTGTGCTGCTGTGGGCGTTAATCTTCCGTTGGCCATTGATGTTCTAAACAAAAATTTTGACTCAAGTCAAAATCCAGTATTTAATTATAATAATACAGTATATGGTAACCAACATGGAATCAACACAACACATGTTACTTAAGTAACGCAATTAGATTTAGATACCACAAAATCATCATACAGTAACGTAAATAGAACGCCGTACAAAAGTTAAACAACCCAAAGTTCCATTCATTAATAAAAAGTTGCATACATTCGCATAAGGTTCGTACAATACATGAGTGAAACATGAAACAACAAATGGAATTACATAAAGAAACCTAATACAAAAAGCCCTATGGTGACGATAGGTAAAGGATGTACATCATGTGGGACACCTGGTCCTCGAGCTCAGTTACCCGAGCACGGAGAGTATCCACCTCCCTCGTCAGTTCCTCGACAGAGGGAGAGGCTGGTAGAGCAGGCGGTGTCGGTGGTGCAGATGATGCTGGTGGAGCTGGTGGTGTAGAATGGATCAGTAGGATACGGCACAAGCCGCTTACGGGCAGTAACTCTAACCTTCAATCCACATGCGTTAACGAACGACCTACCTCCGTTAACCCCTGGAATAACAGTACCGTTGAAACGATACCGCTTCTTCGACGGGGTAGAGAGTTCCTGCACGGGTGCCTCCTCAGGGTCCTCGTCGGAATCATCGTCGCTGGAATCGTCGGATGTTGAGTCGTCAGATGATGAGTTGTCGAAATTATCAGAAGGTGGATGTGCTCGGCCTGTAGTCATCAGTCGGTATCGGCCGGGTAGAATCGGCACAACACGTCCATAAGGAAGGTGTCTAGCCCAATGATTATGCTCATTACGAAAAGGAACGTCCCCATATTCCCCAGGAATCACAGCACCACCGGAATGGTGTTGTGGCTCTGAGGGTCCTGGGATGAGTGGAGCTAAAATCTCCTGTGGATCATCATGTCAGTCTAAGATGATCACTGGGTCGGGTGTATGGCTACTGGCTCCAGAGGATGAAGCGCCAGAGTTGCTGGAGGGTAGAGAGGATGGGATCTGTGAATCGGCAACAATGACAGGTGATGTGGCGGATGAGTCTGAGTCGCTCTCCAAAATGATAATGGGCGGGATATCCGACATCTGAACAAGGAAAAATAACTTTTTCCATGTCAGTAAGTCATAAAGTAAGCACGTATTAGGCAAAGTAACTACGACAGTCTAGATCATCTATAGCAGTAAGTAGCATGGCAATAACGACAAGTATCATGCAATTGAAAGCAGGTAATAGTAGGGATGGCAATGGATACCCGATCCAATGGATATCCATCCGATCCACCCGATTATTCGTGGATATGGATGATCTAAATGGATATGGATATGGATGTGGATGAAAAAATTTCATCCATGGATGAACCCGCTTTCACCCGAAATAACTAAATATATAAATTTCTCACTCAAATTAGTATCATTTATGTAGTGATATTTCATTAATTATATTCATATTCATCTTTCTTTATATTTTCTCTAAAAATAAAACTTTCTTCTTATATTTTATTTTGTTTAAATAATCAAATGTATTTATCGTACTTGGTGGTTCAAATGTGATTCCATGTAACTAAAAGTAAGCAGCTTAGATGTCGATATCTTTACACGTTTAATAGGTTATCTATTGAATATTTGTTATATAGATTAGTAAAATGTGACATTCGGTCGCATAAACTATTAAAAATATTACTTTTGATCGTATATTTAGTGAACCACCGCTTATAATTGTTAAAAATAAAATAAATTTAAACGGATATGGATAATTATCCATTAACCCTCTTCACCCGACGGATATGGATATGGATGGATGAAAAGTAAAAAAATAAATGGATATGGATATGGATACGGCCTCACCCGATCCATTGCCATCCCTAGGTAATAGCATTTAGAAGTGAAAGCAAGTAACAGTATACGGCATATAGCTGTAAAAGTAAGCAACAGCATGCAGCAAGTTTCGCAGAAACAAATAAACTAGCAAGTTGTAGATTAGTCCTATTAGTGAATCCTACTCGGTCCGGTCTAGACTCACTAATGCAACCTAATTCCCTACAACCAATGCTCTGATACCAAATGTGATGCCCCATATAAAACCATCGTGTATGAATCATCAACAATAGGATCATTACATGGTCAAATACTATATGCGGTTTCAAAATAAGTTTGCATTCATGAATATAGGTGACGTCTTAACCAACGTCAAATGTTTAACATACGAAAGTGTGCTTCTACGAATAGAAGGCATTAATAATAGTACGTGACCCATAGGTCGTTACAAATTCATTGTTTCAAAAGTAACAAAGTTTGAATGCAAATAAACGTTTCATGCGAAGACATCTCTAATAAGCGCAGCGGGAGTCTACAAAGCATGACAACTAAAGCGGAAGCAATCAAACCTTAAGCACCTGAGAAAAACATGCTTAAAAACATCAACACAAAGGTTGGTGAGCTATAGTTTAAGTATAATAGTAATGTAAGGTAGGCCACGAGATTTCAGTATTTCAAAACAGTATGAAAAAGTATATGTATAACCGTGGGCACTTGGTAACTAACTTAACATAAATAACACCCCCTAAAAGTACACTTGGCAAGTGCGTAAGTTTATGAAGTATTAAACACCCGTTAAATGCTAGCGCTACTAGCCCGAGTGGGGATGTCAAACCCTATGGATCCATATCTAAGATTCGCGTTCACCGGTTCAAAGACCAATGACTAAACGTTACCGAGCTAAGGGGAAAGTTTATGCCGTTGTATAACCCACACACATATAAAGTTTAAGTACTCATGCCTAGTATGTAAAACGTAAAATGCGCATGTATTCTCAGTTCCCAAAATAGTGAAAGTAAAAAGGGATGCTATAACTCACGGTGGAAAGCAGTAAAAGTCGATACGCGGGAATAGTAAGCAAGTAGTTTGGTCCGGAAGGTCCTCAACCTAAGTCAAAAGTTACTAAGTTAGTAAATCGTTCCCAAAGGTTTAAAATTATGTAAATTAGGTCTTAAGTATCATCATCAAACAAAAAGTGTAAAGTAAGTTTTATTCAAGAATAGAGTTTGAAATAAAGTCTGATTCGTTCAGTCGTCACGACCTCTATACAAACTTAAATGAGATGATACCAGTGGACATGGCTCCATATATGAGTCCCCTAGAGGCTGACCAATTTCCAGAACCAAACTCGTCTTCGTTTGACCGTGGCGACGGTTTAAGTGTCAGTAGGTCAGAAATTTCAGCATAACGTTAAAAGGGTGTAGTGACTTTCGGATGGCCATAAATCCTAAACCGTAACTCGAATTAAGACGAGGTCTAAACGGAAAATCATCTACTCGAACCGAACTAACTGAAAATCATCTTTACAGTAGCCCAGGTGGTTTGATCAGACCCAGAAAACAGTGAGAAAGGTGTTCGAGTGGGTTCTTGGTGCTTGATGCTCATGACGGTTCTCATCCTTGATACGTATAGCTTCAAGTGTACAACTCGTTGATGGGTTTGCATTATCTTAACCAAGGTTTGACCATCATAACACTAGTGTAAGTCTAAAATAAGTAGCACAACTCATTTAAGTGTTGTAAGTAGGTTGATGAACCAAAGTTACATCAAGATCTTAGATCCGACACATACATGAGTTATAAAAGTAATATTAAGCTACAAACTTGAAAGTAAACTAAATAAACAAGATCTTAAGTTGTAGAACTTAGATCTTAGTTAGATCTTAAAGATCCTAGACTAGAAAGTCTAGATCTAGTGTTCTTAAGTTAGATCATAAGTTACAAAACTTGGATCTACACTTTAATGAAACCATAAGTTATGAAACTTAGATTTTCAACTTGTAACATGTATGTAAGCTTATAAGCTTTTATTTAAAACAAAATTAGAAGACCATAAGCTATATAAACTTAGATTCATCATAAGTGTATGAAGTTATAACTAGAAAGTTATACTTCCATGTTCTTGAACTTATAAAGTTAACTTTAGTTTCAAGAAATATGAGATCAAGATTAACTAGTAATACTTGACCAAATTAACAACATCACAACTTTAAAGTACTTATAAAAGAAAGAATTAACTAAAGTACAAGTATTATGTTCATGTTTGTTTCATACTTAGGAAGATTCAAATCAAAGTTTGGATCTTAGGATTTAAGTCTACAACACATGAACACAAGTATGATTATGAAACTTATGAACTTTAAATCTTGAAAACATTTAAATGTAGAATCATAAACTAACAAGTTTAGATTCTTGTTCTTGGTTCTTCATTAAACAAAGATGGAAGAACAAGATTACATGAAGATGCAATCTAGAGAACTTGATCTTTAACAACAAACAAACAACAAACAACAACAAGTAACTAAACAAGTAAGAATGATGATGATTATATTTCGGTTTTTAAAAGAAAAAGAAGGAGGAAATAAAGTTTGTAACTTACAAAGTTTGAGAGAAAAATGAGAGAAAAGAGAAGTGTAAAGTGAAGTGTGTGTGTGGAATGAAAAATACTAGTGAATAAGTAATGCAAAAAAAAATTTGAATCCCTCCCTCCTCAATCTTGGCTGACGGTTTAGAGGACAAAAGGGGCAAGCCAAAACTCAACTTTCCAATGTGGGAGAATGGTGAAAGCTTAGAATAGATAAATTTAGATGTATGGGGAAGAGTTTCTAGCATGCTTGCACAAGTCTCTTCAAACTTAACTTAATTAATCTAGTTCTTAACCTTAATGAGTCATTAGCTTAAAAGATGGGCTTACTAGTCCATTAAGTGTGTAGAGTGGGCTTCCAAATCCATAAACATTAATAAAGTCCCAAGTCCAAGTAATTAACAAATTAAATAAACAAAGCCCAAAGAATTAACTAGTTACATTAGTTAATTAAAAATGATCAATATTAATTAATCATGAATGTAAATAATATTCGAAAATATTATTCGTGAAAAGTACGTGTGTCACAAAGACAAGTCGGGCCATGTAAAGTCAAATACGGTAACAGGTAAATGTACAAAAATACATTTATTAATGTGCAAGTATTAATAATAAATATTAATAATTAAACGTTGGAAAATCCAGGGTCGCTACACCTTGGGTGTAATTTTTCGGAGGGTCTAGTGCACGAAACCTGAAAGACTTTACTTTCAAGCAATGGTCTTTTGAAACAAACATGAATTGTAAGACTTTACTTACAAGCTTCGGAATACTTTTAAAGTCCTTGGACCCCACTTCCCACGCATCTAGCTTTTATGCTAGTTTTAAGAAAATGTAGGAAGCAGATACTACATTTCCGTATTTGAAAGGGTACCACGGCTTTTGACCATGGCGTGCGTTGTCTAAGCAAACGCTAGTACGAAGCCATTGCTCTTACATAAAAAGACAGCACGATTGAAGCTCAAGGCTCCTCTTCCCACAGTACGATACATCAGTGTAACACATCGTGAAATGAAGTATTAACCAATGTCAGTATGAAATGATGTAGATTAGGAAGTCTCCTACACCAAGTAAGACGGGCATTCGGAAGACTTGACTTCCTTTATGGATGGACTTGAATCATCCTACAATTTGGATTTTTGAAATCCTGGAAAACTTTGCTTCCTAATTTTCTCTTTTTTTTTCAACAAAAACTTAATCAAAAAGTCCATAAAATTTTTAAATTGCGACAAATGTCCGTGAGGATTTATCTCCTCCCTCTCCCCCCCCCCCCAACACACACACGTACACACATTTAAGATCATGTAATGCCCTCATTTACATGAAATTAGATAATTAAAGAGAAATTTGAGAGGACAATAGTGAAAAGGGAAAAAGAAAAAGAAACCCGGAATTTTTAGATCCGGAGATCATGGAGAGACGGTGCACGATGGCGCTAAACTTACTGCCAGCATAAGAACATCGCCATCCACTCGAACATAACTCACACAATTATCATCAAATGCAATATAAGTCGCTGAACTTAATGCCAGTCTTTGTAAAATAATAGCATGCGAATCATCATAACCTGCAAATAACATAAAAACCACGCATGCAACTGATGGGGTGGTACCACCGCGGTACCGAAACGCCCAATCAAAATATCCAAGTATAAAGTTTAAAAATATAAAATCAGTCATCCAAAATAAAAACACAAATTAAAAATTGTTTAAACAACCACACACGTGCACACATGCACACTCGCCATCAATCATAAAAGCTTCTCAAAAGAACCCCCAGAAAGACCCATTACTTGGTCCGGAGTTTTGCTAATCCTGGTACTGCTGCTGAGACTGCGGGTGCTTTTGCTCATCACAAGTTGGTGGGCGGCTTGAGCCCGGGTAAGAGTCGAATCATAGTCATAGGAAGGGCTAGGTGAGCCTGGGCCTCCCCAGTCAGTCTAACCGGGAGCAACTAGTTGAATGAAGTTCTGCGGGTCACGGTGATAAAGATCAAAGGAATGTTGAGTCCATTACATATTTGCACGAATACCCGCTAGATTATACCAAGTCTGCTCAAAACCCTGATCAACAAGCTTACAAAGCAATCGGTTCTGCTGGTCATAATACGCCTGATCATCCCGACTACGACCATCTACATACTCTCTCATACCCGTAAACTACCCCTCAGTATGAAGTCTCATCCCACTAAACTAGTTTGTAATAAAATCACAAGTCAAACCAGCACGACTCGAACTACCAGCCTCGGTCATCTCCACATCAGCAGCTGGAGGTACATCCTCCACTTCATCTGGATCTATCAAATCAGCCTCAGACTGAGCATGCATACCCAAATACTTACAAATATTCTTCTTCTTCCTCACCAACACCTTACAACCTTCATAAACCTGGGCCCCAAGCGCCCTTATACCCTCATTCTCAATCTTAGCAGGCTGAATGCGCCTAACATGCAGAGGCACCAACGAAAGACCTAGCAACTCAGCGATCAATGTAACATAAACACCACCACTTAACGGACTGTTCAGCTTAAGATTGTGACCCTGCCCTCAAAGAGACTTAGCGACCCCATACGGAATGTTGACCATCTCTTCATCCCTCAAACAACTAAGATAAAACAAATCGACAACTCTGACTTTCTCTGTAGTTTGCCATCTCTGATTAATGGTATTTGAAATAAACCGCTGGATGATACGTAGACGATTGTCTTTGCTTAGTGTGTAGGAGCTGCTACTCATCTTGTAATTGTGCTTATGAGTCATATTGTACCATGCTACCTCATGCTGAAACTAATTAGTGAAACGCTTACACTTAGTCAGGTAATAACCCAAAGTATCCTCATCCACCTGAGCATCCTCATAAATAGTGAGTGCATTAGCCATGTCCATAAAAGTCATGGTGCGCATTTGACCACCCAACTGAAAACTTGACAACACATCATCATAACGTATGGCAAATGGGACAAACTTAGCAGTTGAAAAGAACTATAAGCACCACACTTTGTAGATCGGACGATCAAGATGGAAGAACTCACACCAATCATTAAACCCAATTCGTTCCCCATGACCGAGAATATATTGTTGAACCAACATTTCGCGAACCTCCTCAGCTAAACCAACCTCCTCGAGAGGTTTCCAATCAGGATAACGCGTAGATAAAAACTTACGGTCCTCAATTTCAGTTAACACATCCATCCATTCTGTATAATTTTCATTATACGCTCCCAAACCAAGTAAGGATGCAAATCCTTAGGGAGCCTATGAGCCCTCGGATGAACGGGTATCATTGGCACACTTTGTGAAGCACTAGGTCTTTTTGTTCCCTACAAATAAACTACATACACAAGAAACAAAACGGGAAAAGGAAAATATTAGAGTTAGTTTAAAACCAAATAATATTCCACCTTCCACATTTGCTTTCATGTTTGACAAATATCCTCCACATTCAAAAACTCAATCAACAAAAACCTACATTATCTCATAAACGTACAAAAACCATATTTCCATAATGCCAATACAATCTTTCATGCAATCATAGACATAATCAAATTAACTGATAATACATGAACTAGCATATTACAATCGCACCATTCAATCTCAATTCAAAAGTCAAACTGAGTCAAACCCAGTCAACTAGCCCAAAATTACCCAAATTGACATGAACCCTAAAATTTAAAAATCGAGCAATCGAATAATTCATGACAATTAACAACTAACAAACTTAATAACTAGCATAACTAACACTAATTCATAACAAATAACTATCAAAATCAAAAACAAGGCCAAATTTCCACATACTCAAGAACTCTAGAATCAAAACTAGCAATTTAAGATCAAATAGCATATGAAACTAGATTCTAGCATGTTATATAATCATAATACAAAGCAAATTTGGCCTAAATCAAAGCAATCAAAATTCCCACACTTGATTTCAACAAAACCCATATGAACACCCAATTAGAATTCAAAAGAAGAAAATACACTTAGAAAGGATGTTAAAATCATTACCTTTATCTTAGGAGGCATGATTAAGGTTGGATTTGAAGTGAAAATCGATTAGGGTTTAGTGTGGGAGCTCAAAAATTTCGGCGGGTGTATGTGTGTGTGTATTTATTAAGCCAAAACAGCAAATAAAAGCAAAAACGATTTTGAGATGGGGATCATATCGCGGTCGCGATGGGTATATCCTGGTCGCGATGCACTTGTACCTGGTACCAGTTTTTCAGATAACCCGAATCACCGTCGCGATTGGGTTCATCCAGTCGTGATAGACCGTGTATCTGGTAGTCCAATTTTGGTCACTTAACCGCGGTCGCGATGGGGTTTATCCCGCCGTGATTTGAATCCCAGCTCTTTTTTTCCAAAGATTTTATACTTTTTATGGTTTTTCTATTTTAAAAATGTATGTAATAAAAGAAAAACTTAAAACGTTACACATTTGTGCGATGTTTACGTTGGAGTCGTGCACTCGACTCCTCTCCCATGCCTAGCAATCGTCGGGTTCCTCGACTCCGATGTTGCTAGAGTTGTAACCATACCCAAATTGGTCCTTATGGGTAGTCATTATGTCTTCATCCTGTATCACTAGTGTACCGGTGTGGAAATCCACCGTCATTCTTGCAGTTGTCAAGAACCCCTCGTCCCAACATTATCGGTGTTTTCTTGTCCGGTGCACAATCCATAATGAAAAATTCTTCTTCATTGCTAACACCGTGAAGGTTAATAGGTACATCTATCGCTATCCCTATCGGGTTATCAATGGTTTGATTCCCAAAATGGATGCTAGTATTAGTGCGGACTAGCTCTCTAATCCCCAACGACTTTGCAATTTTTGTCGGCATCATATTAACACTGCACCTGAATCTAGTAATGCTGAGTAAAGCTTTTCTCCTCGGAATGACATATGACCGAAAACTCCCCCGGATCCCTAAGTCTTCTACGAGGCTTGAATTTGCACTGTGGTGTAGATTTAACATACTCAACCTCTTCAATCGTCCACCCATCTTCATCAACAAACGAACTTTTTGTGTTTTTAATGAGCTTATCTGTGTTTTTCTTACCCCACATATTTTTAAGAGTCTCGCGAATCTCGTCCACATCTACATCCGGTTCTTTCTCTATTTTTGGTGTCTCTTTTACCATATTCACCCGAATAGATTCAACCTTGCTCGAATCCCCATCACTTTCAAAATAACCATCCTCGAATTCCATTTCTACTATATACACTGAAGGGAACCACATATTTTCAGAATTACAGAATCTAAAAGTACCATTACCGCCTTCAAAAGTTATAGCTCCTGCCCCCGGGTCAATTTTTCCACCCGCAGTCGCAATAAATCCACGACCCACTAATAAGGGAACCTCTTCATCCATTGGCATGTCGAAAATGGTGAATGGCACTTCAAGAAAAACTCCTTTAACACTCACCATCACATTACTAAGTAGCCCATATGCCTTACACTTCGTATTGTTGCCTAAAGTTATTACCAAATTGGATTTTCCCAACGAACAAAGTGTACAACCCCCATGGAACAATCGCTTATACATTTTGTAGGACATGATATTAATTGAGGATCCAGAATCGGCTATTACTTTAAATTCCCGGTGATCGTTAGCAAAATGAGGCAACACCCCGATAATACTCAATTCGAACAAAACTTCACCCGGATCCTCTTTTTGGCGAAGAATCACCGGTCCACTATTTAAATTCTCTTCTAAAGACGACTCTTCATTGAATTCCCCAAAATATTCATTCGAAATAACTTCAGAATCTGCATCGTCAGGCACATCTTCGAATCGCCCATCATAATCCCAAGTGTCATGATCAATTACATTACCAATCGTTACATTATTTTCGAGCCATTCATCAATGTTACCCTTATTTTCACACTTTGATTAGTTGACCCGGATTGTCATTAGTTGATAATCCTCTTTTTTCTCAAAGTCAACCTCATTATCATCATTACCCCCAATGGAAACAAAACCTGTAACATTATCTTTCAAGGAGTCCTGCACATCATTCTCAACACACAAGTCTATTAAATCAAGTTTAAAACAAGTAATATCATTGGACTTGGGTTGTGTTAAGGCCTTGTCTACATGACAAATCACTCTCTCATCACCTACACCCATGCTAAGTTGGTTCTGTTGAACATGGATAATAGCATCAATGGTGTTTAGGAAATGTCGACCTAGAATGATTGTACTTTAGTGTCCCAAGCACTAAAAAATCGGTCGAAAACACTAATGGTTCCTTATTTGGACAAGGGTGGCTAACTCTTACTATTAAGTCTTTGACTATACCTATGGGAGTGTCAAAAGAATGGTTGGCCAAACGGATTCCCATTCTAGTCGGTTTCAAGTCTCCTCGGCCAAGTTTCAAGTACAACGAATAGGGCATTAAATTAACAGTTTCCCCTAAATCGGCTAGTGCATCGTACACTACCGAGTCACCCAATAAACAAGGAATGATAAAGCTACCTGGATCTCCCAATTTTGGAGGCATCTTTTGCTTTTGCAAAATGGCCGAACACGCCTCATTGAGGAACGTGGCCGACACCTCTTGATACTTACCTTTCGAAGAGATGAGATCTTTTAGAAACTTCTCGTAGTTAGTCATTCCTCTAATCACTTTCGCCAATGGCATATTGATGCTTATCTGATTAATCATATCCAAGAACTTTTTATATTGATTTGCCAGCTTATCTTTCTTTAGAGCTTTAAGATATGGAATCGATGCTTTGTACACCTTCAATGGCGGCTTAGCTATGACCTCCGGTGGATCATCTTTGTTTTGCTCCTGAGCCTTTGGCTCATCATCCGTAGAACTTTCATCGTTTGACTCCTCTTCATTCGGTACCTGCAAAACAGTAGGAGAAACAATAGGTGGAGACTTGAGAGTCTCCCCATTAAGGACCAAACCACTTCAGGTGGTTATGATGTTCACGTGCTCATTTCTAACCGGTCCTTTGTTGTTCGGATTGGACTGCGTGTTAGATGGGAGAGTACCCGATGGTCTCTCCGATAATGACTGAGCAATACGACCCACATCACATTCTAAATTCTGAATTGAGGCCTACTGACTTCTAACTTGCTGCTTTGTCGATTCACCATCATGTCTCAAAGCAGTAATGCTCTCATCAGTTTTCATAATAAAACCCCTTAGCAATTCTTCCAACAGAGGCATCTTATTTTTTGGCTGCTGAACTGGTTGCATCAGTTGCTGAAGATTTATAGGCGGTGCTTGCTGATTTCTATTATTAAACCCAGGCGGCCTGTATGGATATACCTTCTGATTACCCGGATAAACCTGATTACCATTCTGATAATTGTTACCACTCGTATTACCTGCTTGGTTGAAAAACTGTCTTCCACCCGAAAATTCACTAAGAGCAAAATCACCATTCTTAACATAACCCAGATAATTAGCCTGTTCATCCATTGATGATTGATCACAATCTTTCATAAGATGCGGTCCTTGACATAACTCACAACCAACCTTTATCGCATGCATTTCTTTATTTATCGACTTCATCTATCTTTTAAAATTTGCAAGTTGAGCTTTAACTGAAGCAAGCTCGTCACTAGTTTCGGTACTAGCAACATGAGAAGAGCGAGAGACATCCATTTCTTGATGACAATCATATGAATGCGTAGCAGTTTTAGAGATGATTTCATAAGCTTCATCCGGAGTCTTTTTCATCAAAGAACCACCTGCAGCAATATCGATTTCTTTCCTTGTCGGCACATTAACACCCTTATAAAATATCTGGACCTTATTGAAGTTGTTCAACCCGTGTTGAGAACAATTGCGTAACATTTTACCGAATCGTGTCCATGCATCATAAAGTGTCTCATGTGACTTCTCAACAAAGTGATTAATGTCACTTTACAATTTAGCAGCTTTAGAAGCTAGAAAGAAATGCTGCAGAAATTTATGTTCCATTATACTCCAACTATCAATCTCACCTTCGGGCAATGATTCTAACCAATCCTTGGCATCATCTTTCAAAGACCAAGGAAAAACCCTTAAATAGATAACTGTATCCGTAACATGGGTAATCTTGAATAAATTACAAATGCTTTTGAAGTTTCGAAGATGCTCAAATGCATCCTCTTTCGGTGTACCCCTGAACTGGCATTGGTGAGTTATCATATTAAGAATCTGTCCTTTGACCTCAAAATCCGTATTGACTGTCAGTTGCCTAATGGCATGCCCATTACCAGCCCTCGTAGCTTTCATCATTGCTTCCATAGTCTGACCTTCTCCTCCTTCAGCCATGTTAACTTCTTCTTTCTTAATATATTCAAAATTCGGAATATATAAAGGTAACTCAGCTAAACCTTTGACGATTTCCTGTTCTTCTTTAGCTTTGATGCGTGTATAGTAAACTCTAGACGGTTCCAGAGTTATTGGTACATAACCTGTAATCACACCACAATAAAACCACGTGTAAAACTAAAAATAAATTGACAGAAAAGTAACTTTTGCTAGAATTGCTTCTAACAGAAGGATCGAATAATTAAAAGTAAAACTTAAAATCCCAATGTAGCACCTCTCCCCGGCAGTGGCGCCAAAAAAGATGATATGTGAAATCGTACCTTAAAATAACTAGCTGAAAACTTAACAATTATCACACACTTACAGGCAACTATAACCCGATCATGCAGTAATCTATAAGTAATTTGACTAGTTCGTTCCACAGAGAGCAGTTTAATCAAGATCTTAAAACTAATAATTATCCTAGAATTTAATTTAGAGATTGGGTTATATTTCAATTCACGCAATTAACGTGAAGTAAAATGAAATGAATTAACAATAAAGATAAAACAGTGTCCACTTGAATGATTCACTACTAGTATGGATTGTTCTTGCAATTATTACCGATTATTATGTTCTAAATATAGTTGTATGACTTTTCACAAAGTTCTAATTTATCAAAGTTAGTAAACTCACATAAACTCGCTTCAAGAGATTAAACTATATTTGACTGAAACTAATGAGACTTGATTTGGACTAAACTCACATAAAGTCCTAATTATCACAACCACTTGCAACAATTACACTATCATGCAATTCACAAGCCTTTCAATTACCAATAAAATCAATGACACAATCACTTGAAATCACTTCTCTAATTGTCTAGATCACCTAGGTGTTGAAACATAGATTGCATCTCAAATCTAACTCACATTAAATGATTAACAATCTATGTAATTGAATTACGAACATAGAACATGCATAGGAGTGGATCTTTAATCAAACATAATTAATTTCAATCACAAACATTAAATCCATAAGATAGAAAAATTCAATATTCATAATTTCACATTCAAGCAAACACTAAACTAATTTAGCCTAGCATATTAAAGTAGCAAGAAATATATAAATAATAAAAACCAAGAGTATTCATGATTATAATGATAAACTGATAATAAAAACAAGTATCGAACGTTATGATTAACTGAATAGAAGTAAAGAATGAGCAAGTCTTCAATGGTAGGGTTTAGGTCTTCAAAAACCCCTTTGATTCGTAGCTGGAAATCTACACCCCCTTTTAGGGTTAAAAACCTCGAATATTTATAGCTAAACAAAAAGTCACCAGTTCGAGCCAGCATCGCGACCGCAATAGACCTATCGCGACCGGGATCAACCAACAGCATCGTGACCGCGATTCATATATCGCGACCGTGATTCACCCAATTTCAAATTCTGTCAATCCCTGCCAACTTATTACGACCGAGACACCTTCTATCACGACCGTGATTCACTCCAGACTCGATAAAACTTCATTTTCTCGCATCTAAATGTACTTTAAGCTCAAATATCACTAATATTTAACAAGAAACAACCAAAACATTAACCCGAAGACCTCTGGAGCTAAATTCATCATTTTATATCAATTAATCACAAAAGTCTTCACATTTTCTCAAATAACCAACAATAAAGAACCAATTTCGCACACTAAAATATGTAAATTGAGGGATATCAAACATCATAAAAATTACACGAAATAATTAAAGCAAACATGTTATTATCGATTGAACTCAATATGTGTACAGATTGAACTCAATCTGTGTACATAGATTGAGTTCATCTACCAAATGCACCTAATCAATCTGATAGGCAGATTCTTTAATCAATCGAGTTATTGTTTGAAATTGATGTTATCTTGTTCCAATAGCAGCGACTAGAAGATTTCATGAAGCATTATCGATCAAAACATAAGAAAAATGCAAAAATCGATGATGAACATCTTCAAACCTTGACCTTCGATTCTGAAATGAATCGTGGAATTAGAACTTGTTTTGATGCATCACGAAGCTGAAAACAAGTATCCAGGAGCTCGAATTTGTGATTAATTTGAATTGAGAACACATAGATCGATCCAGCGATGAATACGTCTTTGGTTCTCTCGGTTCTCTCCTATGAAGAGTTCGCTCCAAATCCTTCGACTATATATATATATATATATATATGTATATATATATATATATATATATATATATATATATATATGTATATATATATGTATATATATGTATATATATGTATATATATATATATATATATGTATATATATGTATATATATGTATATATATATATATGTATATATATGTATATATATATATATATATATATATATATATATATAACATCCTGTTTTTCCTCGTACATGGTCCAAAGGTGCGTATTTAACCTTGTGAATGTTTAATATTAACCGTGATCGATTGTAAATGCGTCAAACATTGAAAATTGGTCAAACTGGTAAAATGTCGCGTTTAAGCTAAGTATATTGCGAGTTGGTTCGTCGCCATACGCGACAGAGTGAGTTGATACGCGATGGTTTGAAAACCCTCCCTCCTGATCACTATGTCGCATTCCATGTAGGTTTATCGCGTTTTGGGTGTCGCGGGACGCGACAACTCGTCGCGAAACGCGACTGTGTCGCTGAATTGACAATTGTAACCCGTTTTTAAGGGTATCTTTTTGGGTATTTTGGTCGTTTCACTATATGGACGGTTTGAGATCTTAAAAACTGATACAATGCTTATCCATATCACATTAAACACTCTTTCACTTACACACTTCAAGTTTAGAGAGAGAAATAGAGTTTAAGTGAGAGAGAGAACTCACTTTGGGGAAGAAGAAGACAAAATCTTGCCCGAGTCCATGTTTTAAAGTTGTTCCCTATATCTCTAGCTACGTTGTGATAGTGTTGGTAAGTTTTAACTCCGTGTTTGGATTTTGATTTGATTTATAGCTAGGGTTTGTTCATATGTGACTTGTAAGACCCATTTGAGGGTTAAATGGGTGATTTTGGGTAAACTTGATGTATGGAAACCCTAAGGTTTGTAATCTAGGATTTAGTCATGTGTTTTGATGATTATAGAGTTAATGGTGTTGTTAAATCACTAACACACTTATGTGTTAGTGAGGGATATGTTAATGAGTTCAAGTTTGACCAAATGGCGGGTCTTAACCTTAAAATGGGTCAAATGTTTAATGATTAACCTAGTTGAGTAAGATGGGTATGAAATACCCCAATTTTGTATTAGTTGGAGTTGTTGGACCTTAATCACTAGCTTTTAGTGATTTATGATGGTCTTGGCCTTGAATGGGCGGTTTTGGTGTAAATGGGTCATTTAATGCAATTAAGTCATTAAATGCATAAGAGTTAAGTGTTGGTGGTTAGTCCAACTAGTTTGTGTGTTGATTGGGTACTTAATGTATTAGGTACTTTGCTTTCAAGCTTGTGGAAGTATAAAATCGTCACCTAAGCGTTAAGGTGAGTGGAATAAATATATATGTATATATATGATTTATTTACTTGTGGGATATGGGTTAAAGTTCAATGTTGACGATACCATATCCTAGAGTATATTGTTTGTTTTGGTGAGGGTTAAAGTTCGATGTTGACGATACATCATGTATGGAGTTAAAGTTCAATGTTGACGAAGCCATACCACTATGGTAGTGACATTTGATGAGGGTTTAAGTTCGATGTTGATGATACCTCATATCTGGGTTTAAGTTCGATGTTGATGATACCACATTAATTCATTTGATGAGGGTTTAAGTTCGATGTTGACGATAGCTCATATGTGGGTTTAAGTTTGATGTTGACGATACCACATTTGTTAGGATGGATGGGAATTAAGTTTGATGTTGACGATACCATTCATTGGGCTAGCCTTGAAACCTTGAATACTAAGGGATGTTGTGAACATCAATGTTTTGTGTGTTGTGAGTGTAGCATATTATATTGTTCGTGTTATATGCTATTGTTATACTAGCTTGTGTTATCGGAGATTCAAAGTTATACTTTGCGATGGTATGCTAATTATATTGCTAGTGTGTATGCGGAAATTGTGTAAGTGATTGCAAGTAAGTAGATTATATATGTATATGTATAATTATTGCATTCACTAAGCATTTTGCTTACCCCTCTCGTTGTTTACTTTTTAGGTACAAGTATGGAGAAGGGAAAAGGGGTTGCCGGGAATTAGATATTCTCATGATGATTGCGTAGGCATAGATTTTGGAAGTCGGCCTATTGTTTTGGGTAGTTTAGCCCCAAACCATGCTCGAGTGTCGTTTGGTTTAAAACTATCATCTTATAGGTCGAACTTGTAATACATTTGATTAAGGGCCTTCGTGCCGATGATGTAAACTTTAAACTTGTTAGTGTTTAAATGTTTTGAATGAACGGGTCAATACCATGTAACCATTTAAGTGGCGCGTTAATGGTTTATTATTTATTTATAAAAAAAAATTTGTCGGGATAAAGACGGGTGGGTTGTTTCAAGTAGTATCAGAGCAAGGTCTAAGGGATTTAGGCAGCTTGAGATAGGTGCCTAGACTTAGACTTTATTGTGTATGCGTTTTATGCGGGACTTGTAGGAGACGGGTCGGACCGGGTTGGTTAGTGCCTATGTTTAGGTGAACTAACTTTGTGTTAATTGTTTTGTATTGTATTTGCGATCATCAAGCGAGATAGACGTTGTACTAGCAAGTTAATGTGACGTGCTCGCGTAAAAATGACTAGCTACCATTGTTACGGGTTCAAATCGTGTCAAACGAGCGATGTACGATGATTGTTGAGCAAGATGGTGGCGGTGAGGTGTATATGTATATTTATGTCATGCCCTTTCATTTCGTTGTTTAACCTATTCCGTTTTATAGAATGAAGATGAGAAACTGGCATGATACCGATAATGGGGGTATGAGCGAGGACTCCGAGTTCACGGCTAAAGTAGAGGCCATCTTTAAAAGTCAAAAAGTGGAATTTCTCGCGGATGTCCGAAAGGTCTTTCAAGACTCGGTTGATGAGCAAATAACCGAGTTAATTAATGAATGAATGAATGTTGCGATCAAAGAGGCATTTGAAGCTAGAAACATTTATCCTCATGGTGGACATGGAAGGCGAGACTTCCATTACAAGAACTTCAAAGATGCTCAACCTCCTATGTTTAATGGGGTGAGAGATCCGTTGAAGAGTACATGTTGGATTTCCGACATTGAGGGGGCCTTTTATACTAGTGAATGTCCTCCCGAGAAGAAAATGAGATATGGTTCTAGTATGTTACGTGAAGAGGCTAAGATGTGGTGGGATGACAAGATTCAATTGTATGGTGAAGAGCAATGTATAAGCTTGTCGTGGGAAGAGTTTAAAAAGGAGTTCTTTGATGAATATCGATCTCAAGTCGACCTTATTAAAATCTGGGACGAGTTGCACGATTTGCGACAAGGTTTGATGGACTTGGTTACTCTCAAGTCTACCTTCTTGTCAAAAACTCATTTTTGTCCGGAGTATGTTTGTGATGACCGAATGTTGATGCTAGATTTCTATCATACTTTAAGCGATGAGTTGAAACGTAAGATTAGTCGGGAAATGGCTAAGTCTTTTGAAGAGTTGTTTGAGTTGGCTCTGGGTTTCGAACCGGAGATCCCAAAAAGAAGTGATTTCTCTTTTTCTTAGAGAAAGTTTGAAGGTTCAAGTCATTCTAACTTTTCAAACAAAAAGAACAAGAAAGGTTCCGAAAGTGTTAATAGCGTAAAAAAGGGTGGTTTCGGGAATTTTATCCCTACTTGCTACAATTGTGGGGTACGGGGTCATTTATCTCGAGATTGTACGAAGCCTTCTTCAACAAACAAGCTCACTTGTTTTAATTGTAATAAAGAAGGACACCGAAAGTCGGAGTGTCCCGATTTGAGCACCGATCAAGTTAAAAGGCTAGAGAAGGCTGCGGGTACGGCTAGGGGATGAAACTATTTGATGACTAATGATGAAGCCAAGCAATCCAATGAAGTTGTCTCAGGTACTTTCATGGTTAACTCTAATCCGGCAAGGATACTATTTGATAGCGATGCTAATTTATCATTTATGTCTCCACGATTTGTGTCTAATCTTAATAAACCGCTAGCTAAGTTAAGTCATCCGGTAGAAGTCGAAAAAGCGGATGGTAAGACGGTGCTAGGGGTTGATGTTTGTAAAGATTGTAATGTTGTGTTTGGTACCGAAATGTTTAAAATCGATCTTATCCCGATGACTTTGGGTGAGTTTGATATTGTTGTGGGTATGGGTTGGCTCGATCGTTATATAGCCGATATTGCATGCCACGAGAAGTTCATTCGTGTAAAGACCCCAAGTGGGGGAGAGTTAATTATTCATGGCGAGAAATGGAGAAGACTTGTGCAATTATGCACTTATGCACGGGCACGTCGTTTTCTTAGTAGTGGTGCCATGGCTTTTCTTGCCCATGTAGTTGATACTCGTGAAGAGCCACCATCCATTCATGAAATTCCGGTGGTTAATGAATTTGAAGTCATTTTTCCGGATGACTTACCGGGTGTTCCGGTGGAAAGACAAGTTGAATTTCGCATTGTGTTGGTTCCAGGGGCTACCCCCATTGCTAAGACTCCTTATCGTTTAGCATCGACAGAAATGAAAGAGTTGTTGAACCAAACCTAAGAGTTGCTTGAAAAGGGTTTCATTCGACCGAGTACCTCGCCATGGGGTGCTCCGGTTTTATTTGTGAAGAATATGGTAGTATGCGGATGTGTATCGATTACCGGGAGTTGAACAAAGTGACGATAAGAATCGTTATCCATTGCCTCGGATTGACGATTTGTTTGACCAACTCCAAGGCGCGATTATCTAAGATTGAATTACGGTTCGGCTATCACCAAATGCGAGTCCGTGAGGAAGATATTGAGAAAATGACTTTTCGAACTCGTTACGGGCATTTTGAATTCGTAGTAATGTCTTTTGGTCTTACGAATGCACCGACGACATTCATGGATCATATGAATCGAGTGTGCTAACCTATGTTGGACAAGTCGGTAATTGTGTTCATAGATGACATACTTGTCTATTCTAAGAGTATGAAGGAACATGAACGCCATTTGCGCGAAGTGTTGAAGACGTTGCGAAAGGAGAAGTTGTATGCTAAATTCTCCAAGTGTGAATTTTGGCTAAGGGAAGTACAATTCCTTGGCCATATTGTAAACAAAGAAGGCATTTAAGTAGATCCGGGGAAGATAGAGACGGTAAAGAGTTGGGAAAAACCGACTACACCTACGCAAATTCGAAGTTTTCTTGGATTGGCTGGTTATTATCGTCGGTTTATCCAAGACTTTTCTAAAATCGCTTCTCCATTAACGAAGTTGACAAGAAAGAACGCGAGATTTAATTGGGAAAATGAGCATGAAATTGCTTTTTAATTGTTAAAAGAGAAATTGTGTCAAACTCCGGTCTTAGTGTTGCCGGAAGGTGTAGAAGATATGACGGTTTATTGTGATGCCTCGTTAAATGGGCTCAAGTGTATTCTATTGCAACGGGGTAAAGTCATCACTTATGCCTCTCGACAATTGAAAGAACACGAAAAGAGATACCTGACTCATAATCTTGAATTGGTGGCGGTGGTTCATGCGTTGAAAATTTGGCGCCACTACTTGTATGGTGTCAAGTGTACGATTTATTCGGATCACAAGATTTTAAAACATATCTTTGACCAACGAGATTTGAATTATCGTCAACGTAGGTGGATGGATGTGGTAAAGGATTATGATTGTGATATACTTTATCATCCGGGTAAGGCGAATGTGGTCGCGGATGCGTTGAGTCGAAAGAGTCAACATCCGGCTGTACGAGTAGGATCGTTACGCATGATTATTACTAACAATTTTCTTTTAAAGCTTGGTGAAATTCAAATTGAAGCTTTTGTTAACAAGTATGAAGAACGAATCATGGGGCAAACGGAGTCTATTACCTTAGGCCCGCATGATTTGTTATCCTTTCAAGGAAGAGTGTGGGTACCTAAGATGGGTGATTACTGACAAGTGCTACTTGATGAAGCACATAATTCAAAGTATTCCATTCATCCGGGTGCGACGAAGATGTATCTTGATTTGAAGAAAGAATATTGGTGGTCGGGCATGAATTTTGATGTTGTTAAGTACGTTGAATAATGCGTCACGTGTTTGCAAGTTAAGGCCGAACACCCAAAGCCGTATGGTATGTTACAACCGTTGGAAATTCCAAAATGGAAATGGGAGAACATTAGCATAGATTTCATTACAAAGTTACCAAAGACGGCGAGAACCCAATTTGATACAATTTGGGTGATAGTTGATCGGTTGACGAAAAGTGCATTGTTTCTTCCTATCCAGGAGACGATATCGTCAGAGACTTTGTCTAAGTTGTTTATCAAGGAGGTGATATCAAGGCATGGGGTTTCTATATCTATTGTTTCGGATCAAGATACTCGTTTCACGTCTCGGTTTTGGAATAAATTTCATGAAGATATGGGTACTCAATTGAAGATGAGCATGGCGTATCATCCTCAAACGGACGGTCAAACCTAGCGTACGAATCAAACGTTGGAGGATATGTTACGGGTGTGTGTTATTGATTTCGGTGGTAGTTGGGATGAGCACTTACCTTTGGTTGAATTCTCATACAACAATAGCTATCATGCTAGTATTGGAATGCCACCGTATGAGATGCTTTATGGGCGAAGGTGTCGAACTCCTATTTGTTGGGGTGACGTGGAACAAAGGGAAATCGGGAGTACTGATTTGGTTTTAGAGAAAGTAGTAAGATTGAGATGATTCGGGCTAGACATAAGGCGGCACAAGATAGGCAAAAATCTTATGCCGATAAACGAAGACGACCGATTAAGTTCCAAGAAGGTGACATGGTGATGCTTAAGGTTTCGCCATGGAAAGGTATTATTCGGTTTTGAAAACGAGGAAAGTTAGCTCCTCGGTTTGTTAGGCCTTTCAAAATTTTGGCTCGTGTTGGTGAGGTTGCTTATATACTAGAGTTACCCGAAGAGCTTGCGGGAATTCATAACACATTTCATGTTTTCCATCTCCGTAAGTGTCTTGCGGATGACTTGACTTGGGTGCCATTAGATGAGATTGCTCTAAACAACAAGCGAGAATATGTTGAAGAACCGATAGCCATTCTTGATGAAAAGGTTAAAATGTTGCGTAACAAAGAGGTGAGGACTTTTAAGGTCTAATGGCGACATCAAAAGGGTTCCGAGTTTACATGGAAACCCGAATAGTTCATTTTGGTGTATCTTCCAGCTTGTCATGCAGCTTGGATCGCCAGGACGCGATCCGATTCAAGTAGGGGAGAATTGTAACATCCCGTTTTTCCTCGTACATGGTCCAAAGGTGCGTATTTAACCTTGTGAATGTTTAATATTAATCGTGATCGATTGTAAATGTGTCAAACATTGAAAATTGGACAAACTGGTAAAATGTCGCGTTTAAGCTAAGTATATCGCGAGTTGGTTCGTCGCGATACGCGACAGAGAGAGTTGATACGCGACGGTTTGAAAACCCTCCCTCCTAATCACTTTGTCGCATTCCATGTGGGTTTATCGTGTTTTGGGCATCGCGGGACGCGACAACTCATCGCGAAACGCGACAGTGTCGCTGAATTGACAATTGTAACCCGTTTTTAAGGATATCTTTTGGGGTGTTTTGGTCTTTTCACTATATGGACGGTTTGAGATCTTAAAAATAGATACAAGGCTTATCCATATCACATTAAACATTCTTTCACCTACTCACTTCAAGTTTAGAGAGAGAAATAGATTTTTAGTGAGAGAGAGCTCACTTTGGGGAAGAAGAAGACCAAATCTTGTCCGAGTCCAAGTTTTAAAGTTGTTCCCTACATCTCTAGCTACGTTGTGATAGTGTTGGTAAGTTTTAACTCTGAGTTTTGAGTTCGATTTGATTTATAGCTAGGGTTTGTTCATGTGTGACTTGTAAGACCCATTTGAGGGTTAAATGGGTGATTTTCGGTAAACTTAATGTATGGAAATCCTAAGGTTTGTAATCTAGGGTTTAGTCATGTGTTTTGATGATTATAGAGTTAATGGTGTTGTTAAATCACTAACACACTTATGTGTTAGTGATGGATTTGTTAATGAGTTCAAGTTTGACCAAATAGCAGGTCTTGACTTTAAAATGGGTCAAATGGGTAATGATTGACCTAGTTGGGTAAGATGGGTATGAAATACCCCAATTTTGTGTTAGTTGGTGTTGTTAGACCTTAATCACTAGCTTTTAGTGATTTATGATGGTCTTGGCCTTGAATGGGCGGTTTTGATGTAAATGGGTCATTTAATGCAATTAAGTCATTAAATGCATAAGAGTTAAGTGTTGGTGGTTAGTCCAACTAGTTTGTGTGTTGATTGGGTACTTAATGTATTAGGTACTTTGCTTTGAAGCTTGTGAAAGTATAAAATCATCACCGAAGCGTTAAGGTGAGTGGAATAATTATATATGTATGTATATGATTTATTTACTTGTGGGATATGGGTTAAAGTTCGATGTTGATGATACCATATCCTAGAGTATATTGTTTGTTTTGATGAGGGTTAAAATTTGATGTTGACGATACCTCATGTATGGAGTTAAAGTTCGAGGTTGACGAAGCCATACCACTATGGTAATGACATTTAATGAGGGTTTGAGTAAAATGTTGACGATACCTCATATGTCTGTTTAAGTTCGATGTTGACGATACTACATTAATTCATTTGATGAGGGTTTAAGTTCGATGTTGACGATACCTCATATGTGGGTTTAAGTTTGATGTTGACGATACCACATTTATTAGGACGGATGGGAATTAAGTTCGATGTTGACGATACCATTCGTTGGGCTAGCCTAGAAACCTTGAATACTAAGGGATGTTGTGAACATCAATGTTTTGTGTGTTGTAAGTGTATCATATTATATTGTTCGTGTTATATGCTATTGTTATACTAGCTTGTATTATCGGAGATTTAGCGTTATACTTTGCGATGGTATGCTAATTATATTGCTAGTATGTATGCGGAAATTGTGTAAGTGATTGCAAGTAAGTAGATTATATATGTATATGTATAATTATTGCATTCACTAAGCGTTTTGATTACCCCTCTCGTTATTTACTTTTTAGGTACAAGTATGGAGAAGGGAAAAGGGGTTGCCGGGAATTAGATATTCCCATGATGATTGCGTAGGCATAGCTT
Source organism: Rutidosis leptorrhynchoides (assembly GCF_046630445.1). Lineage (NCBI taxonomy): Eukaryota > Viridiplantae > Streptophyta > Magnoliopsida > Asterales > Asteraceae > Rutidosis > Rutidosis leptorrhynchoides. The sequence continues at coordinate 216,720,549 of NC_092335.1, forward strand.
TTGTTAGTCGGCCTATTGTTTTGGGTAGTTTAGCCCCAAACAATGCTTGAGTGTCGTTTGGTTTGAAACTATCATCTTATGGGTCGAATTTGTAATACATTTAATTAAGGGCCTTCGTGCCGATGATGTAAACTTTAAACTTGTTAGTGTTTAAATGTTTTGAATGAACGGTCAATACCATGTAACCATTTAATTGGCGCGTTAACGGTTACCGAAAATATTAGCGTAGAAGTTGGGATTTTGAATAACATACAATAATCTTGAAGCAGTGGGGTTTTATAGGCTTCATATATGTACACAAATAATGCAAATGGTATACACACAAATCTTGATCACGTATCAACATATTTATTGACAAAAAAAATGTTAGTCGAAATCTGTGAGTGAAGCTTATATGGAATTGAGAAAACATTGGTGCCTGAAACATGGATGCTGTCTCGTCATTGTTGTCTGAAATTAGAGATGTTCAACGGTTTGAAGTTGCAGATTACTAGAGGTGGGCGATGGCGTCTGATGGTGTGTTTTCGGTTCAAACAGCTCGAAGACATATTGATAATATTCTGTTTCCAACATCCTCCATGGTGACAAAATGGTTTAACTATCTTTCGGGTAAGTTAAATATATTTCTTTGTCGACTTAAATTAGAAAGACTTGCCTATCGGTTAAATCTTTCGAGAAGACATTTGGAGATAAATTCTATAGCTCGCGTCACTTGTAAACAAGGCGTTGAGAGTATGCAACATGTCTTCTTTCAATGTCATGTTTCGGTGGAGATTTGGCATAAGATGTGTCTTTGGTTAAATCTTAGCTGGCCGAATTTTTCTTCTTGGGCGGAGATTTTAAGTTGGATCGATACGAACTTCAGAGACAAAGAGATAAAGATTCGAGTGCACTCTTTTTTTGCAACAACTCTATGGATGATATGGCGGCTCCGAAATTGCACTCTTTTTAACGACAAGTCTATGAAAAAGTGTAATGTATTTGATAGTATTAGATTTAGTGTTTTCCTTTGGCTTCGGTGTAGAGGCAATTTTTTTTCGGAATGGAACTCATGGTTAATTTGTCTTGTGTAATACTCTTGTAGCTCCTTGCTAGAGAGTTTTATTGTTTAGTAAAATTTTGGCTTTTTCAAAAAAAAAAAAAAAAAAAGGTCAGTGCTTTATAATGAAGAAGGCGTAGCAAAGGAACTTGAGAATTAAGTTGATTATATGAGGTGAATTTCACATGACTTTTAAACTGAGTTGTGTTTGTTTTTATAAATTGTTTATTCAAAGTGATTTCAAATGTTTTACATTGCGATTTTCTTGTGAATTGTTTACTAAATTGTGACAGTTGCATATGTGAAATTGTGCAAAGAAAACGTTAGTAAGCTTATTGATTTTGCATCTGAATAGTAATGAAATAGAACAGTGGACTATGTGTTAAACTACGAGTTAACCACCACATAAAGTGGAAAATAGTGTCGTTAAATGTGAAAAAATGTGGGATGTGCAAAACTAGGAGTTGGCAATCTATAACACCCTTATACCCGTACTAGAAAATGACATTTTTTAAAAGCATCATGTGCGGCGCACCTCAGCACAGGGGCGGTGCACGAGGTGCCCATTGTGGCACACCTTAAAGCTGGGTTTTGGCACCTCAAAGGCAGAAGCCATTCCTGTGTTATGGTGCGGCACTTTCCTTAATGGTGCGGCACACAAAGTGCTGAAACTTTAGTTTCGACCTTGAAAACCCATTTGACACAATTCAATTAAATTCAGTCACTTCATATACCTGCAATATTTTTTGGAATTCATTTACATACATCATTCAATAAACACATCATATTCCTTTAAACACTTGCTATTCATGACCCATAATTACGACAAGGTGGTAACTCCGACCCAAATATATAAAACAACGATTGGCGTAAGTACTAAAGCGTGTTCTTGGGAATATCCACCCCACATACAACTACCCTTCATAAGCAAGCAAAATAAGCTTCACATAGCATCAAGTCAAAGCCATAAGTACAAATAAGCATCCACAATTAATCAATCGTTTCCACGACTATTGGAACATATGTTTTGATGACATTTCAAAACATTTCATTTCTTCATGAATATGAATTGGGTATATGAGTTCACTTAACCAAGCCAGCTTCCTTATATAAGTTTCATGTAAACTTTTTACCATCACAATGCTCTCTAAACCATTAGAGAACTTGCTAAGAACCAAAACTTCACTTCTCTCAAGTGTAGGTGCGAGCCTACAATTAAATCCTTTCTTTCTTTCCACGAATTCTACAAGCAAGGTAACAACATATATGGGTAAGCTTAATGCTTAGTGAGCAACATAGAGTGTAAGAAACGACAAACAATAAACATGTCAACTCCTTATATTGTATTATTTTTCATAAACGTCTCAATTGTGTGGTAGCAAATCTCTTTTATTAAGATTGTGAATTCGTTCTCCTTCACTCACGCTTCATGGCACATCATACATATCGTAACTAAGACACCATAACATCACATATCTACAACATAATACATTCATAACAGGAAACATTACAATAATCGTAAATCATCATTCGCATAATACTTACCTTGCTTACTCGTTTATGTACAAGTGCATCCCCACTTACCTATTGTGGTATTCATGATTGGTTTGTCCTAGCGGGATTCCTTTTTCATTAGCCCATCATAAACTCATATCCCATCACTCTACCTGAATTCCTTTACTATTAAAATCCTTTAAAGACTTCTTTAACATCTTGAAATTGTATTATCAAATATAACACATTATAATATCATCTATCATATTCATCATTAACTAGTCACTAACCATCGTTACTTTAGTAATTCAATTATCATAATATTCCTCTATGAACTCACGAGTTAGTCTATAGACACTTTCAATTTCCTTAACCGTATTTTATACTCTACATAACTACATCACAATAATATTGCACAATAAGTATTAATCTTCTAGCAATATTGCCATATTCATTCATCAATTAATTTTTGAAATAAACAAACATTGTAACACACTTGAAACACAACACTTTAATTCTTAATTTGTTAAGAAGCGTATCTTTCTCAATTTTCACAATCGTACTTAAACTAAAAAAATTAACTTCATCAAAATCTTTACCCTATTAATTTACCATAAACAAAATACTTGTTCCGTTCAACAGTAATATTCATGAACATAACGAACAACACATCATAATATCGAACCTATTATCAACACATTAATTAGTAAATGAATCTACCTATGAAACTCACCTCGTTCTAGTTCTATGCCTTGCTCGCTTCCAATTTCCTTCCTATGCTTATCACCTATATTAATGCTAATCTTCATCAACCTCATACTTAACAAAATTAAGCAAGACTAATCTTACACCATTAACCCATTTAACTTTAAAAGACCAAGTCTTTAACATAGACATCTCTTATAAAATACCTCATGACTAGTTCATGAGTCATTTCCATACAAGTTTTAGTTCAAAATTATATTTATGCTCTCATTGTGACATTTACACAAACACCATATGTGAACTAACTTGATTTTGACCATTAGAACATCAAAAACCATCATCTTATCCATAATACTTGTTCTTTTAATAAGTTCATACATAAACACCCACTCTATCATTATATAATATTATTTTTATACTTGAACCTTACATAATCACATCATTCAACAACTTTTCTAGTAGAAAGAAATCATAAACATCTCTAAACCCACAACCCCACATCCATGCACTTCAAAAATCAACTTAGATTTATACCACAATATTTAAATCCAAATTTTGACAAGTAATGGACATAAGTTATACATAATATCATGAACTAAACACATATTAAGCATAAACCTTAATCAATTTTGAGTATTCAAACCATACCTTACTTCCTTCTCTAAGAAACCTAACTTGAATCTGAGCTAAAATATGATGAAGATGTATGTATTCTTGCTTCCTTTAGGCTACTAGTAATCTTCATCACTCAATTTCTTACTTGCATTTTGGTTGATCACTGGATTTTTCTCCTTCTCTTCTTGCTTGGTTCGACATCCATCTCACACACTTACACACTTCCTTTTCCTTTTCCTAATATAAATTTATAAACTTCTATTTTCCTTCAACTAAAATGATATAAAATTTATTAGATTTATATATATATATATATATATATATATATATATATATATATATATATATATACATACTACCTCCGTCGTCCCATTACAAGTGTATACTTACTTTTTGCACACAGTTTTAGGAAATCTCACTAACTCTATTCTCCACCAATCAGAAATCTTCTCTCTCCAGAATACCCTCTTCTAATTGGTTGAAATCCAAAGTGGACATTTGATATGGGACAACCCAAAATAGAAAGGTGGACATTAGAAGTGGGACGGAGGTAGTATTAATTAAAGTATTACCTTTAAAATCGGGATGTCACACAATCCTAATAAAAGTAGGAAAAGATAAAGTGAAAATTGAAATATAAGACCATCGGGGAAGGTCTCACTCTGCTTACGTACGCTAGCTGACGACGTGTGTAACGCATGCTCTTGTTCTGCGGTTGGTGTAATATATAGAAGTTCTTGTTTCCTCCAACAGATGTTGGTGAATTAGTTGCCTTTATCTTATTATTCGTACTTCTAGATAGATAATTGATGTCCTCCGCTTTGTAGTGACCCGAACTTTTCCATGTTATATATATATATATATATATATATATATATATATATATATATATATATATATATATATATATATATATATATATATATATATATAATGAAATTGTTATTTACATGGTTAAGTGTTTCCAACATGTTAAGCAATCAAACTTGTTAAGACTTGATTAATTGAAATAGGTTTCATATAGACAATTGACCACCCAAGTTGACCGGTGATTCACGAACGTTAAAACTTGTAAAAACTATATGATGTCATATATATGGATATATATATATATATATATATATATATATATATATATATAACATGATATTATTATAAGTAAACATATCATTAAGTATATTAACAATGAACTACATATGTAAAAACAAGACTACTAACTTAAGGTTTTCAAAACGAGGCATATATGTAACGATTATCGTTGTAACGACATTTAATGTATATATATCATATTAAGATATATTAATACATCATGATATCATGATAATGTAATAATTTAACATCTCATTAGATATAATAAACAATGGGTTAACAACATTTAACAAGATCGTTAACTTAAGGTTTCAAAACAACACTTACATGTAACGACTAACGATGACTTAACGACTAAGTTAAAATGTATATACATGTAGTGTTTTAATATGTATTCATACACTTTTGAAAGACTTCAAGACACTTATCAAAGTACTTCTACTTAACAAAAATGCTTACAATTACATCCTCATTCATTTTCATCAACAATTCTACTCGTATGCACTCGTATTTGTACTCATACAATACACAGCTTCTAAATGTATTTACTATTGGTATATACACTCCAATGATCAGCTCTTAGTAGCCCATGTGAGTCACCTAACCATGTGGGAACCATCATTTAACATCTAGCATGAAATATCTCACAAAATTACAAACTAATGGAGACTATAATGCCATCCTACTTTCACGTGAAGTTGGACACACACAAACACTTTCATTTTGCAATTTACATGCATCAAACTACTCTCTCTCAAGTGTTCTTCCTTTTTTCTACGTGTTCTTCATCATCTTCAACAAAATATAGCTCAATCTAGTTCATAAATCCATACATAAATCAAGTTATAAAACAACAACTCAAGAACACACCAACAACACTTCCAAGTTTGCTAACTTATTTCCAATCTTGTAAATCCACTTTGAGTGATCATCCAACCTCTAGAAATCTTTCTTATTTACAGTAAGATATCTTTCTAATATAAGGTAATACTCATATTCAAACTTTGATTCAATTTCTATAACTTTAACAATCTTATTTCGAGTGGAAATCTTACTTGAACTTGTTTTCGTGTCATGATTTTGCTTCAAGAACTTTCAAGCCATCCAAGGATCCTTTGAAGCTAGATCTATTTTTCTTATTTCCAGTAGGTTTATCCACAAAACCAGAGGTAGTAATGATTTTCATAACATCATTCGATTCATATATATAAAACTACCTTATTCGAAGGTTTAAACTTGTAATCTCTAGAACATAGTTTAGTTAATTCCAAACTTGTTCGCAAACAAAAGTTAATCCTTCTAACTTGACTTTTAAAATCAACTAGACACATGTTATATATCTATATGATATGCTAACTTAATGATTTAAAACCCGAAAACACGAAAAACACCGTAAAACTGGATATACGCCGTCGTAGTAACACCGCGGGCTGTTTTGGGTTAGTTAATTAAAAACTACGATAAACTTTGATTTAAAAGTTGTTCTTCTGGAAAAATGATTTTTCTTATGAACATGAAACTATATCCGAAAATCATGGTTAAACTCAAAGTGGAAGTATGTTTTCCAAAATGGTCATCTAGACGTCGTTCTTTCGACTGAAATGACTACCTTTACAAAAATGACTTGTAACCTGTATTTCTGACTATAAACTTATATTTTTTCTGTTTAGATTCATAAACTTAAGTTCAATATGAAACCATAGCAACTTGAATCACTCAAAACGGATTTAAAACGAAGAAGTTATGGGTAAAACAAGATTGGATAATTTTTCTTGTTGTAGCTACGTGAAAATTGGTAACAAATCTATATTAATCATATCCTAGCTAACTCATATTGTATTATACATGTATTCTAATATATTATGTAATCTTGGGATACCATAGACACGAATACAATGTTTTGACATATCATATCGACCCATCTATATATATATTTCGGAACAACCATAGACACTCTATATGCAGTAATGTTGGAGTTAGCTATACAGGGTTGAGGTTGATTCCAAAATATTATATATACTTTGAGTTGTGATCTAGCCTGAGGCTTGTATACACGAGGTCGTGGATTGATTCGAGATAATATATATTGCTTTATTTCTGTACATCTAACTGTGGACAACTAGTTGTAGGTTACTAACGAGGACCTCTGACTTAATAAACTTAAAATATTAAAACATATTAAAAATGTTGTAAATATATTTTGAACATACTTTGATATATATGCACATATTTGTTATAGGTTCGTGAATCGACCAGTGGCCAAGTCTTACTTCCCGACGAAGTAAAAATCTGTGAAAGTGAGTTATAGTCCCACTTTTAAAATCTAATATTTTGGGATGAGAATACATGCAATTTTATAAATGTTTTATGAAATTGACACAAGTAAATGAAACTACATTATATGGGTGAATGATCGAAGCCGAATATGCCCCTTTTTAGCTTGGTAGCCTAAGAATTTAGGAACAGACCCCCAATTGACGCGAATCCTATAGATAGATCTATCGGGCCCAACAAGCCCCATTCTGGAATTTGGAATACTTTAGTACTTCAAAATTATCATGTCCGATGGGTGTCGCGGAATGATGGGGATATTCTATATGCATCTTGTTAATGTCGGTTACCAGGTGTTCACCATATGAATGATTTTTATCTCTATGTATGGGATGTATATTGAAATATGAAATCTTGTGGTCTATTATTATGATTTGATAATATATAGGTTAAACCTATAACTCAACAACATTTTTATTGACGTTTTAAGCATGTTTATTCTCAGGTGATTATTAAGAGCTTCCGCTGTTGCATACTAAAATAAGGACAATATTTAGAGTCCATGCTTGTATGATATTGTGTAAAAACTGCATTCAAGAAACTTATTTTTTTTTATGTAATATATTTTTATTGTAAACCTTTATGTAATGGTCGTGTATAAACAGTATATTTTAGATTATCATTATTTGATAATCTACGTAATTTTTTTTAAACCTTTATCGATAAAATAAAGGTTATGGTTGTTTTAAAAATGAATGCAGTCTTTGAAAAACGTCTCATATAGATGTCAAAACCTCGCGACGAAATCAATTAATATGGAACGTTTATAATCAACATGAACGGGACATTTCAGTTGGTATCCGAGCGTTGGTCTTAGAGAACCAGAAATTTGCATTAGTGTGTCTTATCGAGTTTGTTAGGATACATTAGTGAGTCTGGACTTCGACCGTGTTTTCTTTAAAAACGATTGCTTAACTCTTTTGTTGGAAACTATATATTATTAACATGTAATTATTATGTGATATATTAACCTCTTAATATGTTTGATATTGTGTGATAGATGTCTACCACTAGTACAAATCCCATCGACTCACCTAATAATAATGAAGAGTCGAATATACTTTGGGAAGATTCACAAATTCCTGAAGAGGAACCGGAAGAAGAGGAACCAGAAGAGGAGGAACCGGAAGAGGAGGAACCGGAAGAAGAAGAACCAGAAGAGGAGGAACCGAAAGAGGAGGAACCAGAAGAAGAAGAGGTTCCGGAGGAAGAAATATTGATACCTACAGTAAATCGATTAAATAAAATAAAATCCTCAACCAACGGACCAAAGTTAAAAATGGTCAATGGTGTTTCCGCCGAGGAAGCAAATTATTAGGAAGATTACCAATTTTCTGATGAATCGGATCCCGATGAGGATTCCGATGATATTATAGAAATTATCTCGACCCAATTTAATAAAGCAAAAGAAAATAATAAGGGAAAAGGTATAAAAATAGAGAAACCTGTTTCCAACCCCGATGAACTTTATATGTATCGGAAAAATCCGTATTTCTTAAATTGTAACAATAACCCGGGAACCTCTAAACCACCAGGTTTTTCTAAACCATTGTGGAAAATGACGGCTTGTATTAGAGGAACACCATATATCCCTAAGAAATTAGGAAAATGAACCAAGTCCGAAGAAAAAGAAACCAGTGATTCAGATTAGAGGGTTGTAATCATGTTGTGTATTATATGTATTGTAGTGTGCTTGTACTTTTATGTTCTATGTAAAAATTACTTGTATTGTTTGTTAATTATCTTTTACGAATCTAATCCTTGTCTATTTTACAGTATAAAAACGCAAAATGGACGTTAAGGATAGACAATCAAAAATTTTAGAAGACCTACCAGGAGATATGATTGATGAAATCTTGTCTAGAGTCAGGCAGAATTCATCAGCACAATTAGTTACGGCAAAATTAGTTTGTCAAACGTTTGAAAGACATTCCAGGCATGCCTTAGTATATAAAAGGCTTTCCTTTGAAAGATGGGTTATATCACATTGGGGAGACTTTAAATTACGCCAAGTTTTCTTTAAGGCATTTAGTGTGGGAAACCCAGATGCAATTTTATGCTACGGGTTACAAACCTATTTTGACTCAACATATCCCAACATAGGACTCCGTTCTTTAGAAAGAGCTTCTAACATGCAACATAAAGAAGCATGTTATGCTTACGGGTTAATAATGTTCGCTTCTCATCAAATTGAGAAAAAGAACATTGGGTTGCAACTTTTAAATAAAACATTCTCACAAGTGACGGACTCAGCAGTTGGGGTAAGAAACAAGGTTTTTAGATTGCTACGAGGTTGTTGGGCATTACGAAACCCTCATCCTTTTGACGACATTACAACATGCTGCCTAGTCAATGGTCATAACGGTTACTTTCCACAAGACCAAGGATGAGAAGTCGTCTTAGTAAAACCAGAATACATGACTTGTTTCTGGACATATGAATTACGTATCTTTATTTCTTTTGCTGAGCAACTTGCGTATTAACTAGAATTGCCTTTATAACTGCCGAGTAGCAAAGTTATTATGTGTTATATTTCACCCTATATGTATAATAGTGGTATTGTAAGTTTTTAAAATTTTGTATAAAGTTTGAACGAGAAATATTATTGTAATAAGTTTTTCATATAGAAGCGTAGTAGTTGAGTTGTATAGTAGCTAGTAAGTATGAACTTAACGGGTAGGAATTACCCGAATTAAAACTATAAAATGCTAATATGAAGAAAAAGCTTTTATAAATAAGTTCATATAATGCTACGAAATACTATTGACTACTCTTAAATTCTATATGATTAACTCAATTCTTTTCGCTATTTTTGAAGGAAATGGCACCGACGACTCGTCAGAACTTGAACATGAGTGAGGAAGATTTTCGTGTTCTCCTTGCTGCGAACATAGCCGCAGTACAGGCTGCAATGCAAAATAACAATAACTCTAGATCTAGAAGTGGAACTAATTCCACAAGAAATCGTGTAGGATGCTCCTACAAAGAATTCACTACCTGCAAACCTTTGGAATTTGATGGAACCGAAGGACCAATTGGATTGAAACAGTGGACCGATAAAGTCGAATCGCTGTTTGCCATAAGTAAGTGTACTGAAGAGGACAAAGTTAAGTACGCTACGCATACCTTCACAGGTACTGCGTTAACGTGATGGAACACCTATCTTGAATAGGTAGGACAAAATGCTTCTTACGCACTACCGTGGTCGGCATTCAAGCAATTGATGAACGAGCAGTACCATCCTAGAAATGAAGTCAATAAGCTCAAGGTAGAACTTAGGGAGTTACGAACAAAAGGGTTTGACATTACCACATATGAACGATGATTCACAGAGTTGTGCCTATTATGTCCGAGAGCGTTCGAAGATGAAGAAGAGAAGATCGACGCGTTTGTAAAAGGGTTACCAGTAAGGATTCACGAAGATGTGAGTTCACACGAGCCCACTTCCATACAAAAGGCAAGTCGAATGGATCATAAACTCGTAAATCAGATTGAGGGAAGAATTAAAGAGCAGGCGGCTGAAGAAGCCAACACGAAACAACTCAAGAGAAAGTGGGAAGAAACCAGTGACAAGGGTCACCAATACAACAACAACAACAATCACAACCATAATCACAATAACAATCATAACAACCGCAACAACAATCGCAACAATAACCGAAATCCTAACAATAACTACAACAAACGTCCCAACAACAACAACTACTACAACAATTGTTTCAACAACAATAAAAATCCCAACAACAATCTCAACAACAATGGCAACAAAAACCAAAAATGCCAAAGGTGTGAAGAGTACCATCAGAATCAGTTCTGCACGACATTTTGCACCAAGTGTAAAAGAACTGGCCATGGTGCGAAAAAGTGTGAGGTCTACGGACCAAAGTTTAACAGAACTAAAGGAACAAATTGAAATGTCCCGTTCTTATTGATTAAAAACGTTCCATATTAATTGATTTCGTTGCGAGGTTTTGACCTCTATATGAGACGTGTTTCAAAGACTGCATTCATTTTTAAAACAAACCATAACCTTTATTTCATAAATAAAGGTTTAAAAAGCTTTACGTAGATTATCAAATAATGATAATCTAAAATATCCTGTTTACACACGACCATTACATAATGGTTTACAATACAAATATGTTACATCAAAATTAGTTTCTTGAATGCAGTTTTTACACAATATCATACAAACATGGACTCCAAATCTTGTCCTTATTTTAGTATGCAACAGCGGATGCTCTTAGTATTCACCTGAGAATCAACATGCTTTAAACGTCAACAAAAATGTTGGTGAGTTATAGGTTTAACCTATATATATCAAATCGTAACAATAGACCACAAGATTTCATGTAAATAACAATTTCATTTAATATATATATAAACATGGAAAATTTCGGGTCACTACAGTACCTACCCGTTAAATAAATTTCGTCCCGAAATTTTAAGCAGTTGGAGGTGTTGACGTATTTTCTGGAAATAAATGCGGGTATTTCTTCTTCATCTGATCTTCACGCTCCCAGGTGAACTCGGGTCCTCTACGAGCATTCCATCGAACCTTAACAATCGGTATCATGTTTTGTTTAAGTCTCTTAACCTCACGATCCATTATTTCGACGGGTTCTTCAACGAATTGAAGTTTTTCATTGATTTGGATTTCGTCCAACGGAATAGTGATATCTTCTTTAGCAAAACATTTCTTCAAATTTGAGACGTGGAAAGTGTTATGTACAGCCGTGAGTTGTTGAGGTAGCTCCAGTTGGTAAGATACTGGTCTGACACGATCTATAATCTTGAATGGTCCAATGTACCTTGGATTTAGTTTCCCCCGTTTACCAAATCGAACAACGCCTTTCCAAGGTGAAACCTTAAGCATGACCATTTCTCCAATTTCAAACTCTACATCTTTTCTTTTACTGTCCGCGTAGCTCTTTTGTCGACTCTGGGCGGTTTTCAATCTTTGTTGAATTTGGATAATTTTCTCGGTAGTTTCTTGTATTATCTCCGGACCCGTAATCTGTCTATCCCCCACTTCACTCCAACAAATCGGAGACCTGCACTTTCTACCATAAATTGCTTTGCGCCATCTCAATGCTTGAATGGTAGCTGTTGTTGTAGGAAAATTCTGCTAACGGTAGCTGTCGATCCCAACTGTTTCCGAAATCAATAACACATGCTCGTAGCATGTCTTCAAGCGTTTGTATCGTCCTTTCGCTCTGTCCATCAGTTTGTGGATGATAGGCAGTACTCATGTCTAGACGAGTTCCTAATGCTTGCTGTAATGTCTGCCAGAATCTTGAAATAAATCTGCCATCCCTATCAGAGATAATAGAGATTGGTATTCCATTTCTGGAGACGACTTCCTTCAAATACAGTCGTGCTAACTTCTCCATCTTGTCATCTTCTCTTATTAGCAGGAAGTGTGCTGATTTGGTGAGACGATCAACTATTACCCAAATAGTATCAAAACCACTTGCAGTCCTTGGCAATTTAGTGATGAAATCCATGGTAATATTTTTCCATTTCCATTCCGGGATTTCGGGTTGTTGAAGTAGACCTGATGGTTTCTGATGCTCAGCTTTGCCCTTAGAACACGTCAAACATTCTCCTACGTATTTAGCAACATCGGCTTTCATACCCAGCCACCAAAAATGTTTCTTGAGATACTTGTACATCTTCCCCGTTCCAGGATGTATTGAGTATCTGGTTTTATGAGCTTCTCTAAGTACCATTTCTCTCATATCTCCAAATTTTGGTACCCAAATTCTTTCAGCTCTATACCGGGTTCCGTCTTCCCGAATATTAAGATGCTTCTCCGATCCTTTGGGTATTTCATCCTTTAAATTTCCCTTTTTTAAAACTCCTCGTTGCGCCTCCTTTATTTGAGTAGTAAGGTTAGTGTGAATCATTATATTCATAGATTTTACTCGAATGTGTTCTCTGTCCTTTCTGCTCAAGGCGTCAGCTACCACATTTGCCTTCCCCGGGTGGTAACGAATCTCAAAGTCGTAATCATTCAACAATTCAATCCACCTACGCTGCCTCATATTCAGTTGTTTCTGATTAAATATGTGTTGAAGACTTTTGTGGTCGGTATATATAATACTTTTGACCCCATATAAGTAGTGCCTCCAAGTCTTTAATGAAAAAACAATCGCGCCTAATTCCAAATCATGCATCGTATGATTTTGCTCGTGAATCTTCAATTGTCTATACGCATAAGCAATCACCTTCGTCCGTTACATTAATACACAACCGAGACCTTGCTTTAATGCGTCACAATAAATCATAAAATCATCATTCCCTTCAGGCAATAACAATATAGGTGTCGTAGTTAGCTTTTTCTTCAATAATTGAAACGCCTTTTCTTGCTCATCCTTCCATTCAAATTTCTTCCCTTTATGCATTAATGCAGTCAAGGGTTTTGCTATTTTGGAGAAATCTTGGATGAATCTTCTGTAGTAACCAGCCAATCCTAAAAATTGACGTATATGCTTCAGAGTTTTTAGGATTTTCCACTTTTCAACGGTTTCGATCTTTGTCGGGTCCACCTGGATACCTTCTTTGTTCACTATGTGACCGAGGAATTGAACTTCTTTCAACCAAAATGCACACTTTGAAAACTTAGCGTACAGTTTTTCTTTCCTTAATACTTCTAGCACTTTTCTCAAATGTTCTTCGTGCTCTTGATCATTCTTTGAGTAAATAAGTATGTCATCGATGAAAACAATGACAAACTTGTCAAGATATGGCCCACACACTCGGTTCATAAGGTCCATGAACACAATTGGTGCGTTAGTCAATCCAAACGGCATAACCATAAACTCGTAATGACCATAACGCGTCCTAAAAGCAGTTTTTGGAATATCATCCTCCTTTACTCGCATTTGATGATATCCAGAACGTAAATCGATCTTCGAATAAACCGACGAGCCTTGTAGTTGATCAAATAAGTCTTCAATTCTCGGCAGTGGATAACGGTTTTTGATGGTAAGTTTGTTCAACTCTTTGTAGTCAATACACAACCTAAATGTACCATCCTTCTTCTTGACAAACAAAACAGGAGCTCCCCATGGTGATGTGCTTGGTCGAATGAAACCACGTTCTAATAGTTCTTGCAGTTGGCTTTGCAGTTCTTTCATCTCGCTGGGTGCGAGTCTATAAGGAGCACGAGCTATTGGTACAGCTCCTGGTTCAAGATCTATTTGAAATTCAACAGATCGATGTGGAGGTAGTCCCGATAATTCTTTCGGAAATACATCGGGAAATTCTTTTGCGACGAGAACAACATTGATGCTCTTTTCTTCAGTTTGTACTTTCTTGACGTGTGCTAGAACAGCATAGCAACCTTTTCTTATTAGTTTTTGTGCCTTCAAATTACTAATAAGATGTAGCTTCATGTTGCCCTTTTCTCCGTACACCATTAAGGGTTCTCCTTCTTCTCGTACAATGCGAATTGCATTTTTATAACATACGATCTCTGCTTTTACCTTCTTCAGCCAGTCCATGCCAACTATTACATCAAAACTCCCTAACTCTACTGGTATCAAATCAATCTTAAATATTTCGCTACCCAGTTTAATTTCTCGATTCCGGCATATATTATTTGCTGAAATTAATTTACCGTTTGCTAATTCGAGTAAAAATTTACTATCCAACGGCGTCAATGGACAACTTAATTTAGCACAAAAATCTCTACTCATAAAGCTTCTATCCGCACCCGAATCAAATAAAACGTAAGCAGATTTATTGTCAATAAGAAACGTACCCGTAACAAGCTCCGGGTCTTCCTGTGCCTCTGCCGCATTAATATTGAAAACTCTTCCGCGGCCTTGTCCATTCGTGTTCTCCTGGTTCGGGCAATTTCTAATAATGTGGCCCGGTTTTCCACATTTATAACAAACTACATTGGCATAACTTGCTCCGACACTACTTGCTACACCATTACTCGTTCCGACACCATTTGTTCCTTTCGTTCTGTTAACCCCTGGTCCGTAGACCTCACACTTCGCCGCGCTATGACCATTTCTTTTACACTTGTTGCAAAATTTGGTGCAGAACCCCGAGTGATACTTTTCACACCTTTGGCATAGCTGCTTCTGATTGTTGTTGTTGTTGCGGTTGTTATTGTTATTGGGATGATTGTTGTAGTTGTTGTTATTGTTGTTGTTGTTGTTGTTGTTGTTGTTGGGTCGTTTGTTGTAGTTGCGATTGATGTTGCGATTGTTGGGATAATTGTTGCGATTATTATTGTAATTGTTGTTGTTGTTGTATTGGTGATTCTTATCACCGTTTTCCTCCCACTTTCTTTTGACTTGCTTCACATTGGCCTCTTCAGCCGTCTGTTCTTTAATTCTTTCCTCAATCTGGTTCACTAGTTTGTGAGCCATTCTACATGCCTGTTGTATGGAGGCGGGCTCGTGTGAACTTATATCTTCTTGGATTCTTTTCGGTAATCCTTTCACAAACGCGTTGATCTTCTCTTCCTCATCTTCGAACGCTCCCGGACACAATAGGCACAATTCTGTGAATCGTCTTTCGTACATGGTAATATCAAATCCTTGGGTTCGTAACCCTCTAAGTTCTATCTTGAGCTTATTGACCTCGGTTCTGGGACGGTACTTCTCGTTCATCAAGTGCTTGAATGCTGACCACGGTAGTGCGTACGCATCATCTTGTCCCACTTGCTCTAGATAGGTATTCCACCATGTTAACGCAGAACCTGTGAAGGTATGCGTAGCGTACTTCACTTTGTCCTCATCAGTACACTTACTTATGACAAACACCGATTCGACCTTCTCGGTCCACCGTTTCAATCCGATCGGTCCTTCGGTTCCATCAAATTCCAAAGGTTTGCAGGCAGTGAATTCTTTGTAGGTACATCCTACACGATTTCATGTACTGCTAGATCCAAGGTTATTGTTGGTATGTAGCGCAGCCTGTACTGCGGCTATGTTTGAAGCTAGAAAAGTACGGAATTCCTCTTCATTCATATTCACAGTGTGTCGAGTAGTCGGTGCCATTTCCTTCAAAATATTCAAATGGAACAAGTTAATCATACAGAATATTAAGAGTAGTTAATAGTATTTCGTAGCATAATATGAACTCATTTATAAAAGCTTTTTCTTCATATTAGCGTTTTATAAGTTTAAATTCGGGTAGTACCTACCCGTTAAGTTCATACTTAGTAGCTAATATACAATTCAACTACTACAATTCTATATGAAAAACTGATTATAATAATATTTCGCGTTCAAATTTTTATACAATATTTTACAAACTTACAATACCGCTTATTTTACATAAAGCATGAAATATAGCACACAATAACTTTGATACAAGATAGTTGTGAAGATAATTCTAGCTAGTACACAAGTCGTTCAGCAAAGGCAATAAAGACACGTAATTCATACGTCCAGAAACAAGTCATGCATTCTGGTTTTACTAGGACTACTTCCTATCCTTGATCTTGTGGAACATAACCGTTATGGCCGTTGATAAGACAGCGTGTTGTAACGTCATCAAAGGGACGAGGGTTACGTAATGACCAACAGTCTCGTAATAACCTAAAAACCTCATTTCTTACCCCAATTACCGACTCCGTCACTTGTGGGAACGTTTTGTTTAATAGTTGTAGCCTGATGTTCTTTTTCTCACTTTGGTGAGAAGCGAACATTACTAACCCGTAAGCATAGCATGCTTCTTTATGTTGCATGTTAGCCGCTTTTTCTAAATCATGAAGTCCTATATTCGGATACATTGAGTCAAAATAATTTCTTAACCCGTTGCGTAAAATAGCATTTGGGTTCCCCGCAATATATGCGTCAAAGTAAACACATCGTAACTTATGGGTTTCCCAATGTGATATCCCCCATCTTTCAAACGAAAGTCTCTTATAAACCAAGACATTCTTGGAACGTTCTTCGAATGTCTTACAAACTAATTTCGCCGTAAATAGTTGTGCCGAAGAATTCTGACCGACTCTAGACAAGATTTCATCAATCATGTCTCCGGGTAGGTCTCTTAAAATATTGGATTGTCTATCCATTTTGTGTTTTTATACTGTAAAATAGACAAGAGTTAGATTCATAAAAAAATACTTATTAATACAAGCAATTTTTACATATATCATAAAGCATAAGCACACTATATTACATATATTACACCACACGAATACAACTATCTTATTCCGACTCGCTCGTTTCTTCTTCTTCAGTTTTGGTTCGTTTTGCCAAGTTTCTAGTGATATATGATGTTCCCCTAATACGAGCTGTCGTTTTCCACAACGGTTTAGAAAAACCTGGTGGTTTAGAGGTTCCCGGGTCATTGTTACAACTTAAGGGCTTCGGGGGTTGACGATACATATAAAGTTCATCGGGGTTGGAATTAGATTTCTCTATTTTTATGCCCTTTCCCTTATTATTTTCTTTTACCTTTTTAAATTCAGTTGGGGTAATTTCTATAACATCATCGGAATTCTCGTCGGAATCCGATTCATCGGAGAATTGGTAATCCTCCCAATATTTTGCTTCCTTGGCGGAAACACCATTGACCATAATTAACCTTGGTCGGTTGGTTGAGGATTTTCTTTTACTTAACCGTTTTATTATTTCCCCCACCGGTTCTATTTCCTCCTCCGGTTCCTCCTCTTCCGGTTCTGATTCTTCTTTCGGTTCCTACTCTTCTTCCGGTTCCTCTTCGGGAACTTGTGAATCAGTCCAATATATATTCGACTCTTCGTTATTATTAGGTGAGTCAATGGAATTTGTGCTAGAGGTAGACATCTATCACACAATATCAAACATGTTAAGAGATTAATATATCACATAATATATACATGTTAATAATATATAGTTTCCAACAAAAATGTTAAGCAATCATTTTTAAAGAAAAACGGTCGAAGTCCAGACTCACTAATGCATCCTAACAAACTCGATAAGACACACTAATGCAAATTTTCTAGTTCTCTAAGACCAACGCTCGGATACCAACTGAAATGTCCCGTTCTAATTGATTAAAAACGTTCCATATTAATTGATTTCGTTGCGAGGTTTTGACCTCTATATGAGACGTTTTTCAAAGACTGCATTCATTTTTAAAACAAACCATAACCTTTATTTCATAAATAAAGGTTTAAAAAGCTTTACGTAGATTATCAAATAATGATAATCTAAAATATCCTGTTTACACACGATCATTACATAATGGTTTACAATACAAATATGTTACATCGAAATCAGTTTCTTGAATGCAGTTTTTACACAATATCATACAAACATGGACTCCAAATCTTGTCCTTATTTTAGTATGCAACAGCGGAAGCTCTTAGTATTCACCTGAGAATAAACATGCTTTAAACGTCAACAAAAATGTTGGTGAGTTATAGGTTTAACCTATATATATCAAATCGTAACAATAGACCACAAGATTTCATATTTCAATACACATCCCATACATAGAGATAAAAATCATTCATATGGTGAACACCTGGTAACCGACATTAACAAGATGCATATATATAAGAATATCCCCATCATTCCAGGACACCCTTCGGATATGATATAAATTTCGAATTACTAAAGCATCCGGTACTTTGGATGGGGTTTGTTAGGCCCAATAGATCTATCTTTAGGATTCGCGTCAATTAGGGTGTCTGTTCCCTAATTCTTAGATTACCAGACTTAATAAAAAGGGGCATATTCGATTTTGATAATTCAACCATAGAATGTAGTTTCACGTACTTGTGTCTATTTTGTAAATCATTTATAAAACCTGCATGTATTCTCATTTCAAAAATATTAGATTTTAAAAGTGGGACTATAACTCACTTTCACAGATTTTTACTTCGTCGGGAAGTAAGACTTGGCCACTAGTTGATTCACGAACCTATAACAATATATACATATATATCAAAGTATGTTCAAAATATATTTACAACACTTTTAATATATTTTGATGTTTTAAGTTTATTAAGTCAGCTGTCCTCGTTATTAACCTACAACTAGTTGTTCACAGTTAGATGTACAGAAATAAATCGATAAATATTATCTTGAATCAATCCATGACCCAGTGTATACGTATCTCAGTATTGATCACAACTCAAACTATATATATTTTGGAATCAACCTCAACCCTGTATAGCTAACTCTAACATTCACATATAGAGTGTCTATGGTTGTTCCGAAATATATATAGATGTGTCGACATGATAGGTCGAAACATTGTATACGTGTCTATGGTATCTCAAGATTACATAATATACAATACAAGTTGATTAAGTTATGGTTGTAATAGATTTGTTACCAATTTTCAAGTAGCTAAAGTGAGAAAAATTATCCAATCTTGTTTTACCCATAACTTCTTCATTTTAAATCCGTTTTGAGTGAATCAAATTGCTATGGTTTCATATTGAACTCTATTTTATGAATCTAAACAGAAAAAGTATAGGTTTATAGTTGGAAAAATAAGTTATAAGTCGTTTTTGTAAAGGTAGTCATTTCAGTCGAAAGAACGACGTCTAGATGACCATTTTAGAAAACATACTTCCACTTTGAGTTTAACCATAATTTTTGGATATAGTTTCATGTTCATAATAAAAATCATTTTCCCAGAATAACAACTTTTAAATCAAAGTTTATCATAGTTTTTAATTAACTAACCCAAAACAGCCCGCAGTGTTACTACGACGGCGTAAATTCGGTTTTACGGTATTTTTCGTGTTTCCAGGTTTTAAATCATTAAGTTAGCATATCATATAGATATAGAACATGTGTTTATTTGATTTTAAAAGTCAAGTTAGAAGGATTAACTTTTATTTGCGAACAAGTTTAGAATTAACTAAACTATGTTCTAGTGATTACAAGTTTAAACTTTCGAATAAGATAGCTTTATATGTATGAATCGAATGATGTTATGAACATCATTACTACCTCAAGTTCCTTGGATAAACCTACTGGAAATGTGAAAAATAGATCTAGCTTCAAAGGATCCTTGGATGGCTTGAAAGTTCTTGAAGCAGAATCATGACACGAAAACAATTTCAAGTAAGTTTTCCACTCGAAATAAGATTGTTATAGTTATAGAAATTGAATTAAAGTTTGAATATGATTATTACCTTGTATTAGAAAGATAACCTACTGTAAGTAACAAAGGTTTCTTAATCTTGGATGATTACTTGGAATGGATTTAGAAAACTTGGAAGTAAACTTGCAATCTTAGAAGTATTCTTGATTTTATGAAACTAGAACTTTTGGAATTTATGAAGAACACTTAGAACTTGAAGATAGAACTTGAGAGAGATCAATTAGATGAAGAAAATTGAAGAATGAAAGTGTTTGTAGGTGTTTTTGGTCTTTGGTGTATGGATTAGATATAAAGGATATGTAATTTTGTTTTCATGTAAATAAGTCATGAATGATTACTCATATTTTTGTAATTTTATGAGATATTTCATGCTAGTTGCCAAATGATGGTTCCCACATGTGTTAGGTAACTCACATGGGATGCTAAGAGCTGATCATTGGAGTGTATATACCAATAGTACATACATCTAAAAGCTGTGTATTGTACGAGTACGAATACGGGTGCATACGAGTAGAATTGTTGATGAAACTGAACGAGGATATAATTGTAAGCATTTTTGTTAAGTAGAAGTATTTTGATAAGTGTCTTGAAGTCTTTCAAAAGTGTATGAATACATATTAAAACACTACATGTATATACATTTTAACTGAGTCGTTAAGTCATCGTTAGTCGTTACATGTAAATGTTGTTTTGAAACCTTTAGGTTAACGATCTTGTTGAATGTTGTTAACCCATTGTTTATTATAACAAATGAGATGTTAAATTGTTATATTATCATGATATTATGATATATAATATATCTTAGTATGATATATATACAGTTAAATGTCGTTACAACGATAATCGTTACATATATGTCTCGTTTCGAAATCATTAAGTTAGTAGTCTTATTTTTACATATGTATTTCATTGTTAATACACTTAATAATATATTTACTTATCATTTAACATAATTAACCAAGTGTATCAATATCTTAATATGATTCATATGTACCTAGTAAGACGTTGTTATAACGATAATCGTTATATATATCGTTTTCGAGTTTCTTAAATTAATAGTCTCATTTTTATGTGTATAACTCATTGTTAAAATACCTAATGAGATACATACTTATAATAAAATCATTTTAACTATATATATAACCATATATATGTCATCGTATAGTTTTTACAAGTTTTAACGTTCGTGAATCACCGGTCAACTTAGGTGGTCAATTGCCTATATGAAACCTATTTCAATTAATCAAGTCTTAACAAGTTTGATTGCTAAACATGTTGGAAACACTTAATCATGTAAATAACAATTTCATTTAATATATATATATATAAACATGGAAAAGTTCGGGTCACTACACAAATAGTGTCGAAACAAGTAATGCCGCCTTTGTTTGTTATGGATGTGGAAAACCGGGCCACATTAGAAGTAATTGCCCGAATCAGGGGAATACTAATGGGCATGGCCGCGAAAGAGTTTTCAATATTAATACGGCAGAAGCGCAGGAAGACCCGGAGCTTGCTACGGGTACGTTTCTTATTGACAATAAATCTGCTTATGTTTTATTTGATTCGGGTGCGGATAGAAGCTATATGAGTAGAGATTTTTGTGCTAAATTAAGTTGCCCATTGACACTTTTGGGTAGTAAATTTTTACTCGAATTAGCAAACGGTAAATTAATTTCAGTAGATAATATATGTCGGGATAGAGAAATTAAACTGGGGGATGAAACGTTTAAAATTGTTTTAATACCAGTCGAGTTAGGGAGTTTTGATATAATAATTGGCATGGACTGGTTGAAAAAGGTAAGAGCAGAGGTCGTTTGTTACAAAAATGCGATTCGCATTATGCGTGAAAAAGAAAACCTTTAATGGTGTACGGAGAAAAGAACAACGCGAAGTTAAATCTTATTAGTAGTTTGAAGGCGCAAAAACTAATAAGAAAAGGTTGTTACGTTATTCTAGCACACATCAAAGAAGTTAAAACTGAAGAAAAGAACATCAGTGATGTTCCCGTCGCAAAAGAATTTCCTAACGTATTTCTGAAAGAATTACCGGGATTACCCCCACATCGATCCGTTGAATTTCAAATATACCTTGTACCAGGAGCTGCACCAATAGCTCGTGCTCCATACAGACTCACACCCAGCGAAATGAAAGAATTACAAAGTCAATTACAGGAACTTTTAGAGCGTGGTTTCATTCGACCAAGTACATCACCATGGGGAGTTCCTGTTCTGTTTGTCAAGAAGAAAGATGGTACATTCAGGTTGTGTATCGACTAATGAGAGTTGAACAAACTTACCATCAAGAACCGTTACCCATTACCGAGAATCGACGACTTATTTGATCAACTACAAGGCTCGTCGGTTTATTCGAAGATTGATTTACGTTCTGGGTATCACCAAATGCGGGTGAAGGAGGATGATATTCCAAAGACTGCTTTTAGGACGTGTTACGGTCATTACTAGTTTATGGTTATACCGTTTGGATTGACTAACGCACCAGCTGTGTTCATGGACCTCATGAACCGAGTGTGTGGGCCATATCTTGACAAGTTTGTCATTGTTTTCATCGATGGCATACTTATTTACTCAAAGAATGATCAAGAGCACGAAGAACATTTGAGAAAAGTGCTAGAGTTGCTGAGAAAAGAAAAACTGTACGCTAAGTTTTCAAAGTGTGCATTTTGGTTGGAAGAAGTTTAATTCCTCGGTCACATAGTGAACAAAGAAGGTATTCAGGTGGATCCAGCAAAGATTGAGACCGTTGAAAAGTGGAAAACCCCGAAAACTCCGAAGCATATACGCCAATTTTTAGGACTAGCTGGTTACTACAGAAGGTTCATCCAAGATTTTTCCAGAATAGCAAAACTCTTTACTGCATTAACGCATAAAGGGAGGAAATTTGAATGGAAGGATGAACAAGAGAAAGCGTTTCAATTGTTAAAGAAAAAGTTAACTACGGCACCTATATTGTCATTACCTGAAGGGAATGATGATTTTATGATATATTGTAACGCCTCAAAGCAAGGACTCGGTTGTGTATTAATGCAACGAACGAAGGTAATTGCTTATGCGTCTAGACAATTGAAGATTCACGAGTAGAATTATACGACGCATGATTTAGAATTAGGCGCGGCTGTTTTTACATTAGAGACTTGGAGGAACTACTTATATGGGGTCAAAAGTATTATATATACTGACCACAAAAGTCTTCGACACATATTTAATCAAAAACAACTGAACATGAGGCAGCGCAGGTGGATTGAATTGTTGAATGATTACGACTTTGAGATTCATTACGACCCGGGGAAGGCAAATGTGGTAGCCAACGCCTTGAGCAGAAAGGACAGAGAACCCATTCGAGTAAAAGCTATGAATATAATGATTCATAATAACCTTACTACTCAAATAGAGAAGGCGCAACAAGGAGTTTTAAAAGAGGGAAATTTAAAGAATGAAATACCCAAAGGATCGGAGAAGCATCTTAATATTCAGAAAAACAGAACCCGGTATAGGGCTAAAAGAATTTGGGTACCAAAATTTGGAGATATGAGAGAAATGGTACTTAGAGAAGCTCATAAAACCAGATACTCAATACATCCTGAAATGGGGAAGATGTACAAGAATCTCAAGAAACATTTTTGGTGGCCGGGTATGAAAGCCGATGTTGCTAAATACGTAGGAGAATGTTTGATGTGTTCTAAGGTCAAAGCGGAGCATCAGAAACCATCAGGTCTACTTCAACAACCCGAAATCCCGGAATGGAAATGGGAAAATATTACCCTGGATTTCATCACTAAATTGCCAAGGACTGCAAGTGGTTTTGATACTATTTGGGTAATAGTTGCTCGTCTCACCAAATCAGCACACTACCTGCCAATAAGAGAAGATGACAAAATGGAGAAATTAGCACGATTGTATTTGAAGAAAGTCGTCTCCAGACATGGAATACCAATCTCTATTATCTCTGATAGGAATGGCAGATTTATTTCAAGATTCTGGCAGACATTACAGTAAGCATTAGGAACTCGTCTAGACATGAATACTTCCTATCATCCACAAAGTGATGGGCAGAGCGAAAGGACGATACAACCGCTTGAAGACATGCTACGAGCATGTGTTATTGATTTCGGAAATAGTTGGGATCGACACCTACCGTTAGCAGAATTTTCCTACAGCAACACCTACCATTCAAGCATTGAGATGGCGCCGTTTGAAGCACTTTATGGTAGAAAGTGCAAGTATCCGATTTGTTGGAGTGAATTGGGGATAGACAGATTACGGGTTCGGAGATAATACAAGAAACTACCGAGAAGATCATCCAAATTCAAAAACGGATGAAAACCGCCCAAAGTTGACAAAAGAGCTACGCTGACATTAAAAGAAAAGATATAGAATTTGAAATTGGAGAGATGGTCATGCTTAAAGTTGCAACTTGGAAAGGCGTTGTTCGATTTGGTAAACGAGGGAAATTAAATCCAAGGTATATTGGACCATTCAAGATTATTGATTATGTCGGACCAGTAGATTACCGACTTGAGTTACCTTAATAACTCGCGGCTGTACATAACACTTTCCACGTCTCGAATTTGAAGAATTATTTTGCTAAAGAAGATCTCACTATTCCGTTAGACGAAATCCAAATCAACGAAAAACTTCAATTCATCGAAGAACCCGTCGAAATAATGGATCGTGAGGTTAAAAGACTTAAGCAAAACAAAATACCAATTGTTAAGGTTCGATGGAATGCTCGTAGAGGACCCGAGTTCACCTGGGAACGAGAAGATCAGATGAAGAAGAAATACCCGCACTTATTTCCAGAAGATACGTCAACACCTCCAACTGCTTAAAATTTCGGGACGAAATTTGTTTAACGGGTAGGTACTGTAGTGACCCGAACTTTTCCATGTTTATATATATATAATGAAATTGTTATTTACATGATTAAGTGTTTCCAACATGTTAAGCAATCAAACTTTTTAAGACTTGATTAATTGAAATAGGTTTCATATAGACAATTGACCACCCAAGTTGACCGGTGATTCACGAATGTTAAAACTTGTAAAAACTATATGATGTCATTATATGGATATATATATATATATATCTATATATATATATATATAGTTAACATGATATTAAGTAAACATATCATTAAGTATATTAACAATGAACTACATATGTAAAAACAAGACTACTAACTTAAGGTTTTCGAAACGAGGAATATATGTAATGATTATCGTTGTAACGACATTTAATGTATATATATCATATTAAGATATATTAATACATCATGATATCATGATAATGTAATAATTTAACATCTCATTAGATATAATAAACAATGGGTTAACAACATTTAACAAGATCGTTAACTTAAAGGTTTCAAAACAACACTTACATGTAATGTCTAACGATGACTTAACGACTCAGTTAAAATGTAAATACATGTAGTGTTTTAATATGTATTCATACACTTTTAAAAGACTTCAAGACACTTATCAAAGTACTTCTACTTAACAAAAATGCTTACAATTACATCCTCATTCATTTTCATCAACAATTCTACTCGTATGCACTCGTATTTGTACTCGTACAATACACAGCTTCTAAATGTATTTACTATTGGTATATACACTCCAATGATCAGATCTTAGCAGCCCATGTGAGTCACCTAACTATGTGGGAACCATCATTTAACATCTAGTATGAAATATCTCACAAAATTACAAACTAATGGAGACAATAATGCCATCCTACTTTCACGTGAAGTTAGACACACAAACACTTTCATTTTGCAATTTACATGCATCAAACTACTCTCTCTCAAGTGTTATTCCGTTGTTCTAAGTGCTCTTCATCATCTTCAACAAAATCTAGCTCAATCTAGTTCATAAATCCATACATAAACCAAGTTATAAAACAACTACTCAAGAACACAGCAACAACACTTCCAAGTTTGCTAACTTACTTCCAATCTTGCAAATACACTTTGAGTGATCATCCAACCTCAAGAAATCTTTCTTATTTACAGTAAGATATCTTTCTAATATAAGGTAATACTCATATTTAAACTTTGATTCAATTTCTATAACATTAACAATCTTATTTCGAGTGGAAATCTTACTTGAACTTGTTTTCGTGTCATGATTTTGCTTCAAGAACTTTCAAGCCATCCAATGATCCATTGAAGCTAGATCTATTTTTCTCATTTCCAGTAGGTTTATCCACAAAACCTGAGGTAGTAATGATGTTCATAACATCATTTGATTCATATATATATAACTACCTTATTCGAAGTTTAAACTTGTAATCACTAGAACATAGTTTAGTTAATTCCAAACTTGTTCACAAACAAAAGTTAATCCTTCTAACTTGACTTTTAAAATCAACTAGACACATTTTATATATCTATATGATATGCTAACTTAATGATTTAAAACCTGAAAACACGAAAAACACCGTAAAACTGGATATACGCCGTCGTAGTAACACCGCGGGCTGTTTTGGGTTAGTTAATTAAAAACTATGATAAATTTGATTTAAAAGTTTTTCTTCTGGGAAAATGATTTTTCTTATGAACATGAAACTATATCCAAAAATTATGGTTAAACTCAAAGTGGAAGTATGTTTTCCAAAATGGTCATCTAGACGTCGTTCTTTCGACTGAAATGACTACCTTTACAAAAACGACTTTTAACCTATATTTACGACTATAAACTTATACTTTTTATATTTAGATTCATAAAATTAAGATCAATATGAAACCATAGCAACTTGAATCACTCAAAACGGATTTAAAACGAAGAAGTTATGGGTAAAACAAGATTGGATAATTTTTCTTGTTGTAGCTACGTGAAAATTGGTAACAAATCTATATTAATCATATCCTAGCTAACTCATATCGTATTATATATGTATTCTAATATATTATGTAATCTTAGGATACCATAGACACGAATACAATGTTTTGACATATCATATCGACCCATCTATATATATATTTCGGAACAACCATAGACACTCTATATGCAGTAATGTTGGAGTTAGCTATACAGGGTTGAGATTGATTCTAAAATATTATATATACTTTGAGTTATGATCTAGACTGAGGCTTGTATACACTAGGTCATGGATTGATTCGAGATAATATATATTGCTTTATATCTGTACATCTAACTGTGGACAACTAGTTGTAGGTTACTAACGAGGACAGCTGACTTAATAAACTTAAAACATTAAAACGTATTAAAAATGTTGTAAATATATTTTGAACATACTTTGATATATATGTACATATTTGTTATAGGTTCGTGAATCGACCAGTGGCCAAGTCTTACTTCCCGACGAAGTAAAAATATGTGAAAGTGAGTTATAGTCCCACTTTTAAAATCTAATATTTTGGGATGAGAATACATGCAATTTTATAGATGTTTTACGAAATAGACACAAGTAAATGAAACTACATTATATGGGTGAATGATTGAAGCCGAATATGCCCCTTTTTAGCTTGGTAGCCTAAGAATTTGGGAACAGACCCCCAAATTGATGCGAATCCTAAAGATAGATCTATCGGGCCCAACAAGCCCCATTCTGGAATTTGGAATGCTTTAGTACTTCAAAATTATCATGTCCGATGGGTGTCCAGGAATGATGGGGATATTCTATATGCATCTTGTTAACGTCGGTTACCAGGTGTTCAACATATGAATGATTTTTATCTCTATGTATGGGATGTATATTGAAATATGAAATCTTGTGGTCTATTATTATGATTTGATAATACATTGGTCCTTTTGAAATATTGGAACGTGTTGGACCCGTTGCTTACCGTTTGGATCTCCCAACTCAATTGAGCTCAGTTCATCCTACCTTCCACGTATCGGATTTGAGAAGTGTCTTGCTGTACCAAAACTTGTCATACCACTGGAAGAACTTACAATTGATGACAAACTTCACTTCGTGGAAGAACCTGTCGAGATTATGGACCGCGAGGTCAAAAACTTTGAAACGCAACAAGATTCCGATCGTCCGAGTATGATGGAATGCCAAACGAGGACCTGAATTTACCTGGGAACGAGAGGATCAAATGATACAGAAGTATCCTCACCTTTTCCCGACTCCTCCATCTACCTCACCTTAAAATTTCGGGACGAAATTTTCTTTAACAGGTGGGTAATGTAACGACCCTGGTTTTTCCAACTTTTATTAATAATGTTTATTATTAATGCTTGCGTTTTAATAAACGTGTTCTTATATGTGTTACTTGTTACCGTATTTTATTTTACATGCCCGATTTATCTTTGTGACACACGTACTTTACACGAATAATATTTTTGAATATTATTTACATTCATGATTATTTATTATTAATCATTTTTAATTAACTAAGGTTAATAGTTAATTACTTGGGCTTTTATTTAGATTATTACTTATTTGGACTTGGGCTTGTGTTAATGGACTTAGAAGCCCACCCTACACACTTAATTGATTATTTAACCCATCTTTCATGTAAGTATTATATTTAAGGCTTAACCAGATTAATTACCTTGTAAGGAGACTAGTTACTTATACAATTACACATCTTTCCCATGCAAACTTACTTTATTACCATTCTTAGATAGCATCTTCACCAATACATGCATGTAACTAGTGGGTTTTTCCATTCCCCTCTTTTGTTGAGAACTGTCGGCCCCACATGGAGTGTGAGGGAGTTCAAAATCTTTTTTTGTATTACTTAGTTACGTGCATTCACTAGTATCCTTTCACTTTTACACACACATACTTACACACTCATTTTTTCTCTCATCGTTTCTCTCTAAAATTGTAAGTAACAAGAACTTTTCTTCTTCCTTTCTCTTGTCCAAAACCGTAGCCTACACTCTCCTCATCATCATCTTTTGCTTGTTTAAGTTACTTGTTCTTTGTTGTGGTTTACTTACTTGTTGTTTGTAGTTGTTACTTACTAGTTGTAAGAATCAAACTTTCTAGTTTGTTCTTCATTTTATCTTGTTCATACAAGAACATACAAGGACCTAAGCTTTCTAGTTATGGTTCTACACTTAATGTTTCAAAGATTTAAAGTTCATGAGTTTATAATCATACTTGTATTCATGTTTGTAAACTTAAGGTTTACTTTCTTAAAGATCAAAGCCTTGGCTTGAATCTTTAAAATATGAATAACCATGAACTTGTTACTTGTAGATTTAATTTAATTCTTCATTTTATGTACTTTAAAGTTGTGATGTTGTTAAATTGGTCAAGTATTACTAGTTAATCTTGATCTCATTTTTCTTGAACCAAAGTTAACTTTGTAAATTCAAGAACATGAAAGTATAACTTTCTAGTTATAACTTCATATACTTATGAAAGATCTAAGCTTATATAGCTTATGGTCCTCTAATTTTGTTGTAAACAAGGGCTTATGAGCTTACATACACTTTACAAGATGAGAATCTAAGTTTCATAACTTATGGTTTCATTAAAGTAAAGATTCAAGTGTTATGACTTAGGATTTAACTTAGTAACTTTAGATTTATACTTTTGGGTCTTGGATCTTCAAGATCTAACTAAGAACTATGTTCTACAACCTAAGATCTTGATTACTTAGTTTACTTTCAAGTTTGTAGCTTAATATTACTTTTAGAGTTCATGTATGTGTCGGATCTAAGATCTTGATGTAACTTTGGTTCATCAAACTACTTGCAACACTTAATTGAGTTGTGCTACTTATCTTAGACTTACACTTGTGTTATTATGGTCAAAACTTGGTAAAGATGATGCAAAAACATCAACGAGTTGTACACTTGAAGCTATATGTATCAAGGATGAGAACCGTGATGAGCATCGAGCACCAAGAACCCATCGGAACGCTAAACCTACTATTTTTCGGGTCTGATCAAAACTTGGTAAAGATGATGCAAACACATCAACGAGTTGTACACTTGAAGCTATATGTATCAAGGATGAGAACCGTGATGAGCATTGAGCACCAAGAACCCATCGGAACGCTAAACCTACTGTTTTTCGGGTCTGATCAGAATACCTGGGCTACTGTAAACTTTATTTTCAGTTAGCTATGTTCTAGTAGATAATTTTTCATTTAGACTCTTCTTAATCCGAGTTACGGTTTAGGATCTATGGCCCTCCGAACGTCACTATGTCCTTTTAACGTTGTGCTGAAAAATTCTGACCTACTCGCACTTAAACCGTCGCCACGGTCAAACGTAGACGAGTTTGGTTCTGGAATTTTTAAAGCAACTAAAGGACTCATATACGGAGCCATGGCCACTGGTCCCACCTCAATTCAGTTTGTATAGAGGCCGTGGCGACTGATCGAAGTCAGCCTTTGTTTTAAACTCTTTTCTAGAATGAAACTTACTTTATACTTTTGTTTGATGATGAATGATGATGATAGTTAAGACCCAATTTACATACTTATAAACCTATTGGGACGATTTACTGACTTAGTAACTTTTGACTTAGGTTGAGGACTTTCCGGACCTACATACTTGCTTACTTTCCCGAACTAACTTTACTACTACTTTACCACTAAGAGTTATAGCATCCCTTTTTACTTTAACTATTTTGGGAACTGAGAATACATGCGCATTTTATGTTTTACATACTAGACACGAGTACTTAAACTTTATATATGTGTGGGTTATACAACGGCATAAACTTTCCCCTTAGCTCAGTAACGTTTAGTCTTTGGTTTTTGAACCGGTGAACGCGAATCTTAGATATGGATCCATAGGGTTTGACATCCCCACTCGGGCTAGTAGCGCTAGTATTTAACGGGTGTTTAATACTTCGTAAACATACGCACTCGCCAACCGTACTTTCAGGGGGTTATAAATGTTAAGTTAGTCACCAAGTGCCAACGGTTAAACATATACTTTACATACTGTTTTGAAACGCTCTTTGTAGCACTGAAATCTCGTGGCCTACCTTACATACTGTTATACTTAAAGTATAGCTCACCAACATTCGTGTTGACATTTTTAAGCATGTCTTTCTCAGGTGCTTAAGGTTGCATACTTCCGCTGTTGTACTAGTCATGCTTTGTAGACACCCGCTGCGCTTGTTAGAGTTGTCATCGCATGAAACGTTTTATTTGCATTCAAACTATGTTACCTTTTGAAACTATGATTTGTAACGACCATTAGGTCACGTACTATTACTAATTGCTTCTGTTCATTGAAGCATACGTTTGTTGTAAGATATTTGATGTTGGTTAAGACATCACCTTTATTCATGAATGCAAACTTCTTTTGAAACCGCATATAGTATTTGACCTTGTAATGATCATGTTGTTGATGATTCATACACGATGGTTTTGTACGGGGCATCACACTAACTGTGGACAATTAGTTGTAAGTTACTAACGAGGACAGCTGACCTAATAAACTTAAAACATTAAAACGTATTAAAAATATTGTAAATATATTTGAACATACTTTGATATATATGTACATATTTGTTATAGGTTCGTGAATCGACCAGTGGCCAAGTCTTACTTCCCGACGAAGTAAAAATCTGTGAAAGTGAGTTATAGTCCCACTTTTAAAATCTAATATTTTGGGATGAGAATACATGCAATTTTATAAATGTTTTACGAAATAGAAACAAGTAAATGAAACTACATTATATGGGTGAATGATCGAAGCCGAATATGCCCCTTTTTAGCTTGGTAGCCTAAGAATTTGGGAACAGACCCCCAAATTGACGCGAATCCTTAAGATAGATCTATCGAGCCCAACAAGCCCCATTCTGAAATTTGGAATGCTTTAGTACTTCGAAATTATCATGTCCGATGAGTGTCCCAGAATGATGGGGATATTCTATATGCATCTTGTTAATGTCGGTTACCAGGTGTTCACCATATGAATGATTTTTATCTCTATGTATGGGATGTATATTAAAATATGAAATCTTGTGGTCTATTATTATGATTTGATAATATATAGGTTAAACCTATAACTCACCAACATTTTTGTTGACGTTTTAAGAATGTTTATTCTCAGGTGATTATTAAGAGCTTCCGCTGTTGCATACTAAAATAAGGACAAGATTTGGAGTCCATGCTTGTATGATATTGTGTAAAAACTGCATTCAAGAAACTTATTTTTTTTATGTAATATATTCTTATTATAAACCATTATGTAATGGTCGTGTGTAAACAATATATTTTAGATTATCATTATTTGATAATCTACATAATTTTTTTTTAACCTTTATCGATAAAATAAAGGTTATGGTTGTTTTAAAAATGAATGCAGTCTTTGAAAAACGTCTCATATAGAGGTCAAAACCTCGCGACGAAATCAATTAATATGGAACGTTTATAATCAATATGAACGGGACATTTCACGCTTCATCTGCAATTATCGGTGTAATAAAGCAAAGGGAGAGAAGCATATAAGTCAGATTGATTTATTGATGTATAAGACATTTCATATCAGAGCTTTCTGTTGGAAGAGAATGATTGGACTTGTTGCGCTCCTACCACCTCTTGGAAAATTAGGCTGCTCGGAAAGCCTCCTACTGTCACAACAGTGTGGGCTTCAAATGGAGGTTATTAGTAAGAGGAGGAATGAATAGCAAGAGAGTTATTTCTCTAAGTTTTATGTGACGAATTTGTATTAAAAAGTTGTTTGCTAAACTTTTTATTAAATGTTTTATATATAAATCTTTTGTGAAAATCGTGATTCCTACAAGGATGAAGAAAAAAAATATAATTTGGATGAGTTGTAGAGAATTATAGAGTAGACGTTTTCATTTAACCAAGATAAAATGGTAAATTCGCACTCATATAAAGCAGGTTGTTTCAGTTGGTATCAGAGCATTGGCTATTGGTTTAAGTGATTTAGGTTAGAGAACCTAGTCTTAAACCATATATTATTAGTAAACTTATTAGATGTCGGTATGTAAGGCCAGGTGTTGAAAGAATTATTGGATTTGGATTACGGATTAAGATTCTACAAGATAGATTATTGTAATTGGAGGGTAGATGCTTGCTTAACTGTTACAAAATATAGAGTGCCTTATAGTATTGTGATAATTATTGGAAAAATCTGAATTGAAAATACATGTATATTAGTGTGGCTAAATTTTGTGATGACATGTCAAATAAAAATGCACAACATATACCATGAAAATGGTCAATAAATAGAAGAAGAGTAAATATAAATATATACTTTAAATTGGTGTCTTAATCGTTACATGTCAAAATTCGCCTCGCTCCCGACGCAATCTTAAACTTTTGATTAAGGCGCATCAAATGAACTTGAGAATTCGGTTCATTAAATAATGAGGTGAGTTTCACACGACTTTTAAAATGGGTTGCATTTGTTTTTATAAACTGTTTATTCAAAGTGATTTCAAATTCTTTTTAGGGTTAAAGTCACAAATCGGCTATATGCTTTCTCAAATGTCCCAATGTCACCCATATACCCATTTGCGTCCCACTATCATCTACAAACTTTCAAAAAATGTACCGATGTCGCCCACTATACTTTTTTTTACATGTAACGAAAAAATTTGATGATGTGGCTTCTATGTAGTCATGACACGCCGGTGATACGTTACATCGGAACAGAAACTGAAAGTATATGGGCGACATCGGAACACAACTGAATATATATGGGCGACATCGGGACATATAAAATGAAAAAAACATAGTTAAATAATTAACTTACCGGTTCAGTAGGTAACCTGTAACGAAATGTTAGCATTGATACATTTTTTGAGAGTTTGTAGACGACAGTGAAATGCAAATGGGTATATGGGCGACATCGGGACATTTGAGAAAGTATATAGCCGATTTGTGGATTTAACCCTTCTTTTTTATTGTGATTTGCTTGTGAATTGTTTACTAAATTGTGATTGTCTCATATATGGAATTGTGAAAAGAAAATGATACTAAGCTTATCGATTTTTGCATCTTATAATAATAGTGAAATAGAACAATGGAAGATGTGAAAAACTACAAGTTAGTCATCAAATAAAGTGGAATATAGTGGCAGATGCACAAACTACTAGTTAACGATCCTAAAGTGAACATTATGTGGGATGTGCAAAACTACAAGTTAACAATCCTAATAAAAGTGAAAAAATAAAAGTGAATATCAAATATAAAATTGAATATTAGATTAAATCTCTAATGCTTATATGATGTATTTATATTAGAAAGTTCTTTAAAAAATGTTTGATTAAATGTTTTATAAATAAATCTTTGTGAAAAACGTAATTCCTACAAGGCTTTTGAGCTAACTCGAACGTTTTTAAAATTGCAACTCCGTTTAAAGAATGAAAAAATATGGTAAAAATTGGATAAGTTGAAGAGAATGATAGAGTTAACGCTTCCACTAAATTAAAACAAATTGGTATATTGACACTCATATAAACCTGAAACAATAGGCTCAGATACAGAGTTAACAGACAAAGGGCTACAATCTGCACCAATAACCACACACAAATTCTTCTTGAGTACCCTTTGTATCAATAGATATGTATATCATTAACTGCACCAATAACCACAGCAATAACATATACAATTTGCACCAATAGTTAATACTCTTTGCATCAATAGATATGTCAGTTAATGATAATTTACGAAGCAAAATGGTGATCAAGTTAAGGGTACTCACCAATATTCTTTTGGGTATCGGTCTTTCCATGTAATAATCTTCGTTATATTGAACAATGTTTCTTCATCAAATTCCTCTTTACCGGTTAACTCTAACAAATTTTTACCCTCATGTTTGTCAGACTTAATCTCCATAGCATCCATAATCATTTTTATAGTAACATGAATTTGCCATTACTGCAACATAGTGACACTTTAATTGTCAAAATGTTAGGTAAAGACAAACCCGAATCTAGATTGCAGGCAATAATAACAAAAATTACCTCAAAGGTTAATACGATCATTAATTGTTAATTACTCTTGAGAAAAATAACAATAAATCGTAAGGATGAGAGTAACCTGCACAAATGAAAATCAAAAACTACGACAAATCAATAGAAAATCTATAAACACAAAACACACTGAAACAAACAAACTAATTCCTTTCGTGATAATTTACTTGTATAATAATTTTGAGATTGAAACAAATAATAATAATTTACTTATATATTAATCCTATAAACAAAAATTTTGAGATTTCACATTTAATTTTTGTTAACTTTCTAGATATACCCCTATTTTTTAATTGCCATTTTATGTTAAATGCTTACACTAAAGGTAAAATTAAACATTATCTTATTATGTTTACATAATTCTGTAAATAAATAATTAATTTAGAATATCTCAAAAAAATTAACAATAATAACTTAGTGACCAACGAGATCTGGATTGGTCCGCGTGATACAGCGGGGTCTTTCGGCTTGCATATTCATATTTAACGTAGCGTTATCTATTTACAAGAGGGGAAACGATCCATTTTGTAAGCCCCGTTTTAGATGTCGGTGTGTTTGGCACTTTTTAAAAAGTGTTCGTTTCGAACGCAGTTAGTTCCATTTTGTTCGTAAAATTTATTTCGAGTTTAATGGTGGTGGCGGTGAAAAAGAACCTGCGGCGAGTAGAAAGATAAGGCTCGTTATATTTGTTGGTATGTTTGTTTTTAATTTAAAAATTGAATTTACGTTTTATATCTTTCAAGGAGTTACAAATTGAACCATAAAAAGGGGATAGGAGTGTAAAATTTGTTGTTGTCGTTTGAAATACTACATATAATCAAAACGACCAACATCGGCAAGACCGCGAGAGTTTTAGTAGTACAGGATTAATGGAGTAATTATAATTAATGAATAATATGTAAATTAAAGCAAGATGAAGATGAGAAAAGTAATCAAGATGATAAGCAAGCTATTATTAAATCCAAAGATATGGTAGATGTTGACAATGATGATGAAGATGTTGCTTCGTCCGAAGAAGATGATGATCAGTAGCAGTTTCCGGTTGACTCTCCAATCGAGAGTGCAAAAGTTGCAGATAAGGAAGCATCGATATCCTCAACGGGTGTCAGAAAAAGAGATACAGAAGATTCATTTTCCCATAACAATAATTATGTGGCTAATTCCAACTCACCTAAAGTTGACTGCAGGAATAATGATGAAAAACGGCCATTGGGTGAGTCTTTTCATTCCCCGAGTAAACCTAGTGAAAACAAAAACCTAACTGTTCCTAACGGTCCCCCTTATAACCCAGTTAATATCGAATCACCTAAGCCCACTGGGCCATCCTCAATCCTGGGCCCAAATGTTTTTGAGTATAACCCTTCACCCATTTAACTAATAAACCCAGTTCCATCTCCTGTTCGTATGAGCCCAATAAACCATGGCCCAAACTCTGATCCAAACCCTGATCCAAACATTGTTCCTAATGTAACATCCCGCATTTTTCCGTTAAATTTTTTTTAATGCCGTCTTTTTATTTTATTTTATTTTATTTTAATAATATTCTTCGTATCTAGATTCGTAACCTCCGTTAGCAAACATTCTTAATATTTTCATTATTGGATTATAACGTCTCCCGTACTCTCGTGTAATTCAAAATAATTCATTTGGTTAATTCCCGCACCCGCTTTGAAACTTGAGGGACCGAGGTTGCCAAGTGGGCAAACTAGTTGACTAGGTCAACTAGTCAACCCACCTTATCCACCACTCATTTCCACCTCCACCTCCTCTTTCTCTCTTCTTACTTCCATTTTTGAACCATAACACCCAAACACACAAATTCATCATCTAATTTCGGATTTGGAGGCTAACATCAAAACAAATTACATATTTGGAATCCTCTCTTCATCCTCTACAATTTGATACCAATTTCATCTCATTTGGGTAACTTTCTAAAATCACTAGATTTTGTGTTCTTGATGTTTTTGAATTATAAAGTTGTTAATTAGTGTCTATGGCTCAAGTCTAACATGAATATATGACTTGTATGCTCGATTTGTTGTTTTGGAGTAACTTGCATGAACTTGAAAATGGGTTTGCTTAATCTTTGATTTTGGAAGATTAAATGTTGTTAAATTGTTAAAGTTCATGTTTTAATTGTGTTACTAGTATCACTAGCTTCATTTTGATGTGTAGGTTGATTTGTAAAACTTCAAATACATGATTAGTGATTTTGTGAATTTTGATTAGGGTTTGATGAACTTGAAATGAACTTTTGATACTTTGAATGCCATGAAATATTGTTAGTAAGTGTTTAGTTATATTGCATGATTAATTACCTTCAAAACGACATATCACATGTGTGGATTGGATTCCCGAATCATGTAATGCATTTCAAGAACTTGAAACTTTGAAAATGGACTTTAAATGATCACTTGACGAGAAATCGGTTATTGGAAATGATGTTTTTTTTGCTTGATGAAACGTGTTTAGTTGTGTTCCTTGTCAAAAGAGCTTTCC
This sequence comes from Rutidosis leptorrhynchoides, assembly GCF_046630445.1. Taxonomy (NCBI): domain Eukaryota; kingdom Viridiplantae; phylum Streptophyta; class Magnoliopsida; order Asterales; family Asteraceae; genus Rutidosis; species Rutidosis leptorrhynchoides. The sequence goes on from NC_092335.1 coordinate 216,758,325, forward strand.
AACGATATAAGGTGTGAGTTCTAAGTGTTTGCGGTTTGTGTTTTGTGCATGAAAAGATTTTGGTTTGGACTTAGAAAAACTGAAACTGGCCAGGTACCAGCTCCCGTGTATTGTCGCGGCGCGACAATTATGGGCCGCGGCGCGGCATAAGCCGTGTCCAGGTTCTGACCTCCTTGGTCAAAATAAGAAAAATGTTTGGCACACTATGGACCTCCGATTCACATGAGACTTGTTCTAACATGCTTATATATGAATAAAAACCTCAGAAAAATAGTTCGGGACTCGACCCGAATGTGTTGACTTTTTGGTTGACTTTGACCGACCAAAGTTTGACTTTTGTCAAACTTGACCAAATGATTATGCAATCTTTCTAACATGATTCTTTACTTGTATCTTGCATGAAACTTGACAATTTGATTCACATGCTTTATAATCGACTCGTAACGAGCCATAGGACTAATTGAACATCTTTGACCTATCGTGTTTACCGTTATTGATACAGCCTATATGTTTAGGTCAAGACTAGCTTTGTCCTTGCACGCGTTTACTTGTTGAAGTACTTTATTACTCTTCCACTCAAGGTGAGATCATAGTCCCACTTTTACTCTTTTGAACTTACATTTGGGATGAGAAAACATAAACATCTCTTTTTAACTAAGTGAACACAAGTAGAGGAAAACAAACATTCTACATACGAGTTTAGAACAAAATCCTCAATTCGATTATCATTAGTTACTCTTGCAGTGTGTAAGTGTAGGCGTGAACTTATGTTGTATGGCCATATGGGTTTGACAAACCCTCATCTCGGACGGTTCGCTACCGTCTACGGATGAAATATATTTTTGAGAAACAGTGTTGTTCTAGCACTATTAATGGGGTTCAACGGACGGAATGTTAAGCCTTGATAATTGGGTGCTCGTGAATATTAACTTTTAGAATGTATTACTATTTTATCAATGTTGCAAATCTTGTGGTTCGACTTACTTTTACTCACTTACTTACTTAAACCTATGATTTCACCAACGTTTTTGTTGACAGATTTCTATGTTTTTCTCAGGTCTTTGAACGCTATGTGAAACATGCTTCCGCTCATTATTTGATACTTGCTTTGGATGTCGAGTATACATGCATTTCATGGAGCGTCTTTTGACTTTCTTTAAAACTATGTTGCATAGGTTTCACATGTAACTATAACCTTGTAACGTAACTTTTGGATGAACAATTCTTGTAAACTTTGAAACAATCTTTATTTTTTAAAGGAATGCGACATATCTTTGGTCAAACGTCACGTTAAAGACCTATGACCACGCAACGGGACCTAAGTAGTCGACGCCGTCAATTGACGATTTGTCGGGGTCGCTACAAGTGGTATCAGAGCATTGGTTGTAGGGATTTAGAGTTCATTGGTGTCAACCCCGAGTCATAGGGTACATTAGTGAATCTAGACTACAACCGGCATATAGACTTGAAGTAGGAATTACTTGACTATTTGTGCATTTATACTCGAACGTTTCTACTCATAACTAACTCTCGCTTCATCTAAATCTTTCGTTGTTTAATTTGATTGACGCGCCACCTTGACTTTATAGAATAATGTCGAATGCACATATGAATCAGGGTAATATAATTTCCGGGATTATATTACGGTGACTCATATCAATGTTTCGACATTACGACACAAAGAATTTAAGGCGAGTCAAGGAAAATTTTCTCTTCATCATTATTCCATATCACGATTAGTATTGTTAAGAATACTAATCAACGATATTCTTGTGTCATGAAGGAACAATGGCTTACCAAGGTCAACACAATACTCCTCTCGAAACTCTAGAACAAGCTCTTCAACGAATGATAACCACCGCCGTGGGTGCGGCCGTGGCCGATCACTTTTCCAACAACAACAATCGTGGGGCCGGTAATTCAAACGAAGGTTGCTCCTACAAAAACTTCATGAAGTACAATCCTCCCACTTTCGATGGAACCGGGGGACCGGTTGCTCTCACCCGATGGTTTGATCAAACGGAATCCGTTTTTAGCATAAGCGGTTGTCGAGACTGAGATAAGGTCAAATTCTCCACCCTCACTTTCACCGGTGTTGCTCTCTCATGGTGGAACACGCATGTACAATCGATGGTTATCGATGAAGCCCACACACTCTCTTGGACCCAATTAAGAGAAAGAATGATCACCGAATACTTCCCGCACGACGAAACTCAAAGGCTCGAACAGGGGCTAAGGAATTTAAAAACGGTCGGGAATGACCTCGAAGCTTATAATCAACGGTTTGTCGAACTAGCCTTAAGTTGCCCGAACCTCATGACTCCTGAATCCCTAAGAGTTGAACTTTACATGGAAGGCCTCCCAAAGAGCATTCACCACGAGGTAGTATCATCCAAACCCGCCAACCTACAAGAGGCTTTAACGATAGCCCGCCAATCTATAAAAATGGTGAATGAAATTGAAGCGCCGACACCAACGGCCGAGGACCAACTGGGTAACAACAAAAGAAAATGGGAAGCCTCTCCATCGAGCAACTACAACAACAACTTCACCAAGAAGTCCTTCACCTCCGACGGCAAGAAAGGGTATGCCAAAAACCTGCCCTACTGTAACGAATGTCGCAAACATCATTTGGGTGAATGTGGCAAACCATTTTGCATCAGGTGTCAAAGAAGTGGCCATGTGGCCTATATTTGTAAAAGTACTGTTACCGTCGCTCAAAAGACGCCCAATGCGCCAAGGGCGGTTATTTGTTTCGAATGTGGCCAACCGGGTCATTATAGGAATGCGTGCCCAAAGAAGAAAGCCAACCCCAACGCACGCCGTTGAACTTTCAACATCGACACCTAGGATGCCCGAGATGACGATGGACTAGTCACGGGTACGTTTCTTCACAACAACCCGCATATTTCATACTTATTCGATTCGATTACCGTTAGACGTGTTATAACCAAGGCTTTGACTCGTACTCTTTGCACTCCACTTTTTTTCCTTTAAATACTACTTAGGCAATTTAAGTGACCAACGGAAAAATATTGTGTACCTATAAATTTTATCGGAGGATATACGTTAAACTTATTGGGTGGATAATTTGAATTGTGACTTGACACCTATAGAACTAAGGAGCTCAAAACCTATTCGTTAAGGAGAAATGTTTTCCCTACAATTATGTATAGATCATTGGAACTAAGTAACTTTCGGTTGAAAACCGATACCCTCTTCCTCGTATCCATGACCTCATGATTATTTACATGAATCTCGAGTATATTCCAAACCAACCTCTGTTCCAATTATCATCAATTGAGAGATCAGGGAGAAGATGTCTCCTAACCCGCTTTTAGAACTCGCTACGATAGCTGTAAATTTCTTTTAGTACCGTTCGATTATCTAGGCCTCCGCCCGTATTTATAGACCTCCTGAACCGCGTTTGTAAACTTATCTAGATGAATCCGTTATCGTATTTATAGATGATGTCTAAACCTATTCAAGTAAAGAAGAAAACGAACGACATCTCCGTCTTACGCTCGAACTCTTGAGAAAAGAGCAACTCTACGCCAAATTCTCCAAGTGAGAATTTTGGTTAAACGAAGTCCAATTTTTAGACCATGCTGTTAGTGGTCAAAGTATTTCAATACATCTCGCAATCGGAACCACACGTAATCGGGAAACCCTCATGACTCAGACTTGTATTCGTAAAAATCTTAGATCTCGCCGGTTATTACTGAAGATTCATTTCCGACTTTTCTCGTGTTGCACGACCTTTAAACTCGTTAACTCACTGAGGGAAAAATTTAAACCTCTCCGTGTCCGAACTTTGAACATGATCTTTCACATAAACCTTACTAGCTAAATTCGTTTAGCACACTGGAACTCAAATATGGAAATATTTCTACTTGAACGCCCGAAAAGCATACTCTCTCGACTCGAAATCAAGGAAACTGAAATTCGTTAATTTGCTCGAAAAATTTGAATACTTAATCAGGGACCCGATCAACCTTCTCATCAACACGTGCCACGTTACATAGCTCTGTTATTTCACCATTTTTTTCCGCCTGATATTACTGGAACTTAAGATAACACCCAATCCAAGGATACTTCACTCTTCTTTGACTTATCATACAACTACGTGTACTATCTTGTTATCCCACCAAGCCTCAACATTCGACCACTAAGTGCGCGACATGGTTACCTCAAGGTGTGAACTCATCCTATTCTAAGTTCTCATTTCACTCCTGTCTTATCGCTCGCACTTCCGTGTAAGGAAAATTTTTATAAAACTTCTCAATGGAGAGAGAAACTCTTCACATTATATTAGTATTCGCCACGATGGTGAATAGTCCTAACAACCATTTTCGAGAACCGATGGACCCTCCGCGGTGCGGACCTCTTGAGAAACGAAACCTGTTCAAACGTGTTTTAAAGAAAATTCTAGCTCGGTATGGCGTACCATCTCCATTAAAATTTCAGATCGGGATACTCATCTCACTTCTAAATTCGGGATGCCTTACAAGGAACCTCGGGGACCCGTCCAAACATGAGTGCCGTGTATCATCCACAACCAACAGACCAAACAAACTTACGTTTCACATCTTGGAAAGACATGTTACAAGCTGGTATTGTTACCTTTAGTAGTTCCTCTTACAACGACAGTTACCATTCGTGTATTAACGCCGCACTTCCGAAACCCTATATGACCGCAAATGTCATACCCCTATTCGTTGGACCAAAGCATGTGGCAAGCAAATCACCGAATCCGAACTCATTCAAGAAATAACAGTTGAGATCGTTCAAGTCCGAGAAGGACTCAAGACGACCCGTAGTCGCCAAAAGGGCTATACCGATATTCGACGTAAACCTCTCGAATCCCAAGTCAGTAACCGTGTAATATTGAGAACCCGCACCTTGGGAAGGTGTAATCTGTTTCGTGAATCAGGGAAAGTTAAAACCACGATATATTAATCCTTTTGAAATCTTGGGGCGTATTGGAACCGCCTCCTACCGTTTAGATCTCCTGACTCAATTAAAGTTTCCGTTTACCTTACATTTCGTGTAACAAACTTAGAGACGTGTCCTGCGGAACAGGAACGTGCTATCCTTCTAGATAAACCTACTATTGATGACAAACTCCCCTCCATGGGAAAAACCGGTTGAAATGGTGGGTCGTAAACCAAGCCTTAATACAACGTGAAACCCCGACTATCCAAATTCGTGGAAATGCCCAAGGACATATCTTCACTTATCCATAGCATTGACAACGTAAGGTCTCGAGTAAGAAACAACGACTATTGCTTCCAACTAAATTTCGGGACGAAATTTCTTTTAAGGTGTGGGTAATGTAACATCCCGCATTTTTCCGTTAAATTTTTTTTAACGCCGTCTTTTTATTTTATTTTATTTTATTTTAATAATATTTTTCGTATCTAGATTCGTAACCTCCGTTAGCAAACATTCATAACATTTTCGTTATTGGATTATAACGTCTCCCGTACTCTTGTGTAATTCAAAATAATTCGTTTGGTTAATTCCCGCACCCGGTTTGAAACTTGATGGACCGAGGTTGCCAAGTGGGCAAACTAGTTGACTAGGTCAACTAGTCAACCCACCTTATCCACCACTCATTTCCACCTCCACCTCCTCTTTCACTCTTCTTACTTCCATTTTTGAACCATAACACCCAAACACACAAATTCATCATCTAATTTCGGATTTGGAGGCTAACATCAAAACAAATTACATATTTGGAATCCTCTCTTCATCCTCTACAATTTGATACCAATTTCATCTCATTTGGGTAACTTTCTAAAATCACTAGATTTTGTGTTCTTGATGTTTTTGAATTATAAAGTTGTTAATTAGTGTCTATGGCTCAAGTCTAACATGAATATATAACTTGTATGCTCGATTTGTTGTTTTGGAGTAACTTGCATGAACTTGAAAATGGGTTTGCTTAATCTTTGATTTTGGAAGATTAAATGTTGTTAAATTGTTAAAGTTCATGTTTTAATTGTGTTACTAGTATCACTAGCTTCATTTTGATGTGTAGGTTGATTTGTAAAACTTCAAATACATGATTAGTGATTTTGTGAATTTTGATTAGGGTTTGATGAACTTGAAATGAACTTTTGATACTTTGAATGCCATGAAATGTTGTTAGTAAGTGTTTAGTTGTATTGCATGAGTAATTACCTTCGAAACGGCATATCACATGTGTGGATTGGATTCCCGAATCATGTAATGCATTTCAAGAACTTGAAACTTTGAAAATGGACTTTAAATGATCACTTGACGAGAAATCAGTTATTGGAAATGATGTTTTTTTTGCTTGATGAAACGTGTATAGTTGTGTTCCTTGTCAAAAGAGCTTTCCAACGATATAAGGTGCGAGTTCTAAGTGTTTGCGGTTTGTGTTTTGTGCATGAAAAGATTTTGGTTTGGACTTAGAAAAACTGAAACTGGCCAGGTACCAGCTCCCGTGTATTGTCGCGGCGCAACAATTGTGAGCCGCGGCGCGGCATAAGCCGTGTCCAGGTTCTGACCTCCTTGGTCAAAATAAGAAAAATGTTTGGCACGCTATGGACCTCCGATTCACATGAGACTTGTTCTAACATGCTTATATATGAATAAAAACCTCAGAAAAATAGTTCGGGACCCGACCCGAACGTGTTGACTTTTTCGTTGACTTTGACCGACCAAAGTTTGACTTTTTGTCAAACTTGACCAAATGATTATGCAATCTTTCTAACATGATTCTTTACTTGTATCTTGCATGAAACTTGATAATTTGATTCACATGCTTCATAATCGAGTCGTAACGAGCCATAGGACTAATTGAACATCTTTGACCTATCGTGTTTACCGTTATTGATACAACCTATATGTTTAGGTCAAGACTAGCTTTGTCCTTGCACGCGTTTACTTGTTGAAGTACTTTATTACTCTTGCACTCAAGGTGAGATCATAGTCCCACTTTTACTCTTTTGAAATTACATTTGGGATGAGAAAACATAAACATTTCTTTTTAACTAAGTGAACACAAGTAGAGGAAAACAAACATTCTACATACGAGTTTAGAACAAAATCCTCAATTCGATTATCAATAGTTACTCTTGCAGTGTGTAAGTGTAGGCGTGAACTTATGTTGTATGGCCATATGGGTTTGACAAACCCTCATCTCGGACGGTTCGCTACCGTCTACGGATGAAATATATTTTCGAGAAACAGTGCTGTTCTTGCACTATTAATGGGGTTCAACGGACGGAATGTTAAGCCTTGATAATTAGGTGCTCGTGAATATTAACTTTTAGAATGTATTACTATTTTATCAATGTTGCAAATCTTGTGGTTCGACTTACTTTTACTCACTTACTTACTTAAACCTATGATTTCACCAACGTTTTCGTTGACAGATTTCTATGTTTTTCTCAGGTCTTTGAACGCTATGTGAAACATGCTTCAGCTCATTATTTGATACTTGCTTTGGATGTCGAGTATACATGCATTTCATGGAGCGTCTTTTGACTTTCTTTAAAACTGTGTCGCATAGGTTTCACATGTAACTATAACCTTGTAGCGTAACTTTTGGATGAACAATTCTTGTAAACTTTGAAACAATCTTTATTTTTGAAAGGAATGCGACATATCTTTGGTCAAACGTCACGTTAAAGACCTATGACCACGCAACGGGACCTAAGTAGTCGACGCCGTCAATTGACGATTTGTCGGGGTCGCTACACCTAACCCAGATCCTATCTCGTTGGTCTCGCCTCTAAACACCACCCTAATCCAAGATCCAAAAATTACCTTAAGCCCAGATCCAAATCCGATAGACTCTCAGCCCAATCCCATACCTACTTTTGAATAGCAAACCAATAACCTTTGCTCGGATCCCGTTTTTGCCAATACCTTCCTCAACCTAAATCTGATTGAAATCAAACATCAAGTCGATACCTTTATTTCCTCTACCCTCCCCACCGTTTCACAACTCAACAATAGGATTCATATCTCAGTTAAAAATACAAACTTTGAGAAAGGGATTTAAAATAGTTCAAGTGATATGTGGAGCAGAGTTCGTAAGTGGAACAAATCATCTAAGTTCATTAACACGAAAAACACTGCTAGGAAAAAAGGCAAGTTCAATAAATCATGTTTCATTGGTAAAAAACGGCATCGCTCTCCAACAATCAACGATCTGCTAATGTCAAAATCTAGAAAGAAGAACTGTGAGAACACAATTGATGATCAAGCCGAATCCAGCACTAACCTTTGTGATTTTGCTGCTTTACTCGGATTCTCAGGCGACCTAGATGCTTGAATCTCCCATTGTTCGTGTAACTAAAATATTATAATCAATGAAGTTCCTTTCAGTTAACATTCGTGGTTTCAAAAAAAATGGCAAGGTTAATTGGTATAGGGGTATGATTACGAGTAACAATCCAGTGGTTGCGGCTATTCAGGATACTAAACGCAGGTATGTTAAAGACAAATGGGTTGAGAATCTTTGGGGTTCACACAACGTTGAATATGTGGTAAAATATGCGGTTGGCAGATCCGGGGGACTACTTCTAATATGCTACTCCAACATCTTCAAAGTGAATCAAGTAGCTGAAGGCGATCACTTATTTGTAATAAAAGGTACTCTTTCAAACTATGACACTGAAATTGTAGTGGTGAATGTGTATGGGCCCCATTGCGATGAGAAAAAGAAGAAACTGTGGACCGAACTAAACAGACTCCTTCAATTCGATAATGTAGCTTGGGTTTTGTGTGGCGATTTTAATGAGGTAAGATCTAGTGCTGAACGAGAAAATACCAACTTTATTGCTAGAAGGGCCAATTTATTCAATGAGTTTATTCATAACAACAGTCTCATTGAAGTTCCTCTAATGGGTAAGAAGTATACTAGAATCAGTGACGATGGAACCCAATTTAGTAAACTTGACCATTTTCTGGTTTCGGAAAATTTTGCAACGCTTTGGGATGATCTTTATGTGGCGGCCCTGGATAGAAACTTATCTGATCACACTCCTTTATTGCTAAAAAACCCATTCGTATATTTGACTCATGGTTAGAAGACAAAGGGGCCGAGGGAATCATTGTTACAGCTTGGAACAAGCCTGTCACCGGGTGTCGAAAGGATATTGTTTTTAGAATCAAGCTTAAAAATGTAAAAGACGCCTTGAAAGAATCAGGTAAAAATTCATTTGGTAAGATTGACGAGGATCTCAAGCATTTAAATAAGGAATGTAGACAATAGGAACTAGAAGCGGAATAGAGAACTCTCACCGACACTGAAAGCAGACATGTTAGAAAGTAGAGGAAGTTGGGTTGAAAAAGATAGAATCAAACGTAACATGTTGAAACAAAAAGTAAGGGTGAAATGGGCGGTCGAGGGAGACGAGAATTCTAAATTTTTTCACTTTATCATAAAACGAAGGAACAGTAAGAATAACATTCGTGGTCTACATATTAATGGATCATGGGAAAAGGACCCGTGTAAAATCAAAAGTGAGATTCACAGATACTTTAAGTCCTTCTATGAAGACCATGAAAACAGGAACCCGTCATTCGGAGGATTTAAAACGAATAAGATTTCATCCGAGGATGCATCAGCTCTTGAGACACCATTCAACGAAGATGAAGTTTGGAACGCTATAAAAGATTGTGAAGTATCTGAAGCCCCCGGACCCGATGGTTTTAACTTCCTATTTTATAGAAAATTTTGGTGGCTTATCAAAGATGACCTCATGATTGCTCTTCATTGGTTTTGGAATAGAGGGGAAATTTCAAGAGGTTGTAATGCTTCTTTCGTCACTCTTATTCCCAAAAAAAATGATCCCACTAACCTTCGTGATTATCGACCCATAAGTCTTATCGGGAGCTACTATAAGATTATCTCAAAAGTTCTTGCTAATCATCTTCGTGGGGTCATAGATAAATTAATTGGAGTTGAAAAAAGTGTGTTCGTCGAGGGTAGATCGATTCTTGATAGTATTCTTATCGCAAACGAGCTGATAGATGATGTCAAGAATAGGAAATCGAAATGCTTCATATTTAAAGCCGATTTTGAAAAAGCATTTGATAGCGTAAGTTGGAAATTTCTTCTAGTCATAATGAAAAATATGGGTTTCAGTCCAAAATGGTTAAAATGGGTTGAAGCATGTTTCGGGTCAGCCTCCATATCGGTGTTGGTTAATGGTTCTCCAACTTTAGAATTCCACCTCGAAAAAGGAGTGCGTCAAGGCGACCCTCTCTCGCCTTATCTCTTCATAATAGCTAATGAAGGTTTAAACATTCTAGCTAAAATTGCTTCTCGTGACAACTTTCTAGGGGGGTTGAAATAGGAGAAAACAAAATCATGGTGTCTCACTTGCAATTTGCGGACGTTACCGTTTTCTTTGGAGATTGGGATAAGCGAAACATAAGTAACACGCTTAAAACTCTCAAGTGTTTTGAAAAAGTCTTGGGGTTAAAATTCAATATGAATAAAAGTTATCTTTATGGTGTTAGGGTAGAGAATTCTGCAATTGTAAATATAGCAACACATTACGGGTGCAATGTGGGCACTTTTCCCTTCTTATACTTAGGAATGCCCATCGGGAAAAACATGAACAAAAAAGAGGCTTGGAACCCGGTTGTCGAGAAATTTAACAAACGCCTATCGGATTGGAAAACGAGAACAATGTCGTTCGAGGGTAGGTTAACACTTATTAAATCGGTTCTTAGTAGCTTACCGCTATACTACTTCTCGTTGTTTCGAGCTCCCTCATGCGTCATCAATCTTCTAGAGAATATGCGACGTAAGTTCTTTTGGGGCGGGTCGGGAAATGAATCAAAACTCTCTTGGGATAAATGGGATTCCATTCTTCTTCCTTATTGTGAGGGCGGACTTAATGTCGGGTCACTTAAATAAAAAAAATTGGCACTTTTGGGGAAATGGTGGTGACGTTTTCGTACCGAAAACGATTCACTATGGGTTTCAATAAACAAAAGCATTTACGGGAGGGAGGGGGGTTGGGTCATATTAATTCTAATAGTTTGATGAGACGTGTGACAGTGTGGCGAAACATAGCTAATATCTCAGCAAGTTTCAACAAGATAGGAATTAATTTTGAAGACTCGTTTGAAAGACAATTTGGCGATGGTCGTGATATTCTTTTCTGGCAAGATAGATGGATCAACTCGTGCATTCTTAAAGACTCCTTCCCACGATTGTTCAGGCTTGAGACCAACACGTCATCATTAGTCTCTGACAGATTGTTACTGGGCAACAATGGTTAGGAATTCAAGTGGGAATGGTGTAGAAGGCTATCGGACAGATTACTTGGCGAATTGGAACAACTTTCGAATTTAATCACCCATAATGCAGTACTTGGTAGTGACGTCAGCACATGGAAGTTCAAATCGGGCTAAGGAAACGTGTACATATCCAAGGTTATAGCTTCGAACATTGATGCAGCTTTTCTTCCGAGTGACAACACACCTCAACATACGCTTCATAATAAATTGGTACCTCAAAAAAACGGGATCTTTATTTGGAGACTTTTGAGAAGGCGGATTGCGGTTAAGTCGAATTAGATAAGCGTGGTATTGACCTCGACTCATTGTTATGTCCCTTATGTAACGATGAGGTGGAGTCGATTGATCATGCTTTTCTATCTTGTGTTCATGCGAAAGATGTATGGTTGAGAATTCATAATTGGTGGAATCTTGGCTTGCCTCAACATCTAAATCTCAATAGTTTATGTAATGCGGTCGTTTTCGATGGCTTATCTCATTTTCAAAAAGTGGCATGGCAAGGTGTGGTATGGATCACATGCTACATGATTTGGAAAAACCGGAATCAAATGGTGTTTCAAAATGAGGCATGGGCTCCGTCAAAAATCGTTAGCGAGATTCAAGTCAAAGCATTTGAGTGGTTTAGCAATCGTTCTACGAAAATTCACAAAGATTGGTTAGAGTGGCTATTAAATCCTTCAAGCTTGGGTTTTCCGAAATTTAACAATATTGATCCGGGTTAATTTTGAGGTGCTATTTTCTTATGAAGTCGTGTGTGAGCTGTGTAAATATGTGTACATAGTCTTCGAATCTGTCTGTTTACATTGGCTTCTCATGCCAATTTGTACGTTGTATTGTATGTTTCATTCTTATATATATAATACATATTTGCTTTTCAAAAAAAAAAAAAATAAATAAAATAAAATAAAATAAAATTAATAACCTTGCCCGTTTCGGGCAGACGCAACTCGGGCATGGGAGAAAATGACCTTGAAGACAAAGTCTAATGCCGGTGGCCCACTGTACAAGTGTCTCAATAGTGGTGGTGAACCTCACGCCTGATTGGTTGTTTTCTTTAGTATATTTACATATACAATCCCAAAGTTCAATAAACTACAAATAATAACCTAATTTTTAAGTTGTCATTCATGGTTTGCTTTGTATGCTTTGATGATAAAGATGATATGTATAGTTTTATGTAACTCACCAAACTAATTACCTTTATATATTTTCTCTTGGTCGAAATAAGATCCTTTGTTATATAACTCAACACTATACGACTATACGTTTTTATAGTGAACACTATTCATTAATTAATTTAAAATGAGTATCTTTTGTAATTATTACTATGCTTAAAGTCAAGTTTGTAAAAGAGTCGGAGAAGCGTCGGTTAGGATCTTGGAAGGACGAGTCGGTCGAGATGGGAACGCAGCGGAAACGCGTCGGGCGTTAAACAACGTTGACTTTTTATATAGTTATATATATATATATATATATATATATATATATATATATATATTGAACAAATAAAAATTATTAACAATATCACAATATAAAAATACTCTACTTTGACCACCTTTGACTGACTTTGACCGGATTTAACTGACTATTTTTAACTTTGACCGAATTTTTCCGAATTTAACCCACTTTTCACCGTTAACCATTTTTTAGTCACGACACGTCAACTATACCTAAAAAAACGACGCATCACACGACTTTTGCAACACTTACACTTAAAGCATTGTCGAATTCCTTTCTACCAAATAACCAATAGGGTATCTTTTGCAATTATTCAAAGTTTAATTATTTATTGTTAGCATGGCCTACGCCTCGTCATCTCCAAGGTGGGAGAATTTAGAATTATAGAAAATGACATGGTGGACATTCAACCTTTTCTTTTTAATAGTTCATTGTTTTTCTCAGTCACTTAAAATAATTCTACAAAATATATTTATAAAACATATGTACTCCGTAATTCTCAACTTTTATAAACTTCTAACACCAAGAAGTACGAACTTATATAAAATGGGAAGGAACAATCACCAAATATTTAAAATAAATATGTATTGATATCAATTACTACCTCCGTCTCATTCCAATATGGCAGTATTCCATTTTGAGCTGTCCCATTCTGATAGTCCACTTCCATAAATAGAAAAGAAAGAAGATATTTCATTGGTGAATCTGGAGAGAGAAGATATTTCATTGGTGGAGAAATGAAGTTAGTGAGATTTTCTAAAACTGCGTGTTTTTTGTCTATGAACTATTGGAATGAGACGGAGGGAGTACATGTTTACATGTATTGATTTGATCTTACTTATAAAGTCTTAGAATATTCGACGCGTCGAATACCTAATTTGAACTTCACTTGTGAATTGTGACCATTTACAATTTGGTAGATGATGAAAACATATCTCGTGGACATGTCACGTGTGGACCTATTGAGTGACGCCATAAAGTGCAGAAGTATTAGACATACTAAGTGGTTAATGAATATGCTTTATTAATAAAGTACATACACTCGTCAATTTCATGATGTAAACCGAAAGCTCGTTTTCACCGGCCATCATTATTGAAATCAAAACCTTGATTATGCACATACTTATACTTATATATTCTATTGTATGTTAATAATTTGATAATTAAGATCAATTTTTTTTAAATGTAACATAACTAGCTTAACTTCATTTTTTAAAGAACATAACTAAGTTTAAATCTAAGCATGTTAAAATTGAAAATTAGACAAACGTTGATGCTTGCAACTAACAAAGTGCATAAATTTACGGGACCAAAAACTTTTTTTTTTTTTTTTTTTTTTGGCGAAAACAAAAACTCAACTAGAACTTACGAACTTTCATCGATGATGAAAAAACTCTTCAAAAGTGTTGGTGCATAATTAGTCCCCGAGTTCATTATGATCATGTTAATAAGCTTAATCGTTTAATTTTCTCTGCTGGTATGCAACCGCACAGTTGCAGGATGCAACCGTACGATTAGACAGGCAACCGCACGGTTGCAAGGTGCAACCACACGGTTGCAACGTGCTGTGTATATTTAAAGGGGATTTCGGGTTCATTGTTAGGGTTACGTATCCTAGTCTATACTACACGTACAATCCGATTCTCTGGTGTTGTGACGACCCGAAAATTTTTGACCAAATTTAAACTTAATCTTAATATGTTTCCAATACGATAAACAAAGTCTGTAATGTTGAGTCTCGAAAATTTTGGAACAGTTTACATGAATGCATTTGCCCTTTTGACCATTCCCGACGATTCACGAACAATTGTTTGTATATATATATATATATATATATATATATATATATATATATATATATATATATATATATATATATATATATATATATATATATATATATATAAAAGGTATATTGAATGTATATTGAATGTATATTTACATGGTTTCGAATTTATTTAGTAAACGATAATAGCACTCGTTTGTCAGTCAATCGATATTAAGTAAGTTAAATTCAAACTTATATAATTTTAAGATAAACGGTGATCCGAAAATGAGTTATATGAATCATAGGTCTATTAAAAAATATTTTTAGAAGCTAAATAATAAGTTTGAACACTTTTCATATTTTACCTGGAGTCGAGCGCGGACAGTGATGTAATTTTTATTTAGTAGTTAATAACCAAATTTTGTACCATAATGACTGAAATAAATAAATATAATTATCATAAAAATTTGGGATTTTTCTGAAGACTTTTTATCCGCCACTGATTCACAACGGGATACGAAATAGTAGTCCGTGATAGACTGTCGGTACAATAAGACAATTTGATGGCTGCTAATCTATTAATATTACTGTGCCTAATTGAAATTTGATCTTTACTGTGCTCGTTTTATTATTCTCCCACTTACTTGATTGAACAACTTGCTAATTGATGTTATATAAAATTATCATATACATGCATATAGTTGGCATATTGATATAAAAACACAGCTATCAACATCCACTTATTTGTTACACAATACTTATCAATCTTTATTCCATCAGTATGAAATTTGACAAGAAGAAACAAACAAAACAGATTACAAAAATCAGATTTATAAACGCTTGATTTTCTGTTACATGTCCTTTTCACTTTATTTTCCTTCTGTTCTTCCTTCCATTAGTATCGATCATATTCACCACTATAAAACAATCTTCAATCAAATCTTGTCGATGCATTAATCGTTCACTGGCACAATATAAAGTGTCTGCAGCTGTTATTCGAACTACACAACAGAAAAGAAGAACGAAACAAATATCAAAACTATTCAACAAGTTCTGTTCGAGTGTTCTATCCAAATTTATATCACCCGACGGTTTAGCATCAATATTTTAGAAAATCGAACTCTTGAACAATAACAACAACATAACAGTCACAAATCATCAGAAATTATAAACAAATTACAGATTCATAATTAATTGATTCAAAACCATCTTCGTTTGAAGATTCAAGCTGTTTCGGTCTCCGAAGTAAAAGAGTGACTTTCAGAAGGAATTACATATATATTATGATTCCTTCTCGTTCACTTAAGCTGTTTGATATTTTAAATCGATCTGAAATTTATCATAGATTTACAGACTTCAAAGTCAATGAATAAAAGCTTTTCGGTCAACTTTTAAAATCATAAACTCTAAAGTGTTTCTGGAGCAATCGATTAATTTTGAGTGTTCTATGAGAGATTCAAAACACTTTTCATGAAGTAATCTATACCTGATACGCTTGGATTTCAGATTCTGAATTTCAATTTCATCATTCACCGTCGCCTCTGCTCATAACAAAATTTGAGTTGTTGTTGTTCTTGGTCTCGATTTCTTTCACAGAACTTCTTAAGTGTAGGATTAGGAAACGGATCCAGTTGATCTTATGGCATGGTTTTAGAGAAATTGATATTGGGAAAAATTAGGGATCGAGTAATTGGAGAAAAGGAATGGAGCCGGGGAAACATAATGGGACCCGGTGATTTTAAGGATGTCATCGAATTGGTTACGGGCTAAAATTCATTAAGGCCCAACAAAATTGATAACTCATGGACTATATTAACTGAATTCTGTTTTGGGCCTAACAACTCGGGCCATGACATGCAAATCCAACGGATTCTGTTCCTGATTCGATATCCACACAAAAACACACAAATTACTTAAGGTATAAATATTAACTTTGTTATTCTTATCATTTTTATATTAAATGTTATTAAAATTGTTAAGATAAAGATTAAGATATGAAGATAAAACTAAAATATGATTTAAAATATGATTAAATTTAAATATGGTATGATTTTATGATATATATGATTATGATTATGATGATAATAATGATCATGATAATATGGTAATATGATGATGATGAATTGATAATGATGATTGGAAAGATGATGATGATAGTTTAAGCTAAGGTTAGATATATGATGAAGGAAACAGTTTCACATGTTAAATAATAAATCAAATGATTTAAAACAAAATCAAACTAGTGGTTTGGTGGTTTAAAAGAAAATGGTTAAACGAGAAGTTTCAGGTTTGAAGCAGCGATATTATTGTTATTAACCAAGGGAGTTACACACTTAAGGTATTATTATTATTATTATTATTATTATTATTATTATTATTATTATTATTATTATTATTATTATTATTATTATTATTATTATTATTATTATTATTATTACCACTAGTATTACTATTATTATTACTACAAATATATTATTATTATTATTATTATTATTATTATTATTATTATTATTATTATTATTATTATTATTATTATTATTATTATTATTATTATTATTATTAACATTAATATATTTATTAACAAGTTTTATGATTAACTATTATTAGTATTAAGAATTTATACCAAAATTAGTGTTTTATTGTAAAAATAATACAACCTTTTATTTTCATTATTATTACTATCATTATTAAAATTTAATACGTATAACATAACTATATTAATATTTTTATAATAAATATTAATAAATGTAATTAATTAGGTTATTAATGAAACACATAATTAAAATAACAATTAAATTACTAATAATACATAAACTTATTTGATTACGATTATATGTTTTAATATATATACAAATGATATAGGTTCGTGAATCCGAGGCCAACCCCACAATTGTTCAATGTCGTCATATGTATTTTTACTACAAAATAAAGTATTGTGAGTTTCATTACTCCCTTTTTAAATGCTTTTGCAATATATATTTTTGGGACTGAGAATACATGCGCTGTTTTTATAACTGTTTTACGAAATAGACACAAGTAATTGAAACTACATTATATAGTTGAATGATCGAAATCGAATATGCCCCTTTTAGTCTGGTAATCTAAGAATTAGGGAACAGACACCCTAATTGATGCGAATTCTAAAGATAGATCTATCGGGCCCAGTACTTCGAAATTTATCATGTCCGAAGGATGTCCCAGAATGATGGGGATATTTTATATGCATCTTGTGAATGTCGATTACCAGGTGTTCAATCCATATGAATGATTTTTATCTCTATGCAGTTTGTGCGAAATGCCTGATATGAGATATATATTGAAACGAAAAATGAAAATCTTGTGGTCTATTAAAATTATGGAAATGATTGATTACGATAAACTAATGAACTCACCAACCTTTTGGTTGACACTTGAAAGCATGTTTATTCTCAGGTATTAAAGAAATCTTTCGCTGTGCATTTGCTCATATTAAGGATATTACTTGGAGTCATTCATGGCATATTTCAAAAGACGTTGCATTCGAGTCGTTGAGTTCAACAAGATTATTATTAAGTCATTGATAGTTGATATAATATGAAATGGTATGCATGCCTGTTAATTTTCTATGTAATGAAAGTTGTCTTTTAAAAATGAATGCAATGTTTGTAAAATGTATCATTTAGAGGTCAAATACCTCGCAATGTGAAAGGTCCGCTACTAATCCTCCCAGACGGAATCTTCAACAGTTGGTTCCATCGCGATGATCGACTCCATGTAAGGTCCTTATAATGAGCTATTGCACAGCGGAAGGCTTAATTCATACCTGAGAATAACATGCTTTAAAAGGTCAACATAAAGTTGGTGAGATATATAGGTTTGATGCTAGCAGTGTTATAACTATGGACCACAAGTTTTCATATGTAAACATTTTAATAAAAATATTCTAAGTGGTTGAGCACTTGGTAACCATACTTAACATTTAATCACGTCGCATATTCCCTTTATTATGAAATCTTACTACACCGTACCAAGTGTAGTCACGAAACGAAGTACTGTGCAACTGTTGAATACTGGTCGTCCAGTCCGGTTGGGGTTGTCAGGCCCGATAGATCTATCAACAGGATTCGCGTTTACAATACCGCTGTAAATAATAGTTACCAAGCTACAGGGAAGTATGCCAGTGGTACAACTCAACGTAGAATATATTTTTCAGTTACTTGTGTCCATAACGTAAAACATAAAATACATGTATTCTCATCCCGAAATACTTAGAGTTTAAAAGTGGGACTATATACTCACCTAATGTATTTTGTAGTAAAAATACATATAACACCGTTGATCAGGTATAAAGTTGGCCTCAGATTCACGAACCTATATTCATTTATTTATATTAATACACATAATAACACTTAATCAAGTATATATATTATTATATTTATAAAGGTCTTATATTAATTTCTAGTATATACTTTGTTTATATGTATCTTAACTTATATGTCATTCTAATACATATCTTAAATATATTTAGTTTCAATATTTGAAATAATTAGTTATTACATATTATTAATGTAAATTCAAAAGATATGTTAAATTTTTATTACAATAATTTCAATAATAATAATAATATTCATAAGGATAAAGATAATGATGATAGTATTAGTATTAAAATTTTAATAAAACTTATAGTAATAATAATGTTAATAATAATAATAATAATTTTGATAAAATTAATAATTTTGCTAAAAAAATGATACTAAAAAAAATGATAGATTTTAATAAAAATAATACTAATAATAATATTAATAATAAAAAAAATGAAATAATAAAATGGCTACCTTAATGTAACACCTTAAAAATAAAGGCTTCTGCTAGGGTTTGAACCCTAGACCTCTCAATACACAACACAACCACTTAACCATCCAGTCCAATTTGTTTTTCTATTATAATATCCGATCCATATTAATTTAACACCTAATCCGTATCTCGGCCCAACATCAAACGACCCAACATCAAATCTTGGCCCAACAGTCTACCAACTAAACAATCCCATGGCCAATGAAATAACTTAATTAAGTAATACGGATCCATTATCAACCAAAAAGGGTTTACGGTTTAACAAAAAAAAAAAAAAAAAAAAATTTCAGTCGACAACATGAATGGGTATTATGTCATTAACAATAGAACATCCCAGCTGTCCCCTTTACTTCTCCTTTTCGAACCCTAATCATCATTATCCAATCACTATCATCATTCGTCAATAGGAAAAAAAATAAATAAAGGCGTCGGTGGTGAAATCAATAATCGAAAAAAAACAACAACAGGTAGTGGGTCGGTTTCCTTTGATGTATACTTTAATCAATCTGGTGACGTTGGTCGGCCATGATACAACCTCCAATCAATATCGTCATTTGAATAAGTTTAAAGGTAATATACGTTGATATATATAATAGACATATATCAATAAGTTTTTGGTTTAGTATTTCCTTTGTTCTTCTTGTTATTCGAATGGAAAGTTGCAGTAACCATAATAGATTTTGTTTCTGGATTTATGTTGGTTCGTACAGTGGTGATAAAGGTGGATGTTGTGGCGGTTTGAAGGTGGTTTTTGTTCGAAAGGGAACTAGTACAGTAGGCTGCAGCAACTTACATTGGGTTGTTTGGGGTCGGTGGTTGTTCTTGTGTGGGTTTCGATGGGTGTTGAGTAGTAGCAGCAAACAAGGGTAGAAGGTGGCTAGTTGTGGGTTGGTTCGGTTGAAACAGCAAGAAAACCGAAAGCAGATACAGTGATCGAATGGTAGGTGCATTTTGAACCACCAGGAAATAAAATAAAGAAAACACATGTGGGTTTTGATGTGGTAGTGATGAGATTGGTGATCGTGGCTGTGGTGTATGGTGATCCCGTTAATGGTGAGGGTCCTATGATAAAGTGGAGTTTGAATTGAGTGGAAAATGGTGGCTCATTGGTGGGTGCACGATAAGAGGAGGCGACGGTTTGTGGGGTTTGTTTTGTTCTTGAACCGAAGAAACAGAAAATTCTAGCGTGAGGTTTTTAATGGTGTTGCACATATATATATATATGTATCTATATCTTTGAATATGTATTTATGTATATGTGATATATGGATATAGGTGATTTCGATAAAGGATTTTAGAGAGAGTAAGATGGTGTCGTGGTGATTACAAGGTGTCCGTGGTTGAGAGTGTCGTTGTAGGTTGTGATGGTGGTTAGTCGCGGTAGAGTGGCCGATGGAGTTCAAGATGGTACCGATGGTTCAAGGATGGTGATAGGAGATGGTTAAATGGTTTTGATGATTGAGGTATCACGACGGTTATAGAATTAGAGGAGTTAGAGAGTTGGTGAGTTATGGTTTTCTTCATAACAGAGTTTGATAAAGATGAGCATGGTGGTATGAGATGGCGGTTCTTGATGATCTCCTTAGAAGTGAGACGAAGGTGATGAAAAAGGAATTCAAAAAAATGGATACATTAATTCATGTATTGATCAATTTATAACCAAAATGAGAACTTAATTCAACCTCTGGAGCAGTAACTCAGTTGTTATTTAGTGTTAAAGGTTATCACGGGTTTAGCAGGAGCAGTACAAAAAGAAAACAGACAAAAAATTAATGATTCCGATTATGATATATGCGTAATTATCTATCTTGATATATATATATATATATATATATATATATATATATATATATATATATATATATATATATATATATATATACATATATATATATATATATATAATTAATAATAATTAATAATAATAATAATGATAATAATATAGTTAATAATATTTAGAAATAATAAAAATACAAATAATAATAATAGAAATAATAATAAGAGTAATACTAATAATATGTCATAGTAATAATAAATTTTAGTGCAATATATAATATTATTACTAATAGCTATAACAATAATACTAATTGTAATAATATTAAAATTATTAATAATAATAATATTGTTAGTAATATAACAATTTATATCTAAACTAAATATTACATATCTAAAACTTCGTTAACGTTATTAATTAATAAGTATCTATTGTATATACACCTAAATGTTCGTGAATCGTCAGGCTTGGTCAAAGGGTAACTGATTATCCGAATAGATTTCAAACTTTCTAGACTCAATACTACAGATTTGGCTTATCGTGTCGGAAATATATAAAGATTATAGTTTAATTTTGGTCGGAAATTTCCGGGTCGTTACACAATGTAATCATATGTTATTGTATTCGTCCTTATGGATTAGGACGGGTCATCTCATGTGGTATCAGAGCGGTGGTCTTAGCGAACCAGGCCTTGCATTAGTGTGTCTAACTGATAGTTGTTTAGATGCATTAGTGAGTCTGGACTTCGACCGTGTCTGCATGTCAAAAGTTTTGCTTATCATTTCGTATCGAAAATTTACTGCTTATCATTCTTAGTCTAGACACGTCTTACTGCATTTATTGCATCGATAGTGTATAGACAAAATTCATATCTTAGCGTATCTGTTACTGTAAACTTTGCCTGACATATTCCTTAATTCCCTCCGTATTCTACGGGATCTTCGGTACTATATGTAGGTATTCTATGTAATTAGAATATCATCCGATATCCGAAAATCATTTCCTATCGAAAATCCTTTATCTAACCGTACAAGATGGAACTCGCAACTAGTTCAAATTCCTTAGATTCCGACAGCTATTCCGATATGGATTTTCATACGAGCTCCGAAAGTAGTTTGACCGGAATGGATCAACCAATTAGCCATCATCTATTCTGGATGAATTGGGGATGAGTTCGTAGCCTACTTAATCATTGGAGACAAGAAGAAAGCGATCCTTTCCATCCACCACATTGCCTTCTTGGCAAAGAACCTGAAGTACTAACCGGCGAACCTGTCCGAGACACCATTTTCTCTCTCATTTCCAGAGTGTCTCGTCACAATTATATACTATCTCACATTCTAGATCTTATTCATCCACTTGTCCGAACCGACAACCACCCCGGTGTAATAGAAGAAGTCAACGAGCTTCACGCCCGGGTAGTAGCTTTGGAGAATATGGTGCAAAGGTTACAAGCACCAGCAGCAGCACCGGCAGCAACAGTACCACCAACAGTACCATCACCACCACCAACAGCAACATCCGCATCCCACACTTTAATATCACAATCAGTACCTTGAGCATCAACGTCACACACACCATAGATACCAAGGAGTACCAACAACAACAAACGATGAAGTATTGATTCATAACTTCATCGGAGAAATATTCTACGGTGATTATGTAATCTCTAAAGTTTTAGAGATTATTTATTCAAATCATAGCCGTAAACCAAGATGAATGGATGGTTAGAAATGATACAGGGAAGAATAGAAACCCTGACAAGGATGGTGCACGAATTACAAGCTAGACTTGTTTACCAGCAACATCAACAGTACCGTCAGCATCACTAACACCACCAGTACCGCCAGAGTTACCGTCAGTATTCCCAACACCAGAAACACCTGTAACACTAAAAGCTCCATCAATTACATAACCACCAACGATATCGACTGTGATGACCCGAAAATTTCCGATCAAATTTAAACTTTAATCTTTATATGTTCCCGACACGATGAGCAAAAATAAGTAATGTTGAGTCTCGAAAGTTTTAAAAAATATATTCATATAATCAATTACCCTTTGACCATGCCTAGCGATTCACGAACAATTATATATACTTATACATATGTGTGATTATTAAATTGAGATATATTGTATAAAACATCGAACGGATTAGTGGATATGATTATAAGCTATGAGATCTATTTTATGAACCTGGAAATGCTATCAAGGTATTGAATAGCTAATACTTTACATAAATGTATTTGTTCGATGTAAGTTTATCGACGAGATTAAAAGATAGTATCAAATGATTGAATTATCAGATACATTGAATTATGATTAAGAGTATCTGTTATGAGGTCCACTTTGAATTAGGTAACCCTTATTATTAACCGTATTCGGAAAATGGTAAAGTGAGTTATAGTCCCACTTTTAAAATCTAATATTTTTGGGATGAGAATACATGCAGGTTTTATAAATGATTTACAAAATAGACACAAGTACGTGAAACTACATTCTATGGTTGAATTATCGAAATCGAATATGCCCCTTTTTATTAAGTCTGGTAATCTAAGAATTAGGGAACAGACACCCTAATTGACGCGAATCCTAAAGATAGATCTATCGGGCCCAACAAGCCCCATCCAAACTACCGGATGCTTTAGTACTTCGAAATTTATATCATATCCGAAGGGTGTCCCGGAATGATGGGGATATTCTTATATATGCATATTGTTAATGTCGGTTACCAGGTGTTCAATCCATATGAATGATATTTTTGTCTCTATGCATGGGACGTATGTTTATGAGAAATGGAAATCTGAAATCTTGTGGTCTATTAAAATGATGGAAACGATTGTTTAAGTTAAACTAATGAACTCACCAACCTTTTGGTTGACACTTGAAAGCATGTTTATTCTCAGGTTTGAAAGAGATCTTCCGCTGTGCATTAGCTCATTTTAAAGATATTACTTGGAGTCATTCATGACATATTTCAAAAGACGTTGCATTCGAGTCGTTGAAGTTCATTAAAGATTATTATTAAGTAAATGACAGATTAGGTCATTTATAGTTTGGATATTATGAAATGGTATGCATACATGTCAACTTTCGATGTAATGAAAGATTGTCTTTTAAAAATGAATGCAATGTTTGTAAAATGTATCATTTAGAGGTCAAGTACCTCGCGATGTAATCATATGTTATTGTATTCGTCCCTATGGATTGGGTCGGGTCGTCTCATGTGGTATCAGAGCGGTGGTCTTAGCGAACCAGGTCTTGCATTAGTGTGTCTTACTGTTAGTTGTTAATATGCATTAGTGAGTCTGGACTTCGACCGTGTCTGCATGTCAAAAGTTTTGCTTATCATCTTAAGTCTAGACGTGTTTTT
This sequence comes from Rutidosis leptorrhynchoides, assembly GCF_046630445.1. Taxonomy (NCBI): domain Eukaryota; kingdom Viridiplantae; phylum Streptophyta; class Magnoliopsida; order Asterales; family Asteraceae; genus Rutidosis; species Rutidosis leptorrhynchoides. Next base: position 216,782,826 of record NC_092335.1, read on the forward strand.
CTGCATTTATTGCATAATAGTGTATAGACGAATTCTTATCTTAGTGTATCTATTACTGTGAACTTTGATTAACATCTTTCAAAGATTTTCCGTAATTTATGGGATTTTGGTGTTATATATACATATGCAAATTATGTAATTGAAGAATACCAAATTTAAATCCTACAATCTATTTCATAACAAAATTCCTCCCCTAATCATATGAGATGGATCCCTCAACCAGTTCGAACTCCTCAGATTTCGACAGCTATGTCGATATGGATTTCCATTCGAGCTCTGAAAACAGTGTGACCGGAATGGATCAACCAATCAGTCATCATCTATTCTGGATGAAATGGGGATGGGTTCGTAGCCTCCTCAATTATTGGAGACAAGAAGAAGGTGATCCTTTCCATCCACCAAATTGCCCTATTGGCGATGAACCTGAAGCACTTACCGGCGAACCTGTTCGTGAAACCATCTTCTATCTTATTTCCAGAGTATCTCGTCACGATTATATATTATATCAAATTCTAGATTTTATTTATCCGCTCGTCCCAACCGACAATCATCCCGGTATACTAGCAGAAGTTAATGAACTTCGTGCTCGCGTGATAGCTTTAGAGCTTATGGTGCAAGGATTACAAACACCATCAGCAGCACCAGCAGCATAATCAGTACCACCAGTAGCATCAACATCGCAAACCTCGATACTCTAAACATCAACAGCATCACACGCCTCAACATCATAATCTATATCTCGGATATCAACATCACACGCACCATAGATACCAAGGAGTACTAACAACAACAAACGATGAAGTATTGATTCATAACTTCATCAGAAGAACATTCTACGGTGATTATGTAATCTCTAAAGTCTTAGAGATTATCTATTTCCACCCTAACCCTAAATCAGATGAGTGAACCAAAATGATTCAAAGAAGAATCAAAACCCTAATAAGAATAGTGCGCGATTTACAAACTAGACTTGTTATACAAGCATCGCTAGTAGTTACTGGAAGTATCATCAGCAGCAACAGTACCGTTAGCATCACCAGTATAGTCAGTAATGTCAGCATCGTCAGAATCAACAACACTTATGACATCACATATTCCGTCAGTTCAAGAATCATTGTGGAAACCATTACGAATTAATAACGAGGATATTGTATCAACGAGTCATGAAGTATTACCTCAGTTCCTTCGAAGAATTTATATGTATATCCTATATATACATATATATAAATTTTTAACCATAAGAAATCTTTTCGTACTAAGCTATTATGTATGGAACTTAACTATCCGGTTAATTCAAATTACTAATATGCTATGATGTACATTCTTCGTTAAAAATTTAATCATTGTTAACCACAATCTGTGTTGCAACTCAATGAATTTTATTTCATAATAAATCAAGTGTATTATTCAATAACATGTTTGATTTTACACTTTAATCTTTGATGCGCTGAAAATTTTCTATATCACATCAATCGTACCTTGCGAAGTTCGCAAGAATTCCACAAGCATCAACATTCTTCACTAAGGAAATATCAATAAGAATAAATATTGAAGTATTGATTACATTAGTGAGATACTCCGCGAAATTTTGTAATTCCTAATGTTTTAGAGATTACTCATTTCTAATTCAAGCCAAAAAAATCAAATGAATTTAATGTGATTTTAAACTCATTAAATCTGTATTACATCTGAAGAAAATATACTCACATATATTTTCATAAAGACTGAAATGAAAATTCTTGTTCAAAATATTAATTGTGAAATTTTTTTTTTAACGGGTAAGTAATACCCGGGAAATATATTAAATTACAATTAATATGTTACGTCCTTCAATTCGGATCCAACAATCATCAACTATACCAACATGCATTCTTCTATAGAAATCAAAACAACCATACTCATTTGAATCTAATTACATGCTCTGATTTTGGGAATTTCAGAATTTAACTCGAGATACAACCGAAATCATTATTCTTAGATCCTTACATTTTTCAAAACTATACTTGGAATTCAAAACTGTGATAGAACATCACTTTTAATCGTAACACTCAGATGAATATGAAAATCATTCGGGAGTCAGGACAATTCCATCATTTGGATATTGACTATGACAATCTGCATTTAAAACCCTTCGAAATTCCGGAAGACACTTCAAACATTGAACAATCGAGATGATGATCCAATCGCACATTATTCGAAGTCTTGTACCTGAAAAGCTCTCGAAACCAAAGTCGTAGTTTAACACGTACCCGCGTCGAATTCTTTATCATTTATTAGCAAAAACAACATTTCGATTCCTTTTCAAAGTAGCCAATTTTGTCACAGCTCCAGCAAAGCAACTTCGACCTTTCAGTCAGACCAGTCTTATTATAATTCCGATAAATACGTTGCCCTTTCGTCATTATTACTGGAAAACCTTTCATATTCCACCATATTACCACCAGTGTTTAATCATCTAAAACACAATTCTTCTGAATCCACCTCAGATTGATAATCTATTATTCAGATATTATTGCATTAAATGCAGAGGAAACATAAAAATGGTAGACGGTCTAAACGGTCAAAAGTTTGATGATAGAAGATAGTGAGTTGGTAAAGCTCAGAAAAAGACAGGATTTGGTACTGAAAAACGGATTGAGCAAAGTATGAAGGAAGCCGTGGATAAATCACAGAGACTGAATCTGCCTTCAAAGGATTCAGTGTCTACAGAACTCGTTAGCAAACACCTTACTTCTTATTCTAAACCTTCACAGACAGATATTCTTCATCATCATCATATCTTAAATATTATAAGATATCTTCGTATCTTCCATTATACATATTTTCCATATCTTTGGAGATATTTTCATAACTATTCTTATCAAGTATCATTTATCTCTCCGTAATATCTGCAACATAAAAGAAACTGTGTTAGTTTCTAAATTCTGAAAAATTCGAATATGAATGTTTTTGAAGTAGTGTTGGGAACTGATGCATGAGTTAGTATAATATAATGACACTTGATCAACGTCATTATATTAAAGTAATTCATGCTGAGTTTCTAATGGATGTGATGATTCACAGGACATACCGTCATCATGTACCATTTACACGACTCTTACATTCTATCTAATCTCTAAATATATCAAGAAAATATTTCTTGATGATTCGGTCTTTTTCAGGGTATTCTGAAAATTTAACAAATCAGGATTTACCATTACCCTTTCCTTCTTAGAACAATTACTATATTCCTTCTTAAATCCATACATATGAATTCCGGACCATTACAAGAGCTATTTAATCGCAAGAAGAAGAAACGAAAGGACAAAGCTTTGAAATGGAAATGTGGGGTATAAACCGCAGCAAATAGAAGAGAGCATTAACTATGGAGGATGATGATTATAGAAGACAGAAGCAGGGACATCGAAATATCAGGGAAGATATAAAAATCTAGCAACAACCCAAAAAAAAAAAAAAAAAAAAAAAATATTACAAACCGTATATATCGATGCATATAGCAACGTTAAGACACGGGAGAACTAAAAACACTATAAACCCTAGGGTATAGTAAAAGTAAATAGATTCTTCTGGTGGCAGATTAAAAAGAAGAATGACGGATATAAACGTTAAGAGGATATCAAGGATCAGGATGGGATGGAGCATATTAACGTATGAATTGAGGAAGAAAGAATAGAGGGTGTGAGTCGTAAGGAAATGGAGAAGGCGGATTTATAGGGAAATATCCGACAGAACAATCGAAACAGATTATCGCGTTCAACCAAAGAAGATCTAAATCTCCTTAATTACCGAAGAATCAAATCTTATTATGAAGATTTCTTCTAAATTCCTTAAATTCCGGAAAGCAATCTTGAACACGCCGCCGGTTAAGTCAAACCTGCATTTATTCATTTTTCACTCTTTTGCGATAGCTTCACTTATACTCTTCACATAATCAAATTGGGTATCTATATTACTCAATGATGATAAAACTCTATGTATCAGTTTACATTCGTCATAATAACATTCTTACTGTTAGCCATGACGACCTTTATCAAATTTCGGGACGAAATTTCTTTTAACGGGTAGGTACTGTGATGACCCGAAAATTTCCGATCAAATTTAAACTTTAATCTTTATATGTTCCCGACACGATGAGCAAAAATAAGTAATGTTGAGTCTCGAAAGTTTTAAAAACTATATTCATATAATCAATTACCCTTTGACCATGCCTAGCGATTCACGAACAATTATATATACTTATACATATGTGTGATTATTAAATTGAGATATATTGTATAAAACATCGAACGGATTAGTGGATATGATTATAAGCTATGAGATCTATTTTATGAACCTGGAAATGCTATCAAGGTATTGAATAGCTAATACTTTACATAAATGTATTTGTTCGATGTAAGTTTATCGACGAGATTAAAAGATAGTATCAAATGATTGAATTATCAGATACATTGAATTATGATTAAGAGTATCTGTTATGAGGTCCACTTTGAATTAGGTAACCCTTATTATTAACCGTATTCGGAAAATGGTAAAGTGAGTTATAGTCCCACTTTTAAAATCTAATATTTTTGGGATGAGAATACATGCAGGTTTTATAAATGATTTACAAAATAGACACAAGTACGTGAAACTACATTCTATGGTTGAATTATCGAAATCGAATATGCCCCTTTTTATTAAGTCTGGTAATCTAAGAATTAGGGAACAGACACCCTAATTGACGCGAATCCTAAAGATAGATCTATCGGGCCCAACAAGCCCCATCCAAAGTACCGGATGCTTTAGTACTTCGAAATTTATATCATATCCGAAGGGTGTCCCGGAATGATGGGGATATTCTTATATATGCATATTGTTAATGTCGGTTACCAGGTGTTCAATCCATATGAATGATATTTTTGTCTCTATGCATGGGACGTATGTTTATGAGAAATGGAAATCTGAAATCTTGTGGTCTATTAAAATGATGGAAACGATTGTTTAAGTTAAACTAATGAACTCACCAACCTTTTGGTTGACACTTAAAAGCATGTTTATTCTCAGGTTTGAAAGAGATCTTCCGCTGTGCATTAGCTCATTTTAAAGATATTACTTGGAGTCATTCATGACATATTTCAAAAGACGTTGCATTCGAGTCGTTGAAGTTCATTAAAGATTATTATTAAGTAAATGACAGATTAGGTCATTTATAGTTTGGATATTATGAAATGGTATGCATACATGTCAACTTTCGATGTAATGAAAGATTGTCTTTTAAAAATGAATGCAATGTTTGTAAAATGTATCATTTAGAGGTCAAGTACCTCGCGATGTAATCATATGTTATTGTATTCGTCCCTATGGATTGGGTCGGGTCGTCTCATCGACAACACAATCACCAATAGGTATATCGAAATAACGAGTTATGAAGTATTAACTCATTCCCACTGAAGGATTTATATGTACATCTTTTACATATAAATTTTTAAACCATAATAAATCTTTCCGTACTAAGCTATTATGTGTGAATCTTAACTATTCGGTTAATTCGTATTACTAATATGCTATGATGTACATTCTTCGTTAGTGACTTAATCATCGTTAACTACAATCTCTGTTTTTAATTCAATGAATTTCTTTTCATAATAAATCAAGTGTATTATTCAAATATATGTTTGATTTTACACTTTCATCGTTGATGTACTCGAAACTTTTCAGATAACATCATTCGTAGTTCACAAGAATTCCACGAACACCAACATCATGCATCAACAAATAACGAAGTATTGATTCATAATTTCAATTACATTAAAGAAATACTCCGTAAAAGTTATTTAATTTCTAAAGTTTTTAGGGATTATTCAATTCTAGTTTCAACCGTAAATCAAATGATTTTAATTTAATATTAACTCGTTAAATCTATGTTACATCTGAAGAAAATATACACATATATATTTCATAAAGACTGTAATAAAATTCTTTTGTACAAAATATTAATTGTGAATTTTTTTTAACGGGTAGGTAATACCCGAGGAATATATAAATTCACAATTAATATGTTACATTCTTCGAATCTGATTCCGCAATCATCAACTATACTCACTACTTTCACAAAAATGTACATCCCTTCATAGAAATCAAAACAACGTTTCTCATCCAAATTTGATTACATATTCTGATTTTGACAAATCAAAAATCTAAGTCAAAATTTAACAGAAGACATCACTCTAAGATTCCTACATCTTTCAAAGCTATACTTTGACTTCGAAACTGTGCTAGAACATTATTGCTATTCATAGAACTCAGAAAAAAAAAATTTATATCATTCAAAATCCTAGAACATCATATGTATATTAACAATTACAATCTATGTTCAAACCCTTCGAAATTCCTGAAGACACTTCAAATATTGAACAATCGAAATAATGATCCAACCACATATTAACCATAGTCTTACACCTGAAAAACTCTCGGAACCTGAGTAAACGTTTAACACGTAGCTGTACTAATTCCTTTAGCGTTATTATTACCGAAAATAACTTTGCAACTCCTGTTCGAGATAACCAGTTTTGTCACAGCTCCAGCAAGTCAACTTCGACTTTTCATTCGAAACAACCTTATTATAACCTTGATATATAAGCTTGCCTTTCGTCATCGCTACCGGGGAACCGTTTATATCCCACCACATTAGCAGTAAACCTACTAGCAACTTCATTACTCATGTGCTTAAGTCTCTCCGAAGAACCCTTATATTTGTTCATTAAAGCCTTATCATATACTTATCCACATCTTATAACGAGAATTTCCATACCAATTACTAGGAATTAGCAATCAGTATTTTGAATCTCGCAACGTTCCTACATCAACAGTTATATGTATACATATAACATTTATCTCTTAGAATTGTGATCTTCCATTCTGAAATTCTGAAAAGCACCAGTTTACGAATCAATTTTCTGAGTTTTGAAAAAGCTGATGAAGCAGTGAAAACTGAAGACTGCCTTAACAGTCAAAAGTTTGATAATAAAGAATGGCATGCTGAAAAAGCTCAAAAATTTTGATACTGAAAAACGAATTGAGCAAACCATAAAGGAGACTCTGAACAAATCACAAGGACTAAACTTGTACATAAAGAATCCAGATGATTCTGTTTCTGATGAAATCTTTAGCAAATGTCTTGTTCTGTAATTGTTCTAAATCATTGTGAATGAATTTCTTCATCACATTTTGATTGTAGAATTATAAGATATTATCGTATCTTTCATTATAAATATCCTCAATATTTCTGAAGATATCTTCATAAATATTCTTGTCCGATATTAATTATCTCTCCGCTCTATCTGTGTTATATCATAAAAGAAAACTATTTTAGTTTCTAAATTTCTGAAAACTTAGAGTTTGAATTATGAATGATTTTGAAGTAGTGTTGGAAATTGATGCATGAGTTAGTATAATATAATGACATTTGATCAACGTGATTATATTACAGTAAGTCATGCTGAGTTTCTAATAAAACATGATGATTCAAAGACCATAATGTCATCATGTGCCATGTTACACGACTCTTACATTCTACTTAATCTCCAAACATATCAAGAATATATATTCCTGATAGTTCTATCTTTTCTCTTGAATTCTGGTAATTTAACCAATCAAGATCGTGTTATTATAATCACTCTCTTAGAACATTAGTCATGTTCAATCGAAACTCCATACCTACGAATTCTGGACCAGTACTTGCTGTGCTTAAAGTCGGGAAGAAAAACATAAGCATGGAGCTCTGAAATGTAAGGGAAAGTATAAAGCTCGACAACAACACTTAAATTACAAACTATGTATATCAATACGTATTGCAACGTAAAGACACGGGAGAATTAAAAACACTATAACCCCAAGATAATAGTAGAAGAAGATAAATTCCTCCGGTGGTAGATGAAAAAGAAGAACGAGAGATATAAAGGTCAGGAATATATCCAAAATTAAAACCGGATGGAGCATATAGATGAATGCTTAAAAGTATGAATTGAGGAGAAAGAATAGAAGGTATGAGTTGTGGAAAGTAAGGAAATGAAGAGGGTGGATTTATAGTGAAATATCTGACAGAGAAAACAAAACAGATTATCGCATTTAACCAAAGAGGATCCTAATTTCCCTATTTACCGAAGAATCAAATCTTATTATGAAGATTTTCTCTAAATCCCTTGAATTCCGGAAAATCAACCGTGATTACGTCACCGGTTAAGTCGAACCTTCATTTACTCATTTCACTCTTTTGTGATAGCTTCGCTCGAACTCTTCACATAAATGAATTGTTTTATCCATATTACTCGCTAATGATAAAGCTCTAATTTTCAGCTCGTATGTGCCATGAAAACATACTTATTGTCAGCCATGACCATTCTAATCAAATTTCGGGATGAAATTTCTTTAACGGGTGGGTACTGTGACGACCCGGAAATTTTTGACCAAATTTAAACTTAATCTTAATATGTTTCCAACACGATAAGCAAAGTCTGTAATGTTGAGTCTCGAAAACTTTGGAACAGTTTACATGAATGCATTTGCCCTTTTGACCATTCCCGACGATTCACGAACAATTGTTTGTAAATACTATATATATATATATATATATATATATATATATATATATATGTGTATATATATATATATATATGTATGTATATATATATATATGTATATATATATATATATATATATATATATATATATATATATATATATATATATATATATGTTTGTGTGTGTGTGTAAGGTATATTGAATGTATATTTACATGGTTTCGAATTTATTTAGTAAACGATAATAGCACTCGTTTTTCAGTCAATCGATATTGAGTAAGTTAAATTTAAACTTATATAATTTTAAGATAAACGGTGATCCGAAAATGAGTTATATGAATCATAGATCTATTAAAAAATATTTTTAGAAGCTAAATAATAAATTTGAACACTTTCATATTTTACCTGGAGTCGGGTGCGGACAGTGATGTAATTTTTATTTAGTAGTTAATAACCAAATTTTGTACCATATTGACTGAAATAAATAAATATAATTATCATAAAAATTTGGGATTTTTCTGAAGACTTTTTATCCACCACTGATTCACAACGAGATACGAAATAGTAGTCCGTGATAGACTGTCAGTACAATAAGACAATTTGATGGCTGCTAATCTATTAATATTACTGTGCCTAATTGAAATTTGATCTTTACTATGCTCGTTTTATTATTCTCCCACTTACTTGATTGAACAACTTGCTAATTGATGTTATATAAAATTATCATATACATGCATATAGTGGCATATTGATATAAAAACATAGCTATCAACATCCACTTATTTGTTACACAATACTTATCAATCTTTATTCCATCAGTATGAAATTTGACAAGAAGAAACAAACAAAATAGATTACAAAAATCAGATTTATAAACGCGTGATTTTCTGTTACATGTCCTTTTAACTTTATTTACCATCTGTTCTTCCTTCCATTAGTATCGATCATATTCACCACTACAAAACAATCTTCATTCAAATCTTGTCGTTGCATTAATCGTTCACTGGCATAATATAAAGTGTATGCATGTGATGACCCGGAAATTTCTGACCAAATTTAAACTTAATCTTTAACGTTTCCGACACGATAAGCAAAGTCTATGAAGTTCAATCTCAAAATTTTGAATTATTCAATTACCCTTCGATTGTTCTCAATGATTCGCGAACAATTATATATAAATAGGTACATATACTATAACTTGAAAACATAACAAAATGTTAAGTAAATGATACTGTGCATTAAACTTATTGGTTTGATTATCTGATTGATATATTCAACTACAGAATTAAAAGATTATGCCAAACAATTGAATTAAAAGATATTTAATGAGTCCCTTAAGGATTATGATATTATTACGGGTCTCTGTTGTGAGTTCCACGTTGATTTGGGAAATCATTCATTCTTAACGGTATTCGGAATAAATAGTAAAGTGTTTGTTTAAATAACGTAATTTGTGAGGGAATTTAACAACCTTTTAAACAACATGTTCTTCAAGTTTACATGTTCATAAAACCATTTTATGATAGTTATAGAAAGCGGAAGCATGATAATAAGTTCATGTTTATATGTTTAACCATTTAGTTAAATTCCATGTTAATATCTAGTCTTGAAACATATGCTTACAAATAAAAGGAGAAGATAAGAAATGTACCTCCTCAAGTTAATTGAGATTTCTAACTAGATGATGTTGAAGATGATGATGAAATTGCTTCTAACTTGAAGCCTCAAGAGAGCTATACCTACAAGCTTTCAATTACCAACACCACCCTTTTCTTGGTTAGGATTTTGACACTTAATTGCTAGAACACCAAGCTCAAGAACCTCTCTTTTGCACTCAACTAAATCGGCCAGCAGCCCTCAAGTGAAAATGAGAGAGTATTTTTGGTTCTAAGTCCAAGTCTTGAGTCAAAATCTTGGTTTTATGAAACTAGCATGCTCATGAGAGAATGTGTTTTTGAAAGTAACATAAAATTGCATGTGTTGGACATCCTTGGAGTCCTAAAACCATCCACCACCTTAGGGAACTTTTAAAAGTTTAATTTTTATAAAACTTGATATAATCATGCATTTTATTAAGCTACTTGTTAATTTTTATAAACCATTTATAAAAATATAACACAATGTAATTATTTAAACCTATAAATAATTAATTCCTTAAGATATAAATTATCCAAATAACTTGACTCAAGTGATAATATTTTAGAAACCCGATTTTCTAAAATCTAAGTGTCGCGTATTTATTTAACGATCCAATCGTCAAGATTAAATACATATAAGGTGTCGGTAAGCTTGTTATTGGATATGACCCGACTTGGATCATAACATATTAGCCACATTAATTTAATATGTCTCTTGGGCATACGAAATACTTTCAATCTCCCACTTGCACGAGAAACATAAGAAATTAATGCAAGTGACGGATACCACCTAACGACCGTCCATCACCCCCAATATGTCATGACTTTGTGCCATTCAATAACATCATCCCTTTCGAGTTCCCATCTCGAATATGAATAGGTGAATCTTTTCATTATATCTTTTCGTCCTAGATGTCATGTTAAATCCAAGAGATACAGAGCGATCACTCTCTTCTAGATTTAACTTTATCAGGCCTTTGACATCTGACTCTCAACGAATAAGAGGGACAAATTCCATCTTGATTACATATGTCCTAAATATATACCTTGCATTATACCTGAGCTCTTCCTTATGAACTACCATATTTCAGAATAGCGAAGGAAAGAATCAAGGCACGATACTTGGTAAATATCCGAACCCAATATGTATCTCAGGTCAGAGGATACAATGATATTCGCCTTTACTCAAGATTACATGTGATCAACCACAAAGGCTCCATTTAGTAAATTTTGAGGACGGGTCCTCCAATATTTGTATCCCACAAATATCTATGAACCTTGGTTGCAACCCTGCACCACATTCATCCCGTGAATGTATACCAATCCAAGTTCATAATAGTCTAAACCTCACACTTGCTCCCACAAATGTGATCGACTACGGAATTTAGAATAATTACTTATTCATGGATAAAACATGCAAAAATAGGAACCTGACTCAAGATTAATAAATTAACACCATAATTTTATTAATGAGTTTGAACCACTTCGCTCCATTACAATACATAAAACAGATCACAACCAATCACTAGAATATCGAAGCCCTAATGCACTAACATGCCCTTGATGTTTTGCACCATGTAAGAGTTTCGTGAGTGGAACCGCTATATTAAGATCTGTGTGAACTTTGCGAATACATATCTTTCCCTTTTCAACTTCATCCCTTATGTAGTTGAATCTCCGCTCAATGTGACGGGTCTTTTGGTGAGCACGAGGTTCTTTGATTTGAGCAATCGCACCCTCGTTGTCACAAAAGATCTCAAGAGGGTCCTGAATGGAAGGGACTACTCCCAAGTCGTCGATGAATTTCTTCATCCATGCAGCTTCCTGAGATGCCAATGAGGCGGCAATGTACTCTGACTCTGTAGTGGATAATGCAACAACATCCTGTTTTGAACTCTTCCAAGAGACCGCACCTCCATTTAATGTGAAGACATAACCGGATTGTGATCGAGAATCATCTCGATCAGTTTGGAAACTCGCATCCACGTAACCTTTTATAGCGAGTTCCTCCTCACCAGACCCATATATCAGAAACATATCCTTAGTCCTCCCAAGGTATTTCAATATACTTTTGACAGCAATCCAATGACTGTTTCCTGGGTTATTCTGGTATCTACTTGTCAGGCTAAGAGCGCATGACACATCCGGTCTAGTGCATATCATTGCATACATGATTGACCCAATGGCAGATGCATATGGGACTTTCTTCATTCTCTCCTGTTCATCTTTCGTGGTGGGGCACTGAGATGAACTGAGAAGTGTTCCCTTTTGAATAGGTACCAAACCTTTCTTAGAGTTCTCCATCTTGAACCTTTTCAAGATCTTTTCAATGTATGCACTTTGATTCAAACCTATCAGTTTCTTAGATCTATCCCTGTAGATCCCAATCCCCAAAACGTATTGTGCTTCTCCAAGATCCTTAATGGAGAAGCATTTACTTAGCTAAGTTTTAACACCTTGCATTGCAAAAATATCATTTCCAAATAACAATATATCATCCACATATAGTACAAGGAACATGATTGTGCTCCCACTAGCTTTCTTGTATACACAAGCTTCATCACCATTTTTAATGAAGCCAAATTTCTTGGCCTCCTCATTAAAATGATGATTCCACATTCTAGATGTTTGTTTCAATTCGTAGATTGACTTCCTTAACTTGCATACATTTTTAGGATATTTCGGATCAACAAAACCTTCAGGCTGAACCATATAGACATCTTCCTCAAGATGTCTATTTAGGAAAGCGGTCTTGACATCCATTTGCCATATTTCATAATCATAATGAGCAGCAATGGCAAGTAATATCCTAATATACTTTAGCATTGCCACAGGCGAAAAAGTTTCATCATAGTCAACCCCTTGAGTTTGAGTGAAACCTTTTGCTACAAATCTAGCTTTATATGTATCCAAGTTTCCATGTATGTTGGTTTTCATTTTGAAAAGCCATTTACAATCAACTAGCCTGGAGCCAGTAGGTTGTGCAACAAGTTCCCAAACTTGGTTGTCATACATGGATTGCATCTCAGCGTTCATGGCTTCCAGCCATTTATCTTTATCAATCCTTGATAAAGCATCTTGGTAGTTTGTTGGTTCATCCAAATCAACCACATAGTAACCATCTTTGAGAAACCCATATCTCTCAGGAGGATTACTAATCCTACCAGATCTGCGAACGTCTTGTGTATTTTGATCATCCATTTGATCACTCTCAACATTTTCATGTTGAGTGCTAGTGTCAACCAATTGTGTATCATCTACTTGATCTTGAACCTCTTCAAGATCTATCTTCCTTTCACTATTTCCTTCCATTAGGAACTTAGTTTCAAGGAATTCAGCCTTTCGAGCAACAAATACATTCTGCTCGGATGGATCATAGAAATAATATCCCATATCATCCTTGGGATATCCTATGAAGATACACTTCGTGGATCGAGCATTCAACTTATTAGGGACGTAACGCTTAGGATAAGCTTCACATCCCCATACCTTTAAGTATGATAGAGATGGAGGTTTTCCAAACCACATCTCATGAGGAGTTCGTTCCACTTTCTTGGTTGGGGCCATATTTAGAATACGAGCCGTGGAGCATAGACAATAACCCCAAAATGATAGAGGTAACGAGCTTCTAGCCATCATAGATCGAACCATATCCATTAGGGTTCTGTTCCTCCTTTCGGAAACTCCATTAAGTTGGGGTGTTCCAGGAGGAGTGAGTTGCGAGATAATCCCACAACTTTTAAGATGATCTTGGAAAGCATCGCTTAGGTATTCACCTCCTCTATCGGTAAGAAGTACCTTGATTGTCTTATTGAGTTGATTTTGTACTTCGTTTTGATATTCCTTGAATGCTTCAAAAGTTTCGTCCTTATGTCTTAACAAGTAGACATATTCGAAACGACTAAAGTCATCAATGAAAGTGACGAAGTATCTTTCACCTTTCCTAGTCATGGGATTAAAGGGTCCACATACATCCGAATGTATTAATCCCAATAAGTCCTTAGCCCTTTCATAGGTCCCTTTAAAAGGTGCTTTAGTCATTTTGCCTTGTAAACAAGATTCACATACATCAAACGAGTCTAGTTCATTTGATTTCAAAAGGCCATTCTTTTGAAGTGTATGCATTCGATTCTTGTTTATGTGACCAAGGCGACAATGCCATAAGTAGGAATCACTCAAATCTCTTTTGAGTTTCTTGGTGTTTGTGTAACATCCCGCCTATTTCCGTTTACTTTTCCGTTATACTACTTTAAACTCCGTTATATGTTTATAACATCTCCCGTTAACACGCGTTTCAAATTATCTTGTTTAGGTAATTTAACGCACCCGATTACAACTTGAGGGACTAGTTTCGCCAACAAGACAAAGAGGTGACTAGCTTTGACTAAGTCAACCTCCTTATCTTCTTCCTTTTCATTTCTTTCTTCTTTTCTTTCACTACTTACATATTTTCTCTAAATTCTCCATAAAGCAAATCATCATCCATAATAAATCGATCAAGCTTCGAGCCAAACAAATTACATATTTGAACTCCTCGTGATCTCCTCTTCGATTCCATACCAATCTCATTGCATTTGGGTAACTTTATAAAATCACTAATTTTTGTGTTCTTGAGATTTTTGAGTTACAAGGTTGTTAATTAGTGTATATGGCTCTAGTCTAACAAGATTATGTGTTTGAATTGCTTGATTTGTTGTTTGGAAGTAACTTGCATGAACTAGCAAAATGGGTGTGTTTAATCTTGAGTTTTAGATGATTAAATGTTGTTAAATGTTATAAATGCATGTATTAAATGTGTTCCTAGTGTTACTAGCTTCATTTTGATGTATAGGTTGCATGAGAAAACTCTAAGAACTTGTTTAGTGATTTTTGGTGGAATTGAGCTAGGGTTTAATGAACTTGAAATGATTATTTGATGCATTGATTGCCATGATTTGTTGTTAGTAAGTTGTTAGTTGTATTGTATGCTCAATTACCTACAAAATGGCATGTCATATGTATGCATTAAATGCCCGAATCATTAAATGTGCATTGGTGAGTTTGAAGCATTAATGTGTGCATTGAATGATCACTTGGTTTGAAAACTCAGTTGTTACAAATGAGGTTTTTGATTGATGAATTGTGTTTAGTTGCATTCTACGTCAAAAGAGCTTTCCAACGATATAAGGTGCGAGTCCTAAGTGTTAGCGATTTGTGTTTTATGCACAAAAAGGTTTTGGATTGAGACTTGAACATTTGGGACTGGCCAGGCACCAGCACCCGGCCTTTGCCGCGGCGCGGCCCCTTCCTGTCGCGGCGCGACATATAAGGGGGCCAGGTTCTGACCTCCTTGTCCCAAATGTGAAAAATGTTTGGCACGTTCTAGACCTCCAATTCACATGCAATTTGTTCTAACATGCTTATATATGAATAATTAGCATAGAAAATTTGTTCGGGACCCGACCCGAACATGTTGACTTTTTCGTTGACTTTGACCGACCAAATTTTGACTTTTGTCAAACTTAACCAATTGATTATGCAATCTTTCTAACTTGTTTCTATACATGTATCTTGCATGAAACTTGACTATTTGCTTCACATGCTTCATAATCGAGTCGTATTGAGCCATAGGACTAATTGAACAACTTTGACCCTCCGTGACTATCGTTATTGATACAACCTATTTGTTTAGGTCGAGACTAGCGTTGTCCTTTGCGCACATTACTTGTTGAAGTACTTATTTACTCTTGCAATCAAAGGTGAGATCATAGTCCCACTTTTACTCTTTTATACTTATATTTGGGATGAGAAAACATAAACGTTTCATTTTACAAAGTGAACACAAGTGCGAAAACAAACATTCTACGTACGAGTTAGAACAAAAAGCCTCAATTCAATTATCATTAGTTACACTTGCAGGGTGTAAGCGAGAACTTATTTTGTGTGGCCATACGGGTTTGACAAACCCTCATTCGGACGGTTCGCTACCGTTAATCGGATGAAATATATTTTCGGGGATAAGTGTATGTTCTGACACTATATTAATGGGGTTTCGTGATAGTTAAGCCTTGATAATTGGGTGCTCGTGATATCAACTTTTAGAATGGTTTATTATTATTTCAACGTGACAACACTTGTGGTTCAACTTACTTACTCATTTACTTACTTACTAAACCTATGATTTCACCAACGTTTTCGTTGACAGATTCTCTATGTTTTTCTCAGGTCCTTGAACTTAAGTGATACATGCTTCCGCTCATACTTTTGATACTTGCATTGGATGTCGAGTATACTTGCATACGTGGAGCGTCTTTTTGGCTACTTTAAACTATGTCGCACGTGTTTCATATGAACTATAACTTTTGATATGTACATGTCTTGGGAATTACTTTTGTAAACATTGAAACATCCTTTTATGAAATGAATGCGACATATTTTCGGTCAAACTTTGTTATAAATGCTTATGACCATGTAATGGGACCATACGTAGACGACGCCGTCACTTGACGATTTGTCGGGGTCGCTACAAGTGGTATCAGAGCCTTGGTTGTAGGGATTTAGAGTTCATTGGTGTCAACCCCGAGTCATAGGGTACATTGGTGGGTCTAGACTACAACCGGCATATAGACTTGACATAGGAATTACTTGACTACATGTGCATTTATACTCGAGCTCTCTTACTCATATCTACTCTTATTCTATCCAAATCTTGCGTTGTATAATTTAATTGACACGCCACCTTGACTATATGTGGTAATGTCGAATGCACATATGAATTAGGGTAATATAATTTCCGGGATTATATTACGGTGACTCATATGAACATGCCGACATTATGACATAAAGAATTTAAGGCGAGTCAAGGATAATTTTCTCTCTATCTTTATTCCATATCACGGTTAGTATTATTTAGAATACTAACCAACGGTATTCTTTTGTTTTGAAGGAACAATGCCTCCCCGCTGTGTACGACGCAATGAAACTCCCGAACAAGCCTTGCAACGCATGATAGCCACCGCCGTGGATGCGGCCATGGCCGGTCACTCGTCCAACAACAACAATAACAACAACCACAACAATAACAACCAAGGAGCCGGTAACTCTAGCGAAGGGTGCTCCTACAAAGCTTTCACGGGGTGCAAACCTCACACTTATGATGGAACCGGGGGACCGGTTGTGCTTACTCGTTGGTTTGAACAAACCGAGGCCGTCTTTAGCATAAGCGGTTGTCGGGACCAAGATAAGGTCAAATACTCCACCCACACTTTCTCCGGTGTTGCTCTCACGTGGTGGAACACCTATGTTCAATCGGTGGGAACCGATGAAGCTCATGCCCTTTCTTGGGCCGATTTGAAGGAAAAGATGATTGTTGAATATTTTCCGCGCGAAGAAACCCGCAAGCTTGAGCAAGAGCTAAGAGCTTTGAAGGCGGTCGGAAACGACCTCAAGGCTTACAATCTACGCTTCGCCGAACTATCTTTGATGTGTCCCAATCTCGTTAGCCCCGAATCTCAAAGGATTGAGCTCTACATGCACGGTCTTCCAAAAAGCATCAAACAAGGGGTGATGTCATCCAAACCCACTACTCATCAAGCCGCTATGAACATGGCCCGCCAATTAATTGAGACGGTTGACGAAATTGTAGTGCCGGCTCCTAAGGCCGAGGACAATTCGGGTGGCAACAAAAGGAAATGGGAAGCCACTCCATCAACCAATTACAACAACAACACCTTCACCAAAAAGCCTTTCAACAATGACGGCAAGAAAAGTTATGGTGGAAATAAACCCTTTTGCAACAAATGTCACAAACATCATTACGGGGAATGTGGCAATTTATTTTGTCACCGGTGCCAAAAGAATGGTCATGTGGCCAATGATTGTAGAAGTGCCGCCCCCGTCGCTCGAAAGGGGCCCAATCCTCCAAGGACGGTCACTTGTTATGAATGTGGCCAAACGGGCCATTATAAGAACGAATGCCCGAAAAAGAAAGCCAACCCCAACCACCGAGGCCGAGCCTTTAACATCAACACCGAGGAAGCCCGAGATGACAATGAACTAGTCACGGGTACGTTTCTTCTCAACAACACTTATGTTACTTGCTTATTTGATTCGGGTGCCGATAAATGTTTTGTGTCTAAGACTTTGGCTCCTACTCTTTCCGCTCCACCACACCCTTTAGATACTACTTACTCCATCGAGGTGGCCGATGGAAAACTCTTAAGTGCCGACACATATTACCGGGGGTGTACTTTAAATATTTTGGGTAATGAATTTGAAATTGACTTGATACCCATGGAACTAGGGAGTTTTGATGTAATAATCGGTATGAATTGGATGGTCAAAAATAAATCTCACATTCTTTGCGATCTTCATGCAATCCGAATTCCTATCGAGAATGGTGAACCATTGATTGTCTATGGCGACAAGAATTGCACCGGACTCAATCTCGTTTCGTGCCTTAAAGTTCGAAAGCTACTTCGCAAGGGTTGTTTCGCGATTCTTGCTCACGTTAAGAAAGTCGAGGCCGACGAGAAGCGCATCGATGATGTGCCGATTGTTAGTGACTTTTCCGATGTATTCCCCGACGAATTACCGGGTCTTCCACCTCATCGACCGGTTGAATTTCAAATCGATCTTATTCCGGGAGCCGCACCCGTAGCGCGTGCACCATATAGACTCGCTCCATCCGAATTGCAAGAATTGCAAAGTCAAATCCAAGAGTTACTTGACCGTGGTTTCATTCAACCTAGCCATTCACCATGGGGCGCTCCGATTTTGTTCGTTAAGAAGAAAGACGGATCCCTACGAATGTGCATTGATTATCGTGAACTAAACAAATTGACGATTAAAAACCGATATCCTCTTCCGCGCATTGATGACCTCTTTGATCAACTACAAGGTTCTCGTGTATATTCAAAAATCGATCTCCGTTCGGGTTATCATCAACTAAGGGTTAAAGGGGAAGATGTCTCCAAAACCGCCTTCCGGACTCGTTATGGTAGTTATGAGTTCATTGTCATGCCTTTCGGTCTCACTAACGCACCGGCGGTGTTCATGGATCTCATGAACCGCGTGTGCAAACCTTACCTCGACAAATTCGTTATCGTGTTCATCGATGATATTTTGATCTATTTTAAAAACGAAGAGGAACACAAAGAACATCTCCGACTCGTGCTTGAACTCTTGAGAAAAGAACAACTCTATGCCAAGTTCTCCAAGTGTGAATTTTGGTTGAAGGAAATTCAATTCCTCGGTCACGTTGTAAGTGATCAAGGCATTAAAGTCGATCCCGCAAAAATCGAAGCCATTAGTAAATGGGAGACTCCTACTACTCCTACTCAAATTCGTCAATTCTTAGGTCTCGCCGGATACTATCGTAAATTCATCAAGGATTTCTCCTTAATCACTCGCCCTCTAACCGCGTTAACTCACAAGGAACGAAAGTTCATTTGGTCATCCGAACAAGAAACCGCCTTCCAAATCTTGAAAACTAAGCTAACCACCGCTCCTATCTTGTCACTTCCCGAAGGAAATGATGATTTTGTTGTATATTGCGATGCCTCGAAGAACGGTTATAGGTGCGTATTAATGCAACGAAAGAAAGTCATTGCTTATGCCTCTCGACAACTCAAGGTTCACGAACGAAACTACACGACACATGATCTTGAACTCGGAGCCGTCATCTTTGCACTTAAGTTATGGAGACATCATCTTCTTGGCACCAAGAGTACTATCTTTACCGATCACAAAAGTCTCCAACATATCTTCGATCAAAAGCAACTAAACATGAGACAACGACGGTGGATTGAAACCTTGAACGATTACAATTGTGAGCTTCGTTACCACCCCGGAAAGGCAAATGTAGTGGCTGATGCCTTAAGTCGAAAGGAAAGAACGGTACCTCTTCGCGTCCGAGCACTAAACATCACCATCCACTCCAACCTTAATAGCCAAATTCGTGCAGCTCAAGAGGAGGCTCTTAAGGACAACCACATCGGACGTGAACTTTTAAACATCCTCGTCTCCCGATTCGAAGTTAAGGAAAACGGACTTCGATATTACGCCGGAAGAATTTGGGTGCCTAGATATGGCGACTTACGAAACCTCATCTTAGACGAAGCCCACAAATCACGATACTCGATTCACCCCGGCGCCAATAAGATGTACCATGACCTTAAAGAACAATATTGGTGGCCGAACATCAAAAAGGAAGTTGCTAGATACGTTGCCAAATGTTTGACTTGCGCTAAAGTCAAAGCCGAACACCAAAGACCGTCCGGGTTACTTCAACAACCCGAGATCCCACAATGGAAGTGGGAAAGGATCACGATGGATTTTATCACCAAGCTACCAAAAACGTCGGGCGGTTATGATACTATTTGGGTCATTGTCGATCGCCTCACCAAATCCGCGCACTTTCTCGCCATGAAAGAGACCGACAAAATGGAGAAACTTGCACGACTTTACATTAAGGAGATTGTAGCCCGACACGGTGTACCTTTATCTATTATCTCCGACCGAGATGGCCGTTTCGTTTCTAGATTTTAGCGTACGTTACAAGAAGCGTTGGGAACGCGTTTAGACATGAGTACCGCATATCATCCCCAAACCGATGGGCAAAGTGAACGTACCATACAAACCTTAGAGGATATGTTACGAGCTTGCGTCGTTGATTTTGGAAAAGTTTGGGACAAGCACTTACCTCTCGCCGAGTTCTCTTATAACAATAGTTATCACGCGAGTATAAAGGCCGCACCCTTTGAAGCGTTATATGGTCGAAAATGTCGCTCTCCTCTTTGTTGGGCCGAAGTGGGTGACGTGCAAATTTCCGGGCCCGAACTCATTCACGAAACCACCGAGAAGATCCTTCAAATCCGAGATAGGCTTCGGACGGCCCGGAGTCGTCAAAAATGCTATACCGACAAAAGACGCAAAGACCTCGAATTTCAAGTCGGTGACCGCGTCATGTTAAAAGTCGCACCTTGGAAGGGTGTCATTCATTTTGGGAAACGTGGGAAACTGAATCCGCGGTATGTTGGTCCTTTCGAGATCTTAGAGCGTGTTGGAACCGTCGCGTATCGTTTAGATCTCCCGCCTCAACTAAGCTCCGTCCATCCTACATTTCATGTATCTAACTTGAAGAAATGTCTTTCCGAGCCCGATATCGTCGTCCCTCTCGAGGAACTTACTATTAATGACAAACTCCATTTTGTGGAGGAACCGGTTGAAATTGTGGACTACGTCGAGAAGGAATTAAAACAAAGCCGGATCCCGATTGTTAAGGTCCGTTGGAACGCCAAAAGGGGACCCGAGTTTACTTGGGAAAGAGAAGATCGAATGCCAAAGAAACACCCTCATCTATTCCCGGTTCCGGAATCGTCGGATTCCGAGGAAGAAACAACGATTACTACGCCTTCTTAAATTTCGGGACGAAATTTCTTTTAAGGAGTAGGTAATGTAACATCCCGCCTATTTCCGTTTACTTTTTCGTTATACTACTTTAAACTCCGTTATATGTTTATAACATCTCCCGTTAACACGCGTTTCAAATTATCTTGTTAAGGTAATTTAACGCACCCGATTACAACTTAAGGGACTAGTTTCGCCAACAAGACAAATAGGTGACTAGCTTTGACTAAGTCAACCTCCTTATCTTCTTCCTTTTCATTTCTTTCTTCTTTTCTTTCACTACTTACATATTTTCTCTAAATTCTCCATAAAGCAAATCATCATCCATAATAAATCGATCAAGCTTCGAGCCAAACAAATTACATATTTGAACTCCTCGTGATCTCCTCTTCGATTCCATACCAATATCATTGCATTTGGGTAACTTTCTAAAATCACTAATTTTTGTGTTCTTGAGATTTTTGAGTTACAAGGTTGTTAATTAGTGTATATGGCTCTAGTCTAACAAGATTATGTGTTTGAATTGCTTGATTTGTTGTTTGGAAGTAACTTGCATGAACTAGCAAAATGGGTGTGTTTAATCTTGAGTTTTAGATGATTAAATGTTGTTAAATGTTATAAATGCATGTATTAAATGTGTTCCTAGTGTTACTAGCTTCATTTTGATGTATAGGTTGCATGAGAAAACTCTAAGAACTTGTTTAGTGATTTTTGGTGGAATTGAGCTAGGGTTTAATGAACTTGAAATGATTATTTGATGCATTGATTGCCATGATTTGTTGTTAGTAAGTTGTTAGTTGTATTGTATGCTCAATTACCTACAAAATGGCATGTCATATGTATGCATTAAATGTCCGAATCATTAAATGTGCATTGGTGAGTTTGAAGCATTAATGTGTGCATTGAATGATCACTTGGTTTGAAAACTCGGTTGCTACAAATGAGGTTTTTGATTGATGAATTGTGTTTAGTTGCATTCTACGTCAAAAGAGCTTTCCAACGATATAAGGTGCGAGTCCTAAGTGTTAGCGGTTTGTGTTTTATGCACAAAAAGGTTTTGGATTGAGACTTGAACATTTGGGACTGGCCAGGCACCAGCACCCGGCCTTTGCCGCGGCGCGGCCCCTTCCTGTCGCGGCGCGACATATAAGGGGGCCAGGTTCTGACCTCCTTGTCCCAAATGTGAAAAATGTTTGGCACGTTCTAGACCTCCAATTCACATGCAATTTGTTCTAACATGCTTATATATGAATAATTAGCATAGAAAATTTGTTCGGGACCCGACCTGAACATGTTGACTTTTTCGTTGACTTTGACCGACCAATGTTTGACTTTTGTCAAACTTAACCAATTGATTATGCAATCTTTCTAACTTGTTTCTATACATGTATCTTGCATGAAACTTGACTATTTGCTTCACATGCTTCATAATCGAGTCGTATTGAGCCATAGGACTAATTGAACAACTTTGACCCTCCGTGACTATCGTTATTGATACAACCTATTTGTTTAGGTCGAGACTAGCGTTGTCCTTTGCGCACATTACTTGTTGAAGTACTTATTTACTCTTGCAATCAAAGGTGAGATCATAGTCCCACTTTTACTCTTTTATACTTATATTTGGGATGAGAAAACATAAACGTTTCATTTTACAAAGTGAACACAAGTGCGAAAACAAACATTCTACGTACGAGTTAGAACAAAAAGCCTCAATTCAATTATCATTAGTTACACTTGCAGGGTGTAAGCGAGAACTTATTTTGTGTGGCCATACGGGTTTGACAAACCCTCATTCGGACGGTTCGCTACCGTTAATCGGATGAAATATATTTTCGGGGATAAGTGTATGTTCTGACACTATATTAATGGGGTTTCGTGATAGTTAAGCCTTGATAATTGGGTGCTCGTGATATCAACTTTTAGAATGGTTTATTATTATTTCAACGTGACAACACTTGTGGTTCAACTTACTTACTCATTTACTTACTTACTAAACCTATGATTTCACCAACGTTTTCGTTGACAGATTCTCTATGTTTTTCTCAGGTCCTTGAACTTAAGTGATACATGCTTCCGCTCATACTTTTGATACTTGCATTGGACGTCGAGTATACTTGCATACGTGGAGCGTCTTTTTGGCTACTTTAAACTATGTCGAACGTGTTTCATATGAACTATAACTTTTGATATGTACTTGTCTTGGGAATTACTTTTGTAAACATTGAAACATCCTTTTATGAAATGAATGCGACATATTTTCGGTCAAACCTTGTTATAAATGCTTATGACCATGTAATGGGACCATACGTAGACGACGCCGTCACTTGACGATTTGTCGGGGTCGCTACAGTTTGCATGGAACATTGAGCTATTGTATGATGTGTCATCATGAACCAATTCATAAATACCATTCGAAGGCGAAGCCTTGAAATAGAACACATTATTTAAAGAAACATGGATATCATCATTAATGAAATTAAGATTAAAACCACATTGTTTCAAACGGGATACAGAAATAATGTTTCGAGATAAATCGGGTGCATACAAAACATTTTTCAAAATAAGCTCCAAACCACTTGGAAGCTTTAAAACAAAGTCTCCTTAAGCTTTCACTTGCACCCTTGCTCCATTTCCCATGAAGAGACTTGTTGTTCCCGCATCTTGATCACTTCTTTTGAACCCCTTCAAAGAATTGCAAATATGAGTTCCACATCCTGTGTCTAATACCCATGTATTAGAAGAAGTAATACTAAGCTCAATGTATACCATATATACATTACCTGAGGTTTGCCCTGCATCCCTCTTTTCTTTCAACTCCTTTAGGTAGACCGGGCAGTTGCGTTTCCATTGACCCATTTCACCGGAACCAAAGCATGGATCTTCCTTGGGGTTAGTTTTACCGGCAACCTTTTGCTTCTTGTTATTGTTGGTTGAGGTAACCATCTTCCCCTTTCCCTTGCCTTTGCCTTGGTAGGCGGGTCCTTTCCTCTTTGCCACATTTGGCTTAGAAGTATTATTGTTTTTGGACCCGCCTTCATTGATCATAAACATGGGTGAAGCCCTTTTACCCATGCTAGCTTCGGCCGTCTTAAGCATGACATGTAATTCACCAATGCTCTTATCCCATCCATTCATGTTGTAATTCATTACAAATGTGTTAAACCTCTTTGACAAGGAATTAAGGATAAGGTCTGTGGCTAATTCATTAGACACGTTGCAGTTTAGACGGTTTGCTCGATCAATTAGGCTTTTCATCTTAAGGACATAAGATGAAACGGATTGGGAGTCGTCCATCCGACATGCATGAAGCGCTTGGACCGTTTCAAAACGCTCGACACGAGCTTGTTGAAGGAACATCTCCTTCAACTTTGTGATCATGTCATATGCACTATGATGCTCAAAATCCTTTTGGAGTTCTGGTATCATAGTCCCAAGCATGAGGCAAGAAACTTGCACTGAATCGGTGCAATATTTCTCCTAATAAGCCATGCCTTTCGTATCATCCTCGTCCGGTTGATCGGGAATGGGGTCTTCCAACACATACGCCCTGTCCTCTAGTTTGAGGACAATTCTTAGATTGCGAAACCAATCCATGAAGTTCGTATGGTTGAGTTTTTCCTTTTCGAGGATTGACCTCAACGATAGGTTGTTAAAGTTGATTGGTGCGTTTGGGATGTTGTTGTTATTGGCGGCCATCTACAAAATTTAACAAAGTTGTTTAAGTATCAATTTTAATTCAACAATCAATACCCTTTAAATCCAATTGATATATATTAAATTTTAGAATCCAACGGTAAATCAAATTTCGGTTAGGTGACCTTTATCCTGTCATTTGATTTAGCTAGGTAGTCATTATATGACAATTGCAATCCTTTTGCAACTTCTAAGTTATGGAATCATGCAATCCTTTTGCATGGCATATTTATTCCATCAACGCCTATTTGTTCCTCATGCTTCGGTGACCCTAAGTTCATGATTCCCAAATCAAGTCGTCCTACTTGTGTAAATGTGTAAATTTAACATACAAGTGGTTAGGTGACCTTTATCCCACAAGTGTGCGAAATTCACCTTAATCATATTAGTTTGCTCATAACGATTAGGTGACCTTTATCCCATTATGAGCTCCCTAATATTTTTAAGTGTTGCACAAAAGAATGGCGTTTAACTTATTTGCCTTGTTAATTAAAGGGAATTTAAGTTTTCATAATATCTAGTTTAAGAAAAATTTTATACCATACACCAACATGCATTTAGTGTATGGTACATATGTAAACAATTTTCATGTCTTGTAATTAAGCCAACTACTTGATATAAACCATTTTATATATATGATCCTTTTCATGTTCTTAATAACCGTTTATTAATGTCCTTTTAGCCATATTTAATTTAACCAATTAAATTGTCATTATGCATGTTGTTATTAATGTCTAATTTAACCAATTAAATTTCCATTTTGCTTGTTGTTAACTTGTATGATTAACTTGTAGCATACAAACATACAATCCACAATCATACAATAAACAACCATGCATGCAAAACAAATATGTTCACAATCAAGCCAATTTGGTAGACATTTGTTTAGCCGAAAACAAATGCCACCGGTTAAGGGGTTATAACACAAAATAGGAGATTTCAAAATCTCCCACTTAACCTTGCATCCAAATGCTTCATCTTGTGTTCTTCCTTCATCATCTTGCATCTTCATTTTCTTTACAAAATATATCGTAATACATTTTTCTCTAGAAAATGAAATTACAACCTAATCTATTTTACATACCAAATATAAAATAAATTACATAACAAATGAATAAATATTACAAACCAAATGAATGAATTAATATTACAAACCAAATGAATGAATTAAAACAACCAAACATTTAACCATTCAAACACAAGGTCTAGGCTTGATTGTGAACAACAACATACAACAAAAAATTGACCAAATTGCAAGTTCCAAACCCATTTGGAACTCCCTAGAATTCGGCCAAACCAAGAACCACCCAAATCCGAACATATTTTTACATTCTACTTTCATGCATGTTACTAGAATGCAAATATGGTGGTTTTTAAAGTCATAAATAAGAAGCATATTTCATAGACTTCGGCTCTAGATACCATTGAAGGAATTTAACAACCTTTTAAACAACATGTTCTTCAAGTTTACATGTTCATAAAACCATTTTATGATAGTTACAGAAAGCGGAAGCATGATAACAAGTTCATGTTTATATGTTTAACCATTTAGTTAAATTCCATGTTAATATCTAGTCTTGAAACATATGCTTACAAATAAAAGGAGAAGATAAGAAATGTACCTCCTCAAGTTAATTGAGATTTCTAACTAGATGATGTTGAAGATGATGATGAAACTGCTTCTAACTTGAAGCCTCAAGAGAGCTATACCCACAAGCTTTCAATTACCAACACCACCCTTTTCTTGGTTAGGATTTTGACACTTAATTGCTAGAACACCAAGCTCAAGAACCTCTCCTTTGCACTCAACTAAATCAGCCAGCAGCCCTCAAGTGAAAATGAAAGAGTATTTTTGGTTCTAAGTCCAAGTCTTGAGTCAAAATCTTGGTTTTATGAAACTAGCGTGCTCATGAGAGAATGTGTTCTTGAAAGTAACATAAAATTACATGTGTTGGACATCCTTGGAGTCCTAAAACCGTCCACCACCTTAGGGAACTTTTAAAAGTTTAATTTTTATAAAACTTGATATAATCATGCATTTTATTAAGCTACTTGTTAATTTTTATAAACCATTTATAAAAATATAACACAATGTAATTATTTAAACCTATAAATAATTAATTCCTTAAGATATAAATTATCCAAATAACTTGACTCAAGTGATAATATTTTAGAAACCCGATTTTCTAAAATCTAAGTGTCGCGTATTTATTTAACGATCCAATCGTCAAGATTAAATACATATAAGGTGTCGGTAAGCTTGTTATTGGGTATGACCCGACTTGGATCATAACATATTAGCCACATTAATTTAATATGTCTCTTGGGCATACGAAATACTTTCAATTTGGACACATACAATAATAAGGAATATTAACTGTTGGAATTAGATATATGAATAACTTGCGATATGTATTTCAAAACGTGTTTATTAATATTGAAAATATATATTTAACAATACGATAAAATATAATATTAACTTGGTCATAAAAATGAATTGTTATTATATATATATTAACAAATAGCGAGACGATGATTTATAGAAGTAAATGACCAAAATACTCGAAAGTTTAAGATATACTTTGAGTGGTATAGTTTAGGGATAATTTAAGGCTATATTTTGACAAAGGTACGTGACACGAAACGTAAAATGCAAGTTTTCTCAGCGTACGAAAGGACATTTGAAAAACCGAAACCAGGACATAAGTCGAGTGATGACGTACGACTTATCAGAACAAAAATTACAAGTCAACTATGCATGTGAATTTAATATAATATATAATTAATTATATAAATTAAATATATTATATATATAATATAAAATTATGTCGACAAACAAGAAGTTAAAAATTTGTGAGCTGTCCCAGGGTGCCATGCGATCGCATGGCCTTGAAGCACAAATCTCATGCGATCGCATGGGGTACTTTTTCAGAAAAGGTTCTATAAATTGCTCAGTTTTCACACTTCTTTCTCTAATCATATATTACTCCGTATTTATTTTATTTATTATTATTATTATTATTATTATTAAGATTAATATTATTATTAATCTTATTATTATTAATATTATTAATTAATATTATACATAAAATACTACGACGAGGTTATGAGTGTGTCACTTTCAAAATGGTTTTCAAGCGGGATAGAGCTAAGGAAATTATGGGTTATTGCCAAGGAGGTTATGGGTAATGTTCGGGGGTATATTTGTGAATCAAGCCTAGTGTTTATCATCTCCGTTACGTCTACGTACTTTCCTACAATATTGAATCTCAATACTGATACGTAAGTACTCATATCTTATCTTTTATATATTAATTATGTATCCATGTCTAGTGCTCGAGTATATATATTTATATATGCTTGTATGCTAAATTTCGTCGCTAAACAGTTTATAATGAATCACTAATTAAATACATATATTACTGGTAAAAGGTATATGATATACATGTTTTTGGAAAGCTGGCGAAAAATCAATAACTTTTCATTTAGATATCGAATAGTTTCGATGAACGGATTAAAAAATATGATCAACAGAATTATGTTTGACGTTAATTGAAATTGCTTTTGAATCTGCAATTAAGATTTAAACAACTTGTTTACAAGACTGATAAAGTGAACTTTTAAATATTACCAACCGAGTAAATGAATCCTTATATAAGGCACGTCTCGTTTTGTTGAACTATTGTCAAAATTGACTTTAAACGACTTTGGATAACTATTATATCTCAATCTCGAGCATTAGGAGTGTGATACACTATGACCTGACCTAGCTTAATAGACATTTATTGACCAATATATGTTCTCTAAGTTGAGATCTACGATTAATTGGTAATCCGAGTTTCGGTTACATTTTGGTGAACAACTTTATATGCTGCTAAGGTGAGTTTCATTGCTCCATTTTTAATTGCTTTTGCAATATATATTTTTGGGCTGAGAATACATGCAATTTATTTTAAACGCAATGGATACAAGTACATACTTAATTCTACACTGAGTTTGAACCGAAAATTCCTTAGCTTTGGTAACTAGTAGCTGCCAGTACATAGGATATGGACTGGTGGGCGCGAATAACAGTATATGGATCCATAGGGCTTGACATCCCCGTCCGAGCTAGAGCGCTAGCCTTTTAACGGACGTGTGTTATTTGAGTTTAGGACACGTTGGTTTGCGTGTATTAAAACGAATGGGGTATTTATCATTATAACGTTAAAGTTTAGTTACTAGGGTGCTCTGTTACGTAGAATCTATTGACAAACTTTTGATAAACATTTCTGGATGAAACAACTGAAATCTTGTGATCCACTTTTATATACAGATTATGCGAAATACTAAAACTATGAACTCACCAACCTTTGTGTTGACACTTGTTAGCATGTTTATTCTCAGGTTTCCTAGAAGTCTTCCGCTGTTTGCTTATATGTTAGACAAGCTATGTGCATGGAGTCGTACATGGCATATTTTTCAATAAAACGTTGCATTCACCAAATCATCACCATGTATCTTATTTTGACTGCATTGTCAATGGAAGTACTATTGTAAACTATTATTTACAGTGATTGTCTATATGTAGAAATCATCAGATGTCGAAAACCTTTGATTTAAATATTCATTTATGGTGTGCCTTTTCAAAAGAATGCAATGTTTACAAAACGTATCATATAGAGGTCAAATACCTCGCAATGAAATCGATGAATGACGTGTTGGTCCTAGCGAACCATGTCTTACATGAGTGTGTCTAACTGATAGTTGTCAAGGATACATTAGTAACTCTGGACTTCGACCGTGTCTGCATGTCAAAAGTTTTGCTTATCATTTCTTGTCAGAAATTACCTTCTTATCATTCCTAGTCTAGACACATTTTACTGCATTGATTGCATGAATAGTGTATAGACAAAATTCATATCTTAGCGTATCTGTTACTGTAAACTTTTCCTGACATCTTCCAAAAATTTCTCCGTGATTTATGGAATTTGATATTATATATAAATATGTAAATTATGTATTGAAGAATACCAAACTAAATTCTATAATCTAATTCATATCAAAAATCATCCCCCTAATTATACAAGATGGATCTCGTATCTAGTTCAAATTCCTTAAACTCTGACAGCTATTCCGATATGGATATTCACCTGAATTCCGAAGACAGTGTAACCGGAATGGATCAACCAATTAGCCATCATCTATTCTGGATGAATTGGGGATAGGTTCTAAATCTACTTAATCATTGGAGACAAGAAGAAGGCGATCCCTTCCATCCACCACATTCACCTCTTGGTGAAGAACCTGAAGCACTTACCGACGAACCCGTTCGTAACACCATTTTCACCCTCATTTCCAGAACAGCTCGCAATGACTACATAATATCCAATATTCTAAATCTTATTCATCCGCTTGTCCGAACCACCAATCATCCCAGTATAATAGAAGAAGTCAACGAGCTTCGCGCTCGGGTAGTGGCTTTGGAGAATATGGTGCAAGGATTACAAACACCAGCAGCAGCACCAGCAGCATAACCAGTACCACCATCATCAACACCAACAGTATCATTACCACCACCAATAACAACATCCCCATCACACGCCTCAACATCATAATCTGTACCTCGGATATCAACATCATACTCATCATAGATACCAAGGGGTACCAACAACAATAAATGATGAAGTATTGATTCATAACTTCATCGGAGAAATATTCTACGATGATTAGGTAATCTCTAAAAACTTAGAGATTATTTATCCCAGTTCTAACCGTAAATTTGATGAATAGAAATGATAGAAGGAAGAGTAGAAACCCTGACAAGAATGGTACGTAAGGTACAAGATAGACTTGTTTTACAAATAGCATCAATAGTACCCTTAGCCTCACTAGCACAGTCAGTGCTGTCAACATAGCCTCTAACATCACGAGCTTCGTCAGTTCAAGAAAGCACCGCGGACATCATTACGAATCAACAACGAGTATATTTTATCAATGAGTTATGAAGTAATAACTCATTTCCTCTAAAGAATTTATATGTATATCTTATATATAAATTTTAAAACCATCGTAAATCTTATCGTACTAAGCAATTCTGTATGAATTGAAAAAGGGTAAATATTACTCGGTTAAATTCATATTATTAATATGCTATGATGTACATCCTTCGTTAACAACTTAACCTTCGTTAACTACAATCTCTGTTTCAACTTAATGAATTCCATTTCATAATAAACCAAGTGTATTATTCAATTACATAATTGATTTTACATTTTCATTTTCGATGTACTCGAAACTTTCCAGAAAACATCATCTGTGCCTTGTAAGCAATCAACATCCTTCACCAAGGAAAAAGAATAAATAATGAAGTATTGATTTCATTAGTGAAATACTCCGCGAAGATTATGTAATCTCTAATGTTTTAGAGATTATTCATTTCTAATTCAAGCCAAAAATCAAATGAGCTTACTATGATCCGAATTACATCCGAAGAAAATATACATACAGATATTTTCATAAAGACTGTAATGAAAAATTCTTTTGTACAAAATATTACTTGTGAAATATTTAACGGGTAGGTAATATTCAGGAAATATATAAGTTCACAATTAATATGTTACACTGTACATTCTTCAACCTTGATTCAAAAAAAAAATTATTAACAATGCTCGCAACGATATACAATCGTTTTCATACAAATTCAATTACATATTCTGATATTGACGAATCAGAATCCAAGTCATAACTCTGAACCGGTGAAATCATTCTTAGATCTCTACATCTTTCAACGCTATACTTTGACTTCAAAACTGTGAAAGATCCTTTGGTATTGTTTTTACCAAAAATAACCTTGCAATTCCTTTTCAAAGTATCCAGTTTTACCACACTTCCAACCAGTCAACTTCAACTTTTCAGATTAAGCCTTATTGTAATCTTGATATATACGTTCTTGTTACTGGGGAACCTTTCATGTTCCACCACATTAGCAGTAAATTTACCAACAACTTCATTGATCCTTGACCTTTCGAAAAATCCTTATACTCATTGAAACCCTATCATGTACTCATCTACATCTTCTAACGATAATTGCCATACCAACTACCAGGAATTAGCAATCAGTATTTCAAATTTCGCAGTAATTCTACGCCAATAGTTATATATAAACATATAATGTCTATCTCCTAGACTTATTTACTCTGAATGTGAAGTTTCTGAAAAACATCCCAAACTATGAACTAGTTCTCTGAAATTGGAACAATGCTGATGAAGCAGCAAAAACTGTAAATGACCTTAACAGTCAAAATTTTGATGATAAAGAATAGTATGGTGGTAAAGCTGAGAAAAAGAGAAGGTTTGAAACTGGAAAACGGATTGAGCAACCCATGAAGGAGGCTGTGGACAAATCACAAGGACGAAATCTACCTTCAAAGGATCCAAATGATTCAGTGTCTGCTAAAATCATTAGCAAACAACTTACTCCTCATTCTAAACTTTCACAGATAGATTTTCCGCATCATCCTCTGATATTAGAAATTCTAAGATATCATCGTATCTTTCATTATAAATATCCTCGATATTTCTAGAGATATCTTCATAACTATTCTTATCTGAAATCATTCATCTCTTTGCGCTATCTGTATTACATCATAAAAGAAACTATTTTAGTTTCTAAATTCTGAAACCTTCAAGTTTAAAATATGAATGTTTTGAAGTAGTGTTGGGAACTGAAGCATGAATTAGTATAATATAATGACACTTGATCAACGTGATTATATATTACAGTAAGTCATGCTGAGTTTCTAATGGAACGTGATAAAGGTTTACAGATCCCACCCTCATCATGAACCATGTTACATAACTCTTTCATTCTATATAATCTCTAAATATATCAAGAAAATATATTTCTTGATGATTCGGTCTTTTTCGGATATTCTGGTAATTTGATAAATCAAGATCGTGCCATTACAATTCCCTTCTTAGAACATTAACTATGTTCATTTCAAAATCCATACCTACGAATTCTGGACCATTATTCGCTTGACTTAAAATCGGGAAGAGAAAATGAAAGCATGAAGCTCCGAAATATAATGGAAAATATAAAGCCCTATAACAACCCCGAAATTACAAACCGTGTATATCAATGCGTATAGCAATATAAAGACACAGGAGAATGAAAAACACTATAACCCCAAGGTAATGGTAGAAGAAAATAACTTCCTCTGGTGGTAGATGAAAAAGAAGAATGACAGATATGAAAGTTAGGAGTATATCGAGAATCAGAACTGGATGAAGCATTTCACAATCTTTTGGAAGTATGAAATGAAGAAGAAGATGTAGGAGTGGTGAAAATAATGAAACGGAAGTGTTTAATTTATAGCAAAATATCAGACATAGCAATCGAGGCAGATTACGCATTTAATCAAAGAAAATCCTAATTTCCGCAAATTTCGAAGAATCAAATCTTATTTAGATAATGAAGATTTTATATTCCTTAAATTCCGAAAATCAATCGTTACTACGTCAACAGTTAAGGCGAATCTCTATTCCTTCAATTCACTATTTTACGATAACTTCTCTCATATGCTTCGAGTAATTGGATGGTTTTATCCATATTATTCAGCGGTAATAAAAATTCTATTTATCAACTCATATTCGTCATGAAAACATTTTTATTGTTAGCCATGACGACCTCACTCAAATTTCGGGACGAAATTTCTTTAACGGGGAAGTACTGTGATGACCCGGAAATTTCTGACCAAATTTAAACTTAATCTTTAACGTTTCCGACACGATAAGCAAAGTCTATGAAGTTGAATCTCAAAATTTTGAATTATTCAATTACCCTTCGATTGTTCTCAACGATTCGCGAACAATTATATGTAAATAGGTACATATACTATAACTTGAAAACATAACAAAATGTTAAGTAAATGATACTGTGCATTAAACTTATTGGTTTGATTATCTGATTGATATATTCAACTACGGAATTAAAAGATTATACCAAACGATTGAATTAAAAGATATTTAATGAGTCCCTTAAGGATTATGATATTATTACGGGTCTCTGTTGTGAGGTCCACGTTGATTTTGGAAATCATTCATTCTTAACGGTATTCGGAATAAATGGTAAAGTGTTTGTTTAAATAACGTAATTTGGACACATACAATAATAAGGAATATTAACTGTTGGAATTAGATATATGAATAACTTGCGATATGTATTTCAAAACGTGTTTATTAATATTGAAAATATATATTTAACAATACGATAAAATATAATATTAGTGTTGGTCATAAAAACGAATTGTTATTATATATATATTAACAAATAGCGAGACGATGATTTATAGAAGTAAATGACCAAAATACTCGAAAGTTTAAGATATACTTTGAGTGGTATAGTTTAGGGATAATTTAAGGCTATATTTTGACAAAGGTACGTGACACGAAACGTAAAATGCAAGTTTTCTCAGCGTACGAAAGGACATTTGAAAAACCGGAACCGGGACATAAGTCGAGTGATGACGTACGACTTATCAGAACAAAAATTACAAGTCAACTATGCATGTGAATTTAATATAATATATAATTAATTATATAAATTAAATGTATTATATATATAATATAAAATTATGTCGACAAACAAGAAGTTAAAAATTTGTGAGCTGTCCCAAGGTGCCATGCAATCGCATGGCCTTGAAGCACAAATCTCATGCGATCGCATGGGGTACTTTTTCAGAAAAGGTTCTATAAATTGCTCAGTTTTCACACTTCTTTCTCTAATCATATATTACTCCGTATTTATTTTATTTATTATTATTATTATTATTATTATTATTATTATTATTATTATTATTATTATTATTAAGATTAATATTATTATTAATCTTATTATTATTAATATTATTAATTAATATATACATAAAATACTACGACGAGGTTATGAGTGTGTCACTTTCAAAATGGTTTTCAAGCGGGATAGAGCTAAGGAAATTATGGGTTATTGCCAAGGAGGTTATGGGTAATGTTCGGGGGTATATTTGTGAATCAAACCTAGGGTTTATCATCTCCGTTACGTCTATGTACTTTCCTACAATATTGAATCTCAATACTGATACATAAGCACTCATATCTTATCTTTTATATATTAATTATGTATCCATGTCTAGTGCTCGAGTATATATATTTATATATGCTTGTATGCTAAATTTTGTCGTTAAACAGTTTATAATGAATCACTAATTAAATACATATATTACTGATAAAAGGTATATGATATACGTGTTTTTGGAAAGCTGGCGAAAAATCAATAACTTTTCATTTAGATATCGAATAGTTTCGATGAACGGATTAAAAGATATGATCAACTGAATTATGTTTGACGTTAATTGAAATTGCTTTTGAATCTGCAATTAAGATTTAAACAACTTGTTTACGAGACTGATAAAGTGAACTTTTAAATATTACCAACCGAGTAAATGAATCCTTATATAAGGCACGTCTCGTTTTGTTGAACTATTGTCAAAATTGACTTTAAACGACTTTGGATAACTATTATATGTCGATCTCGAGCATTAGGATTGTGATACACTATGACCTGACCTAGCTTAATAGACATTTATTGACCAAAATATGTTCTCTCGGTTGAGATCTACGATTAATTGGTAATCCAAGTTTTGGTTACATTTTGGTGAACAACTTTATATGCTGCTAAGGTGAGTTTCATTGCTCCATTTTTAATTGCTTTTGCAATATATATTTTTGGGCTGAGAATACATGCAATTTATTTTAAACACAATGGATACAAGTAGATACTTAATTCTACACTGAGTTTGAACCGAAAATCCCTTAGCTTTGGTAACTAGTAGCTGCCAGTACATATGATATGGACTGGTGGGCGCGAATAACAGTATATGGATCCATAGGGCTTGACATCCCCGTTCGAGCTAGAGCGCTAGCCTTTTAACGGACGTGTGTTATTTGAGTTTAGGACACGTTGGTTTACGTGTATTAAAACGAATGGGGTATTTATCATTATAATGTTAAAGCTTAGTTACCAGGGTGCTCTGTTACGTAGAATCTATTGACAAACTTTTGATAAACGTTTCTGGATGAAACAACTGAAATCTTGTGATCCACTTTTATATACAGATTATGCGAAACACTAAAACTATGAACTCACCAACCTTTGTGTTGACACTTGTTAGCATGTTTATTCTCAGGTTTCCTAGAAGTCTTCCGCTGTTTGCTTATATGTTAGACAAGCTATGTGCATGGAGTCGTACATGGCATATTTTTCAAGGAAACGTAGCATTCACCAAATCATCACCATGTATCTTATTTTGACTGCATTGTCAATGGAAGTACTATTGTAAACTATTATTTACAGTGATTGTCTATATGTAGAAATCATCAGATGTCGAAAACCTTTAATTTAAATATTCATTTATGGTGTGCCTTTTCAAAAGAATGCAATGTTTACAAAACGTATCATATAGAGGTCAAATACCTCGCAATGAAATCGATGAATGACGTGTTCGTCCATATGGATTTGGAGCGATCGTCACAATGCAGCTGTTATTCGAACTACACAACAGAAAAGAAGAACGAAACAAATATCAAAACTATTCAACAAGTTCTGTTCGAGTGTTCTATCCAAATTTATATCACCCGACAGTTTAGCATCAATATTTTAGAAAATCGAACTCTTGAACAATAACAACAACATAACAGTCACAAATCATCAAAAATTATAAACAAATTACAGATTCATAATTAATTGATTCAAGACCATCTTCGTTTGAAGATTCAAGCTATTTCGGTCTCCGAAGTAAAAGAGTGACTTTCAGAAGGAATTACATATAGGTTATGTTTCCTTCTCATTCACTTAAGCTGTTTGATACTTTAAATCGATCTGAAATTTATCATAGATTTACAGACTTCAAAGTCAATGAATAAAAGCTTTTCGGTCAACTTTTAAAATCATAAACTCTAAAGTGTTTCTGGAGCAATCGATTAATTTCGAGTGTTCTATGAGAGATTCAAAACACTTTTCATGAAGTAATCTATACCTGATACGCTTGGATTTTAGATTCTAAATTTCAATTTCATCATTCACCGTCGCCTCTGCTCATAACAAAATTTGAGTTGTTGTTGTTCTTGGTCTCGATTTCGTTCACAGAACTTCTTAAGTGTAGGATTAGGAAACGGATCCAGTTGATCTTATGGCATGGTTTTAGAGAAATTGATATTGGGAAAAATTAGGGATCGAGTAATTGGAGAAAAGGAATGGAGCCGGGGAAACATAATGGGACCGGGTGATTTTAAAGATGCCATCGAATTGGTTACGGGCTGAAATTCATTAAGGCCCAACAAAATTGATAACTCATGGACTATATTAGCTGAATTCTGTTTTGGGCCTAACAACTCGGGCCATGACATGCAAATCCAACGGATTCTATTCCTGATTCGATATCCACACAAAAACACACAAATTACTTAAGGTATAAATATTAACATTGTTATTCTTATCATTTTTATGATTAAATGTTATTAAAAGTGTTAAGATAAAGATTAAGATATGAAGATAAAACTAAATTATGATTTAAAATATGATTAAATTTAAATATGGTATGATTTTATGATATATATATGATTATGATTATGATGATAATAATGATCATGATAATATGGTAATATGATGATGATGAATTAATAATGATGATTGGAAAGATGATGATGATAGTTTAAGTTAAGGTTAGATATATGATGAAGGAAACAGTTTCATATGTTAAATAATAAATCAAATGATTTAAAACAAAATCAAACTTGTGGTTTGGTGGTTTAAAAGAAAATGGTTAAACGAGAGGTTTCGGGTTTGAATCTGGGCAGCGATATTATTGTTATTAACCAAGGGAGTTATACACTTAAGGTATTATCATTATTATTATCATTATTATTATTATTATTATTATTATTATTATTATTATTATTATTATTATTATTATTATTATTATTATTATTATTATTATTATTATTATTATTATTATTATTATTATTATTATTATTATTATTATTACTACAACTAGTATTACTATTATTATTATTATTATTATTATTATTATTATTATTATTATTATTATTATTATTATTATTATTACTATTACTATTATTAACATTAATATATTTATTAACAAGTTTTATGATTAAGTATTATTGGTATTAAGAATTTTTATCAAAATTAGTGTTTTATTGTAAAAATAATACAACCTTTTATTTTCATTATTATTACTATCATTATGAAAATTTAATACGTATAACATAACTATATTAATATTTTTATAATAAATATTAATAAATGTAATTAATTAGGTTATTAATGAAACACATAATTAAAATAACAATTAAATTACTAATAATACATAAACTTATTTGATTACGATTATATGTTTTAATATATATACAAATGATATAGGTTCTTGAATCCGAGGCCAACCCCACACTTGTTCAATGTCGTCATATGTATTTTTACTACAAAATACAGTATTGTGAGTTTCATTACTCCCTTTGTAAATGCATTTACAATATATATTTTTTGGACTGAGAATACATGCGCTGTTTTTATAACTGTTTTACGAAATAGACACAAGTAATTGAAACTACATTATATGGTTGAATGATCGAAATCGAATATGCCCCTTTTAGTCTGGTAATCTAAGAATTAGGGAACATACACCATAATTGACGTGAATCCTAAAGATAGATCTATCGGGCCCAACAAGCCCCATCCATTGTGCAGATGCTTTAGTACTTCGAAATTTATCATGTCCGAAGGATGTCCTGAAATGATGGGGATATTCTATATGCATCTTGTGAATGTCGATTACCAGGTGTTTAATCCATACGAATGATTTTTATCTCTAAGCAGTTTGTGCGAAATGCCTGATATGAGATATATATTGAAACGAAAAATGAAAATCTTGTGGTCTATTAAAATTATGAAAATGATTGATTACGATAAACTAATGAACTCACCAACCTTTTGGTTGACACTTGAAAGCATGCTTATTCTCAGTTATTAAAGAAATCTTCCGTTGTGCATTTGCTCATATTAAGGATATTATTTGGAGTCATTCATGGCATATTTCAAAAGACGTTGCATTCGAGTCGTTGAGTTCAAAAAGATTATTATTAAGTCATTGATATTTGATATAATATGATATGGTATGCATGCCTGTTAATTTTCGATGTAATGAAACTTATCTTTTAAAAACGAATGCAATGTTTGTAAAATGTATCATTTATAGGTCAAATACCTCGCAATGTAATCATATGTTATTCTATTCATCCTTATGGATTAGGACGGGTCGTCTCAGGTGTTCTAGTATTCAATATAGTCGATCTTTAACATATCTAAGTCGATTTTATCATTAAGATCAAAGGTTTTCATTGAGTTTTGAGTATAAAACCCAATAATGAGATTTTCCGCACTCGTTATTGAATCTAAGATCGTTTAATCCTGTTTACACGATCCTACAAGTGGTATCAGAGCTTGTGTGATTAATTAAACAATTGGTTTTTGTCAAACTTTGTTAAGAAATTGTGTTTTTAGTGTTTTTGTCAAAAACCCTTTTGTATCATGACTTTTCAGTGTTAATTCGTGTTTTTGTTGAAGTAAACGTGTAAGTCTAGTCTAAAACTTTATTTTGGACGTCAAACATACGCTGGTTTTTATCAAGATTGAGTGTTAGATCAACCAAAACCTTAAACCATAGTTTCTATGCAGTTTTTCTGCCCAGATTCGACCAAGCATTCAACCGTACGGTTACACACTGTAACCGCATGGGTACTCCATCTGGATACCACAACTGTATGGATACGTCTTGCATCCGTGTAATCTCCATCCATTTAAATCACAACCGTATAACATCACAACTGTACGGATACACTCTGCATCCGTCCGGTTATACCCTACACTCGTATAATCTTATCCGGTTACACTTTGCAACTGTGTATATTGCAACCGTGCCACATCACTTGCATCCGATTGTTGCAACCGTATAAACTTCTGCAACCGTACTGTGAAACCGTACGGTTACTATGTCAGACATGTTTGAATCTCCTGAAATGCAGTCAGCTCTTGTCGGTGCTTCGTCGTCAGGTCTCCATCACTTGTTGAAGACAGAAAATGAGATTCGTAGCTCATATAGGGTACCTAGGCTGGAATCTTTGGATGATTTTGCAGAATGGAAGCCTAGGTTATTAATTTCGCTAAACTGCATAGACTCTAGGTTATATAATTTCTTAAAGGTTGAGTATGTTTTTCCGACTAAGGATCATGGGGAAATCAAGACACCCAAGGAATTGTCTGCAACTGAGCATGAGGATTATCATCTTGAGTGTAAAGCATTTAGCCATCTTACTCAAGCATTGTCTAAAGAGATATTCCATCAATTTGAAATGCATTTGATAACATATGCTTTATGGAATGCTCTAGAGAGTGGTAATGAAGGGACAGCTGAGTATAAAAAAACAAAAGGCAAGGTTCTGAAGAAAGAATGGAAGAATTTTGTTGTTCAACCCGATGAATCTCTAAAAGATGCTGTTGCTATATATCGTCATTTGTTAACTGAACTCAAACGTGTTGATATTGTCTTTCCTACCAAGAAGCTTGTCCAATGCTTTCGTGAGGGTCTACCGATTAAGTGGGATCTAATGATTGTTGAGATTGAGAAGTCCTTTGCTATAATGGATAATTTGTTGAGTGCGTTTATTACTAAGCTTCAGGCAAAGGAGCTAGAATTTCAAGAGAGATTGAAGAGGTTAGAGACTGTTCAGAATCCAGTGAAATATAAGGCTCCAGAAATAGGTTCATCTGAAGTGAAACACGCCCAGCCACAGACAGCTTTTACTTCAAATACTGAGAAAATAACGTCAAGTTATGTCACTCCTGCACCTCAAAGTGTTCTATATCAGAAAACTTCAACCAAGGGGGCCAGTACTGAGGTTTTGAGAACAGAGAATATTCACGTGCGTACGATAAAAGGAGTTGAGGAGGATATGGCATTAGTCTCGATGGTAGTAAATTGTTACAATGATTTGTTGCATGGGAGAATTGGTAATAGTCATTTGGAACAGGAAGACTACGATCAGATAGACGAGAACGAGATGGAGAAAATGGATATTCTATGGGCTATGGGAAGTGTGATTCGCAGGGCGAAAAGATACATTGAAAAGACTAGGGAGAAACACTTGGGTGTGAGTAAGAACACCAAGTTTGGTTTTGACATGAACAACGTAAGGTGTTATAACTGTCAAGAGTTGGGTCATTTCAAGCGAAGCTGCATTAAACCAAAGCAGCAAGGATTTCATAACCCATTTCATAACCCAATTTATAATCAGAAGCGTGAATCAAAGAATACCGTAAATGTTCTCATTATGGATGAATCATCGAAGTCTTTAGCAGTTACTTATAATGATGAGTCCTATGATTGGTCCTTCGATGTGACTGATGCTTACGATCATCATGCTAATGTAGTTAGGATTCAGATGACTGAGGAAGAGGAAGCAAGAGAAAAGGTTGAGAGAGAAAAGATGGGTTGCATTGGAAGAGATAAACAATGCAAATGCTTAGGATGCAGAATGGAAGATAGGATTGACAGAGCATGGAACTGGGAAAATTACTTGCATCGAGGGTATGTAAACAAGAGGGTGAAAGAGAAGTTTAAGTGGGCCATTCACAGTGATGGGGACATTTGGACAGACAGTGAGTCATCCTCTTCAGATGACGACTCAAAGAAATCTTGTGTGTATGTTGGTCAGTCTTCTGTGTGCAACTCAGCATCTGTAAGGACGAAGACATTGAATGAGAAGGGGTTAGTCAATTTGGATCTTGATTCTGTTTTTGATGAAATCTTTAGCGAATACATTGCTTCTGACTCCAAACTCTTGCAGACAAATTTTCTTCACCATCCTTCGTTATTAGAAATTCAAAGATATCATCGTATCTTTCATTATAAATATCCTCCATATTTCTGAAGATATTTTCATAACTATTCTTATCCGAAATCATTAATCTCTTCGTGCTATCAGTGTTACATCATATAGAAACTATTAGTTTCTATATTCTGTAAACTTTCGAGCTTAAAATATGAATGTTATTGAAGTAATGTTGGGAACTGATGCATGAGTTAGTATAATATAATGACACTTGATCAACGTGATTATATTACAGTAAGTCATGCTGAGTTTCTAATGAGACGTGATGATTCACAGATCATAACGTCATCATGTGCCATGTTACATAACTCTTTCATTCTGCTTAACTTCTGAACATATCAAGAAAATATATGCTTGATAGTTCTATTCTCAGTGATTCAGGTAATTTGACAAAACAAATCGTGCTACTACCTTTCCTTTCTACCTTGTATATTATGATAATTCGAAACTCCATACCTATGAATTCTGGACCATTACTTGCAAAAAGTAAACAAAAGCATGAAGCTCCGAAATAGAAAGGGGTATAAATCACATCAAATAAGAGAGCGCATTAACTATGGATGACAATAATTATAGGAGACAGAAGCAGGGACATTGAAATATAAGGGAAGATATAAAATCCAACAACAACGCAGAAATTGCAAACCATGGATATTAATATGAATAGCAATATAAAGACACGGTATAATTAAGAATAGTATCACCCCAAAGTAATAGTAGAAGTAAACAGATTCTTCTGATGGAAGATTGAAAAGAAGGATGACAAAAATAATAATTAGGAAAATATTAGGGATTAGAACTGGACTAAGCATTTTCATAATCTTTTGGATGTATGAACTAAGAAAGAAAGTATAGGAATGGTGAGAATAATGGAACGGAAGAGCTTAATTTATAATGGAAATATCAGACAGAGTAATCAAGGCAAATCACCGTATTTAATTATAGAGATCTTAATTTCCTTACTCGCCGAAGAATCAAATCTTTTAGATTTCGAAGATTTTCTTTAAATTCTTTGAATTCCGAAATTCAACCCTAACTCTGCCAAAAGTTAAGACGAATCTTTACTTTTCCTATTTCAATTTTTTGTGATAGCTTCACTCGTACTCTTCGAATAATCAAATTATTTTTATCCATATTACTCAATGATGATAAAACTCAAGTTATCAACTCATATTCGTCATGTAAATATTTTTATTGCTAGCCATGACCACGTCACTCAAATTTCGAGACGAAATTTCTTTAACGGGTAGGTACTGTGATGACCCGGGAATTTCCGACCAAATTTAAACTTAACCTTTATATAATGCCGACACGATAAGCAAAGTCTGTAATGTTGAGTCTCAAAACTTGTGAACTATTTTCATAGATTCATTTAACCTTTGACCAATCCCGAAGATTCACGAACAATTGTCTTTAAATAATTATATATATGTAAATATAAGTATAAGTGTATATATAATATTTCAAATAAATAAAGTACACTTAATCAATTGGAATTATAAATGAAAAATAATAAATAGAATAATTAAGTTACTATTATATGAATTTATATAAATATGTATGTGATATTATTATATATGATTTCTATAAATAATTATTATTATATTGTAAGGTATAAATAATAGATATTTAATATATGTTATTACATATATATATATATATATATATATATATATATATATATATATATATATATATATATATATATATATATATATATATAATACACATATATAAATAGATATATATATATAAATGTAAGTATAAATAGTAATATGAAATAATAATAAATAAGTAAAATAATATACAAGATAATATGGTTGTTAAACTAAATACATGTATACATATATATGAATATGAATTCTATAATAATTGATGGTTATATATTGTAAAATATCAAAACGTATAAATATTAAATACAT
Source organism: Rutidosis leptorrhynchoides (assembly GCF_046630445.1). Lineage (NCBI taxonomy): Eukaryota > Viridiplantae > Streptophyta > Magnoliopsida > Asterales > Asteraceae > Rutidosis > Rutidosis leptorrhynchoides. The sequence continues at coordinate 216,827,007 of NC_092335.1, forward strand.
AATTGTAATATCAATATATTTAATTACAAAATAAAAGATAAATGTTATTTATGATTAATATTAATATCAGTATTATTAATATTACTGATTTATTATATATAGATATTGAATCTGATACATTTATATTGTTATATTATTATTACTAAATAATACAAATTATTATTTGTTATCATTATCATTTTTATAATAAATAGATTCATTATTGTTATTTATTAATATTATTATTAATATAATTATAATTATGAATTATTAATATTATTATTATAAAAACCGTATTTGTGGATTCAGTCACAGAATCTGTTTTATGTAACATCACACTGTATTTAGTTTTGTTTATATCTCAAAAATCATTGCATAAGCAGTAGTGATAGTACAGATTAGTTGAGTTTACCCATTGGATTATTAATTTAAGTGTATCTGATTGAAATTGTTGTCTCAAAATTGTTACCAGTTCAAATCACCCTACATTGCAGACAAATCGATCCCATCATCTTATTAAGCCTTAAGTAAATGAGATATCTATCAATATATAAGTTATATACAACCTGCAGTCCATAAAAAAATTCGATTTTTTTTAAGAACAAGTACTGCCCTGTTCGTGGTTCCTTAAATCAAAAACCCTGAATTAGAGTTCAATTCCAAAATCCTTTAATACAGTTAGGTTAGGAATCTTTTGTTCAAACTATCTGAAAGATTTCAACTTCTAATTCATCGATTTGAATTCAAATTTTGGGAGTCAAAGTTGTCATTACAAAAGTCAATGAAATTGTTCAATGAGAAATTGATAATCGTTTTGCTATTTCTGATGAGATTAACGATCCAAACACTTTCTAATTATGATTTAGAACAGGTTTTATATTTTAAGTTTTGTCTAAAACGCGTTAGAAATTCAAAATTGATTTTAAGTTTTCAAACGGGTTCAAGTGTTCTTCCTAATCTGTTGCTGCTATTTTTATTTCTTTCTTTGGTGTTTGTTAATTCGATTCCCAGTTACTGGTTAATCCTAAGTCGATTAAATACCACTTAGTTTGTGTAATTAAATAATTGGGTGATGTTTTTTTTTCTCTGGTCGACCTGACTCAGTATAGAAGAGGATGAAATATAAAGTATTAGGGGTTATATAAATATGGGGGAAGAATTAATCAGAAAAATGTAAACAGAGCAGTGGTATGGGGGAGTGTTGGTTAACCGAGAGGTCTCGGGTTCGATCCTGACTAGTCTCATTTCTTTTTAGTCGGAATTTCTTTGAGGTATAACTCATAATTATTATTATTATTATCATTTTTCATTATTGTTATTATTATTATTATTATTATTATTATTATTATTATTATTATTATTATTATTATTATTATTATTATTATTATTATTATTATTATTATTATTATTATTGTTATTAGTCGATATTATTAATATTACTAGTATTATAACTATTAAAAGTATTATAATTAGTATTTTTAATATAGTTATAAGTATTATTATTATTATTATTTTTATTATTATTATTATTATTATTATTATTATTATTATTATTATTATTATTATTATTATTATTATTATTTTGATTATCATTTATGTAGTTATTATTACTAATGTTATTACTATGATTATTAATATTGTTATTAATCTTATTGTTATTATTAGTAGTATAACACTTATTATCATAGTTATAAGTATTATAACCATTAAAAATTATCATTTATATTAGTATCATTATCATTTTAGACGTATTATTATTATTATTAACAAAAGTATTACCATTAGGATTACCATTCGTAAAAAGATTGTTATAATTATTAATAGGCATTAAGTATTAACAACAAAATTATTATTTTTATAAACATTATTATTATTAAATTATTCATTATATTAAAAATTACTGATATTATCATTATCAATATAGTTATTATTATTACTAAAATTATTTTTACCAAAATTATTATTTTGTTTTCATTAAAATTATTATTTTATTATTATCAACATTATCTATATAGATATTACTAAAAATAGTTACGTTTATGAAAATGAAAATTTTAAAGATATTATTAAGATTGTAAGTATGTTTTTAAATCAGATTAACAAAGTTTATATAAATATTCATATATAACATGATAAGAATTTTTTTGAAGATACTAACTAAATATATATCAATATAACTATATACACATTAAACATTTTGAATATATACACAAACTAGATAAGTATAAGTATAATATATAATTTAAGATACAATATGTATATTTGTTCAATTACGATTATATGTTTTAATAAATATACAAATGATATAGGGTCGTGAATCCGAGGCCAACCCTGCCTTGTTCAATGTCGTCATATGTATTTTTACTACAAAATACATTAGGTGAGTTTCATTTGCCTTTTTACCCTTTATATTTTTGGGATGATAATACATGCGCTACTTTTATAACTGTTTTACGAAATAGACACAAGTAATCAAAATTACATTATATAGTTGAATGATCGAAGCCGAATATGCCCCTTTTTGCTTGGTAACCTAAGAATTAGTAATCCGATCTACTAATTGACGCGAATCCTAAAGATAGATCTATGGGCCCGACGAACCCCATCCAAAGTACCGGATGCTTTAGTACTTCGATATTGTTTTATATCATGTCCGAAGGATTTCCCAAAATGATAGGGGATATTCTTATATGCATCTTGTTAATGTCGGTTACCAGGTGTTCAATCCATATGAATGATATTTTTATCTCTATGCATGTGACGTATATTTATGAGAAATGAAAATCTTGTGGTCTATTAAAATGATGGAAATGATTATTTATGGTAAACTAATGAACTCACCAACCTTTTGGTTGACACTTTAAAGCATGTTTATTCTCAGGTATGAAAGAAGTCTTCCGCTGTGCAATTGCTCATTTTAAAGATATTACTTGGAGTCATTCATGACATATTTCAAAAGACGTTGCATTCGAGTCGTTGAGTTCATCAAGATTATTATTAAGTCAATTATAGTTAGATATATTATAAAATACTATGCATGCCGTCATCTTTCGATGTAATGAAAGATTCTCTTTTTAAAAACGAATGCAATGTTTGTAAAATGTATCATATAGAGGTCAAGTACCTCGCGATGTAATCAACTGTTGTGAATCGTTTATAATCGATATGGACTTCGTCCGGATGGATTAGGATGGGTCTTTACAGTTGGTATCAGAGCGGTGGTCTTAGCGAACCAGGTCTGCATTAATGTGTATAACTGATAAGTCGTTAGGATGCATTAGTGAGTCTGAACTTCGACCGTGTCTGCATGTCAAAAATTTTGCTTATCATTAGAGTCGAAAATTATTTGCTTATCATCCTTAAAGTCTAAACACTTCTTACTGCCTCTATTGCATAGACAGTGTATAGATAAATTCATATCTTAGCGTATCTGTTATTGTTACCTTTGCCTGACAACTTCCGTAGATTCCTCCGTAACATATGGGATTTTAGTATTATATATGCATATGTAAATTATGTATTGCAGGGTACTAATCTACATCCTATAATCTATTTCTTATCGAAAATCCTTCATCTGATCGTACGAGATGAATCCCTCAACCAGTTCGAATTCCTCGGATTCCGACAGCTATTCCGATATGGAGTTTCACCTAAGCTCCGAAAGCAGTGTCACCAAAATGAATTAACCAACCATCCATCCCCAATTCATCTGATGGATTCGTAGTCGAATTAATCAATAGAGACACGCAGAAGGCGATCCCTTTCACTAACCGAATTCACCTCTTGATGAAGAACCTGAAGCACTTACCGGCGAACCTATTCGTAACACCATTTTCACCCTCATTTCCCGAATATCTCGCCACGACATTATCATAACTCAGATTCTAAACCTTATTCATTTTCTCGTTCTTACAGACAATCATCCCGGAGTAATAAGTCAACGAACTACGCGCCCAAGTTGTAGCCTTGAAAAATATGGTGCAAAACGTACCAGCTTCAGCAACATCAACGACACCAACAGTACCATCAACATCAATACCAGTACCACCAACAACCCAAGATCAACATCTCACACCTCAACATCTCATTATGTAGCTCGAGCATAATCATCAATCTGCGAATCGTTCTACATCATTTATCTTCGTTCGACATGGTGATTATGTAATCTCTAATGTTTTAGAGATTATATATTCTTGTTCTAACAGTAAATCAAATGAGTTTAATATCATATTGACTCATTAAATCCATGATTACATCTGAAGAAAATATATATGTATATATATTTGTTCATAAAGACTGTAATTAAAAAAAATTCTTTCGTACAAACTGTTAATTGTGAAAATATTTTAACGGGTAGGTAATACCCGAGGAATATTTAGATTTCACATTAATAAGTACACTGTACATTCTTTCAAAATCTAATTCAACAGTCATTTACTATCCTATTTATAACCATCGATATACGTATCCGTTCACCGCAGAATAACCATATTCATCCAATTTCATATTTGGATTTTGATTTATCAGAATCCAACAAGTGGCATAATGAAGATTACATTGGACAAAATAAAATTTGTTAGAAACAAATAAATTAACTATGAGAAATTTTGTTAAGAATCCACGCTAACTGTTCCTAGCTAATTGTTCCCAGCTAACTGATTACACTTTATTTATCGCAATTTAATTATCGCAATTTACATTCTCGCAATTTTATTTATCGTCATTTAATTTCTGTTATTTATTTTACGCACTTTAAATATCGGGACACATATACAAGGTTTTGACATATCATATCGACGCATCTATATATATTATTTGGAATAACCATAGACACTCTATATGCAGTAATGCGGTGAGTTAGCTATACAGGGTTGAGGTTAATTCTACAATAATATATATAGTTTGAGTTGTGATCGAGTCTGAGACATGTACACGGATCACGATACATATTAATTAATTCGAATATTATATATTAAACTATATATGAATTATTGGACTGTTAACTGTGGACTATCGACTGTGGACTAATAATATTGGACAATTAAAATGAATTAAAATATTGACTATAACATATGAAACTAAACAATTCTTCAAGTTTGCCACTTGATTTCATCCTAAACCTCATTTGTATCTTGACGATTACAATCTGCGTTCAAACCTTTCATGATTCTTGAAAACACCTCAATTAAGAGAATGAACCAACCGCACTTCATCTACGGAAGGAAAGATTGATGCATACAGTTATGCACCTGAAAACCCTCGGAAACTGAGTAAATGTTTAATACGTAGCTGCATTAATTCCTTTAGCGTTATTATTACCGAAAATAACTTTGCAATTCCTGTTCGAGATAGCCAGTTTTGTCACAGCTCCAGCAAGTCAACTTCGACTTTCATTCGAATAAGTCTTATTATAACTTTGATAGATACGTTTGCCTTTTCATCATCGTTACCGGGGAACCTTTTATATTCCATCATATTACCAGCAGACGTACCGGTAACCTCGTTGCTCCTTGGCTTAAATCTCTCCGATAAATCACTATATTTATCTATTGAAGTCTCATCATGTACTCATCCGCATCTTGTAACAAGAATTGCCATACCAATTACCGGGAATCAGCAAATCTGTATTGTGAGCCTCGTAACGTTTCCACATCAACAGTTATATGTATCCATATAACATTTATCTCTTAGAACTATGATCTTCCATTCCGAAATTCTGGAAAGCACCCAGTCTTCGAATTAATACTCTGAATTTTGAAAAGCTGAATACAGCAGCAAAAACTCTACAAGCTGAACACAGAAGCAAAAACTGTACAAACTGAATACAGCAGCAAAAACTGTACACGACCTTAACCATCGAAGGTATAAAGATAAAGAATAGTATGTTGGCATAGCTCAGAAAAGTTGGAACTGGAAACCGGATTGAGCAAACCATGAAGGAGACTCTGAACAAATCACAAGGACTAAACTTATACATTAAGAATCCAGATGATTCTATTTTTGATGAAATCTTTAGCGAATACCTTGCTTCTGACTCCAAACTCTTGCAGACAAATTTTCTTCACCATCCTTCGTTATTAGAAATTCAAAGATATCATCGTATCTTTCATTATAAATATCCTCCATATTTCTGAAGATATTTTCATAACTATTCTTATTCGAAATCATTAATCACTTCGTGCTATCAGTGTTACATCGTATAGAAACTGTTAGTTTCTATATTCTATAAACTTTCGAGCTTAAAATATGAATGTTATTGAAGTAATGTTGGGAACTGATGCATGAGTTAGTATAATATAATGACACTTGATCAACGTGATTATATTACAGTAAGTCATGCTGAGTTTCTAATGGGACGTGATAATTCACAGATCATAACGTCATCATGTGCCATGTTACATAACTCTTTCATTCAGCTTAACTTCTGAACATATCAAGAAAATATATTCTTGATAGTTCTATTCTCAGTGATTCAGGTAATTTGACAAAACAAATCGTGCTACTACCTTTCCTTTCTACCTTGTATATTATGATAATTCGAAACTCCATACCTATGAATTCTGGACCATTACTTGCGAAAAATAAACAAAAGCATGAAGCTCCGAAATAGAAAGGGGGTATAAATCACAGCAAATAAGAGAGCGCATTAACTATGGATGACAATAATTATAGGAGACAGAAGCAGGGACATTGAAATATAAGGGAAGATATAAAATCCAACAACAACGCAGAAATTACAAACCATGGATATTAATATGAATAGCAATATAAAGACACGGTATAATTAAGAATAGTATCTGTGACGCCCCGTACTAAATCATCATGTACGGACCATCAACAACAGGATCATTACAAGGTTAAGTACTATATGCGTTTTCAAAACAGAGTTTACATTCATAAATAAAAGTGACGTCATAACATACGTCAATTGTTTTACAAATCAAAAGTATGCTTTACAGAGTAGAAGCATTAAATAAGTGTACGTGACCATAATGGTCGTTACATAACATAAGTTCATAAGTAAAAAGTTTGAATGCAACATAAGTAGTCATGCGATAACAACTCTAGGCAGCGGGTTCTACAGCACGACTAGTAAGATAGCGGAAGCGACTTCAAACACCTGAGAAAATACATGCTTAAAAAGGTCAACACAAAGGTTGGTGAGCTATAGTTTAAGTATAACAGTAATGTAAGTAGGCCACGAGATTTCAGTGCTACAACGAGCGTTTCAAAAGTATGTAAAAGTATATGCTTAACCGTGGGCACCCGGTAACTAACTTAACGTTTAATGTACCCCCTTAAAGTGCACTTGGCAAGTGCGTATAACCTCGAAGTATTAAACACTCGTTAAATGCTAGCGCTACTAGCCCGAGTGGGGATGTCAAACCCTATGGATCCATATCTAAGATTCGCGTTCACGGTTCAAAAACCAATGATTAAACGTTACCGAGCTAAAGGGAATGTTTATGCCGTTGTATAACCCACACATATATAAGTTTAAGTACTCGTGCCTAGTATGTAAAACATAAAATCCGCATGTATTCTCAGTTCCCAAAATAAGTTAAAGTAAAAAGGGAATGCTATAACTCACAATGATTAGTAGTAATGGTAAGGTAGTAGTCGGAAAGTGGTGTGCAAGTAACGGTCCAAACGTCCTCAACCTAAGTCAAATAGCACTAAGTCAATAAGTCGTCTCAAAAGGTTTACAAGTACATAATTAAGGTCATAAGGGTCATCATCAATCATCATTAAACAAAAGGTAACAAGTAAGACTCGTTTATGAAAGTCGTTTAAAACAAAGGCTGACTTCGGTCAGTCACCACGGCCTCTACCCTTACTGAATTAAGGTGAGACCAGTGGTCATGGCTCCGTCTATGAGTCCCTTAAGTGTGGTAAAATTTACAGAAGCAAACTCGTCTTGGTTTGACCGTGGCGACGGTCTAAGTGCGAGTAGGTCAGAAATTTCTGCACAACGTTAAAGGACATGGTAACGATCGGAGGGCCATAAATCCTAAACCGTAACTCGGATTAAGACGAGTCCTATATGAAAAGTTATCTACTCGAAAAGTTCTATCTAAAAATCAAGGTTAGAACAGCCCAGGTCTACTGGTCTGTTCCAGAAGCATCAGGTCAGTAGGTTTTGGACAGAACAGTGGGTTTTGGAGAGTTCCGGTTGTCTCGGTGCTTGATGTTCATCACGGTTCTCATTCTTGATGCGTATAGCTTCAAGTGTACAACTCGTTGATGTGTTAACATCATTTTGACCAACGTTTGTCCATCATAACTCAAGTGCAAGTGTTGTAAGTGTTTGATGAACCAAGGTTACATGTAAGTTTATGAACAAGTTCATGAACACTAAGAAAGATCACAACCAAGTGTTGGATCCATGATACTTGCACCAAAGTGTAAGCTCTTGTTGGTTTCATGTCCTTGTTCAAATGTGTAGTAAGCAACTAACAATAAGAAATAAATAAAAATGAATGATAAGCCTAAACCAACCATGAAGGTGGTATTCTAGTAACATACAACAAACAAGAACACAAGTAACAATTATAAAGATTATAAACTTTAAATCTTTGAAATAAATAAAGTAGAAAGCTAATCTAAACAAGAAGATGATTCATAGTTGCTCTTACTTTTAAAGATTCAACCAAGTTGATCTTTAAGTGAAGTAACTTCAAAGTTACTTCAAGAACTACAAGTAAAGAGTTTATACAACTATGAACTTTAATTCTTTGAAACAAAATATGTAGAACATAACTAGGGAGATTATGTTCTTGAATGTTCTTGTTATAACAAGATAAAGGTGAAGAAATCAAACTAGTAAGTTTGTTCTTGAAAGTTAGAAAGTAAGTAACATATAACTAGTAACTTCATGTATTCAAACATTAAGTAAGAACAAGTAAACAAACAACAATTGATGATGATGATTAATGTTTATGAAATCAGTTTTTACCAACAAAGAAAAGAAGAAAAGAAGTTGTTTCAAACACTTACAAGTATGAGAGAAAAAGAGAAGAAAGTTTGAGGGAATATGCAAGTAATGTGTGTGTGTTTTGAGAGAAGACTTCAAGTGAGTATGTAGTGTAAAAAGAAAATCAAATCACCACTATATGGTCTATATGGATTCGGCATTCAGCTGAAAGGGAGGGGGGGAAGGTTAAGTTTAATGGTTATTTGAATGAAAAGCTTGCAAAAGTTGGGTAAAAGGGTGGTGTACATGGGGATAACAAGTAATTTGATTCCAAATGCACAAACTAACTAGTTACTTATGAAAGTAATACTTACAAGTATGCAAGAGTGGGCTTAATGTCCATTAAAAGAAGTAGGGTGGGCTTGTGAGTCTTATTCAAGAGTCCATTACACTAATTAAAGCCCAAGTTGCAAATAATCCAAATAAGTCCAACTTAAGCCCAAGTAATTAACTAAAAGCCTTAGTTAATTAAAATGATTAATAAAATTAATCATGAATGTAAATAATATCTTAAAATATTATTCGTGCAAGTTCCGGGTGTCACAAAGACGTTTCGGGCATTTAAAGTTCAAGTACGGGCAATTAAAGCAACATGTAAATGTAATAACATACATTCGTTTAATCAAGCGTATTAATAATAATAATTATTAATAAATAACGTAGGAAAAACCAGGGTCGTTACATTACCCACCTGTTAAAGAAAATTTCGTCCCGAAATTTTAAGCTGAAGTAGATGGAGGAGTCGGGAAAAGATGAGGATATTTCCGCATCATTTGATCCTCTCGTTCCCAAGTAAACTCAGGTCCTCGTTTGGCATTCCATCGTACTCGTACAATCGGAATCTTGTTGCGTTTCAAAGTTTTGATCTCACGATCCATAATCTCAACAGGTTCCTCCACAAAGTGGAGTTTGTCATCAATAGTAAGTTCTTCCAAAGGTATGATGAGTTCGGGTGCAGCAAGACACTTCTTCAAGTTTGACACATGGAAGGTAGGATGAACTGAGCTCAATTGTGCTGGTAGATCCAAACGGTATGCAACTGGTCCAACACGTTCCAAGATCTCGAATGGACCAATGTATCGTGGGTTCAACTTTCCACGTTTTCCAAAACGGATCACACCTTTCCAAGGTGCAACCTTCAACATTACACGATCACCAACATTAAATTCAAAGTCTTTCCGTTTAAGATCGGCATAGCTCTTTTGGCGATCACGGGCAGTCTTAAGTCTAGCTTGGATCTGAGCGATCTTCTCCGTGGTTTCGTGAACTACCTCGGGTCCGGTGATTTGCTTTTCGCCTACTTCGGCCCAACAAATAGGAGATCGGCACTTACGACCATACAATGCTTCAAAAGGTGCAGCATTAATGCTTGAGTGATAACTGTTGTTGTACGAGAATTCGGCGAGTGGCAAATGCCTTTCCCAGGCCTTTCCAAAATCAATGACACATGCACGCAACATGTCCTCCAAGGTCTGAATCGTTCGTTCACTTTGCCCGTCAGTCTGAGGATGATAAGCAGTACTCATGTCAAGACGAGTTCCCATGGCTTCTTGCAAAGAACGCCAAAATCTGGAAGCAAAACGGGGATCGCGATCGGAGATGATTGATAAAGGTACACCATGACGAGATACAACCTCTTTGATGTACAGCTGAGCAAGTCTTTCCATTGTATCAGTTTCCTTCATCGCTAGGAAGTGTGCAGATTTGGTGAGGCGGTCAACAATAACCCAAATAGTATCGCATCCGCCCACCGTCTTCGGCAGCTTAGTAATGAAATCCATTGTGATCCTTTCCCACTTCCATTGTGGGATTTCCGGCTGTTGAAGTAACCCAGAAGGTCTCTGATGCTCGGCTTTAACCTTCGAGCAAGTCAAACACTTACCAACATAAGTCGCAACGTCCTTCTTAAGATTCGGCCACCAATACTGTTCTTTAAGGTCGTGGTACATCTTACCTGCACCGGGGTGAATCGAATATCTCGATTTGTGTGCTTCATCAAGTATCAGGCTTCGTAGATCTCCATAGTAAGGTACCCAAATTCTTCCGGCATAACATCGGAGTCCAGACTCTCTAACCTCGAATCGAGAGACAAGTATGTTCAAATGCTCGTGAGATATGTTCTCCTCCTTGAGAGCCTCAACCTGGGCTACTCTGATCTGGTTGTTGAGGTTCGAATGGATGGTGATGTTCAGAGCCCTAACACGGAGAGGTGCCGTCCTCTCCTTTCGGCTTAAAGCGTCAGCTACAACATTGGCCTTGCCAGGGTGATAACGGAGTTCACAATCGTAGTCGTTGAGCGTCTCGATCCATCGACGCTGTCTCATATTCAATTGCTTCTGATCGAAGATGTGCTGGAGACTCTTGTGATCGGTGAAGATAGTGCTCTTAGTTCCATACAAATAATGTCTCCACAATTTGAGTGCAAAGACAACGGCTCCAAGTTCAAGATCATGTGTAGTGTAGTTCCGCTCGTGAATCTTCAATTGGCGGGAGGCATAGGCAATAACCTTTGATCGTTGCATCAATACACAACCAAAACCACTCTTCGATGCATCGCAATAAACAACAAAGTCGTCACTGCCTTCAGGAAGTGATAGGATAGGTGCGGAGGTTAACTTCTTCTTCAAAGTTTGGAATGCTGATTCGTGTGTGGGTTCCCAAATGAACTTCTTGCCCTTGTGAGTCAGTGCGGTCAAAGGACGCGCAATCAGAGAAAATCCTTCGATAAACCTTCGATAATAACCGGCGAGACCTAGAAACTGGCGAATATGCGTTGGAGTAGTGGGGGTCTCCCACTTGCTGATGGCTTCAATCTTGGCGGGATCAACTTTGATACCCTGGTCGCTCACAACATGACCCAAAAACTGTACTTCCTTCAACCAAAATTCGCACTTGGAGAATTTGGCGTAAAGTTGCTCTTGTCTTAAGAGTTTAAGCACTAGCCGAAGGTGTTGCTCATGTTCTTCTTCGCTCTTAGAGTAGATGAGGATATCATCTATGAAGACGATAACAAACTTATCCAAGTAAGGCTTGCAGACACGATTCATGAGATCCATGAACACGGCAGGTGCATTTGTCAAACCGAATGGCATCACGAGGAACTCATAATGACCATAACGGGTCCTGAATGCAGTTTTCATCACGTCACTTTCCTTCACCCTCAGCTGGTGATATCCGGATCGCAAATCGATCTTTGAATAAACGCTCGATCCTTGTAGTTGATCAAAAAGATCATCAATTCGTGGAAGAGGATACCGATTCTTGATTGTTAATTTGTTGAGCTCACGGTAGTCGATACACATACGAAAGGATCCATCCTTCTTCTTCACAAACAGAACAGGTGCGCCCCAAGGCGAGAAACTTGGTTGGATAAACCCTCGATCTAACAGCTCTTGTAGTTGACTCTGTAATTCTTGCATCTCGGAAGGTGCGAGTCTATAAGGTGCGCGAGCTACAGGTGCAGCTCCTGGCACTAAGTCAATCTGAAACTCTACTGCTCTCTGCGGCGGTAATCCAGGAAATTCCTCTGGGAAGACATCAGAAAATTCGTTCACAATTCGAACGTCGTTCACGTTCTTCATCTCAGTTTCTACCGCTTTCACATGTGCTAGGACAGCAAAGCGTCCCTTCTTCATAATCTTTTGCGCTTTCACGCAACTAATGAGGTTCAACTTCGAGGTACATCTCTCTCCATAGATAACCAGTGGTTCGCCATCTCCTTGTGGTATGCGAAGTGCTTTATCTCCACAGATAACATCGGCCTTTATCTTGCTCAACCAATCCATACCGACGATCGCGTCAAAACTTCCCAGTTTGATAGGTATCAAATCAATTTCGAAATCTGCACCAGCTATGTTGATAATAGCTCCACGACTAATATGGTCAACCTTTTCAAGTTTTCCATTGGCGACCTCGACAAGCATACTTTCCTTCAAAGGAACTAACGACCAATCTAACTTATCACAAAAATGTCTACACACATAGCTCCTATCGGCACCAGTATCAAATAGGACAGAAGCTAAAAGATTGTTGATCATGAATATACCTGTCACCAAGTCGGGGTTGTCGCGAGCGTCCCTTGCATTAACATTGAAGGCTCTAGCACGTGGTGGTCCGCCATCCTTACGCTTGTTAGGACACTCGTTTCTGAAATGGCCCGTCTTTCCACATTCATAACACTTCTTAGGCCCATTGTTGTTGTGGTTTGGCTTCACATTCAAAGTGGTAACCTTGCAATCCTTGCCAACATGTCCAGATCGTTGGCACTTCTCACAGATAACATTGCAATACCCAGTGTGGTGCTTGTAGCACCTATTGCATTGTGGTAGGGTTCCTTTGTAGTTCGGATTGGTGCGGTTGTTGTTGTTGGGGTTGGTGTTGTTGTTGTGCATGTTGTTGTTTTGCCTAAACCCTTCATGTCGCTTTGCCGGGTTTTGATCATAGTTCCTACCCCTGTTGTTGTTGTGGTTGTTGTCCCATTTCCTCTTTTCACCGCTAACAGTTTCAAACTTAGCCTTCTCCGGCTCGTCAAGGATGATTTGATTCAAGAGAGTATGCGCCATGCGCATTGCTTCGGGAACACTTGGTGGCTTGGATGAGGTAACATTACCCTTGATGGACTTAGGAAGTCCCGAGAAGTATTTCTCCAAACGCTTAAATTCGGGGGTGACCATGGTTGGACACATAAGAGCCAATTCCAAAAACCTACGGTTGTAGCTGTTAAGGTCGTTCCCTACGGTTTTCAATTGCATAAATTCGATTTCCATCTTTTGAATCTCGGTTCTCGGACAGTATTCCTCGATCATAGCACATTTAAATTCTTCCCAAGGCGTAGCATACGCCTCATCAATTCCTTTCGCTTGGGCCATGGTATTCCACCATGTGAGCGCGCCATCAGACAGCGTGCAAGATGCAAATTTCGTTTTGTTAGCCTCAGAACAATTGCTAACCCTGAATACCGATTCCAACTTTTCGAACCATCTGGTGAGACCGACGGGTCCCTCAGTGCCACTGAAGTAGTGTGGCTTGCAGTTTTGAAATTCCTTGTAAGTACACCCATCTCGGACGACAGGTGGATTGACAGGCGGTGGTGGTGGAACTTGGGGTTGTCTTTCAGCTAGTGCAGCAGCGACTCGCTCGTTAATCATTTCTTCAATTTGTGCCGCGGTAGGGATAGATCTCCCGTTGGCCATGATGTTCTATACAAACATTTTGACTCAAGTCAAAATCCATTATGCAAATAATAATAATATAGTATATAACAACCAACATGAAAACAGCACAACACATGTTGATTAAGTAATGCAAGCATATATAAGTACCACAAAACCATGATATGATAACGTAAATAGAACACTTGCGCACAAAGTAACAACACAAATTCCATTCATTAATGATAATAAGTTCATACATTACAATAAGTTCGTACATTACATAAGTGAAATATGAAATTACAAAAGAGATTACAATACAGAATCTAGTACAAAGTCCTACGGCGATGGTGGGTACAAGATGTCCAAAACATGAGTCAACTGCTCCTCGAGCTCAGTAACTCGAGTCTGGAGAATCTCAATCTCCCGCCTCATTTCCTCATTAGAGGAAGATGATGGGGCAGGTGGTGCTGGCGGTGCAGGTGGAGCCGGTGGTGCTGAAGTGGATGGTCCGGCTCTGGGTGGAGACGGTAATATCAGTGGGTCGGCGGGGTACGGCACCAGCCGTTTACGAGCAGTGATCCTACGATGCCGACCATAAGCGTCAGTGACAGTACGACCAGGAATTATGCCAGCGAAGCGATACCGCTTCTTCGGCGGGGTAGAAGGTGCCTGAATCGGTCGGTCAGCGGGATCCTCCTCATCACTGGAGTCGTCAGATGAGGTGTCGTCTGAAGAAGCATCGGTGGAAGAACCGTCGTCTGAATCATGCGGTGGTGGCGCGGGTGGCTCAACATATCCGAAAGCGGCCAACATCTGTCGGTGTCGGCCTGGCGTAATCACGGCTAAGCGGCCGTCGGCAGTGCGTCGGCAAGGTGTGCGCCAGTGATTACGGAAGGGTCCTTCCCCAAACTCTGCGGGGATCTCCATGCCACCAATGCGAGCCAGTTGCCTCAGGGGTCTGGAAGAAGACGCCGGGATAGGCACACTAGAGCTAGCTCCAGAACTAGAGGCGCCGGGGTCGCCAGTGGGTGTCGGGGCCGGAATGTCAGCAGCAGCAGCAGCAACAGGTGCAGCAGTGGGTGGAACAACGGGGCCTGAGCCGCTCGGGATGTCAGTAGGTGGAACGTCCGACATCTGAACAAGGAAAAATAAATTTTCCATGTCAGTATGTCATAAAGCAAGCAAATAATAGGCCAACAGTTTAATTCATGTATAACAATAAGTAGCATGGCAATATCAGTAATCGTACGAAACTATCATGCAATCGAAAGCAAGTAATAGCATGTAGTATTGAAATCACGTAGTAGCATACGGCATATAGCAGTAACAGTAAGCAGCAGCATGTAGTAAGTTCAGCGGAAACAAGTAAACTAACAAGTTGTAGATTAGCCCTATTAGTGAATCCTACTCGGGTCGGTCTTAGACTCACTAATGCATCCTAATTCCCTACAACCAATGCTCTGATACCAAATGTGACGCCCCGTACTAAATCATCATGTACGGACCATCAACAACAGGATCATTACAAGGTTAAGTACTATATGCGTTTTCAAAACAGAGTTTACATTCATAAATAAAAGTGACGTCATAACATACGTCAATTGTTTTACAAATCAAAAGTATGCTTCACAGAGTAGAAGCATTAAATAAGTGTACGTGACCATAATGGTCGTTACATAACATAAGTTCATAAGTAAAAAGTTTGAATGCAACATAAGTAGTCATGCGATAACAACTCTAGGCAGCGGGTTCTACAGCACGACTAGTAAGATAGCGGAAGCGACTTCAAACACCTGAGAAAATACATGCTTAAAAAGGTCAACACAAAGGTTGGTGAGCTATAGTTTAAGTATAACAGTAATGTAAGTAGGCCACGAGATTTCAGTGCTACAACGAGCGTTTCAAAAGTATGTAAAAGTATATGCTTAACCGTGGGCACCCGGTAACTAACTTAACGTTTAATGTACCCCCTTAAAGTGCACTTGGCAAGTGCGTATAACCTCGAAGTATTAAACACTCGTTAAATGCTAGCGCTACTAGCCCGAGTGGGGATGTCAAACCCTATGGATCCATATCTAAGATTCGCGTTCACGGTTCAAAAACCAATGATTAAACGTTACCGAGCTAAAGGGAATGTTTATGCCGTTGTATAACCCACACATATATAAGTTTAAGTACTCGTGCCTAGTATGTAAAACATAAAATCCGCATGTATTCTCAGTTCCCAAAATAAGTTAAAGTAAAAAGGGAATGCTATAACTCACAATGATTAGTAGTAATGGTAAGGTAGTAGTCGGAAAGTGGTGTGCAAGTAACGGTCCAAACGTCCTCAACCTAAGTCAAATAGCACTAAGTCAATAAGTCGTCTCAAAAGGTTTACAAGTACATAATTAAGGTCATAAGGGTCATCATCAATCATCATTAAACAAAAGGTAACAAGTAAGACTCGTTTATGAAAGTCGTTTAAAACAAAGGCTGACTTCGGTCAGTAACCACGGCCTCTACCCTTACTGAATTAAGGTGAGACCAGTGGTCATGGCTCCGTCTATGAGTCCCTTAAGTGTGGTAAAATTTACAGAAGCAAACTCGTCTTGGTTTGACCGTGGCGACGGTCTAAGTGCGAGTAGGTCAGAAATTTCTGCACAACGTTAAAGGACATGGTAACGATCGGAGGGCCATAAATCCTAAACCGTAACTCGGATTAAGACGAGTCCTATATGAAAAGTTATCTACTCGAAAAGTTCTATCTAAAAATCAAGGTTAGAACAGCCCAGGTCTACTGGTCTGTTCCAGAAGCATCAGGTCAGTAGGTTTTGGACAGAACAGTGGGTTTTGGAGAGTTCCGGTTGTCTCGGTGCTTGATGTTCATCACGGTTCTCATTCTTGATGCGTATAGCTTCAAGTGTACAACTCGTTGATGTGTTAACATCATTTTGACCAACGTTTGTCCATCATAACTCAAGTGCAAGTGTTGTAAGTGTTTGATGAACCAAGGTTACATGTAAGTTTATGAACAAGTTCATGAACACTAAGAAAGATCACAACCAAGTGTTGGATCCATGATACTTGCACCAAAGTGTAAGCTCTTGTTGGTTTCATGTCCTTGTTCAAATGTGTAGTAAGCAACTAACAATAAGAAATAAATAAAAATGAATGATAAGCCTAAACCAACCATGAAGGTGGTATTCTAGTAACATACAACAAACAAGAACACAAGTAACAATTATAAAGATTATAAACTTTAAATCTTTGAAATAAATAAAGTAGAAAGCTAATCTAAACAAGAAGATGATTCATAGTTGCTCTTACTTTTAAAGATTCAACCAAGTTGATCTTTAAGTGAAGTAACTTCAAAGTTACTTCAAGAACTACAAGTAAAGAGTTTATACAACTATGAACTTTAATTCTTTGAAACAAAATATGTAGAACATAACTAGGGAGATTATGTTCTTGAATGTTCTTGTTATAACAAGATAAAGGTGAAGAAATCAAACTAGTAAGTTTGTTCTTGAAAGTTAGAAAGTAAGTAACATATAACTAGTAACTTCATGTATTCAAACATTAAGTAAGAACAAGTAAACAAACAACAATTGATGATGATGATTAATGTTTATGAAATCAGTTTTTACCAACAAAGAAAAGAAGAAAAGAAGTTGTTTCAAACACTTACAAGTATGAGAGAAAAAGAGAAGAAAGTTTGAGGGAATATGCAAGTAATGTGTGTGTGTTTTGAGAGAAGACTTCAAGTGAGTATGTAGTGTAAAAAGAAAATCAAATCACCACTATATGGTCTATATGGATTCGGCATTCAGCTGAAAGGGAGGGGGGGAAGGTTAAGTTTAATGGTTATTTGAATGAAAAGCTTGCAAAAGTTGGGTAAAAGGGTGGTGTACATGGGGATAACAAGTAATTTGATTCCAAATGCACAAACTAACTAGTTACTTATGAAAGTAATACTTACAAGTATGCAAGAGTGGGCTTAATGTCCATTAAAAGAAGTAGGGTGGGCTTGTGAGTCTTATTCAAGAGTCCATTACACTAATTAAAGCCCAAGTTGCAAATAATCCAAATAAGTCCAACTTAAGCCCAAGTAATTAACTAAAAGCCTTAGTTAATTAAAATGATTAATAAAATTAATCATGAATGTAAATAATATCTTAAAATATTATTCGTGCAAGTTCCGGGTGTCACAAAGACGTTTCGGGCATTTAAAGTTCAAGTACGGGCAATTAAAGCAACATGTAAATGTAATAACATACATTCGTTTAATCAAGCGTATTAATAATAATAATTATTAATAAATAACGTAGGAAAAACCAGGGTCGTTACAGTATCACCTCAAGGTAATAGTAGAAGTAAACAGATTCTTCTGATGGAAAATTGAAAAGAAAAATGACAGAAATAATATTTAAGAAAATATTAGGGATTAGAACTGGACTAAGCATTTTCACAATCTTTTGGATGTATGAACTAAGAAAGAAAGTATAGGAATGGTGAGAATAATGGAACGGAAGAGCTTAATTTATAATGGAAATATCAGACAGAGTAATCAAGGCAAATCACCGTATTTAATTATAGAGATCTTAATTTCCTTACTCGCCGAAGAATCAAATCTTTTAGATTTCGAAGATTTTCTTTAAATCCCTTGAATTCCGGAATTCAACCCTAACTCTGCCAAAAGTTAAGATGAATCTTTACTTTTCCTATTTTAATCTTTTGTGATAGCTTCACTCGTACTCTTCGAATAATCGAATTATTTTTATCCATATTACTCAATGATGATAAAACTCAAGTTATCAACTCATATTCGTCATGAAAACATTTTTATTGCTAGCCATGACCACGTCACTCAAATTTCGGGACGAAATTTCTTTAACGGGTAGGTACTGTGATGACCCGGGAATTTCCGACCAAATTTAAACTTAACCTTTATATAATTCCGACACGATAAGCAAAGTCTGTAATGTTGAGTCTCAAAACTTGTGAACTATTTTCATAGATTCATTTAACCTTTGACCGATCTCGAAGATTCACTAACAATTGTCTGTAAATAATTATATATATGTAAATATAAGTATAAGTGTATATATAATATTTCGAATAAATAAAGTACACTTAATCAATTGGAATTATAAATGAAAAATAATAAATAGAATAATTAAGTTACTATTATATGAATTTATATAAATATGTATGTGATATTATTATATATGATTTCTATAAATAATTATTATTATATTGTAAGGTATAAATAATAGATATTTAATATATGTTATTACATATATATATATATATATATATATATATATATATATATATATATATATATATATATATATAAATGTAAGTATAAATAGTAATATGAAATAATAATAAATAAGTAAAATAATATACAAGATAATATGGTTGTTAAAATAAATACATGTATACATATATATGAATATGAATTCTATAATAATTGATGGTTATATATTGTAAAATATCAAAATGTATAAATATTAAATACATAATTGTAATATCAATATATTTAATTACAAAATAAAAGAAAAATGTTATTTATGATTAATATTAATATCAGTATTATTAATATTACTAATTTATTATATATAGATATTGAATCTGATACATTTATATTGTTATATTATTATTACTAAATAATACAAATTATTATTTGTTATCATTATCATTTTTATAATAAATAGATTCATTATTGTTATTTATTAATATTATTATTAATATAATTATAATTATGAATTATTAATATTATTATTATAAAAACCGTATTTGTGGATTCAGTCACAGAATCTGTTTTATGTAACATCACACTGTATTTAATTTTGTTTATATCTCAAAAATCGTTGCATAAGCAGTAGTGATAGTACAGATTAGTTGAGTTTACCCATTGGATTATTAATTTAAGTGTATCTGATTGAAATTGCTGTCTCAAAATTGTTACCAGTCCAAATCAACCTACATTGTAGATAAATCGATCCCATCATCTTATTAAGCCTCAAGTAAATGATATCTATCAATATATAAGTTATATACAACCTGCAGTCCATAAAAAAATTTGTTTTTTTTAAGAACAGGTACTGCCCTGTTCATGGTTCCTTAAATCAAAAACCCTGAATTTGAGTTCAATTCCAAAATCCTTTAATAAAGTTAGGTTAGGAATCTTTTGTTCAAACTATCTGAAAGATTTCAACTTCTAATTCATCGATTTGAATTCAAATTTTGGGAGTCAAAGTTGTCATTACAAAAGTCAACGAAATTGTTCAATGAGAAATTGATAATCGTTTTGCTATTTCTGATGAGATTAACGATCCAAACACTTTCTAATTATGATTTAGAACAGGTTTTATATTTTAAGTTTTGTCTAAAACACGTTAGAAATTCAAAATTGATTTTAAGTTTTCAAACGGGTTCAAGTGTTCTTCCTAATCTGTTGCTGCTATTTTTATTTCTTTCTTTGGTGTTTGTTAATTCGATTCCCAGTTACTGGTTAATCCTAAGTCGATTAAATACCACTTAGTTTGTGTAATTAAATAATTAGGTTATGTTTTTTTTCTCTGGTCGACCTGACTCAGTAAAGAAGAAGATGAAATATAAAGTATTAGGGGTTATATAAATATGGAGGAAGAATTAATCAGAAAAACGTAAACGGAGCAGTGGTATGGGGGAGTGTTGGTTAACCGAGAGGTCTCGGGTTCGATCCTGACTAGTCTCATTTCTTTTTAGTCGGAATTTCTTTGAGGTATATCTCCTAATTATTATTATTATTATTATTATTATTATTATTATTATTATTATTATTATTATTATTATTATTATTATTATTATTATTATTATTATTATTATTATTATTATTATTATTATTATTATTATTATTATTATCATCATCATTTTTCATTATTGTTATTATTATTATTATTATTATTATTGTTATTATTATTATTATTATTATTATTATTATTATTATTATTATTATTATTATTATTATTATTGTTATTAGTAGATATTATTAATATTACTAGTATTATAACTATTAAAAGTATTATAATTAGTATTATTAATATAGTTATAAGTATTATTATTATTATTATTATTATTATTATTATTATTATTATTATTATTATTATTATTATTATTATTGTTGTTGTTATTATTATTATTATTTTGATTATCATTTATGTAGTTATTATTACTAATGTTATTACTATGATTATTATTATTGTTATTAATCTTATTGTTATTATTAGTAGTATAACACTTATTATTATAGTTATAAGTATTATATCCATTAAAAATTATCATTTATATTAGTATCATTATCATTTTAGACGTATTATTATTATTAACAAAAGTATTACCATTAGGATTACCATTCGTAAAAAGATTTTTATAATTATTAATAGGCATTAAGTATTAACAACAAAATTATTATTTTTATAAACATTATTATTATTAAATTATTCATTATATTAAAAATTACTGATATTATCATTATCAATATAGTTATTATTATTACTAAAACTATTTTTACCAAAATTATTATTTTGTTTTCATTAAAATTATTATTTTATTATTATCAGCATAATCTATATCGATATTACTAAAAATAGTTACGTTTATGAAAATGAAAATTTTAAAGATATTATTAAGATTGTAAGTATGTTTTTAAATCAGATTAACAAAGTTTATATAAATATTCATATATAACATGATAAGAATTTTTATGAAGATACTAACCAAATATATATCAATATAACTATATACACATTAAACATTTTGAATATATACACAAACTAGATAAGTATAAGTATAATATATAATTTAAGATACAATATGTAAATTTGTTCAATTACGATTATATATTTTAATAAATATACAAATGATATAGGTTCGTGAATCCGAGGCCAACCCTGCCTTGTTCAATGTCGTCATATGTATTTTTACTACAAAATACATTAGGTTAGTTTCATTTGCCTTTTTACCCTTTTATATTTTTGGGCTGAGAATACATGCGCTACTTTTATAACTGTTTTACGAAATAGACACAAGTAATCAAAATTACATTATATGGTTGAATGATCGAAGCCGAATATGCCCCTTTTTGCTTGGTAATTTAAGAATTAGTAAACCGATCTACTAATTGACGCGAATCCTAAAGATAGATCTATGGGCCTGACGAACCCCATCCAAAGTACCGGATGCTTTAGTACTTCGATGATGTTTTATATCATGTCCGAAGGATTTCCCGGAATGATAGGGGATATTCTTATATACATCTTGTTAATTTCGGTTACCAGGTGTTCAATCCATATGAATGATATTTTTGTCTCTATGCATGGGACGTATATTTATGAGAAATGAAAATCTTGTGGTCTATTAAAATGATGGAAATGATTAGTTATGTTAAACTAATAACTCACCAACCTTTTGGTTGACACTTTAAAGCATGTTTATTCTCAGGTATGAAAGAAGTCTTCCGCTGTGCAATTGCTCATTTTAAAGATATTACTTGGAGTCATTCATGACATATTTCAAAAGACGTTGCATTCGAGTCGTTGAGTTCATCAAGATTATTATTAAGTCAATTATAGTTAGATATATTATAAAATAGTATGCATGCCGTCAACTTTTGATGTAATGAAAGATTGTCTTTTCAAAAACGAATGCAATGTTTGTAAAATGTATCATATAGAGGTCAAGTACCTCGTGATGTAATCAACTATTGTGAATTGTTTATAATCAATATGGACTTCGTCCGGATGGATTAGGACGGGTCTTTACAATAGATGATCTTAAAAAGGCTTATCAAGTTCTTAAGAAGTAATATGAGGATAATCTTTATTTTAAGAATAGAGAAAAAGAGTATAGGGACATAATTAAGACATTAGACGATCAGGTGATCGATTTGAAATCGAATGTGTTGTTAAATACTCAGACCATAATGAGGCAGAATAAGGAGATAGATGAGCTTAAGAGAGAAAAAGAATCCTTTAAGATCAGTTTTGAAACTGAAAAGGAAAAGGCCTATATTTACAAGAGATCTGCGTTTGTCCTAGAGTATTGTCAGAATGTTGGAGGAAAAGAAACTGGTGGTGATTATAAACAGTGTCCTCCTCCATTCGAGCATGACTATAGTTTCCCACCTCCGGAGAAACAGTTCGGGGAAGATTATGTTCCCATTCAACCGACCGAACAAGATAAGGGTAACGGGATAGGTACATCTGAGACTTATAGTGCAGGAGTAGAAAAGACTGAAAATGTAGAAAAACCTAACCCTGAAACTGTTAAAATTCTGAAAAATCCAGAAAATCAGAGACCAATAAAGATTAGGAACCGATCGCCAATTAAATTTGTTAAAGGTCCTAACTTTGAGGAGGAGGACTTCTTGAAACCTGCTGGAAATTTGCAATCAAGGTATGTTCCTCTGCCAAAACGGTCTCCTGATAGAACTCCTGAGCGATCTCCTGTAAACAGGAGATCCCCACCCAGATATTTTAGAAATAGATCTCCACCTACTCGTAGACCTAGCTTCAATTCCTATTTTAGGGATGATAAAATTGAAAATGTGCGTACATGTTTGCATTGCGGGTTCGGAGGTCATAGGGTGATTCATTGTTCTAAACGATTTGTAGCACCCAGAAGGAGGATTGAGCTGAGTCCTCCTAAAAGGTTTCAAAAATTTCGATCAACTTCTCCTCCTAAGAATCAGATGTCTTCTAGACCTAACTCTCATGGGTCAAGTCAACATGTGATTTATGAGAATCAATCCACGATTGAAAATAGTAAAAGGGTTTAACAGTATAATGTTTATTTTAAGAAACTCTTACATAAGAACCAAATGTGGGTGACAAGTGAGGGTTCTAATGGGGCTAGTGGTTCGGGCACCACTTTAAAGGAAAATGAAATGGCTGTTAATGTAAATGGGAAACTCATTGCCGTAAAGGCATGGGTATCCCCCTCAAACTAATCATTTTTCTTTTTATTTGTGCAGGTCGCCTACAGTCCAAACAAAAACACTTGGATTGTTGATAGTGGGGCATCCAGGCACATGACAGGAAACATGTCTCTGTTGAATGATGTTAAATCTGTTGAGGGTGGACCTATTTCTTTTGCTGGTGATCAAGGAGGATTTATAACTGCTCAAGATATGATTTCAAATTCTTCGGTCAGTTTTGACAAAGTGATCTATGTAAAGGAAATGTCCAATAACCTGCTGTCTGTCTCTCAAGTGTGTGACAAGAGGCACAAAGTTTTATTTGATGAACAACAGTGTTATATCATGAGAAAAGATTATAAAGTACCAGATGATATGATTCTTATGACGGCACCTAGATGTCAAGACTTGTACATTCTGGATATGTCAAAGGCATATATGAACACAGCTACAGGGCATCAGGCTTTTGTGTCCAGAGCTTCTGAGCAAGAGTTAATGTTATGGCATAAGAGGATGGGTCACTTGAGTTTCAGGAAAATGAACCATTTAGTTCACAATTGTTTAGTTGAAGGGGTAAATGTTAAAGGGTTTCAGGCTCCTGATGGTTGCGTGCCGTGTAAGAAGAGGAAGCAAGCTAAGAAACCACATAAGACTAAGAAACATCATTCCATTGATACTCCTCTTGAGATGCTTTATATGGACCTCTTCGGTCCAGTTAACAAGAAGAGTATTACTGGACACTCCTATTGCTTAGTGGTTACTGATGAATACTCACGATTTACGTAGGTTGTTATGCTGAAAAGTAAAGCTGATACTTTCGAATAAATCAAGTTGCTGATCACGAGGCTTGAAACGTTGTACAAATTGAGGGTTCGTAGGATCCGGACAGATAATGAGACAGAGTTTAAAAATAAGAAAATGGAAGAGTATTGTAATGAAAGAGGAATTCAACAACAATTCAGTTCACCTTATACTCTGCAGATGAATGGTGTTGCTGAAAGAAAGAATCGTACTCTAATTGAGACTGCTAGGACCATGCTGGCTGACTCAGAATTACCAGTTACCTTTTGGAGTGAGGCAGTTTTGAATGCGTGCTATATGATGAATATAGTGCTTGTTGTGAAACGTCATGGCAAGACATGTTATGAGCTGCTTCTGAAAAGAAAACCTCACATTAAACATCTTGAACCGTTTGGTTCTCTTTGTACTATGATGGTTATAGATTCAGGTGGGAAATTCAATTCGAAAGCTGTTACATGTAGGTTCTTGGGTTATGGGAATGTGTGCAAACGAGTTTACAATATGGAATCACGGTGTGTTGAAGAATGTACCGAAATTGATGTTCAAAGACATGCAGCAATTCCATCTGGAAAAGGGTACACATGGCAGTTTGATTATGATAAGTTGTTTGATTCATTCAAGCTTCCAGAGGATGACTCTGATGATGAAGAGATAGCTGCACAAATGATGTATAACATGCGTCTCAATGCTGAACGTATGTCTGATGTGCGTACGCAATCTCAAGTGCCTAAAATAACAGATAACACAGCACCAGTGACAGGGACTAATGATGATGACTCGGACTCAGGGGATTCAGTTCTAGCACTAGAGGAATCGACCTTACAGTCTGAGGGGGGGGACTTTATCTGGATGAAGTATACGAGGACTTGGTAGAGGAAGAACTGAATAGAACTGTGTTGGAAGAACCACTTCAAGATGAGGAACTCACACAAACAGTTACTGTGGATCCTTTACAAACTAATACAGATGACATCATTGAAACTAGCAGACTAAGACGGTCAGGCAGATAGATTTCTCTCTCTAAATGTTTTGATGATTATGTAATTAACCCAGCAAGTGTTTCAGGTGCTGATACAGGTGAATCTTCTGCTTCGAATGAACGTGTAACACTCTCTGCAAATGTTGTTACTGCTTTTTATACTGAATTGAATCAGACCGGAAGAATCTTCAGGAATGCGTACTGTGCTTTTGTATAGCAAATCGTACCGAAAGACGTCAAAGATGCTTTGCAGTATGATTTAGTGGGTTTCAGCTATGCAGGAAGAACTTCAACAGTTTAATCACTTGGGTGTTTGAAGATTGGTAATACCACCTACATGTTGTAAGCCGTATGGCCTGAAGTGGGTATTGAAAAATAAGATAGATGATCAGGGTATCGTGATCCGGAATAAAGCAAGATTAGTTGTTCGAGTTATCAACAAATTCCAGAAGTTGATTATGACGAGGTATACGCTTCGGTTGCCAGACTTGAGGCGATACGGATGTTTTTAGCATTTGCTTCGTGGAAAGGTTTTAAAGTGTTTCAGATGGAGGTTAAGAGTGCGTTTCTATATGGTACTCTCCAAGAAACTGTGTATGTAACTCAGCCACCGGGCTTTGTTGATCTACATCATCCAGAGAAGGTGTATCTCTTAGAAAAGGCGCTTTATGGTCTTCACCAAGCCCCGAGAGCTTGGTATTCTACTCTGTCAAACTATATGATAGAGAATTGTTTTAGACGAGGGGTCATCGATCAGACTCTTTTTATTAAGGAAAGGGGGGACGACATTATGTTGGTACAAGTATATGTGGACGATATCATCTTTGGGTCAACCGATCAGAAAATGGTTGATGAGTTTTAGGACGTAATGCAAAAACGGTTAAAGATGAGTTCACTAGGGGCCATTAATTTCTTCTTAGGGTTGCAGGTTGATCAAACTGAAAAGGGAATTTTTCTGCATCAATCAAAGTATGTAGCTGACATCATGAGCCAGTTCAAGATGGAAGATGAACGAATTGCCAAGAATCCTCTGTCGGTGAATCACGGGATTACACCAGAAAATACAGGGCCGAAAGTCAATCCGACTCTTTACATGGCTATTATTGGTTCCTTAATGTATCTTACATCATCTCGCCCAGATATCATGTTCGCTACTTGTTTGTGTGCCCGGTATCAGGCACAACCGAATGTGAATCATATGTTAGCAGCAAAGAAGATCATGCGTTATCTAAAGGGAACTCCAAGTTTGGGCTTATGGTATCCTAGAAAGGATGGGTTCGATCTAACGGCTTTTAGTGATTCTGATTATGAGGGTTGTAAGAGAGACTTCAAATCAACCTCGGGAGGTTGTCAGTTTCTAGGTAGCAGGTTGATAAGTTGGCAGTGTAAGAAACAAATGGCAGTCGCACAATTGATGTGTGAGGCTGAATATATTGCAGCGGCAAGTTGTACTTCTCAAGTTGTCTGGATTTAACAACAACTTCGGGACGACGGTTTGAAAATTTCTAACACTCCTATATATGTTGATAATACTGCTACTATTGATGTTACTAAGAATCATGTTAATCATTCTAAGACCAAACACATGGGGATCAAGTACCATTTTATTAGGGACTGTTATGAAAAGAAACTAATAGATGTCCTGCAAATAGGTACAACAACCCAAAGGGCTGACTTGTTTACAAAAATGTTTGATAGACCCCGTTTCCTATTCCTATTAAATGTGTTAGGTGTGAAAGATAGGGCGGAAGTTGTGTCCGACAAGGAGTTATTGAAGTAACCATCCATCTGTATCATTTGTATATTTTGCATTTTACATCATTTTTGCATGCTACTTAGTTTCTTTTTGTGTTTTGCATTATCATTTTATTTTCTGTTATGCATTTTTAAATTGAAAAACCAAAAATATTGTGTTTATTTGCTTTCTGTTGAGTAGAATAGTTGATAAAATTGCTTCATCAGAAAATACAAAAACATTGAAAAATGAAAAAGCCATAAAAATTAGAAAAATTAGAAAATGAGAAGTTGTTATGTGAAAATGGGAAATGATTGTATTACTGAACTTGCATGTTAAGCGTTCTGCGTAAAAAATAGTAGTACATGATTAGTTAATGAATGTTGATAAATTTTGAGGATTGAATTTTGGAATGAGAGGATCACTTGTGCATAAAGTAAATAATCTTGGCAAGGAAATCGCGGAAAGGTTTACAGCGGTTGACGGTAGTCACCTACCTATCACTGAGAATGTATTGAGAAATGATTGTTCAGGAACTCAACAGACGGTTGAGGTCTCCCCTGCTAATATTTATACTCTAGTGAAGGATTGCCAAGTAAGTCCACAAGGTGAGTTTACTCTGTTCGAACCTATACCAGTTTCTGTGTACCTTTATTGCTTGGGCCGAAACGTCTTAGGTTAGTCAGGTATCCAAAGGGGGTGTTCTCACTATGAACGGGTCGAAAAGTGCAATTCTGTATCACAGACATTTTATCGGTTTGAGAAAGTTATTGAAGGAGACTGCTTCAACGCCAAAGATTAATGTTGCAGTGTGGTTCATCTCTAAGTGTGGTGCACATCATCCAAGTTGTATTTATTCTTTTATTTCTAGTTGTTTTTATTTATGTTTCAGTTTGGAAAGGCAAAAGAGCAACATCAGAAAATCCAAAAAAAAAAAAACAAGTGGATTCAGTTATTGGTTATTTATTCATGTATATATAGTTTAGAAGAATTACCGATGATGCACCACAGCTACTACGAAGAGTTCGTGCTATTAGATGGTACAGACTATGTGTCTATCAGAAATTTAATTCTTCTTGTGAAAGATGATCAAACGATATGCTGATCAGAACAATTTAAGTTATCTATATCCGAGGGGGAGAAGTGCCAGAGTTTCAGATCTAGAAAACTCAAATCATTCTGTACATTTATTATCTGTGATATGGGTTGTGCCGATTGATCTAGATAGCTGGGGATATCTTCTGGAGGGTATTCTGATTTAGAATTCCATCACTCCCAAAATCATCATTTCATTCCATCATTATTAGCTTTCCGCTCAAGCATGGGGTTTATAGCGACTGGTAACTGTGTTCTTACGGAGTATGCAATAAAATTGAGATAAACAAAGCTTTCTGAATCGAATGGTATAAGTTTAAGGTAGAAGCTCATGGCTGATAGGGTTGCTAGAAACATCGTGAGATGTTCCTGTTCAATCAAATCGAAAGTACATCGAGGTGATAGCTGACAGCTTCAATATATTGTGCTCAATTAACTACCTAAAAAATTTATGCGATCTAAAGTGAGGACTAAGCTTAAGATTATTTACCCATGTGTGTAAGTGATTTTCACAAAGTCT
This sequence comes from Rutidosis leptorrhynchoides, assembly GCF_046630445.1. NCBI lineage: Eukaryota > Viridiplantae > Streptophyta > Magnoliopsida > Asterales > Asteraceae > Rutidosis > Rutidosis leptorrhynchoides. The sequence continues at coordinate 216,856,189 of NC_092335.1, forward strand.
GGGAGGAAAGTCTGATAAGTTTATTGATTTTCAAAGACTAAAAGTGTAAGTGCTTGAAAATCTAAATTGGAACAAAAAGTTCTGAATGAATAAATTGAACAAGGTTATTAATTGCAAATCATAGTTTAGTTCTGATCCCAAGAAAAATGTTGATTAATTCATCTTCTCACAAAAATATGGTAGTCTACTATGTTAGCTGTATAGTTTGTTCTTGACGATTTAATATGTTTTCATACTTGTGATATACATTATGCTAGTTTATTGATTTAATTCATCATATGTATATGCCTGCATTTGTTTTCCATTGTTTACATTATAAAATGAAAAAGACAAAAAGATTCAGTGTGATTTTAATATTTTTGCATCTTTCATACTGTATATTGTTGCATATCATTTTGTGGTTACTTCATAAACTCTGTATGTGTGGACCAAGGGGAGTAAGCAAGTGTGTAAGTGTTAGTGGAAGAGATCCGTAAAATGAAAAGTTTATTAAGTCGGGTATTCACTTATTTGACTTAGGTTAAAATGCTTTTGGATCTGGAAAAGATGTGTAAAGTTGAGATTTTATGGACTAGTTTACATAAGTGAGTTGAATTGGTTGAGAATTAGCGTTAGAAGAAACGAGAATGAAAATCTAGTTTTAATGTTTTAATTGCAACCGGACGGTTACACAATGCAACCGCACGGTTACACCATGTAACCGCCCGGATAAGTGAAATTTAAGGGTTTTTGGAATTAAATTCTAACCGCACGGTTACATATTGCAAATGCACGGTTACGTGTTTTTAGGCCGGATACAACCCTGCAACCGCACGGTTGCAGGACGGGTATAAATACCCAGACTCAGAACCGTGGGTTGCTTGTGCTCTCATATGGTTAAGTGTTAAATTCATCTAAAATTGCAAAGTGTTAAGGGGAGCTTTTGATCTCGTTTTTCTGAATCTACTTGTGTTTCTCATCAATTTCATCTACTACAGGTTCTATTTCATCCATTAAATCTCTTGTTTTAATTAGTTTTTTTATTTTTTTGTTAAGATCAATATTGAGAGTGTTGATGTGTTTTAACTGAAATTGTTGTTTTAAACATGCTAATCGGAGGTATTAGATGCTATAACAATGATTTATTTGATGATCAATACTCGTTTTGGTGGATTTGGGTTTTGAAAACCCTAACAGTTTGGATGAATACAATCGCACGGTTGCACCCTACAACTGCACGGTTATGCGTGCAAACGAGTACTATTATGTGCATTCGCACGGTTTCACAACAAATTTAAAATCTAAACATGCATTGGTGCATCCGTATAAATTAGGACATACCCGTATGGTTACACTTGCAACCGTATCTGTTTTTATTGCAACCCTACGGGTACATGTCAGAAACCCTAATTTTGATTTTTAGCTGATAATTTTTGTGTTTGCGATATTATGGCTGTGTATTTCAGATATGTCTGGGACTCCCGTTTCAAGTGTTCTTACTGTCAGGGCAACCGGTTCAGGTTCTGGTCAGACACGTGCTGAAAAGAAGACTAAACCGAGAAGGGTGACAAAGTCTCGATCTTAGAAGGCTGCTGAGCATAACAATGAGTTGCAGGTTGGACCTAACAATAACACGATTGCAAACTTGTAATAAGATTGATACTTTAGCTGATTATCATGGGATTATGGAGTTTCTTGAGCGTTCTCGGATTTACACAGCTATCACTATTGATGTGCCAGCTTATGTGTCTCATCAACGTGAATTTTGGAAGAATGTTACTTTGTCCAAAGCTATGGATGGTGAACGAAGGATTGATGTGCTGAACAGTATGGTTCAGGGTAAGCCGATTGTTGTTACTGAGAGACATATCAGGAGACTTTTAAACTTCCCTGATAAGGTAGATATGAAAACAAGGTTGAATTTGGGACTTGTCAAAGGCTGTTTCCAGAGATGTAAGTATTCTGGGGATTTGACTAAGTCAAAAGTGTTGAAGTCAGGTTTCTGTCCTACTTTCATGTATTTGGCTCATGTTATTGTTCACTATTTGAGTTCAAGAAGGGAAGGTCATGATGACTTAAACTTTGTGATGCAATCAATGATGGTGGCTTTAATTCTCAATCTTCCGTATAACTTCTCTGGAGTTATTTTTGATTACTTGATCGAGAACAGCAAGTTTAAATCTGATCCCTATCTGCTTTATCCTCGATTTCTTCAGCTAGTTATTAATTCTCAGCATACCGAGCTTATCAGGGAGGATAAGGATCTCATTAAGCTAAATGTTATGACCAATGAGTTGGTGAGGCGTATGATTTACTACAAGGGTAAAGTAGCACCACCAAACCGTCCTTTGTTTGGCCATCTAAAAAAGGCTGATTATGTTGCAAGGAACCCTAGAATGTGGAGAAATGAGGATAGTGATTCTGACAAAGAGGATATTATTCCTGATTTTGCAGAAATGGAAGATGAAGATGAGGTGGTTGAGACTGGTTCTCACTCAAGTTGAACAGCTGATGATCTCGAGAATTACAGCTTGGAAGATGAGGTTACCGAAGGTGGTGAGTTGTTGATGTCGTTAAAAAGGAAGGAAGTTCAGGTGGATGAACCTTGAGAAGACCAAAAAGAAAGAGAGGTCATGTGAGAAGGGTTGTTGATCCTTCAGGTGGGGGTTCAGCTACTAAAAGAGATAAGGCACCGTCTACTCAACGTGTTCAGGTGACTCCGGCACTACCTGCTCAACCTACTTAATAAGCTCTAACATCTCAAGTTGCTTCTATGCAGGAGGGTAGCTCGCTAGCTCTTGCAAATGCTAATCCGACATTTGTTACTCTTCAGGCTACTGTGCTAAACTTGGTTAAGGTTGATGAGATGACAAAGAAGGAAAAAGAGAAAAAGAAAAGGGTGAATGAGTTACAAGCTAAAGTGGACTCATTGACTTCTGAACTTGAGAAATCTCAGAAGGTAGCTGCTGATATAAACAGTTAACAGAAAAACAGGCTAAGAGGATCAGGCGGGTGGATAGTCGTGATCGAAAGTTTAAAAGAAATATAGAAGCTGATCCTCAAGATGGGTCAAATCGGTTAAAGATGGAGCACATTGATGATGATCTCTTTTCTACAGAAAGCGAATTTTCTTCAGACTCTTCATCTGAGGGGACTGAGAACGTAAGTCAGATACAGGAGTTACATTTTCCTAAACCTCTGTCTATTGATATTCATAAGTTAACATATTTTTTGGACCATCAAGGTACAGTGAATAGCTCGCTAGACTATGATGTGGAGGAGGGGGAAATTGTACATACTATGTCAGATGAAGAGGTAGCAAGAATGTTTGGTATTGAGGTAGATAAGTTGATTGCTGCTGAAAAGGATCCAAATACTGCTGGTACAAGTGAGAAGAGGCATTCAAGCGATGATAGTGCTGAAGAAGTTATAGTTGAGGATGCTTCGGATGATGAGAACGTTGATAAAAGTGTTGAGGAATATGACTTGCCTGAGTTTGCTGATCTTTTTAATCAACAAAGTGATGATGTTCTGAATAGGAAAGTGGATGAGAAGCGGACGGTTGAGGAAGGAGAGTCGTCTGGTGTGAACAAAGAGGGTGAGAATCTTGATACCATAAATAAACAGAAAAAACAAAGAATGGAGAGAGTATCAAAGATTGTGCACCAAAGCGTGGTTTAAGAAAGTACCGTTGGAACCAAAATACAAGTTATATTACGATCGAACGGGAAAGGTTACAGGAGGAAAGATTCTCAGTTGGGCATATTTGAAAGAGTTGATTGCTTTGATGTGCGTAGGGAGAATGGGGTAGATTATTTTAAACATGCTGTTGATATTAAAACACTACCATATTTTGAGATGATGGAATTGGCAAGATTAACACTGCTCTATCATGAAACTGACGGTTGGGGGCAGTGGATGCAGTTTAAGATCCGAAAAGAGTTCAAGTACGGCTGTTCTGTGTTAGAGCCGCAGTTCCCAAAAGTTTCTTATCGTACTGATCAATCAACTGGGAATATAGTTCGAGTGGTTAGGTATAAACGAGCAAAGACTATGAAGTTTGCACCGTTTCGTAAGATGCCACAGAATTTTGATGATCGGTTTCGTTGGTGGTATTATGATGGAAGAACAGAAGAAGCGGTGATTGTGTTGGATAATCCTAATGGTAGTTTGGACCATATCAGGATTATTGATCCGAGGTGGATTCGGAATTTAAGTAAGACTGATATCAAGGTGTTGAGGAAACATCCAATCTTTCATGAGTTGCCTAATACCGAGCAGGCGATTCAGCTTAACCGTGATGTTCGTACTTGTCATGCTTATGATATCCATGCTTAATGTTTGTCTGATGGTTTTAAATTTCATGAACTGTGAACTTGAACATTTTCTTTTGGATTTAGTTCGATTTGGTTGTAATAACTTGATTCTAACGTCTTAATTTTCATTTTATTGAATGTGTTGACTGTGTGTTTAGTTGTTTTTCAGGGAAAGTATATAATGTGATTTTAGATAATGAACTGGGTCCTAGGGGGAGTTTGTTGGTGCATAATTAGTCCCCGAGTTCATTATGATCATGTTAATAAGCTTAATCGTTTAATTTTCTCTGCTGGTATGCAACCGCACGGTTGTAGGATGCAACCGTATGGTTAGACAGGCAACTGCACGGTTGCAAGGTGCAACTGCACGGTTGCAACGTGCTGTGTATATTTAAAGGGGATTTCGGGTTCATTGTTAGGGTTACGTATTCTAACCTATACTACACGTACAATCCAATTCTCTGGTGTTCTATTATTCAATATAGTCGATCTTTAACATATCTAAGTCGATTTTATCATTAAGATCAAAAGTTTTCATTGAGTGTTGAGTATAAAACCCAATAACGAGATTTTCTGCACTCGTTATTGAATCTAAGATCGTTTAATCCTATTTACACAATCCTACAAAAAGAATACATACAAGTCTGACCCGAGTACCTCAAACCTAGAACCTAAAGGCAAAACGGACTTAACACAACAAGCTAGGATCTAATTGGTGCCCCAAAGGCCAACAAAACAAAAACATAAAGTCGAACCTTATACCAAAGACAAACCAAAGGAAAGCGATTCTCACACACGTATATTTAATTCATCCGCGCCTTTTATAGTAAAAAGACCACTATACCCTTAATACTAATTTACTTAAACTACCTCCAAGTATAAATGTTACCAACATTTAACAAATAAACAACGGAACTGATACGGTCTATTCGAGTCGACCGCGAACTCCTAGGATAAAGCCGATTCGAGATGGCGAGTCTCCAAAGAAAGTAAGATTAAGAAGAGACTTTTTGGACTTACCCAAATACTTTTTAATTCATCCCTTTTCATAAAACATAAGTTACATATTTATAGTGAAAATAAACAAACTACTTTTGCTAACTGACTACGTACCAAGGTTGGAGAATTCGGATCTCGGGGAGATCTCGTTTGGACTTTTTTAGGGAGATCTCGGCATCTCAGAATAATCTCGGAGAGATCTCGGACGTTGACTTACGTTGACTTTATAGTTTTTTTAATATAATTATACATAAAAACATAAATATATGTATATTTATATACGTTTTTACGAGATTTTACAAAAATATCCGAGAAGTGCGCGAGAAAATCTTAGAAATTACGAATTTTACAAGAAAATCTTACAAATTAGCAAGAAAATCCGATACATCATGGCTTTGACTAAGTTTGACCACGTTGACCGAGAAATCTCAGGAGATGAACATCTTGTCTCGGTTGCCTTCTAAAAACGAGATCGCGGGGGAGATCTCGGGAGATTTACAGCACTGCTACGTACTAAACTACTAAACTGCTATCAACTACTACTATCAATATTAAGGAGATCATGGGTAACATAATTCATGCTGTGATGACCCATCCTAAACCATTCGGACGGAGTCCATATCGATTATAAACGATTCACAACAGTTGATTATATCGCGAGGTACTTGACCTCTATATGATACATTTTACAAACATCGCATTCGTTTTTGAAAAGACAATCTTTAATTACATCGAAAGTTGACGGCATGCATACCATTTCATAAAATATCTATCTATAATTGACTTAATAATAATCTTGATGAACTCAACGACTCGAATGCAACGTCTTTTGAAATATGCCATGAATGACTCTAAGTAATATCTTTAAAGTGAGCAAATGCACAGCGGAAGATTTCTTTAATACCTGAGAATAAACATGCTATAAAGTGTCAACCAAAAGGTTGGTGAGTTCATTAGTTTAACATAAATAATCATTTCCATCATTTTAATAGACCACAAGGTTTTCATTTCTCATAAACATATGTCCCATGCATAGAGACAAAAATAATCATTCATATGGATTGAACACCTGGTAACCGACATTAACTAGATGCATATAGAATATCCCCTATCATTCCGGGAAATCCTTCGGACATGATATAAACAAAACGAAGTACTAAAGCATCCGGTACTTTGGATGGGGTTCGTCGGGCCCATAGATCTATCTTTAGGATTCGCGTCAATTAGGGTGTCTGTTCCCTAATTCTTAGATTACCAGACTTAATAAAAAGGGGCATATTCGATTTCGATAATTCAACCATATAATGTAGTTTCAATTACTTGTGTCTATTTCGTAAAGTATTTATAAAAGCAGCGCATGTATTCTCAGTCCCAAAAATATATATTGCAAAAGCATTTAAAAGGAGAGTAATGAAACTCACAATACTGTATTTTGTAGTAAAAATACATATGACGACTTTGAACAATGCAGGGTTGTCCTCGGATTCACGAATCTATACCATTCGTATATATATATCAAAACATGAAATCGTAACAGAACGAATTTATTTATTATATCTTTAATTTGTATATTTAGTTTATGTATATATATTTAAAATGGTTAATCTTCATATAGTTATATTAGTATATCTATTTTATGTACGTACTTGTTTAGATGTTATATTTAAAAATCGATAGTTTTTGTTATTTGTATGTATTTATGTAACTAATATTAATAGGTTTGATATATATATATATTTATGCGAAATTATAATATAATTTTAGTATATACAATAAGTATATTTTATGTATAAAATATTTATCTATTTTAAAAAGGTAGTTTTTAGTATTAATAAAGATGACATTAATAATCCTATTACTTCAAAATAATACTTATTTTGATAATAAAATTTATAACAAACTTATTATTGATGGTAATCTTAATAAAATACTTTTATTAATGATAACTATAATATTCATAACCTTTAATGATAATAATAATAACATTAGTAATACTTTATAATTATGATTGTGATATTAATTAATACTAATAATAATAATTACTATACTAATAATAATTATAATACTTACAATAACAATAATAATAAGAATCACAATAATAATAATAATAATAATTAATATTAATAAGGAGACTACCTCACAATGAAAGAGTCCCAAAAAAAATATACAGCTGCCCTCGCCCGGGATCGAACCCACGACCCCTCGAATACTCACAAACACATCAAACCAGTCATGCTATTCTGTTTTTCTGGTTAAATAAGAAACTCAGTAATATTTAATCCCTCTTTCTTTCTGGCTTCTTTTCTCCTCTTCTTCTTCACAGGTTCAAACGAACAGAATCAAACCTAGACTCGTAACAGCTTATTCTAAATGGGTTTAAGACTTTTAAACAAAATGTAATCAACTTATATAAATCTTTGAATTACTTGAAACGTAAAAAAAATAATAAAAAAAAATAAAGAAACGCTGCTGACCTGCTGCTGCTGCTTCACGGTTTTAAAAAAAAAAAATTGATTTTGAGATTATGGTTGTTTTGGCTTATGATTCCTACACGAAATTGTTTGCAAATCACTCATAAAAACTATTGGAATCAATAATTGAACTTGAAATATAGCAGATAACTCAAATTTGATTGAAGATCAATCATTGACTTTTTTAAATCGAAACTTTGACTCGATAATTAAACTCAATAAGAAGAATTGGAATATAATCTTTTGCAGATAGTTTAAGTGAAACATTCCCAACAACTTTGCAATTATAGATTTTAAAATGGAACTTGAATTCGAGGTTTTTGCAAAAAAAAAGTATCAAGGACAGAGTTTACGTGATGTTCTTGACTTGTCTGATTAATTCCATTGCTATTAACTGTTAATTGTGGTTGTAAATGACTTTGAAGGTGTGAAGTTGAATGACTTTTGTTAAAAACACAGAGTAATTGTTATTTTATAAACAATTGGTAGCGACAAGATTTAAATCAATTTGGAACAAAAAAAAATACATAAGAATCGAGCTGTATGATTAACAAATTGGTACTATTCGATGTTGATGTGTAACTAAACGAGACAGAAACAAAAAAATAGAACAGTTGGATTGTGATGTAAAGCAAATTCTGATTCTTAACGATCTGTATGTACAATATTTTTATAGATATTATTAATAATTTAATAATTATAATTATATTAATAATAATTCAAATAATAATATTAATAATAATAATATTAATAATAATAAATAATAATACTGATTTCTCTATGTATATATATCTGTATATAATGCATATATATATATATATATATATATATATATATATATATATATATATATATATATATATATATATATATATATATATATATATCTTTGTATGTTATTTATATAAAGGAACATAATAATGTTAATTATATGTAGACATTAATATTTAATATTAATTTTATTAATAATAATGAAACTAATAATAATAACCGAATTGATAAATATAGTAATATCAATAATACTAATGATAATAACTAATGATGATTATAATTGTAAATATAATAATGATCATATTATTAATGATAATAATAAAAATGATAATTTTTAATAAGTTTAATAATAACAAATAAAATAGGAATGATAACAATAATATTATTAATAATGCTAATAATAATACTACTTTTAATAATAATCTTATTATTAATGATAATACTAATACTAATAATAATAATAATAATAATAATAATAATAATAATAATAATAATAATAATAATAATAATAATAATAATAATAATAATAATAATAATAATAATATTAATACAACAACTTATACATATCAAATTTCGTATGTACCTATGATGTTATACAAATATTAAGATTAATATTTACATTAATAATGAAAGTAATGATCATAATATTAATATAACATTTATACTTTAACTTGTATTTTTCCTATAATATATTAACCTTACATCTTTAACTTCAAATGTTTAAATTATATTTTATTGCTTCAAATAATTATATGTTCTTACATTTATATATATATTATATAGATTCATAATTATATTATATATCTATTTATATATGTTTATTGTAACAGTAACTTAATTACTTTGTTTATTATCTTACATTATTAATTCTAATTGATTAATGTATACTTATTAATTTAAATTATTATATATATATATATATATATATATATATATATATATATATATATATATATATATATATATATATATTAATTATTTACCCATTGGTTCGTGAATCATCGAGAATGGTCACAGGTTAATTGAATATATGAAACAGTTCAAAATTTTTGAGATCCTATCTTACAGACTTTTCTTATCGTGTCGGAAACATATAAAGATTAAAGTTTAAATTTGGTCGGAAATTTCCTGGTCATCAAAGTACCTACCCGTTAAAGAAATTTCGTCCCGAAATTTGAGTGAGGTGGTCATGGCTAACAATAAAAATGTTTTCATGACGAATATGAGTTGATAAATAGAGTTTTATCATTATTGATTAATATAGATAAAACAATTCGATTTTTGTGAAGCGTACGAGGGAAGCTGTCACAAAAGAGTGAAGTGAATAAATGCAGATTCGTCTTGTCTGGTGACATAGTCATGGTTGATTTTAGAAAATAAGGTGCGTCTTAACTTTTGACGTTGTCTTGGTTGAATTCCGGAATTCAAGGGATTAAAGAAAATCTTCGAAATCTAAAAGATTTGATTCTTCGGGATTTAAGGAAATTAGGATCTCTATAATTAAATATGGTGATCTGCCTCGATTTCTCCGTCTGATATTTCCGTTATAACTTTAACTCTTCCCGTTCAATAATTTTCACCATTTCTATACTTTCTTTCATGGTTCCTACATCCACAAGATTGTAGAAATGCTTAATCCAGTTCTGATCCTTGTCCTTATCCTAACTATTGCAACAATCATTCTCCTTTTCCAACTTCCACCGGAGGAATCTGTTTTCTTTTACTTCGCCCTTGGGGTTATAGTGTTTTTAATTCTCCCGTGTCTTTATGTTGCGATAAACATTGATATACATGGTTTGTAATTTATGTGTTGTTATCGGGCCTTATATTCTCCCTTATATTCTGAAGTCCCTTCTTCTGTTTTCCATAATCATTGTCATCCCCAGTTAATGCTCTCTTTTATTTACTGCGATTTATACCCCTATTTCTATTTCGCAGCTTTGTCCCTTCGTTTCTTCTTCTTGCGATTAAACACCGCTTGTAATGGTTCAGAAGTCACAGATATAAACTTCGGAATGAACATTGTTAATGTTCTAAGAAGGAAATCGTAATGGCACGATTTGATTTGTCAAATTACCAGAATCACTGAGAATAGAACTATCAAGAATATATTTTCTTGATATGTTCGGAGGTGAAGTAGAATGAACGAGTCGTGTAACATGGCACATGATGACGTTATGATTCTGTGAATCATCACGTTCCATTAGAAACTCAGCATGACTTACTGTAATATAATCACGTTGATCAAGTGTCATTATATTATACTAACTCATGCATCAATTCCCAACACTACTTCAAAAACATTCATAATTTAAACTCGAATTTTAAAGAATTTTAGAAACTAAAGTAGTTTCCTTTATGATGTAATATAGATAGCACGAAGAGATAAATAATTTCGGACGAGAATATTTATGAAAATATCTTCAGAAATATCGAAGATATTTATGATGATATTTTAGAATTTCTAAGTTCGATGATTGATGAAGAAAGATTTTTCACAAGATTTTAACATGGGTACGGAGTAAGATATTCGTTGAAGGTTTCATCGGATCCAGAATTACTTGAGTTCTTTGAATATATGGTATGGTCCTTGTACTTGTCCTTGGTCTCCTTCGTAGTTAGCTCAATCCATTTTCCAGTTCCAACTTTTCTGAGCTTTTCCAACATACTATTCTTTATCATCAAACTTTCGATGATTAAGGTCGTTTACGGTTGTCTATGGTTTCTGCTGCTTCATTCAGCTTTTTCAACATTCAGAGTATTGATTTGTGACTGAGTGCTTTTCAGAATTTCAGAATGAGAGATCATAATTCTAAGAGATAAATGTCATACCATATAACTGTTGATGTAGATATGTTGTGAGTTTTCAAAGTACTGATTGCTGATTCCCGGAAATTGTTATGGCAGTTCTCGTTACAAGATGCGGATGAGTATATGATAGGGTTTCAATGAATAAATATAATGATTTGTCAGAGAGATTTGAGCCAAGGAGCAACGAGGTTGCTGGTACGTCTGCTGGTAATATAGTGGAATATAAAAGAATTCTCCGGTATCAAAAGGGTAATCGTATATATCAGGATTATAGTAAGGCTACTTCGAATGAAAAGTCGAAGTTGACTTGCTGGAGCTGTGACAAAATTGGCTACTTTGAAAAGAACTGCAAAGTTATTTTGGGTAATAATAACACTAAAGGAATTAGCACAGCTATGTGCTAAACGTTTACTCAGTTTCCGAAAGTTTTTTAGGTGCATAACTATATGCATAAATCTTTTCTTCTGTAGATGAAATGCGGTTGGTTCATCCTCTCGATTGAAGTGTTTTTAAGAATTATGAAATGTTTGAACGCAGATTGGAATCGTCAAGATACAAATGAGGTTTAAGATGAAATCAAGTGGCAAAATTGAGGAAATGTTTAGTTTCATATGTTATAATCAATATTTTAATTCATTTTATTTGTCCAATATTATTAGTCCACAGTCGATAGTCCACAGTTAACAGTCCAGTAATTCATATATAGTTTAATATATTATATTCGAATTAATTAATACGTGTCGTGACACGTATACGTCTCAGACTCGATCACAACTCAAACTTTATATATTATTGTAGAATCAACCTCAACCCTGTATAGCTAACCCCAACATTACTGCATATAGAGTGTCTATGATTATTCCAAATAATATATATAGATGCGTCGATATGATATGTCAAAACCTTGTATACGTGTCCCGATATTTAAATGCGTAAAATAAATAAAGAAATTAAATAACGATAAATAAAGTGCGTAAAGTAAATAACAGAAATTAAATGACGATAAATAAAATTGCGAGAATTAAAATTGCGATAAAATAAATTGCGATAATTAAATGTACAATAAGGAATTAACAGTTAGCTAGGAACAGTTAGCTAGGATTTTGTTAGCGTGGATTCTTAATAAAATTTCTCATAGTTAATTTGTTTGTTTCTAACAAATTTTATTTTGTCCAATGTTTTCTTCATTATGCCACTTGTCGGATTCTGATAGGTCAAAATTCAAATATGAAATTGAATGAAAATGGTTATTCTTTGGTGAACGGATACGTATATCGGTGGATGTAAGTAGGATAGTAAATGACTGTTGAATCAGATTCGAAGAATGTACAGTGTAACTTATTAATGTGAAATCTAAATATTCCTCGGGTATTACCTACTCGTTAAAATATTTTCACCATTAACAGTTTGTACAAAAGAATTTTTTATTACAACTTTATGAAAACATATATACATATATATTTTCTTCAGATGTAATCATGGATTTTAATGAATCAATATGATATTAAACTCATTTGATTTACCGTTTAAAACAAGAATATATAATCTCTAAAACATTAGAGATTACATAATCGCCATGTCGAACGAAAATAAATGATGTAGTACGATTTGCAGATGGATGATTATGCTCGAGGTACAGAATGAGATGTTGAGGCTTGTGTTGTTGTGGTTTGTATTGTTGCTGGTGGTACTGTTGATGCCGTTGATGTTGATGAAGCTGGTACGTTTTGCATCAATATCTCCAAATTTATTTTTTGAGCGCGAAGTTTGTTGACTTCTTCTATTATTCCGGGGTGATTTTCGGTTGGAACGAGCGAATGAATAAGGTTTAGAATTTTAGATAGAATATAATCTTGGCAAGATATTCAGAAAAAGAGAGAGAAAATAGTATTACGAACAGGTTCGCCGGTAAGTGCTTCAGGTTCATTGCCAAGAGGTAAATTCGGTTGGTGGAAGGGATCGCCTTCTTCGCGTCTCCATTGATTAAGTTGACTACGAACCCATCAAATGAATTGAGGATGGCTGATTGATTGATTCATTCTGGTGACACCGCTTTCGGAGCTTAGGTGAATATCCATGTCGGAATAGTTGTCGGAATAACTATCGGAATAGCTATCGAAATCTAAGGGACTCGAACTGGTTGAGGGATTCATCTCGTACGATTAGATGAAGGATTTTTGTTAAGAAGTAGATTATAGGATGTAGATTAGTACCCTGCAATACGTAATTTACATATGCATATATAATACTAAAATCCCATAAGTTACGGAGGAATCTACGGAAGCTGTCAGGCAAAGGTAACAATAACAGATACGCTAAGATATGAATTTATCTATACACTGTCTATGCAATAGAGGCAGTAAGACATGTCTAGACTTTAAGGATGATAAGCAAATAATTTTCGACACTAAATGATAAGCAAAACTTTTGACATGTAGAAACGGTCGAAGTCCAGACTTACTAATGCATCTTAACGACTATATATTAGACACACTAATGCAAGACCTGGTTCGCTAAGACCACCGCTCTGATACCAACTGTGATGACCCGTCCTAAACCATCCGGACGGAGTCCATATCAATTATAAACGATTCACAACAGTTGATTACATCGCGAGGTACTTGACCTCTATATGATACATTTTACAAACATCGCATTCGTTTTTGAAAAGACAATCTTTAATTACATCGAAAGTTGACGGCATGCATACCATTTCATAAAATATCTATCTATAATTGACTTAATAATAATCTTGATGAACTCAACGACTCGAATGCAACGTCTTTTGAAATATGCCATGAATGACTCTAAGTAATATCTTTAAAGTGAGCAAATGCACAGCGGAAGATTTCTTTAATACCTGAGAATAAACATGCTATAAAGTGTCAACCAAAAGGTTGGTGAGTTCATTAGTTTAACATAAATAATCATTTCCATCATTTTAATAGACCACAAGGTTTTCATTTCTCATAAACATATGTCCCATGCATAGAGACAAAAATAATCATTCATATGGATTGAACACCTGGTAACCGACATTAACTAGATGCATATAGAATATCCCCTATCATTCCGGGAAACCCTTCGGACATGATATAAACAAAACGAAGTACTAAAGCATCCGGTACTTTGGATGGGGTTCGTCGGGCCCATAGATCTATCTTTAAGATTCGCGTCAATTAGGGTGTCTGTTCCCTAATTCTTAGATTACCAGACTTAATAAAAAGGGGCATATTCGATTTTGATAATTCAACCATATAATGTAGTTTCAATTACTTGTGTCTATTTCGTAAAGTATTTATAAAAGCAGCGCATGTATTCTCAGTCCCAAAAATATATATTGCAAAAGCATTTAAAAGGAGAGTAATGAAACTCACAATACTGTATTTTGTAGTAAAAATACATATGACGACTTTGAACAATGCAGGGTTGGCCTCGGATTCACGAATCTATACCATTCGTATATATATATCAAAACATGAAATCGTAACAGAACGAATTTATTTATTATATCTTTAATTTGTATATTTAGTTTATGTATATATATTTAAAATGGTTAATCTTCATATAGTTATATTAGTATATCTATTTTATGTACGTACTTGTTTAGATGTTATATTTAAAAATCGATAGTTTTTGTTATTTGTATGTATTTATGTAACTAAAATTAATAGGTTTGATATATATATATATATATATATATATATATATATATATATATATATATATATATATATATATATATATATATATATATATATATATATATATATATATATATATATATTTATGCGAAATTATAATATAATTTTAGTATATACAATAAGTATATTTTATGTATAAAATATTTATCTGTTTTAAAAAGGTAGTTTTTAGTATTAATAAAGATGGCATTAATAATCCTATTACTTCAAAATAATACTTATTTTGATAATAAAATTTATAACAAACTTATTATTGATGGTAATCTTAATAAAATACTTTTATTAATGATAACTATAATATTCATAACCTTTAATGATAATAATAATAACATTAGTAATACTTTATAATTATGATTGTGATATTAATTAATACTAATAATAATAATTACTATACTAATAATAATTATAATACTTACAATAACAATAATAATAAGAATCACAATAATAATAATAATAATAATTAATATTAATAAGGAGACTACCTCACAATGAAAGAGTCCCAAAAAAAAATATACAGCTGCCCTCGCCCGGGATCGAACCCACGACCCTCGAATACTCACAAACACATCAAATCAGTCACGCTATTCTGTTTTTCTGGTTAAATAAGAAACTCAGTAATATTTAATCCCTCTTTCTTTCTGGCTTCTTTTCTCCTCTTCTTCTTCACAGGTTCAAACGAACAGAATCAAACCTAGACTCGTAACAGCTTATTCTAAATGGGTTTAAGACTTTTAAACAAAATGTAATCAACTTATATAAATCTTTGAATTACTTGAAACGTAAAAAAAATAATAAAAAAAATAAAGAAACGCTGATGACCTGCTGCTGCTGCTTCACGGTTTTAAAAAAAAATAATTGATTTTGAGATTAAGGCTGTTTTGGCTTATGATTCCTACATGAATTTGTTTGCAAATCACTCATAAAAACTATTGGAATCAATAATTGAACTTTAAATATAGCAGATAACTCAAATTTGATTGAAGATCAATCGTTGACTTTTTTAAATCGAAACTTTGACTCGATAATTAAAACTCAATAAGAAGAATTGGAATATAATCTTCTGCAGATAGTTTAAGTGAAACATTCCCAACAACTTTGCAATTATAGATTTTAAAATGGAACTTGAATTCGAGGTTTTTGCAAAAAAAGTATCAAGGACAGAGTTTACGTGATGTTCTTGACTTGTCTGATTAATTCCATTGCTATTAAATGTTAATTGTAGTTATAAATGACTTTGAAGGTGTGAAGTTGAATGACTTTTGTTAAAAACACAGAGTAATTGTTGTTTTATAAACAATTGGTAGCGACAAGATTTAAATCAATTTGGAACAAAAAAAAATACATAAGAATCGAGCTGTATGATTAACAAATTGGTACTATTCGATGTTGATGTGTAACTAAACGAGACAGAAACAAAAAAATAGAACAGTTGGATTGTGATGTAAAGCAAATTCTGATTCTTAACGATCTGTATGTACAATATTTTTATAGATATTATTAATAATTTAATAATTATAATTATATTAATAATAATTCTAATAATAATATTAATAATAATAAATAATAATACTGATTTCTCTATGTATATATATCTATATATAACGCATATATATATATATATATATATATATATATATATATATATATATATATATATATATATATATATATATATATATATATATATATATATATATATATATATATATATATATATATATATATATATCTTTGTATGTTATTTATATAAAGGAACATAATAATGTTAATTATATGTAGACATTAATATTTAAAATTAATTTTATTAATAATAATGAAACTAATAATAATAACCGAATTGATAAATATAGTAATATCAATAATACTAATGATAATAACTAATGATGATTATAATTGTAAATATAATAATGATCATATTATTAATGATAATAATAAAAAATGATAATTTTAGTAAGTTTAATAATAACAATCAAAATAGGAATGATAACAATAATATTATTAATAATGCTAATAATAATACTACTTTTAATAATAATCTTATTATTAATGATAATACTAATAATAATAATAATAATAATAATAATAATAATAATAATAATAATAATAATAATAATAATAATAATAATAATAATAATAATAATAATAATAATAATAATAAAAACTTATACATATCAAATTTTGTATGTACCTATGATGTTATACAAATATTAAGATTAATATTTACATTAATAATGAAAGTAATGATCATAATATTAATATAACATTTATACTTTAACTTGTATTTTTCCTATAATATATTAACCTTACATCTTTAATTTCAAATGTTTAAATTATATTTTATTGCTTCAAATAATTATATGTTCTTACATTTATATATATATTATATAGATTCATAATTATATTATATATCTATTTATATATGTTTATTGTAACAGTAACTTAATTACTTTGTTTATTATCTTACATTATTAATTCTAATTGATTAATGTATACTTATTAATTTATATTGTTATATATATATATATATATATATATATATATATATATATATATATATACACTTAATTATTTACCCATTGGTTCGTGAATCGTCGAGAATAGTCACAGGTTAATTGAATATATGAAACAGTTCAAAATTTTTGAGATCCTATATTACAGACTTTTCTTATCGTATCGGAAACATATAAAGATTAAAGTTTAAATTTGGTCGGAAATTTCCGGGTCATCACACATGCAACATGGGCATGTCTCAATACACGTACCACACTACACCTCCTGTAACATTAATTATTTGCTACTAAGTTAATTTAACTGCAACAAGTTAACAGCTTGACTACTTCAAGGATGAGCCACTTGTTCAAACCCATGTGCACGTATCAATACCCACCCGTTGAAATCAACCTTGTCCTCAAGGTTGGAGATATCTTCCATGGTAGTTTCGGGAGTGATCGTAAGAACTGGCACCAACGCTCAACCAACAACCATTGCTTATCGTGGAACCGCCAAATCATTAAAATCTTCCACGGTGGTTCAAGTTCGGTTGGAAGAACCACAAACTTTGGTGGCATGTGTTTTTGACTGGGATAAAACAAAAGTGTGCAATGCCTAGAGGTGTGAGTACCGACAATAAAAAGGAAGGATGTAACCCGTGATTTAAGGATATTGTGCATGGACCCTGAGTTAATATGGATGTTGACCGGGTGACTCGTGATGTGGCCCTTCACACAAGGGGACTGTGGCAGAATTTTGTAGTGCAAAGCGGCAGGGGATGGAGTTGCGAATTTGGTAAGCAGGTTGTCGGTGTTGGTGTTCATGTGTGTGGTTGCGACAGGTGGTGGGAGGGGTGTGTTGACAGGAAGGTTAAACTCACGGGGTTGATTGGACGGTTCAATGGTGTCCGGTTTGGTGATTATGGTCGCGAGCGTGGTGACGGTGGTGGTGGTAGGAGTGTCGATTTCTAGATGGTATCCCGTGGTGGTGGTAAATTGGATGCCTAGGTATTTACAGATAGTTGCAAGGTGACGATTGATTGTGGCATTTTGGTGGGTAATAATTTCCGCTAGGGTGTCGAATTTTGCGTTGAGTTCGTTCATGCTGTCAACGAGGGCGGAAAGCGACTCCTCAACGGTGGGGGTGGATTTTCGAGGAGGTAAGGTGATCAATGAAAGCACCATTGATACGGTCTATTCGAGTCGACCGTGAACTCATAGGATAAAGCCGATTCGAGATGGCGAGTCTCCAAAGAAAGTAAGATTAAGAAGAAACTTTTTGGACTTAACCAAATACTTTTTCATTCCTCCCTTTTCATAAAACATAAGTTACATATTTATAGTGAAAATAAACAAACTACTTTTGTTAACTGACTACGTACTAAACTACTAAACTGCTATCAACTACTACTATCAACATTAAGGAGATCATGGGTAACATAATTCATGCAACATGGGCATGTCTCAATACACGTACCACACTACACCTCCTGTAATATTAATTATTTGCTACTAAGTTAATTTAACTACAACAAGTTAACAGCTTGACTACTTCAAGGATGAGCCACTTGTTTAAACCCATGTGCACGTATCAGGAACATACCTGATCTTCCCCATCTTGTATGATTTATACACACACAAAACTAGATTAAAGAACACATTTCAGAAATAAAATAAAAGAAGAAAATTAATCCCATACTGACGTAAACCACAAACATATACATAAATATTACATTTATTTTTTTTTTAACGACCAAACTCTATAAAAAAATAAAACTCCCAAACCAGCGAGAAGCTAGAGGGAATTACAATTGGTTACAAAATCAAGAAATCATAAAATTAACATTTTTTCCTCTATTACATATGCATATACATTAACTATTACATATAAAAATGAGAGTAGATCCAGAAACAAATTAATTCCTTTTATACAAAAACATCATTAGGTTTAATCTCCTTATAACCGAATCCAAACTAAAACAATTCCAATCACCAATTCCTTGAATTAGATCGAAATGATTTTGAATTCAATTCAATAAATGTGATATAACAACCCTCACTTTTCCCTTCTTAAAATACCAAGTTGTCCTTAGGGTTTCAATGTCATATTCTGTGTATTATCATTAGGGTTGTTAATCAGACATAATAAGTGCCCGAGTAATTAAATGCTCTGTAAATTAATGCTTGTAATTAATAACCTGAAACCTCAACCTCATATATTAATTAAAACCCTAATCTTACAAACCCTAACCCTAATACTAAATTAATAGAATATACTACATGTATTAAATAAATTATGACCTTATATAACCTTTAATACAAACTAATTGAAACCATATTAAAAATTAATAAAGGTTAGGGGCTAATAATTAAATAAAATGTATTTTAATTAAATGTAACCTTAATAATAAATAAATAAATAAAATATATATATATATATATATATATATATATATATATATATATATATATATATATATATATATATATATATATATATATATATATATATATATATATATATATATATATATAAATACATAAATAAATAAAAATTTTGATTATAAAAAAAATATAGATAAGCATATAAATGTATAAATTTCGGCTAGGATAAAAAAAATGGGGAAATAAACTTAATCACTAAGCTAACCACTAATCCTAATCTAAACCTAAATCTAGTCCTTGATCACCAAGTTTCCTAAAAACCTAGTTTGATCACAACTCTTGAAACTCAACTATAAAAAGTATCATGTATTCCCATATTTTTGCTTTCCAAAATAAACCCACAAAACCCCATTCTTAAAACTGCATTAGTCGATATAATTGTCCAGCCCTTTTCCCCTTTTTGGTCGACAGTTTCCCAGCTTCTTTCCCCTCTAATTTTGTCGACTAAATAGCCCACCATCCAGCCTTCATAATCGACCATCAAATAGCCTGCATCACCACCTATTATAGCCTTTCTTTCCTTCTTTTCAGGTGACTAAAACAGCTCCAAATTTGCTGCTGCATTCGACCTGAATAACCTCCACAAAACAGTCCTTTTTAATCGATAACCTGCTTCTGTTTTGTTGCTGCAAACACGTGATCAAAAAGCCTTCATCCTGCTTGTTCCTGCTGCAAATTCGTGACCCATAACAGCCCTCCAAGTCAAGTTTGTTGATGTGATTGCTGCTGAGATTCTTGCTGTTTCTGTCGAGTTTATCAGACCCAAACAGACCCCTTTCTGGGTCGTTTTTGCTGCTGCTACTAGGCAGCCTGTTTTCTCAATTCCTCATCACTAAATTCTTGATCTTAAACCCTAAGGTATAACTAATAAACCCTAGTTCATTCCTACATTAAATCTATTAAGTTATAGTTGTAAGTATTATAATAAAAGTTATGATTTTATGAGGTAACTAGAAAGAGTGAATAAAGATAATGAATATGAAGTATGATTTTGATCAAGTATTATAATAAACGGTTAATAAGATGATAATGAATCAAGTATGAATTATGATTTAATGTGAAGTTTAGGTTATGAATACGAATTGATTATGGCTAAAAAGATGATTAGTTATTATGATATAAAGTCATGATTTTATGTTAATAAGATACTAGGTTGAATTAGGTATGATCATGAAGTTAGTTAATGTTAGTTGAAGATTATGGCTAAGATTAAAAGATGGAGGTTAAACAAGAACACGTATTGTGTAATGGTAGTTATAATTTTATGTTAAAGATGTTATGGTAAAAAGGTTAAGTAGGTTTGATAAAAGTTGATTAATAAAATAATAATGGTTATGATCAAAGTAAAAATAAAATTAAAAGATGATAACAAGTATGATTATGGTTATTATGATTAGGGTTAAGGAATGTAACTAGTAATTATGTTGAAAAGATATGATTTTATGTATTGATTAGGTTAAGGATAAAAGTTTTGATGGTAAGATTAGTAATGTAGAAAATATAGATAAAGTTTATGAATTGATCATGGTGTACGTGCATGCATGCATGCATGCGTACGTATGTGCATGTATACACTGTATGTATATGTGTGTGTGTATATGTAAATATATGCATACGGGTATATGTATGTGTATATATGTATGTATATGTACGTGTGTATGTATATATGAATGTGAATTATGTAAAGTAAAAGTTAGTAAACTTAATAAAAATAAAAGTGATAAGTATATGTATATATACCATCTTACACTATTATATATAAGTAACACATACATCCACTATATATATATATATATATATATATATATATATATATATATATATATATCATATAGTTATGAATACATATAAAATAATAATAAAGAATATATGTATATGTATGTATCACATAGAAGTATATTTATAGATGTAACATATAATGATAGGTATATATATAAAGGTCAAATAATTAAAGATTAATAATACTATTATTAGTATAACCTATACACATACCTATATAGTAACACTTAATAACACTAAGTATATTATCATTAATATAAATTTATATTATCATTAATATAAATTTAGCTTTTCTCGGAAACGGTCACTGTTAATATAGTTTACTATATTAATAAACAAACTCTATGTCTATTAGACATTAACTAATCCAACATAATATCTCTAGGTTGAGATCTCCGTGTTCAACACTCCGATCATATAACTTGCGTGGAATATCTATCTGCTATTAAGGTGAACTTCATAGCCCCACTTTTTAACTGTTTCTATTACTTATTTTAAACTTTGGGGTGAGACACATGCTTCCTTTTAAACTGTTTTACGCTTAGACACGAGTACATGAAAACTTTATCTTGATTAGTTCAAACTGTGCTAACAAGCTTTGATTCATGCTAAATCCCTACCATAATATCGCTAATTGCTACGTATAAAGGCAAGCTTAGTTATTGTGAATAGTGCTATGGAGAGTGACGTCTCTATCCGGATGACCGTTGGTCAATGGATACATAATAATGATGCACGACACGAACGTGATGTGTTTAGGGTAACTTACGGTTAGTATCGATATCATATACACCAGCACTACTACCGAACTGATTAAACTCTATAACTAAATCTTGTGGTCTAAAAACTTGTTATAATTATTAAACCTATGTTGTTCACTCAACCATTTTTGGTTGACACTTTAAGCATGTTTTGTCTCAGGTGAAGATTTAAGATTATTTGCTATTTGGACTTTGCTGCTTTTGGAGTCCGCATATATATATATTCATATTATTGCATTAGAACCTTAAAGTATACAATTGTAATGACTTAGTACATTCCGCTGCTTTAGTGCATTGGTTATCAAACAAAATGTCTCATATAGAGTCGTTCTCATTTCTACATACTTGTGTTGTGATATTGTGAAGTCATATTTCCCCGGCCCAATTTGGGGGGTATGACAGAGTGGTATCAGAGCCAGGTTGTTATAGAGAACCAGGATTGCATTTTATGTGTGCCTTATGTGTTAGTTAGGTGCCTTAGCAATCTATAGGACTATAACCTTTCCTGCCTTAGCTTGAAGTGTAATCCCCATATCTTTGATTGCCTTACTATGCCCCCTTATACCCCTATCGTCATACCGTGCCTTAGAATCTAGTTAGTACTCCTTCTCTAGGATGTCTAGTCATCACCCAATCACCGTTTTGGACACCGAAGGATCCGACACTAAAGGATCTATCCGCACACCCAATTACTCACTTGTTTCACCATCATTATCACTAACTAACCCATACTACCTTTTCTTATCCATTGGTGTTGCTACCTAGTGCACCATAAACTCTTCAACTAATACTATTTTTGTGTATTGAAGATCAATGGCAACTCGTGGTGCTAACGCTCTTCCAAATGTCACTTTGACTCCCGCACAATTTCAACAACTGCTTGCTGTCGCCCAAGGCAACAATATTCAAGGAAACAACCAAGGAAAACCCACCTACATCATGCACCTACAAGGATTTTATGAACTGTAAGCCTCCATCCTTCAATGGGAATGAGGAAGCAGTTGAGCTAACTCATTGTTTCGAAAAACTCGAATCAATCTTTCGCATCTGTAACTGCGCTGAGGTCGACCGAGTGAAGTATGCCACCCATACACTAAGTGGTCTTGCTTTGACTTGGTGGAACGCTTATGCCCAAACTGTAGGGCTAGATGCTGCTAATGCTATTCCATGGGCTGTTGTGAAAAGAATGATGACGGATAAGTTTTGCCCAAGGAACCAAATTCAAAAGTTAGAGGTTGAGTTTTGGGAATTGAAGGTCATTGGTACCAATATTTAAGCTTATACCAACAGGTTTATAGATTTGGTTTCATTGTGCCCGGACATGGTGCCCACTGAATAAAAAAAGATTAAGCGATACATAGAAGGTCTCCCTGAGGAGATTCAAGGAAATGTTATTGCTGCTAGTAAAGAAACCTTAGATGCGGTGATACTTATGGCTCAAAACTTGATGATGGCTAAGATGAGAAAGGCCGCGGCTAATAAAAAAGCCGGGGCTAAGACTAGTGAAGGCAAAAGGAAGATTGAGCCTACTCCGGAATCAAACCATGGTTCGAATAAGAAGGTTGCTAAAAATTTAAGAGGAGGTTATTTAGGGAACCAACCTTATTGTAATCGTTGTGAGAAACACCATTCTGGGTGGTGCAAGGCTGAGTGCACTAAGTGTAAGAAGATTGGTCATATAGCCAAGACTTGTAGGGTTGCAGTTCCTTCGAACAATACACCTACAACAAAAGCCAACGCAGTCGTTCCTACATGTTATGCCTGTGGAGAAAAAGGGCATTATCGCAACCAGTGTCCAAAGAAAAAGGATAACACGGGAAATGCTAAAGGCCGAGCGTTTGTGATGACTGCCGAGGAAGCTCGGGATAATGAGGAAGAAGGGGAAGAGGCGCAATGAAGAGTTTTTGACAACTACAAGAGTCATTTAAATTTTCATAGTATTCTTTATGTTACCGTTTAGTACTTCTATAGTTTGGAAGGTTTCGTTAAGTTTTTGTAATACTCTAGTTATTTTCTTTTAATGAATGATGTCATTTTCTTTTCTTTCATTTTCCATTGAATTATTCACCTCGATGAAGATGCATATTGACTAGATGACATAGTAGTAACCTTATGGAGTGATAAAAGTATGATTTAGAATAATATAATGACACTTGATCAACCTCATTATATTATGATAAGTCATACAGAAATCCTAATGGATCATGATGGGAATAAGATTTGATCAACCTTAGGACCACTGTGTACCATTACATACTCCTTATCTCTACATTGTCAACTAAAAATATCAACCCTGGATATTATAAATCCTTTACTTGTAAACTATCCACGCCCGGTGCTGTACCTATTGCATAGGTATCATACCAATTAGTTCCATTCGAAATGAAGAAATCATCCAGCCAACTCCAAGAACTTTTGGAGAAAGGTTCCATTCGTCTTAGCTTGCCTTCGTAAGGAGCACCTGTACTATTTGTCAAAAAGAAAGATGGCACATTGGGAATGTGTATTGATTACCGAGAACTCAACAAGCTAACCATCAAAAATCATCATCTATTCATGCATATTGATGACCTGTTTGACTAACTGCAAGGATCTTATGAACCGTGTATGCAAAACTTATCTTGATAAATTCGTAACTGTTTTCCTTGATGACTTCTTAATCTATTCTAAGAGCGAGAAATAGGATGACCAACATCTGCAATTGATTCTAGAGCTCTTAAAGAAGGAACAACCGTAAGTCAAATTTTTCCAAGTGTGAACTTTGGCTACGAATCGTACAATTCTTTGGACATGTAGTTAATAATGAAGGAATACATGTCGATCCTATAAAAATCACCATTTATCAGAAGTTTTCAAGAACTAGTCATGGAGGAAGTCCATAAGACTAGATATTCTAATCACCTAGGCTCTTTTAGCTGAAATTTCATACAATATCAACTCTCACTCAAGTAGATCCCCACTGTAATTAAGTATAGACTTTGCTTTAACAAAACGTTGACCAAATGCTGATTTTTAGTCAACACTTCCTGTTAAATAAAGTTCATATATTTCACATCTCGAATCTTAAAAAGTGTCTTGTTGACGACATACTCGTTATTCCCTTTAATGATCTTCGCATTAAATGCATTTCATCTAAAAACCTATAGAAATTCTGGATTGTTGGGTTAAACGTTCGAAACAAAGCTTTATTCCTGTTGTTAAGATCTGTTGGAATTCACGAAGAGGCCCCGAGTATACCTGGGAACGTGAAGACCAGATGAAACGAAAATACCCACATCTATTCTCACCCGCTGATGCATTCGAGAAGTCTTCCTGAAACTTCGGGACGAAGTTTAAATTAACGGGGAGGTACTATAACAACCCTCACTTTTCCCTTCTGAAATTAGCAAGTTGTCCTTAGGGTTTCAATATCATATTCTGTGTATTATCATTAGGGTTGTTAATCAGACATAATAAGTGCCCGAGCAATTAAATGCTCTGTAAATTAATGCTTGTAATTAATAACCTGAAACCTCAACCTCATATATTAATTAAAACCCTAATCTTACAAACCCTAACCCTAATACTAAATTAATAGAATATACTACATGTATTAAATAAATTATGACCTTATATAACCTTTAATATAAACTAATTGAAACCAAATTAAAAATTAATAAAGGTTAGGGGCTAATAATTAAATAAAATGTATTTTAATTAAATGTAACCTTAATAATAAATAAATAAATAAAATATATATATATAATACATAAATAAATAAAAATTTTGATTATAAAAAAATATATATATAAGCATATAAATGTATAAATTTCGGCTAGGTTAAAAAAAATGGGGAAATAAACTTAATCACTAAGCTAACCACTAATCCTAATCTAAACCTAAATCTAGTCCTTGATCACCAAGTTTTCTAAAAACCTAGTTTGATCACAACTCTTGAAACTCAACTATAAAAAGTATCATGTATTGCCATATTTTTGCTTTCCAAAATAAACCCACAAAACCCCACTCTTAAAACTGCATTAGTTGATATAATTGTCCAGCCCTTTTCCCCTTTTTGGTCGACAGTTTCCCAGCTTCTTTCCCCTCTAATTTTGTCGACTAAACAGCCCACCATCCAGCCTTCATAATCGACCATCAAACAGCCTGCATCACCACCTGTTATAGCCTTTCTTTCCTTCTTTTCAGGCGACTAAAACAGCTCCAAATTTGCTGCTGCATTCGACCTGAATAACCTCCACAAAACAGTCTAATCGATAACCTGCTTCTGTTTTGTTGCTGCAAACAGGTGATCAAAAAGCCTTCATCCTGCTTGTTCCTGCTGCAAATTTGTGACCCATAACAGCCCTCCAAGTCGAGTTTGTTGCTGTGATTGCTGCTGAGAGTCTTGCTGTTTCTGTCGAGTTTATCAGACCCAAACAGACCCCTTTCTGGGTCGTTTTTGCTGCTGCTACTGGGCATTCTGTTTTCGCAATTCCTCATCACTAAATCCTTGATCTTAAACCCTAAGGTATAACTAATAAACCCTAGTTCATTCCTACATTAAATCTATTAAGTTATAGTTGTAAGTATTATAATAAAAGTTATGATTTTATGAGGTAACTAGAAAGAGTGAATAAAGATAATGAATATGAAGTATGATTTTGATCAAGTATTATAATAAACAGTTAATAAGATGATAATGAATCAAGTATGAATTATGATTTAATGTGAAGTTTAGGTTATGAATACGAATTGATTATGGCTAAAAAGATGATTAGTTATTATGATATAAAGTCATGATTTTATGTTAATAAGATACTAGGTTGAATTAGGTATGATCATGAAGTTAGTTAATGTTAGTTGAAGATTATGGCTAAGATTAAAAGATGGAGGTTAAACAAGAACACGTATTGTGTAATGGTAGAAGTTTAGGTTAATAAGACTAAGAATTTTGATGAAACTAGTTTATGATTTTGATAAGTTATAATTTTATGTTAAAGATGTTATGGTAAAAAGGTTAAGTAGGTTTGATAAAAGTTGATTAATAAAATAATAATGGTTATGATCAAAGTAAAAATAAAATTAAAAGATGATAACAAGTATGATTATGGTTATTATGATTAGGGTTAAGGAATGTAACTAGTAATTATGTTGAAAAGATATGATTTTATGTATTGATTAGGTTAAGGATAAAAGTTTTGATGGTAAGATTAGTAATGTAGAAAAGATAGATAAAGTTTATGAATTGATCATGGTGTACGTGCATGCGTGCATGCATGCATGCATGCGTACGTATGTGCATGTATACACTGTATGTATATATGTGTGTGTATATGTAAATATATACATACGGGTATATGTATGTGTATATATGTATGTATATGTACGTGTGTATGTATATATGAATGTGAATTATGTAAAGTAAAAGTTAGTAAACTTAATAAAAATAAAAGTGATAAGTATATGTATATATACCATCTTACACTATTATATATAAGTAACACATACAAATACTATATATATATATATATATATATATATATATATATCATATAGTTATGATTACATATAAAATAATAATAAAGAGTATATGTATATGTATGTATCACATAGAAGTATATTTATAGATGTAACATATAATGATAGGTATATATATAAAGGTCGAATAATTAAAGATTAATAATACTATTATTAGTATAACCTATACACATATCTATATAGTAACACTTAATAACACTAAGTATATTATCATTAATATAAATTTATATTATCATTAATATAAATTTAGCTTTTCTCGGAAACGGTCACTGTTAATATAGTTTACTATATTAATAAACAAACTCTATGTCTATTAGACATTAACTAATCCAACATAATATCTCTAGGTTGAGATCTCCGTGTTCAACACTCCGATCATATAACTTGCGTGTAATATCTATCTGCTATTAAGGTGAACTTCATAGCCCCACTTTTTAACTGTTTCTATTACTTATTTTAAACTTTGGGGTGAGACACATGCTTCCTTTTAAACTGTTTTACGCTTAGACACGAGTAGATGAAAACTTTATCTTGATTAGTTCAAACTGTGCTAACAAGCTTTGATTCATGCTAAATCCCTACCATGATATCGTTAATTGCTACGTATAAAGGCAAGCTTAGTTATTGTGAATAGCGCTATGGAGAGTGACGTCTCTATCCGGATGACCGTTGGTCAATGGATACATAATAATGATGCACGACACGAACGTGATGTGTTTAGGGTAACTTACAGTTAGTATCGATATCATATACTCCAGCACTACTACCGAACTGATTAAACTCTATAACTAAATCGTGTGGTCTAAAAACTTGTTATAATTATTAAACCTATGTTGTTCACTCAACCATTTTTGGTTGACACTTTAAGCATGTTTTGTCTCAGGTGAAGATTGCTAAAGATTATTTGCTATTTGGACTTTGCTGCTTTTGGAGTCCGCATATATATATTCATATTATTGCATTGGAACCTTAAAGTATACAATTGTAATGACTTAGTACATTCCGCTGCTTTAGTGCATTGGTTATCAAACAAAACGTCTCATATATAGTCATTCTCATTTCTACATACTTGTGTTGTGATATTGTGAAGTCATATTTCCCCGGCCCAATTTGGGGGTATGACATGTGAGTAATTAGGGCATTGAATAGAAACATAAACAAATGTTGTGTATATCTATATGTGAAACAATATGGATGTACGTAATTAAATTAAAATGAGATTATGGCTTTCATTTTACCCGCGATAGAGGTAGAGATTGCATAGGAGTTGTGTGGATACAAAGGGTAGGGTCGTAGGGGTAAAGGATTGACGAGAGTGATATAACAAAGGGTAACATATTGAAGTTAAAATAGGGGTATAATAGTCGCTTACTATTAGATGGTGTGTATAAACTAAAATATGGTGTGTGCGGATCACTTCATTAAACGAATAACAAACTAATGAACTACAATCTGGCTAAACCAAAAAATAATACTTTATCTGTCTCATTACAAATGTACACTTACTTTTTGCAACCAGTTCTAGAAAATCTCACTAACTTCATTTTTCACCAACCAAAAATCTACTCTCTCTATAATAACCTCTTTTGAATGATTGAAATACAAAATAAACACTTGAGATGGAACATCCCAAAATGAAAATGTTAATACTTGGTAAGACGGATGGAGAAAAAGAGAAAAAAACACATTCAATAATTAAAAGGTACTCCCTTGTCCCATACTAATTGTTTTTTTTTTTTTTTTTTGGTAAGAGGGGGTTACCCAGCGAATCTTTATTAAAAAAGAATAAAGAATGATTACAATGTAAAGAACAAACGACTATAGCAGAGTACTATAGCCTCTCAAGCAACCTACCTAATACAACTATTAGCTACATGAGCAACATGCTCTAAACAAACATAAAGATTAGAACACATTAACATATCTTCCAGTCTGACTTCAGCCTAAGCGTTTGAGGCGTCCTCTTCCATTTGATCGCCATGAGTTTCAAGCAGACAGTGGAGTAAATTGGCCACTAACTTCATCGCAAGACCTTCTCTTTTTCTTAAAAACTCTATTATTTCTTTCTTGCCACAAGAAATACACACTAGCCTCAAAAACAAGTTTGACAACAATGATTCTCGCTATGTTACCTTGGGCAAAAGGACTTACTAGCATTGTGAAATCTCTCCATGAGTCACAAAAAATCGGGAACTCCATAAGTTGTTTGGAGCATGACCATACACTATTCAAGAATGGGCAGTTGAAGAATAAATGATCGTGAGTGTCTAAGACCTGGTTACACAAAGAGCAGAGAAGCGGACCATTCGAATTAACTTCCCACTGATGAAGTTTATCTTGGGTTTTAAGCTTCTCCCCCATTAAAAGCCACATAACAAATGCATGTTTTGAAATACCTTGAGGATACCAAACTACCGAGTACCAAGGAACTTCAGGCGCTCGATTACACACAAATTCCCACACACCATGAACAGAGAATTCATTCAGGTTACCTGAACTATCCTTCCACATAACAATGTCATTATCATTAGTAAGGTGAGGAGGCTCCAAATAAGCAACTTGCGGAAATTGATTTACCCAGCTCATGGGCCAACGCCACTCATTATTAAGGACCATCTCTCTAACAGAACAATCCAATGAAAACCTATCTTGAGCAATCATGCGTGGAGTAATCACGTTGGACAGGAGGCCACTCGAACTCCATATATCATACCAAACAGAGGTATAAAGACCACTATGTATAACATGGTGAAAATGACCCTTTACCTCATCACGAACCATAAGGATCTTCCGCCAACTCCAACTAGAGTTACTCGGAGTGTCAACTACCCAAAAATTATGGTTACCTAGTTTATGTCTATGTATCCACTGGACCCATAATGAGTCCTTCCTTGATAAAATACACCATATATGAGTTGCAATAAGCGCCGAATTCCATTGTCGTAACACCTTAATTCCAAGGCCACCTTCTTGTTTTGGAAGACAAACATCCTTCCATTTAACTTTCTCTTTTCCTTTTTTTAATTCCTCTTGGCACCAAAGGAACCCTCTTATGAGAGCTTCAATATCATTAATAATAGCACATGGCAATATGAAAACTGATTGCCAATATACTTGCATAGAGGACAAAACCGACGTGATAAGTTGAAGTCTACCTGCAAAAGATAAAAATTTATTCTTCCAATTCTCAACTCGACTTCGCACACTATCCACAAGAATTTAACAATCACTATAGTGAAGCCGTTTAGTAACCAACGGGACGCCAAGGTACTTCATAGGAAGAACACCCTCTTCAAAAGGTAGCATCTGTAAGATTTGGAGCTTTAAATATTGCGGCACATTGGCGAAATACACTTTGCTTTTAGGCATGCTAGGGACCAACCCAGATACACTCTTAAAGTCCTCCATAGCTTCACTTATAACATTAACAGAAGGCATATCTGCATGGGAAAAAATAAACAAATTATCTGCAAAACATAGATTAATAATTGATTGATCTTCACATTTGGGATGATACTGAAACTCATATGACAACTCAGCCTTCGAACTCAGCAACAAAGTTAACACTTCCATAACAATGGTAAATAAATACGGAGATAGCGGATCACCTTGCCGAAGCCCGCGCTTTCCCTTAAAATATCCATGGAGTTCGCCATTAATATTAATTGAGAAAGATACCGTTGTGACACATTTCATGTTCCATCAAATCATAACTCTATGGAATCCAAATCGGTATAGAATACATTCAAAGAAATCCCAGTTGATCGTATCATAGGCCTTCTGAATATCAACCTTAAATGCACATCGGGGTGGGCCCTTTGGTAAATGATAGCCACGCATTAATTCCTGGGTTAAAAGTATATTATCAGAGATTCTTCGACCCGGGATAAATGCCGATTGATTAATACTTATAATATCATCAAGTCTATCCTTAATGCGATTAGTAATAATTTTACTAATGCATTTATATACGACTTTACAACAAGCTATAGGCCTATAATCAGTAACTTTACACGGAGATTCAACTTTAGGCACAAGAGTGAGAACCGTATGATTTAATTCCTTGAGAAGCTGGCTATTTTTAAAGAACTCTTGTATCGCAACAACAACCTCATCCCCAATAATATCCCATGTAGATTTGAAGAATTCAGCTGTGTATCCATCCGGGCCCGGAGACTTATTATTACCAATATCGAACATAGCATTTTTTGCTTCTTCTTTCGACACTGGACGGATCATAAAAACAGCCTTATCATGAGCAAGTGTATGCGTGAATAACTCAGCCCCCAAGTTTAATGTTTGCACTTCTGATGTATTGCCAAGAAAATTCATGTAATGAGTCACAAATTGGGTTGGGACATGATTACCCTCCACCGAATTACCAACTGCATCCTCAACAGAAGAAATATGACTTCTATGAATTTTAGCTTTGACTACTTTATGAAAGTAACTTGAGTTGCAGCCATTCAATTTTTACTTTTTGTTGCAAGAACCGTTCTTCGTCAATCAATGCTTTATTATATGCATGGAGGAGAGCACAATGATCCTCTCTTGCCTCAATCGAATACGGGTTATTATCAAGAAACAATTGTGCCTCTTCTAACTCTATCTTCAACTTATCCACTTTTAAGTGCAGGTTACCTTATTGTCTCATTATGTGGCGGATGGGTTTCTTAAGATCCCGTAGTTTCTTCACCACCTGGAACATAGAATGACCCACAAGCACTCTTCGCCATCCATTCATCACAATTTCATCAAACCCCTCTTTGTATGCAATGAAAATACTAAACTTAAACGGTTTTGGTCTCATAACAGATGCAGAGGGGATCTTTAAGATTGATGGACAGTGGTCAGATATACGATATGGAAGAAATACCGCATACGCATTTATATAGTCATTAATAAACACATCATTGGCCATGATCCTATCAATCTTTTTGTAACAACCCAACTTTGTTATACCAAAAACACGCTAAAAAAAAATTTCTGGGTCAGTACATCTGGACGGCGTCCAGATTCCTGGACGGCGTCCAGTACTGAAGACTTGGACGGTGTCCAAACAATTGGGACGGTGTCCCAATGAACTGTCAGGTTCTGATCTCGGGTTCCAAATTACACGAGCGGAAATCCCGCTTCCCGATACTTTCAAACGAAAACCTTTTCACAACATGTTATAATAAGTAAAACTAAAAGATTTCCATCATCAAAACAAGTTTTACAACACCGGGCCCACAATGTCCCGTTTTACGAATTTTGTTCAAAATACAAGTTTCGACCACAAGAGTTTAAATTCCAAACGACACCTAGAGCATGGTATTTGGGGTTAAACTACTCACATCTTGGCCGAACTTCCAAAAGCTAACCCAAAAGCATCCCCTATCAAAATAAGCGAGAGACCACTAATCCAACCGAATACCTTTGCCTTTGTCCAAGCCGGAGCCTAAAAAGGTAAACAACGAGAGGGTAAGCTAAAGCTTAGTGAGTGCAACAATTATACATACATATATATAACCCATCTACTTGCAATCGCACCCACCAAATACCTCTTACGAAAATATAACTCAATAGCATGCCGTCATACTCATAATGGTAACAACTCGTACACTAACACAACACCACATTAGCATATACTCAATACAATATATATATACATATATATATATATATATATCATGCTTATCCAACGTTCAACAACATAATATGGTTAACCATAACGCTATGGTGCTACCGGCACGTGGTTCACACCATACGCATTTGAGTCTCACTCTTTTATAGTGCTACTGGCACGTGGTTCACACTTTGGCGCTACCGGCACGTGGTTCACGCCTCATTTTATAGTGTTACCGGCACGTGGTTCACACTTGATGCTACCGGCACGTGGTTCACATCATGATTTTATAGTGCTACCGGCACGTGGTTCACACTTGATGCTACCGGCACGTGGTTCACATCATAATACCCGTCACACACATGTTATGGTACTACCGGCACGTGGTTCATACCATAACATTCACAAATAAATACGCCATATACATGTACGCATAATTATTCCACTCACCTTAACGTCTTCGATGAGATTATCAAGCTCGCAACCTTCAACGCGACGTACCTATAAGTTATGCATATAATCAATCATACAATCAAGTTGGTCAACCAACTTACTCACCATTATAGTGTCATTTTGACCCATGGTGCCAATTTCGACCCATTAGCACCTTTAACCCTAATCCTTAGGTCATCTTTGCTAAAACTCTAACACTAGAAAGTTTTGGGTCTTAAATCATTCATTAACACAAGGTTATCGCATTTACACACACACTTAGACAACTTAGGTCATCAAAGACCCATTTCAAGGTTCACACACCCATTTGGTCACCAAATACCCACTTACATCACATCTAGGTGTGCTAGTAGTTAACTAAACAATTTAAGACTCACAAGTACCAATTTACACATTGGAACCCTAGGTTAGTTACTGTTGAGTCTTCATAACTCAATCTTACCCAAGAACACCCAAAATTACCCAATATAGATATTATATTCATCTATGACCCAAACCCTAACCCTTAAACAACATAATATAAGGAAATTAGGTTTAGGACTTACCACCACTATCACAACGTAGCTAGGAAGTAGATGAACAACTTTAAAACACGCGCTTTGGCCCGAAACTAGCTTCTTCCTCTTTGGATTGAGCTTTCTCACACTAGAACCCTTTTCTCTCTCTAGAATTGAAGTGGAAGAGGATAAGGTAGATGAAGTTGGTGTAATGACACCCACCAACTGATCTCTAGGCCTTTAAGTCGTCCCCCAAGAGAAATTACCAAACTACCCCCTTTAAATATCTAAAAGTGGGACAGCTGGTCCACCAGTCCATCTGGACGGCGTCCAAATTGCTGGACGGCGTCCAGTCCTTCACACTTGGACGACGTCCCACCTCTTTGGACGGCATCCCAACCAACTAAGGAAAACTGGTTCTTACAACTCTCCCCCACTTGAACCGGATTGCGTCCTCGCAATCCAAACCGCATGACAAGAGGGAAGATACACCAACACAAACTCTTCGGGCTCCCAAGTGAACTCGGAACCTTTACTACGACGCCATTGAACTTTATAAGTTCTCACCTCTTTATTCCTCAACCGTTTGACCTTCTCATCGAGTATCGCAATTGGCTGCTCAACATACTCTAACTTGTTGTTTAGCTCAATTTCATCTAAAGGCATCCATGAAGAATCATCCGCAAGACACTTACGGAGATGGGAAACATGAAATGTATTATGGATCCCCGCAAGCTCTTCGGGTAATTCCAAATGGTACGCAACTTCACCAACACAAGCTAAAATATTAAATGGCCCAATAAACCGAGGAGCTAACTTTTCCCGTTTTTGAAACCGAATAATACCCTTCCATGGCGAAACCTTAAGCATCACCATGTCACCTTCTTGGAACTTAATCAATCGCTTACGTTTGTCGGCATACGACTTTTGTCTATCTTGAGCCGCTTTCAAGTGAGTTCGAATCATATCAATCTTGCTATTCGTCTCTAAAACCAAATCGGTACTCCCGATTTCTCTTTGACCCACTTCACCCTAATAAATCGGAGTTCGGCACCTTCGTCCATAAAGCATCTCGTAAGGCGGCATTGATGTTGTAGCGTGAGGGTACGAAATAGTATTATTTTTACTAGGAAATACTACAAAATATGACACAAGTTTTATTAATTTACGGATGGGATATACCTAAACTTTGCTACAACACTATAGGCAGTGTACCTAATCGTAGAGTAGTGTAGTTTTTAGTAAGTCCGGTTCGTTCCACAGGGAGCTAGTGATTACGTACTATATTTTTATAAAACTATATTTATGTAAATATATATATATATAAGTAGTAATATTATTATAAAAGGGGGGGTTTTTACCGTTTAATGACCGGTTTGTCGATTTTATATTTTTAAGCGTAAAGATAAATGACAATAATTAAAGTGCGTAAAATAAATAAATGACGATAAATAAAATAACAATAAATAAAATTGCGATAGAATATGAAATAAAAGGATTATGCTTATTTAAACTTCCGTAATCATGATGTTCGACGTGTTGATTTTAGTTTTATGCCCATGGGTTAATTGTCCTTTGTCCTGGATTATTTAATCTGTCCGTCTGGTTTTTGTCCATAACAGTCCATCAGTCATAAATATAAAGTGCGAGTGTCCTCGTCAAATTATTATTATACCCGAAGTTAAATATTCCAACTAATTGGGGATTCGAATTGTAACAAGGTTTTAATACTTTGTTTAATGAATACACCAGGTTATCGACTGCGTGTAAACCAAGGTTTTACTACTTTGTTAACAATTACACCAATTACCCTTGAATGTAATTTCACCCCTGTTTTAATTATTCTAGTGGCTATTAATCCATTCCCGTGTCCGGTTAAATGAACGATTATTCGTACATATAAATACCCCGCCCATCGTGCCCGATCGAGTGTATATGGTAATTTATAGGGACGCCCAATTGTAAATCTTTATATTAACATTAACAAACTATCATTTAGTTAAACAAATATAAAGCCCATTAATAGCCCATAGTCTAATTTCCACAAGTGTCGTTCTTTTGTCCAAACCTTAATTATGGTACAAAGCCCAATTACCCAATTTTAGTAATTAGCCCAACATCATGATTACTTCGTTTTAAATAAGCATAATAATAACTTAGCTACGAGACATTAAATTAAAAAGGAAGAACATAGCTTACAGTGGTGATTAATCGCGTAGCGTTACACGGACAGAGTTCCTACTTTAAAACCCGTAAAACATTTCTTACAATAACCCAATTATTATTAATCTTAAATTAAACTTAATATTATAAATATAAATATAAATTACATAAGAAAGAAAGAAGATTGGAAAAAGGTGTACATTTTCATTACTACGTGAATTCCATTTTATAGGCAAATGTTGATTTGAAATTTTCACTTATGACCCCTTAACTATGCTCAATTAACAACTTTTTATTATTTATTATTATTCTTATTATGAATTATTTAAATATTATATTATATTCTTGTGCATAGTTGACTTGTACTTTCAGCTCCGTTGCGTCGAGCGTTGATAGTTGGCTCGGGTACCGGTTTCGGATTTTTGAACGTCCTTTCGTATAATTTAATATCTTGTACTTTGCGTTTTGAAACTTGTACTCTTGTCATTTTTAGACGTTTCTCATCAATAAATTGAACCTTTTGAATTGTATCTTGTACATTTGAGCTTTTTGGACGTTTTGGTCTTTCAAATCTTCGTTTTTGTCTTTAAATCTTCATTTTCGAGCGATTTGCGTCTTTCGTCTTCGCACTTATTTATTTAACTATTACAACTAAAAATAAGGAAATTACATTTAAAAACTTTACATATTGGAACGATATTGCTACTAAATATATGTTCATTTGGAGCACTATCAAATATCCCCACACTTGAGCGTTGCTTGTCCTCAAGCAATACAGAACTTGAAATAAAAACATACATGAATCACTTTTTTATTCATCACACTTTGTACATCAGTGATTTTGATATAGCGGTATAAACAATGACAGTAATGATGGTTAAAGGTGGGTGTGTCATCCACAGTTGCCTTGGGTTTAGGACAACGACACTTGCAATCAAATAGCCGATTTACTTTCGGTTTCCAAAGCAAAGTGCACATTTGAAAGGCGGTTTACAGTCTCACATGACTATGAAAATGTAGATCCTTAAGGAAATTGGATCTTTATGAAAACATTTGATCTTTTGAAAATTCATTCTAGCTTTTACCCTAGATAAGTTTTCTGATTTGATCCATCGTCGGTGTTGCAAAATATATTTGTGGATCAATATTTTGGCTAAAACTTTTAGGTTCGTGTAATCCACTGCTATCCCGGTATCGGAAAGCACACATCCAGTTTACTTGTTCCGTATATTACCTTTCGGTAAACTACCGTCCGGTTGTAAAGGAAAGCGATGAACAAGAAACTGTTAAGGCAATGTCCCGTGACATGCAGATGATTATGGTCTTATTAACGTGTCGGATGCTAGAACTATCCTTGGTAGGAGCGATAGTAAAGATCATCCTATAATTTTTCGGTCTGGCACAAGGTCCTGTCTCCGACCATGCTATGCAACCACCGTTCTTACGGTTGACACCCGATTTGGTTCAGGTGACCTAATGAATTCCAGGTGAATTTCTTAGGATTTTACGTTCAATGGTAATGAACGCATTGAAAATGGGTTTTCAGAAAACAAATCGGTTTGTATTTTTGATCAAAATATTTTCTCGTTCAAGCTCGAGTTTAGATATCATTGAATTCCATGAGTTTGTAATTCCCAATCTTTAAAGTCAATCTCAAGGATTGAGTAATATCAGGCTTAAAAGCTGATTTTTGATCTTTTAAGGAGATTATCCTTTCTGGGGATCTGATTCATTAGTCTTATCCAGCTAATTTGCACGGTGCCTCCCCATTGTACGAGATAAATCCTTCTCATGGTTAGGATAAATCTGACCACATGGCGACCCTGTTTGATGCTGAGGTCCGTGGATTTCCTGCTGATTTTAGTGATGACTTTTCTAGATTTTTCGTCAACCTACAGCTGGTCTGGACGACAACTTCATGACCTAAATCAAGAAGCGCGTGTCTTTTTCGGAAGACTTTACTTCCTTTTAATGATGGAATTGATTCATCGTGTAGATCCATCTTTCTTTCAAATGTATTACAGTAAACCGGGTAAAACTGATTAGTATCGTTCAAAGCAAAAGTACCTGCAATAATCTTGTACAAAAATATGTGATATATGTTTTAAATTGAATAACTTGGTACATTCTTCCCACACTTAGTTTCTTTCTTTGCCTTTTTATTTTCTTCTATTTCATTTTAAATGAATTCAAGCGTTTTAGGGTGTTTCTCAATTTATGTCCTTTTCGAGGTAACGATAATTTCGGTATTATCACCTAGTTTTCATCGTTCATAAATATGTATAAACATGATTTTGAGTTCATTTAATTGAAAATTTTTCAAATTTTCACAAAATTTGGCAAATAAACTAAGTGTAAACCCGAGAGAATTTATAACCCTTCCCCACACTTGAGATCATGCAATGCCCTCATTTGCATGAAATCAGACTATAATTATAAATTCATGAGGGTAATTAGTGGAGAAAAGTGATTAAAAATACCCAGTTTGTAAGCATATTATTTTACATCACATTTGATATTTTGCGCCTTGTCATCAAAATTAGTAGCTTTTTGTTGAACTTAATGACAGTCTTTGAAAGTGCGTTGTTCTACCCTGTTTTGTACATAATATAAAATACAAACATATATATACATATTTTTGAAGTTGGGTATATTACCCCACGTTCAAAAATTTATAAAGTCTAATATCTTTTTGGCATACTTTAGATCAATAAAATTAAAAATAATGATAACAAAATTTGCCGTCCCACCCTCGGGTAAAGCAATTTCGGCTTAATGACCTAGTCTTCAACTCACGACGAATTTTAGAAATCATTTTTTCAACTTAATGAATTAAAGTAAATTTTGTTTTTAAATATCACACAAAACTTAAAAGCATATTAATTTCATATAAAACCTAAAAAAAACAAAAATTCAGAATGGGGGGAGAAAACTAGTTCTTTAGTGTCTGCTAGCGAAAAAGACCAATCGGATTCCATTCTCGGAACTACACGAGAACAGAACAACTAACTCTAGATAACATTTTCTTAGAACATTTGAATCTCCCCACACTTAGGTAGCTGTGGTGTCGAAATTGTGATTAACTTCATCGTCAATTTCTTTTGGTCCATAATCAACTTGCCTATCTGTGACTTTTTCTTTAAGCCAGTGCCCGGCTTCTTCCGTAATATCCCAAAATTCAACTAGTTTCGCCTTTTCTTTAGGCGACAGATTGGATACTAACCGGTTACATAACTTAAAGTTCCCCTTACTTCTAGCATCGATAGCCCGTTTAAAAAGTTTCTTCATTGAACTGTTAATAACGGGGTCATTTAATTTCGTATCAACAACGGGGTTCTTTATTATCAAGTCATCATTAGGTTTTACTTCATTTTCCCCACACTTAGGTGTTTTATTATTGCTAAGCACTACCGTTGGAGTTGGTAAAACAACATGGTTATTACCAATCGTTTTTACTGGTTCAACGATTTTAGTTGGTGGAGATTTAGACTTTCGAATCATAAAGGTGTTTGATTTGTTACCACTTTTAAGAGTCATTCTTCCATTTCCTACATCAAATAACGCCCCGGTGGACGCAAAGAATGGTCGACCTAAAATTAGAGGAACGTTTGGGTCCTCTTCTATATCAATGACAATAAATTCGACTAGAAAGGTTAAATTACCTACTTGAACGGGTAGGTTGTCAGCAATTCCAACTGGGTGCTTAATGGTTTGATCAAAGAGTCGAACACTCATATCCGTTGGACTTAACTCACCTACACCTAATCTCTTATATAATGAAAGAGGCATAACACTCACACTTGCACCTAAATCTGCTAGTGCATCATACATGACACAATCACTAAGTAGACAAGGAACAATAAATTCACCCGGATCACCTACCCTAGGTGGAGGTTTTGGTGGAACTGTATTCACCGGGTTTATATTTACGGCTTTTGTTTCTTGCACTTTCTTATTCTTTTTCTTCTTCTTCTTTCCAGAGGTATCACAATCTTTATTACCTATCACTTGCTCATACTCAACTACTTTTCTTGGAAACGGGATGGGTGGTTTATATGGTGCCACCACTGGCTTTACATACTCGGGTGGTGGTGGTGTAACTTCTTCATTGTTACTCTCATCTAAAACCTTCCCATCTTCTGGTGCTGGTTTTTCAGAATTCGTTGAAACCATATTAACATTCTCATTCCGAGGATTTACTTCAGTATTACTCGGTAGCTTTCCTTGTTTCCTTTCACTCATCAATCTAACAAGAGTACCTACTTGTTTTTCTAGATTCAAAATAGAAGCTTGTTGAGTTCTAAATGACTGATCAAATCTCTCGTTCGTTTGGGTTTGAGTTTCAATAAATTGTGTTTGAGATTCAACTAGCTTGAATACCACGTCTTCCATATTTGACTTTTTCTCTTCGGTTTGTTGTTGTGGTTTATATAAGCTAGGTCTTTGTTGATTGAAAGTGTTGTTTTGAGTTGGTTGGTTATTCGGACCTTGTTGGTTATACGAGTTGTTGTTTGGTCCATTTGGATTGTAAAGAATGTTTTGATTTCGATTGAAGTTTAGCTTTGGCG
Source organism: Rutidosis leptorrhynchoides (assembly GCF_046630445.1). Classification (NCBI taxonomy): domain Eukaryota; kingdom Viridiplantae; phylum Streptophyta; class Magnoliopsida; order Asterales; family Asteraceae; genus Rutidosis; species Rutidosis leptorrhynchoides. The sequence continues at coordinate 216,897,520 of NC_092335.1, forward strand.
GTTGATAATTATTTTGATAATTATTTCCCGGCCTTTGGTTCATATAGGAAACATTCTCTCGTTGTTCCAATGTTGGTTCAATGTGACAATCTTTCAATAAGTGTGGTCCACCGCATAGCTCACAACTGATTCGTATTGCGTGAATATCTTTATTCATCTTTTCCATTCGTCTTTCGAAAGCATCTATTTTTGCGAAAACGGAATCAAAGTCATGGCTAGAATCAGCTCTAGCCGCTTTAGATGATCGAAAGATATCTTTTTCTTGGTGCCACTCATGAGAGTGGGAGGCTGTATTATCAATAATTTTGTAAGCTTCAGTTGCGGTTTTCTTCATGATGGAACCACCAGCTGTTATGTCGATGTCTTTTCTTGTAGCGATGTCTACGCCTTTATAGAAGATTTGCACTATTTGAAAAGTATCTAGACCGTGTTGAGGACATCCTCTCAACATCCTTCCGAATCTTGTCCACGCCTCATATAATGTTTCATTTGGCTTTTGCGCGAATGTAACAATTTCTCCTTGAAGTCTCACGGCTTTGGATGCCGGAAAGAATTGTTTAAGAAATTTTTCTACTAAAACATCCCATGTATCAATCGCCCCTTCAGGTAACGATTCTAACCAATCTTTGGCTTCTCCCTTTAAAGTCCAGGGAAACAACATGAGATAGATCTGCTCATCTTCCACTTCTCGGATTTTGAATAGTGTACAAATTCTTTTAAACGTACGAAGGTGTTCGTTAGGATCTTCATTCGGTGCACCACTGAATTGGCATTGGTTAGTTACCATGTGTAGAATTTGTCCTTTGATTTCATAATCTGGCGCATTAACTTCTGGCTTAATAATGGCGTGACCTTGGCCCGTGCGTGTGGCTCTCATTCGATCTTCCATACTTAGAGGTTCCGTTACTTCCATAATTGAATTTGTTGAATACGAATCACTAGAGGATTCTGATTTAATGGTTTGTGGCTCAGGAGGAATAATTAGTGGTTCAAGATCTTGGAATTGTCCTTGAATATGCTCCGAGTTCTTAATTGTGAAGTCGGGTTCAAAAGATGGATTATCGGAAATTTGAGTTGGAGTTCTTGTTCGACTAGATGACGATTCTAAAGAAAAATCAACGGCGACAATATTTGCTAGATGTCTTGATCGAGTTACAGGTGGTGAACGTATGACCGGCGGCGAACGTCTTGCTCGGTGCATTCACTGAATATCCTATTAGTTTTTAAAAAGGAAAGAAAAATTATAATAAGTTATCCAATTAATAGACTTTTCTGATTTTGCCCACGTTTCGAATAGCCAAAAGATGCAGCAGAGGGGCAGGATTCGTTTGGTCTCAATATAATTGAGTACTGTTTGGCTCCAATAACCCGGTCCACGTACAAATCCAACTATTACTACGAACCAGAAAATTTTGATGTCTATCAATTTAACCACTTAAAATAAATTTTCGTAATTTTAAGAAATTTAGAGAAGAAGTAGAAAAAAAATCTAAGTCCTAAAAACTAGAATGGCGAGAAATAAGAGAGAAAAAGAGTGCGCGTCGAAAAAGGTCGAAAAATAAAAAGGTCGAAAAACAGGCGTCGAAAAATAAAAATAAGAAAGTAGTGCGAAATACGGCGTCGTAAAATTCTAAAGCACCTAAAACTTAATCTAAGGAATAAGCACTTAAGGGATTTTACGGCAAAGCCTAAAAATTCTAGAAGTAAAAATAACTATGGCAAAACTAAACTTAATACTAAAAGTTGCGACTATAGTCTAAAAATCTAAAGGTAATAAAACTAAAAAAAAAAACAATTTTTTTTTTATAGACAAAATCTTAAAAAAATATATATATATTTTTTTTTTAATAATTTTTTTTTTTTTTACGTTTTTTTTTTTTTTTTTACGTTTTTGTTTTTTTTTTTTTAAAAACGAATTTTTTTTTCTAAAAAAAAACGTTTTTTTTTTTTTTTTTCTTTTTTTTTTTTTTTTTTCTTTTTTTTTTTTAAAAAAACGAATTTTTTTTTTTACAAATTAATACTTTTTTTATAATTATTATTTTTTTTTCAAAACTTTTTTTTTAATAGAAATTAATTAATTTACTATTCACATGAAAGCGACATGATAGAAATTATTAATTACAAGTTACATAATATACCCTTGAAGTATTTAATAAATACGACTTTTTAAAACTTTTACGATTCAAAATATATTCTAAAATATTATTATATTATTATATTCTATTTCAATATTATTATATTATTATATTCTATTTCAATATTATTATATTATTATATTTTATTAAATTATTATTATAATTAAAAATATAGCGTTTTAGCGCTCCCGGCAGCGGCGCCAAAAACTTGATGTTGTAGCGTGAGGGTACGAAATAGTATTATTTTTACTAGGAAATACTACAAAATATGACACAAGTTTTATTAATTTACGGATGGGATATACCTAAACTTTGCTACAACACTATAGGCAGTGTACCTAATCGTAGAGTAGTGTAGTTTTTAGTAAGTCCGGTTCGTTCCACAGGGAGCTAGTGATTACGTACTATATTTTTATAAAACTATATTTATGTAAATATATATATATATAAGTAGTAATATTATTATAAAAGGGGGGTTTTTACCGTTTAATGACCGGTTTGTCGATTTTATATTTTTAAGCGTAAAGATAAATGACAATAATTAAAGTGCGTAAAATAAATAAATGACGATAAATAAAATAACAATAAATAAAATTGCGATAGAATATGAAATAAAAGGATTATGCTTATTTAAACTTCCGTAATCATGATGTTCGACGTGTTGATTTTAGTTTTATGCCCATGGGTTAATTGTCCTTTGTCCTGGATTATTTAATCTGTCCGTCTGGTTTTTGTCCATAACAGTCCATCAGTCATAAATATAAAGTGCGAGTGTCCTCGTCAAATTATTATTATACCCGAAGTTAAATATTCCAACTAATTGGGGATTCGAATTGTAACAAGGTTTTAATACTTTGTTTAATGAATACACCAGGTTATCGACTGCGTGTAAACCAAGGTTTTACTACTTTGTTAACAATTACACCAATTACCCTTGAATGTAATTTCACCCCTGTTTTAATTATTCTAGTGGCTATTAATCCATTCCCGTGTCCGGTTAAATGAACGATTATTCGTACATATAAATACCCCGCCCATCGTGCCCGATCGAGTGTATATGGTAATTTATAGGGACGCCCAATTGTAAATCTTTATATTAACATTAACAAACTATCATTTAGTTAAACAAATATAAAGCCCATTAATAGCCCATAGTCTAATTTCCACAAGTGTCGTTCTTTTGTCCAAACCTTAATTATGGTACAAAGCCCAATTACCCAATTTTAGTAATTAGCCCAACATCATGATTACTTCGTTTTAAATAAGCATAATAATAACTTAGCTACGAGACATTAAATTAAAAAGGAAGAACATAGCTTACAGTGGTGATTAATCGCGTAGCGTTACACGGACAGAGTTCCTACTTTAAAACCCGTAAAACATTTCTTACAATAACCCAATTATTATTAATCTTAAATTAAACTTAATATTATAAATATAAATATAAATTACATAAGAAAGAAAGAAGATTGGAAAAAGGTGTACATTTTCATTACTACGTGAATTCCATTTTATAGGCAAATGTTGATTTGAAATTTTCACTTATGACCCCTTAACTATGCTCAATTAACAACTTTTTATTATTTATTATTATTCTTATTATGAATTATTTAAATATTATATTATATTCTTGTGCATAGTTGACTTGTACTTTCAGCTCCGTTGCGTCGAGCGTTGATAGTTGGCTCGGGTACCGGTTTCGGATTTTCGAACGTCCTTTCGTATAATTTAATATCTTGTACTTTGCGTTTTGTAACTTGTACTCTTGTCATTTTTAGACGTTTCTCATCAATAAATTGAACCTTTTGAATTGTATCTTGTACATTTGAGCTTTTTGGACGTTTTGGTCTTTCAAATCTTCGTTTTTGTCTTTAAATCTTCATTTTCGAGCGATTTGCGTCTTTCGTCTTCGCACTTATTTATTTAACTATTACAACTAAAAATAAGGAAATTACATTTAAAAACTTTACATATTGGAACGATATTGCTACTAAATATATGTTCATTTGGAGCACTATCAGGCATCCCGATACTAGTATGATAACTATTATTGTACGAGAATTCCACCAATGGTAAGTGTTCATCCCAACTACCCCCGAAATCAACAATGCACTCCCATAACATATCCTCCAAGGTTTATTCGTACGTTCGGTTTGACCGTCCGTTTGAGGATGATATGTCGTGCTCAATTTTAATTGTGTGCCCATATCTTCATGAAATTTATTCCAAAACCGAGATGTGAAACGGGTATCTCAATCCGAAATAATAGATATAGGAACTCCATGCCTCGATATCACCTCCTTGATAAATATCTTAGCCAAAGTCTCCGACGATATAGCTTCCCGAATGGGAAGAAACAAGGCACTTTTCGTTAATCGATCAACTATTACCCAAATCGAGTCAAATTGGGTTCTCGCCGTTTTTGGTAACTTTGTGATGAAATCCATGGTAATGTGCTCCCATTTCCATTTCGGAATTTCTAACGGTTGTAACTTACCATACGGCTTTTGGTGTTCGACTTTCACTTGCAAACACGTGACGTATTGTTTAACATACTTAACAACATCACGTTTCATGCCCAGCCACCAATACTCTCTCTTCAAATCAAGATACATTTTCGTCGCGCCTGGGTGAATGGAATACCTTGACTTATGTGATTCATTAAGTAGCACTCACCGATAATCACCCAGTTTAGGCACCCACACTCGTCCTTGAAAGGATAACAAACCATGTGGACCTAAGGTAATAGACTCTGTTTGTCCCGTGACTTGTTCCTCATGCTTATTGTTAACAAAAGCTTCAATTTGAGTCTCGTCAAGATTTACAAGAAAATCGTTAGTAATAATCATGCGTAACGATCCTACTCGTATCACCGGTTGTTGACTCTTCCGACTTAACGCATTCGCGACCTCATTCGCCTTACCCGGATGATAAAGTATTTCACAATCATAGTCTTTCACCACATCCATCCATCTACGTTGGCGATAGTTCAAATCTCTTTGATCAAAAAGGTGTTTTAAGCTCTTGTGATTCGAATAAATCGTACACTTGACACCATACAAGTAATGGCGCCAAATTTTCATCGCATGAACAACCGCTGCTAACTGTAGATCATGAGTCGGATATCTCGTTTCGTGTTCCTTTAATTATCGAGAGGCATAAGCAATGACTTTACCCCTTTGCATTAGAACACACCCGAGCCCATTTAAAGAAGCATCACAATAAACCGTCATGTCTTCCACCCCTTCCGACAACACTAACACCGGAGCTTGACACAACTTCTCTTTTAACAATTGAAAAGCAATTTCTTGCTCGTTCTCCCAATTAAATCTCGCGTTCTTTCTTGTTAACTTCGTCAATGCAGAAGCAATCTTGGAAAAGTCTTGGATAAACCGACGATAATAACCGTCCAATCCGAGAAAACTTCGGATTTCCGTAGGTGTAGTCGGTCGCCCCAACTCTTCACCGTCTCTATCTTCCCCGAATCTACTTGAATACCATCCTTGTTCACAATATGGCCAAGGAATTGAACTTCCCTTAGCCAAAATTCACATTTGGAGAATTTAGCATACAACTTCTCCTTTCGTAACGTCTTCAACACACCCCGCAAATGATGTTCATGTTCCTTCATACTCTTCGAATAGACAAGTATGTCGTCAATGAACACAATTACTGACTTGTCCAACATAGGTTGGCACACTCGGTTCATAAGATCCATGAATGCCGCCGGTGCATTCGTAAGACCAAAAGGCATTACCACAAACTCAAAATGCCCATAACGCGTTCGAAAAGCCGTTTTCTCAATATCTTCCTCACGGACCCGCATTTGGTGATAGCCGGACCGTAGGTTGATTTTAGAGAAATACGTTGCACCTTGGAGTTGGTCGAACAAATCGTCAATCCAAGGCAATGGATAACAATTCTTGATCATCACTTTATTCAACTCCCGATAATCGATGCACATCCGCATACTACCATCCTTCTTCTTCACAAATAAAACCGGAGCGCCCCATGGCGAAGCACTCGGTTGAATAAAACCCTTCTCAAGTAAATCTTGGGTTTGATTGAACAACTCTTGCATTTTCGTCGGCGCTAAACGATAAGGAGTTTTAACAATGGGAGTAGCACCCAGAACCAACTCAATGCGAAATTCAACTTGTCTTTCCGCCGGAACACCCGGTAACTCATCTGGAAAAACGTCTTCGAATTCATTAACCACCGGAATTTCACGAATGGGTGGTGGCTCATCACGAGTATCAACAACATGGGCAAGAAAAGCCATGCCACCACTAACAAGGAAACGACGTGTCCGTGCAAAAGTGCATATCGGTACAAGTCTTCTTCGCTTATCGCCATGAATGATTAACTCTCCCCCATTAGGGGTCTTCACTCGAATAGATTTTTCATGGCATGCAATATCGGCTCTATTATGATCGAGCCAATCCATACCAACAATGATATCAAAATCACCCAAAGTCATCGGGATGAGGTCGATTTTAAAGTTTTCGGCACCAAACACAACATTACAATTTTTACACACATCAACCACTAGCACCATCTTGCCATCCGCTATTTTGACTTCTACCGGACGACTTAACTTAGCTAACGGTTTATTAAGTTTCGACACAAATTTTGGTGACACAAACGACAAGTTAGCAGCACTATCAAAAAGTATCCTTGCCGGATTAGAATTAACCATGAAAGTACCTGAGACAACTTCGTTAGATTGCTTGGCTTCCTCATTGGTCATCAAATAGTTTCGCCCCCTAGCCGTACTCGCCGCCTTCTCTAACCACTTAACATGATCATTATTCAAATCGGGACATTCCGGCCTCTTGTGCCCTTCTTTACTATAATTATAGCAAGTAAATTTGTTCGGGGCATTGGTACAATCACGAACCATGTGTCCTTTGTAACATCCCGCGTTTTTCCGTTAAATTTAATTTTAACACCGTCTTTTTTTTTAAAACATAATCTTTCGTATTTAAATTAATAGTTTCCGTGAGTAACGTTCATTATATTCCCGCTATTTAATTTTGACGTCACCCGTTTACTCGAGCGTTTTAAAAATATTCGTTTGGTAAATTCCCGCACCCGCTTTGAAACTTGAGGGACTAATTTTGGCACTTGGCCAAAATTTGGCAACTAGTCACCACCACCACCACTTATCCATTCATTTCACCAACCATTTCTTCCTTTCTTCCATTTTTACTCTCAAAACACCAAATCACTAATTCATCATCTAATTTGGATCTAGGAAGCTCACAACAAATCCGACTACATATTCTTAATCCTCTCTTCATCCTCTACATTTTGGTACCAATTTCATCAAGTTTGGGTAACATTTCTAAAACTCTAGATTTTCTCTAAATTCGTGTTTTTGACTTGAAATTGTGTTAGTTAGTGTCTATGGCTCGTGTGTAACATGAATATATGTTTTGTTTGCTCGATTTGTTGTTTTGAGTAACTAGTTTGAGTTTTTGAAGTGGGTTTGCTTAATCTTTGATTTTGGATGATTAAAAGCTGTTTAATTGTTATAGTTCATGTATTAAATGTGTTACTAGCATCATTAGCTTCATTTTGATGTATAGGTTGATTAAGAAAACTTCAAGAACATGATTAGTGATTTTATGAACTTGGATTAGGGTTTGACAAGCTTTATATGAACTTTTGGTGCATCAAATGCCACGAATTGTTGTTGATAAGTGTTTGGTTGCAATGTGTGTTTGATTACCTTCGAAACGGCATATTGTACATGTAAATTGGTTGCCCGAATCATGAAATGCGTTTTTAGAACTTGAAACTTTGATTATGAAAGTTTATTGATCACATGACGAGAATTCGATTGTTGTAAATGATGTTTTTGGGTGATGATTTGTGTTTAGTTGTATTCCTTGTCAAAAGAGCTTTCCAACGGTATAAGATACGTCTTCTAATTGTTTGCGGTTTGCGTTTTGCGTTTGTTTGAAGTTTTACCAAGTCTTGAACATTTGTAACTGACAGACACCAGACCACGACCAAGGCCGCGGCGCGGCAACCCTGGTCGCGGCGCGACATAAGCCGCGTCCAGCTTCTGTCCAACTTTTCCATTTTATGAAAAATGTTTGCTATGCTATGGACCTCCGATTCACATGTAACTTGTTCTAACATGCTTATATATGAATAAAAATCTCAGAAAAATAGTTCGGAACCCGACCCGAACGTGTTGACTTTCGTTGACTTTGACCGACCAAAGTTTGACTTTTTGTCAAACTTAACCAATTAATTATGCAATCTTCCTAACATGCTTTTATACTTGTATCTTGCATGAAACTTGACAATTTGCTTCACATGCTATATTAATCGAGTCGTATTGAGCCATAGGACTAATTGAACATCTTTGACCTATCGTGTTTACCGTTATTGATACAACCTATTGTTTAGGTCAAGACTAGCATTGTTCTTTGCACACGTTTACTTGTTGAAGTACTTTACTACTCGTGCACTCAAGGTGAGATCATAGTCCCACTTTTACTCTTTTTGAACTTATATTGGGATGAGAAAACATAAACGATTCTTTTGAACTAAGTGAACACAAGAACGGGAAAACAAACATTCTACATACGAGTTTAGAACAAAATCCTCAATTCGATTATCATTAATTACACTTGCCGGGTGTAAGCGAGAACTTATGTTATATGGCCATATGGGTTGACAACCCTCATCCTTGACGGTTCGCTACCGTCTACGGATGAAATATAATTTCGAGAATCAGTGTTTGTTCTAGCACTAAGTGATGGGGTATACAATGGAAGGAATGTTAAGCTTTGATAATTGGGTGCTCGTGAAACAAACTTTTGGAATGTATTACTATTATTTCATTGATGCAAATCTTGTGGTTCACTTGTACTTACTTACTTAAACCTATGATTTCACCAACGTTTTCGTTGACAGATTTCTATGTTTTTCTCAGGTCTTGCACGATATGTGAAATATGCTTCCGCTTACTATTTGATACTTGCATCCGATGTCGAGTATACATGCATTTCATGGAGCGTCTTTTGACTTTACTTTAAACCGTGTCGCCTAGATTTCAATCGTATCTATAACGTTGTAACTTAACTTTTGGTTGAACAATTCTTGTAAACTTTGAAACAATCTTTATTTAGAAATGAAGGCGACATATTTTGGTCAAACGTTATCTTAAAGACTTATGACCACGTAACGGGACTTAAGTAGACGGCGCCGTCAATGACGATTTGGTCGGGTCGCTACAGATGGTATCAGAGCGTTGGTTGTAGGGATTTAGAGTTCATTGGTGTCAACCCCGAGTCATAGGGTACATTAGTGAGTCTAGACTACAACCGGCATATAGACTTGGAGTAGGAATTACTTGACTACTTGTGCATTTATACTCGATCTCTTCTATTCACATCTAACTCTTATTTTACCTTAATCTCACGTGGTTGATTTGATTGACACGCCACCTTGACTATATGAAATGATGTCGAATGCACATATGAATCAGGGTAATATAATTTCCGGGATTATATTACGGTGACTCATATGAACATTCCGACATTATGACATAAAGAATTTAAGGCGAGTCAAGGAAAAATTTCCTCTTTATCTTGATTTCCACATCACGATTAGTATTATTGATAATACTAAACAACGGTATTCTTGTGTCATGAAGGAACAATGGCTCACCAAGGTCAACACAATACCCCTCCCGAAACTCTCGAACAAGCTCTTCAACGAATGATAGCCACCGCTGTGGGAGAGGCAGTGGCCGGTCACTTCTCCAACAACAACAACAATCATGGGGTCGGTAATTCAAACGGGGGGTGCTCCTACAAAAACTTCATGAAGTACAATCCTCCCACTTTCAATGGAACCGAAGGACCGGTTGCTCTCACCCGATGGTTCGAACAAACAGAAGCCGTTTTTAGCATAAGCGGTTGTCGGGACCAAGATAAGGTCAAGTTTTCCACCCTCACTCTCACCGGTATTGCTCTCTCATGGTGGAACACGTATGTACAATCGGTGGGTATCGATGAAGCCCTTACACTCTCTTGGACCGAATTAAGAGAAAGAATGACCACCGAATACTTCCCGCGCGAAGAGACTCGAAGGCTCGAACAGGGGCCAAGAAATTTAAAAATAGCCCGAGATGACCTCGAAGCTTTTAATCAACGGTTTGCCGAACTAACCTCAATTTGTCCAAACCTTCGGGCTCCCGGGCCCCAAGGAGTTGAGTTTTACATGGATGGCCTCCCTAAGAGCATTCCACACGGGGTAATGCCATTAAGACCCGCCGACCTACAAGAGGCTGTGATGATAGCCCGCCGATTTATAAAAACGGTGGATGAAATTGAAGCGCTGGCACCAACGGCCGAGGCCCAACCAGTTAACAACAAAAGAAAACAGGAAGCCTCTCCATCAAGCAACCACAACCACAACGACTCCACCAAGAAGCCTTTCACCCCCGGCGGCAGGAAAAATTATGCTGGAACACGACCTTTTTGCAACACGTGCCACAAACATCATTATGGAAAATGTGGCGGACCATTTTGCATCAAGTGTCAAAGAAGTGGCCATGTGGCCCATAGTTGTAAGGGTGCCGCCCCCGTCGCTAAAAAGGTGCCCAGTGCACGCAGAAGGGGTGCTTGTTTTGAATGTGGACAACTGGGTCATTTTAAGAATGCATGTCCCAAGAAGAACGCCCACCCTAATGTACGCGAATGAGCTTTCAACCTTAACACATAGGATTCTCGGAACGACAATTAGTTACGGGTACGTTTCTTCTCAACGACTCTTATGTTTCATGTTTATCCGATTCGGGTATCGATAAATGTTTTGTATCCAAGGCTTTGGAGCCTACTCTTTGCACTCCACCCCTCCCCCTAGATAATACTGACGCCATTCAAGTGACCAACGGAAAACCATTGCGTATCGATAAATTTTATCGGAGGGAGTACGTTAAACTTATTGGGTAGGTAATTTGAACTTTGATTTGACATCTATAGAACTAGGGAGCCCAAAACCTATACGTTAGGAAGGGAATGTTTTCCCCACATATATGTGATTTTAGTGAACTAAATGATTTCCGTTTAAGAACCGATATCCTCTTCCCCGTATCAACAACCTCTTGAACCGTTACACAGATCTCGCGTATATTCTAAAATCGACCTTCATTCTGGTTATCATCAATTGAGGGTTAAGGGAGAAGATGTCTCCTAAACCGCTTTCCGGACTCGCTACGATAGTTATAAATTTCTTTTAGTGCCGTTCAGTTTATCTAAGGCTCCGCCCGTATTCATAGACCTCCGGAACCGCGTATGCAAACTTATCTAGACAAATCCGTTACCGTACTTATAATTGATGTTTTAAGCTATTCAAGCGGAAAGGAAAAACGGACAACGTCTCCGTCTTACGCTCGAACTCTTCAGAAAAGAGCAACTCTATGCCGAATTATCCAAGTGAGAATTTTGGTTAAACGAAGTCCAAATTCTAAACCATGTTGTTAGTGGTCAAGGTAAAAAAAAAAAAAAAAAAAAAAAAAAAAAAAAAAAAAAAAAAAAAATTTAATTAATTAATTAATTAATTTTGGAGAAACCCTCACGACTCCGACTTGTATTCGTAAAATTTTGGATCTCGCGATTATTACCAAAGATTAATTTCCAATTTTTCCCGTATCGCTCGTCCTTTAACCTCGTTAACGTACTAAGGGAAAGAATTAAACATTTTTCGTGTCCGGACTTTGAACGTGATTTTTTTTTTCACACCAACCTTACTAGATAAATTCGTGTGGCACAAAATGGAACTCAAATATAGAAATACTTCTACGTGAACGCCTGAAAGGCAACCCCCCTCGACTCGAAATCAAGGAAGCTGAAATTCGTTACTTTACACGGAGAATTTGAATACTTATTTATGGATCCGATCAATCTTCTCGTTATCGCGTACCACGATACATAGCTCTGCTATTTCACTATTACCGTCTGATATTACTGAGACCAAAGATAACACACAATCCAAGGATACCCCTTTTCTTCTTTGACTTAACGTCCTTGTGCTTCTGTTATACGGCCAACTACTACTCAACCCCGAGAATACTGATAACAACCATACCCGGGACACATTTTCGATTATTGTCGAACCATAGTTATACTTCCGAATGAATGGCAAATTCTTTCAACATCAGTCGCTTTCGCATAGTTTTATCGACGAACTACAAACTGTTTGGTATGCTCACATCGAGGCGGAAACTTCTCTCGCATTACACTCGTACTTCCGTTTAAGGAAATCATTATTCTAAACTTTCAATGGAGAGAGAGACTCTTCACGTTATACTAGTATTCACCACGAGGGTGAACAGTCCTAACAAACTTATTCAAATTTATCTTAAGGAAATGTACCTCGTTTCGGATCGAGATCCTCGTTTCATTTCTAGACTTCGGAGTGCCTTACAAAAAGCCTCGGGACCGCGTTTAGACATGGGTACCGCGTATCATCCACAAACCGACGGACCAAGCAAACATATGATTCAAACCTTGGAAACCGTAATACGAATTTGTATTACTAACTTCAAATTTACTTGAGGAAAGTATTTTCCTTTAGCTTAATCCTCGTACTACAATGATCTTCATTCGAGTTTTAACGTCACACCTTTTGAAACCACATGTGACCGGAAACGTCATTCTCCTTTGACGAACCAAGTAAACGATGATCAATTCACCGGGGCCGAGTTTATTCATGAGCAACCGAGAAAATTTATTCATATTCAGGTAAAACCCTACGCGACTCGTAATCACCAAGAGCTACGCCGATGTTAGACGTAAACGTTTCAAAATTCCACGTGGGAAACCGCGTCACGTTAAGAGTCGCACCTTGGAAAGGTGCAATCCGTTTCGGGAAAACGTAGGAAGCTAAATCCGTGATATTTTATCCTTTTGAAATCTTGGGGCGTTTTAGACCCGTTGCTAGCCGTTTAGATTTTCCGGCTCATTTCGAGTCTCCGTTTATCCTACATTCGATGTATCAACTTAAAGACGTGTTTTGCGAAACGAGAACTTGTTATCTCCTTTGATGAACTCACTATCGACGATAACCCTCACTTCCTAGGAGGACCGGTTGAAACCATGAATCGTGAAGCCAAACCTTAAAACAACATACGACCCCGACCTTCAAGTTCGTTGAAATGCTCAAGGACGTACCTTCACTTATTCGTAGAATTTACAACGCAAGATCTCGAGTAAGATTCAACAACTACTACTTCCAACTAAATTTCGGGACGAAATTTCTTTTGAGGCGTGGATAATGTAACATCCCGCGTTTTTCCGTTAAATTTAATTTTAACACCGTCTTTTTTTTAAAACATAATCTTTCGTATTTAAATTAATAGTTTCCGTGAGTAACGTTCATTATATTCCCGCTATTTAATTTTGACGTCACCCGTTTACTCGAGCGTTTTAAAAATATTCGTTTGGTAAATTCCCGCACCCGCTTTGAAACTTGAGGGACTAATTTTGGCACTTGGCCAAAATTTGGCAACTAGTCACCACCACCACCACTTATCCATTCATTTCACCAACCATTTCTTCCTTTCTTCCATTTTTACTCTCAAAACACCAAATCACTAATTCATCATCTAATTTGGATCTAGGAAGCTCACAACAAATCCGACTACATATTCTTAATCCTCTCTTCATCCTCTACATTTTGGTACCAATTTCATCAAGTTTGGGTAACATTTCTAAAACTCTAGATTTTCTCTAAATTCGTGTTTTTGACTTGAAATTGTGTTAGTTAGTGTCTATGGCTCGTGTGTAACATGAATATATGTTTTGTTTGCTCGATTTGTTGTTTTGAGTAACTAGTTTGAGTTTTTGAAGTGGGTTTGCTTAATCTTTGATTTTGGATGATTAAAAGCTGTTTAATTGTTATAGTTCATGTATTAAATGTGTTACTAGCATCATTAGCTTCATTTTGATGTATAGGTTGATTAAGAAAACTTCAAGAACATGATTAGTGATTTTATGAACTTGGATTAGGGTTTGACAAGCTTTATATGAACTTTTGGTGCATCAAATGCCACGAATTGTTGTTGATAAGTGTTTGGTTGCAATGTGTGTTTGATTACCTTCGAAACGGCATATTGTACATGTAAATTGGTTGCCCGAATCATGAAATGCGTTTTTAGAACTTGAAACTTTGATTATGAAAGTTTATTGATCACATGACGAGAATTCGATTGTTGTAAATGATGTTTTTGGGTGATGATTTGTGTTTAGTTGTATTCCTTGTCAAAAGAGCTTTCCAACGGTATAAGATACGTCTTCTAATTGTTTGCGGTTTGCGTTTTGCGTTTGTTTGAAGTTTTACCAAGTCTTGAACATTTGTAACTGACAGACACCAGACCACGACCAAGGCCGCGGCGCGGCAACCCTGGTCGCGGCGCGACATAAGCCGCGTCCAGCTTCTGTCCAACTTTTCCATTTTATGAAAAATGTTTGCTATGCTATGGACCTCCGATTCACATGTAACTTGTTCTAACATGCTTATATATGAATAAAAATCTCAGAAAAATAGTTCGGAACCCGACCCGAACGTGTTGACTTTCGTTGACTTTGACCGACCAAAGTTTGACTTTTTGTCAAACTTAACCAATTAATTATGCAATCTTCCTAACATGCTTTTATACTTGTATCTTGCATGAAACTTGACAATTTGCTTCACATGCTATATTAATCGAGTCGTATTGAGCCATAGGACTAATTGAACATCTTTGACCTATCGTGTTTACCGTTATTGATACAACCTATTGTTTAGGTCAAGACTAGCATTGTTCTTTGCACACGTTTACTTGTTGAAGTACTTTACTACTCGTGCACTCAAGGTGAGATCATAGTCCCACTTTTACTCTTTTTGAACTTATATTGGGATGAGAAAACATAAACGATTCTTTTGAACTAAGTGAACACAAGAACGGGAAAACAAACATTCTACATACGAGTTTAGAACAAAATCCTCAATTCGATTATCATTAATTACACTTGCCGGGTGTAAGCGAGAACTTATGTTATATGGCCATATGGGTTGACAACCCTCATCCTTGACGGTTCGCTACCGTCTACGGATGAAATATAATTTCGAGAATCAGTGTTTGTTCTAGCACTAAGTGATGGGGTATACAATGGAAGGAATGTTAAGCTTTGATAATTGGGTGCTCGTGAAACAAACTTTTGGAATGTATTACTATTATTTCATTGATGCAAATCTTGTGGTTCACTTGTACTTACTTACTTAAACCTATGATTTCACCAACGTTTTCGTTGACAGATTTCTATGTTTTTCTCAGGTCTTGCACGATATGTGAAATATGCTTCCGCTTACTATTTGATACTTGCATCCGATGTCGAGTATACATGCATTTCATGGAGCGTCTTTTGACTTTACTTTAAACCGTGTCGCCTAGATTTCAATCGTATCTATAACGTTGTAACTTAACTTTTGGTTGAACAATTCTTGTAAACTTTGAAACAATCTTTATTTAGAAATGAAGGCGACATATTTTGGTCAAACGTTATCTTAAAGACTTATGACCACGTAACGGGACTTAAGTAGACGGCGCCGTCAATGACGATTTGGTCGGGTCGCTACATCCTTTTTGTTTACAATTGAAACACGTGGGTCCGAAACCCCCGAAAGCACCCTTCTTCACACTATTAACACCTTCAGAGCCTTTCTTATTTTTCTTGTTGGAAAAGTTCGAATGACTTGACCCCTCAAACTTCCTCTTAGAAAAAGAGAAATCACTTTTCCTTGGAACTTCCGGTTCGAAACCCCGAGCCAATTCAAATAACTCTTCAAAAGACTTAGCCATTCCCCGACTAATCTTACCCTTCAATTCATCATTCAAGGTACGGTAGAAATCTTTCATCAACTTGTGATCGTCACCAACATATTCCGGACAAAAACGAGTCTTCGTCAAGAAGGTAGACTTGAGAGTAACCAAGTCCATTGAACCTTGTTGCAAATTGTACAACTCGTCCCGGATTCTATCGAGGTCGGAAGAAGTTCGGTATTCTTTGAAAAATTCCTTCTTAAACTCCTCCCACGTCAAGCTCATGCATTGCTCTTCCCCATATAATTGGATTTTATCATCCCACCACAACTTCGCCTCTTCTCGTAACATGCTAGAACCATACCTCGCCTTCTTCTCGGGAGGACATTCCGCAGTACAGAAAGCTCACTCGATATCGGAAATCCAACATGTGCTTTTCAACGGATCTCGTACCCCATTAAACATCGGGGGTTGAGCATCCTTGAAAATTTTTGTAATGGAAGTCCCGCCTTCCATTCCCACCGTTACCATCACCCCCTTCGCCACGAGGATGAATGTTTCTAGCTTATAATGCCTCCTCGATCGCGGCATTCATTCGTTCATTAATCATTTCGGTTACTTGCCCATCAATCGATTCTTGGAAAACCTTTCGGACATCGTCAAGAAATTCCGTTTTTAGCCTTTTAAAGATGGCCTCAACCTTGGCTGTGAGTTCAACGTCCTCGCTCGTGCCTCCTTCCTTGGTATCATGTCCATTTCTCATCTTCATTCTATAAAACGAAGTAAATTAAATAACGAACGAAAAGACATGACATAATATACATGAACACCTCACTGCCCCCATCTTGCTCAACAATCGTCGTACATCGCTTGTTCGACATGATTTGAACCCGTAACAATGGTAGCTAATCATTGTTATGCGATCACGTCGCATTAACTTGCTAGTACAACGTCTATCTCGCTTGATGATTGCAAAACACAACACAAAACAATTATCGCATAGTTAGTTCACCTAAAACTAGGCACTAACCAATCCCCGTCTGACCCATCTCCTACAAGTCCCGCATAACGCGCATACACAATAAAGTCTAAGTCTAGGCACCTATCTCAAGTCGCCTAAATCCCTTAGACCATGCTCTGATACCACTTGTAACAACCCGACTTTGTTATACCAAAAAAAATGCTAAAAAAAAAATTCCTGGGTCAGTACATCTGGACGGCGTCCAGATTCCTGGACGGCATCCAAACAGTTGGGACGGCGTCCCAATGAACTGTCAGATTCTGATCTCGGGTTCCAAATTACATGAGCAGGAATCCCGCTTCCCGATACTTTCAAACGAAAACCTTTTCACAAAATGTTATAATAAGTAAAACTAAGAGATTTCCATCATCAAAACAAGTTTTACAACACCGGGCCCACAATGTCCCGTTTTACGAATTTCGTTCAAAATACAAGTTTCGACCACAAGAGTTTAAATTCCAAACGACACCTAGAGCATGGTGTTTGGGGTTAAACTACCCACATCATGGCCAAACTTCCAAAAGCTAACCCAAAAGCATCCCCTATCAAAATAAGCGGGAGACCACTAATCCAACCGAATACCTTTGCCTTTGTCCACGCCGGAGCCTAAAAAAGTAAACAACGAGAGGGTAAGCTAAAGCTTAGTGAGTGCAACAATTATACATACATATATATAACCCATCTACTTGAAATCGCACCCACCAAATACCTCTTACGAAAATATAACTCAATAGCATGCCGTCATACTCATAATGCTAACAACTCGTACACTAACACAACACCACATTAGCATATACTCAATACAATATATATATATATATATATATATATATATATATATATATATATATATATATATATATATATATATATATATATATCATGCTTATCCAACGTTCAACAACATAATATGGTTAACCATAACGCTATGGTGCTACCGGCACGTGGTTCACACCATATGCATTTGAGTCTCACTCTTTTATAGTGCTACCGGCACGTGGTCCACAGTTTGGCGCTACCGGCACGTGGTTCACGCCTCATTTTATAGTGCTACCAGCACGTGGTTCACACTTGATGCTACCGGCACGTGGTTCACATCATGATTTTATAGTGCTACCGGCACGTGATTCACACTTGATGCTACCGGCACGTGGTTCACATCATAATACCCGTCACACACATGTTATGGTACTACCGGCACGTGGTTCATACCATAACATTCACAAATAAATACGCCATATACATGTACGCATAATTATTCCACTCACCTTAACGTCTTCGGTGAGATTATCAAGCTCGTAACCTTCAACGCGACGTACCTATACGTTATGCATATAATCAATCATACAATCAAGTTGGTCAACCAACTTACTCACCATTCTAGTGTCATTTTGACCCATGGTGCCAATTTCGACCCATTAGCACCTTTAACCCTAATCCTTAGGTCATCTTTGCCAAAACTCTAACACTAGCAAGTTTTGGGTCTTAAATCATTCATTAACACAAGGTTATCGCATTTATACACACACTTAGACAACTTAGGTCATCAAAGACCCATTTCAAGGTTCACACACCCATTTGGTAACCAAATACCCACTTACATCACATCTAGGTGTGCTAGTAGTTAAGGTTTAAGGTAACATTAAAGTCCCCCATAATTACCCATGGATTGTTACCAACAAAAGCTGTGTGCATACAGAGGTTCTGCCACAAGGTCCTTCGATGAATATAATAATTTTTAGCATACACAATCGACATATACATTCGCTTTTGATCACGAACCATATCCACAAAACAATGCATCACCTGATCTGAAGTGTCAATAACCATAACATTCACTACCAAAGGATTCCACCCAATTATTATACGTGTCCCACCATTACTCAACAAATTATTAGAGGTCCATTGCCATTGGTAAAACACCTTGGAACATATATTACTCAACTTACTAATATCAACATGAGACTCCAAAATAGAGCAAAAACATAGATCATTACCCGATATAACATCTTGAATCTCCTTTTGTTTCGGGAGGCGATTCAAA
This sequence comes from Rutidosis leptorrhynchoides, assembly GCF_046630445.1. Taxonomy (NCBI): domain Eukaryota; kingdom Viridiplantae; phylum Streptophyta; class Magnoliopsida; order Asterales; family Asteraceae; genus Rutidosis; species Rutidosis leptorrhynchoides. Next base: position 216,916,548 of record NC_092335.1, read on the forward strand.
CCCCGAATATTCCAAGTTGCAAAGCTATTCATGAGGAACCCTTGTACAAAGGAGTGCTTGCCCCCTCAGAAGTATTCCCCACACGATTCAAGTCACCATAATCATTCGCCTCTACATCACTTTCCTCATCAATTAATGCTCCTGATGATTGGGTTTCCTTCTGTAGTGACCCGAACTTTTCCATGTTTATATATATTAAATGTAATTGATATTTATATGATTAAGTGTTTCCAACATGTTAAGCAATCAAACTTGTTAAGACTTAATTAATTGAAATAGGTTTCATATAGACAATTGACCACCCAAGTTGACCGGTGATTCACGAACGTTAAAACTTGTAAAAACTATATGATGACATATATATGGATATATATATATATATATATATATATATATATATATATATATATATATATATATATATATATATATATATATATATATATATATATATATATATATATATATAGTTAACATGATATTATGATAAGTGAGTATCTCATTAGGTATGTTAACAATGAGTGATATACATAAAAATGAGTTTATTGAATTAAGAAACTCGAAACGATATATGTAACGATTATCGTTGTAACGACATTTAAATGTATATATATCATATTAAGATATATTAATACATCATAATATCATGATAATGTAATAATTTAACATCTCATTAGATATTATAAACAATGGGTTAACAACATTTAACAAGATCGTTAACTTAAAGGTTTCAAAACAACACTTACATGTAACGACTAACGATGACTTAACGACTCAGTTAAATGTATATACATGTAGTGTATTATGTTGTAATAATACACTTTTGGAAGACTTCAAGACATATATCAAAGTACTTCTATTTAACAAAAATGCTTACAATGACATTCTCGTTCAATTTCATCAACAATTCTACTCGTATGCAACCGTATTCGTACTCGTACAATACCCAGCTCCTAGACGTATATACTATTGGTATATACACATAATAATTCAGCTCTTAGCAGCCCTAGATAGTCAACAAACATGTGGAACCAACAATTAGACAACTAGCATGACTTATGAGCAAGGAAACAAAAACAAGAACTCCTTTTAACCCCACTCACCTTCACCACTCACCACCTACTCCATTTCACTTCCAATTTTCTTCCCAATTCTCTCTCAAAACACACACACTCTTTCATGAACGTCTAAGTTACTATTTTTCCAGCAAAAATCATCAAATACAAGCTTTGGTTATTACCTATAATCATCATAAAAACAATTACTCGAGAACACATCAAGAACACTTCCAAGTTTATAAGTTTACTTCCAAGTTTCCTAATCCATTCCAAGCAATCATCTAAGATTAAGAAACCTTTGTTATTTATAGTAGTTTATCTTTCTAAATCAAGGTAATATTCATATTCAAGCTTTGATTCAATTTCTATAACTATAACTATCTTAATTCGAGTAATAATCTTACTTGAACTTGTTTTTGTGTCATGATTCTATTTCAAGAACTTCCAAGGCATCAAAGATCCTTTGAAGCTCAAGTTATTTTTTCATCATTTCCAGTAGGTTTACCTACTAAACTTGAGGTAGTAATGATGTTCATAACATCATTCGATTCATATATGTATAACTACCTTATTCGAAGATTTGAACATGTAATCACTAGAACATAGTTTAGTTAATTCTAAACTTGTTCGCAAACAAAGTTAATCCTTCTAACTTGACTTTTAAAATCAACTAAACACATGTTCTATATATATATATGATATGCTAACTTAATGATTTAAAACATGAAAACACGAAAAACACCGTAAAACCGGATATACGCCGTCGTAGTAACACCGCGGGCTGTTTTGGGTTAGTTAATTAAAAACTATGATAAACTTTGATTTAAAAGTTGTTCTTCTGGGAAAATGATTTTTCTTATGAACATGAAACTATATCTAAAAATCATGGTTAAACTCAAAGTGGAAGTATGTTTTCTAAAATGGTCATCTAGATGTCGTTCTTTCGACTGAAATGACTACCTTTACAAAAACGACTTGTAATCTATATTTCTGACTATAAACTTATACTTTTTCTGTTTGGATTCATAAAATTAAGTTCAATATAAAACCATAGCAACTTGAATCGCTCAAAACGGATTTACAACGAAGAAGTTATGGGTAAAACAAGATTGGATAATTTTTCTTGTTGTAGCTACGTGAAAATTGGTAACAAATATATATTAATCATATCCTAGCTAACTCATATTGTATTATACATGTATTCTAATATATTATGTAATCTTGGGATACCATAGACACGAATACAATGTTTTGACATATCATATCGACCCACCTATATATATATTTCGGAACAACCATAGACACTCTATATGCAGTAATGTTGGAGTTAGCTATACAGGGTTGAGGTTGATTCCAAAATATTATATATACTTTGAGTTGTGATCTAGCCTGAGGCTTGTATACACGAGGTCGTGGATTGATTCGAGATAATATATATTGCTTTATTTTTCTCTGCATCTAACTGTGGACAACTAGTTGTAGGTTACTAGCGAGGACAGCTGACTTAATAAACTTAAAACATTAAAACGTATTAAAAATGTTGTAAATATATTTTGAACATACTTTGATATATATGTACGTATTTGTTATAGGTTCGTGAATCGACCAGTGGCCAAGTCTTACTTCCCGACGAAGTAAAAATCTGTGAAAGTGAGTTATAGTCCCACTTTTAAAATCTAATATTTTGGGATGAGAATACATACAGTTTTATAAATGTTTTACAAAATAGACACAAGTAAATGAAACTACATTCTATGGCTGGATTATTAAACCGAATATGCCCCTTTTTAGTCTGGTAATCTAAGAATTAGGGAACAGACACCCTAATTGACGCGAATCCTAAAGATAGATCTATTGGGCCCAACGAACCCCATCCAAAGTACCGCATGCTTTAGTACTTCGAATTCATCATGTCCGAAGGGAGTCCCGGAATGATAGGTGATATTCTATATGCATCTTGTTAAGGTCGGTTACCAGGTGTTCACCATATGAATGATTTTTATCTCTATGTATGGGATGTATATTGAAATATGAAATCTTGTGGTCTATTATTACGATTTGATAAATATATAGGTTAAACCTATAACTCACCAACATTTTTGTTGACGTTTAAACCATGTTTATTCTCAGATGATTATTAAGAGCTTCCACTGTTGCATGCTAAAATATAGACAAGATTTGGTGTCAGCATGCTTGTATAATATTGTTTAAAACTGCATTCGAGATTTACTTTGTTGTAACATATTAATATTGTAAACCAATATGTATTGGTAGTGTGTAAGTGTGATATTTTAGATTATCATTTCTGGATAATCTAGGTGGTGACTTTTTAACCTTGTCGATAAAATAAAGGTTATGGTTTGTTTTAAAAACGAATGCAGTCTTTGAAAAACGTCTCATATAGAGGTCAAAACCTCGCAATGAAATCAATTAATATGGAACGTTTATAATCAATATGAACGGGACATTTCAGTTGGTATCCAAGTGTTGGTCTTAGAGAACCAGAATTTTTGCATTAGTGTGTCTTACCGAGTTTGTTAGGATGCATTAGTGAGTCTGGACTTCGACCGTGTTTTTCTTCAAAAACGATTGCTTAACATTTTTGTTGGAAACTATATATTATTAACATATAAATATTATGTGATATATTAATCTCTTAACGTGTTTAATATTGTGTGATAGATGTCTACCTCTAGTACAAATCCCATCGGCTCACCTAATAATAATGAAGAGTCGAATATACTTTGGGAAGATTCACAAATTCCCGAAGAGGAACCGGAAGAGGAGGAACCGGAAGAGGAGGAACCGGAAGAGGAGGAACCGGAAGAGAAAGAACCGGAAGAAGAAGAGGTTCCGGAGGAAGAAATATTGATACCTACAGTAAATCGATTAAATAAAAGAAAATCCTCAACCAACGGACCAAAGTCAAAAATGGTCAATGGTGTTTCCGCCAAGGAAGCAAAATATTGGGAAGATTACCAACTTTCCGATGAATCGGATCCCGATGAGGATTCTGATGATGTTATAGAAATTACCTCGACCCAATTTAATAAAGCAAAAGAAAATAATAAGGGAAAGGGTATAAAAATAGAGAAACCTGATTCCAACCCCGATGAACTTTATATGTATCGGCAACGTCCGTATTTCCTAAAATGTAACAATAACCCGGGAACCTCTAAACCACCAGGTTTTTCTAAGCCATTGTGGAAAACGACGGCTCGTATTAGAGGAACACCATATATCCCTAGAAAATTAGGAAAACGAACCAAGTCCGAAGAAGATGAAACCAGTGATTCGGATTAGAGGGTTGTAATCATGTTGTGTATTATATGTATTGTAGTGTGCTTGTACTTTTATGTTCTATGTAAAAATTGCTTGTATTGTTTGTTAATTATCTTTTTCGAATCTAATCCTTGTCTATTTTACAGTATAAAAACAAAATGGACGTTAAGGGTAGACAACTGAATATTTTAGAAGACCTATCAGAGGATATGATTGAGGAAATATTGTCTAGAGTCGGTCAGAATTCATCAGCACATTTAGTTATGGCGAAATTAACTTGTCAAACATTTGAAAGACTTTCCAGAAATGCCTTAGTTTATAAAAGGCATTCCTTTGATATGTGGGGTATATCACATTAGGGAGACCGTAAGTTACGCCGTGTTTTCTTTAAAGCGTCAAATACAGGGAACCCAAATGCAATTTTACGCTACGGGTTAAGAACCTATTTTGACTCAACATATCCCAACATAGGATTTCGTGAGCTAGAAAGAGCTTCTAACATGCAACATAAAGAAGCATGTTATACTTACGGGTTAGTGATGTTCGCTTCTTACCAAAGTGAGAAAAAGAATATCGGATTACAACTTTTAAATAAAACCTTCCCACAAGTGACGGATTCAGTAGTTGGGGTGAGAAACAAGGTTTTTAGATTATTACGTGGCTGTTGGACATTACGAAACCCTCGTTCTTTTGACGACATTACAACATCCTGCCTAGCCAATGGTTATAACGGTTACTTTCCACAAGACCAAGGATGGAAAGTCGTCTTAGTAAAACCAGAATGCATGACTTGTTTCTGGACTTATGAATTACGTGTCTTTATTTCTTTTGCTGAACAACTTGCGTATTAACTAGAATTGCCTTTATAGCTGCCGAGTAGCAAAGTTATTATGTGCTATATTTAATCCTAAATGTATAATAGCGGTATTGTAAGTTTGTAAAATATTGTATAAAAATTTGAACGCGAAATTTTATTATAATCAGTTTTTTTCATATAGAATTGTAGTAGTTAAATTGTATATTAACTACTAAGTATGAACTTAACGGTAGGTACTACCCGAATTAAAACTATAAAATGCTAATATGAAGAAAAAGCTTTTATAAATGAGTTCATACTATGCTACGAAATATTATTGACTACTCTTAAAATTCTATATGATTAACTTAATTCTTTTGGGCTATTTTTGAAGGAAATGGCACCGACGACTCGTCAGAATTTGAACATGAGCGAGGAAGATTTCCGTATTTTCCTTGCAGCAAACATAGCCGCAGTACAGGCTGCGATGTAAAATAACAATAACTCTGGATCTAGCAGTGGAACTAATTCCACAAGAAATCGTGTAGGATGCTCCTACAAAGAATTCACTGCCTGCAAACCTTTGGAATTTGATGGAACCGAAGGACCAATTAGATTGAAACGGTGGACCGAGAAGGTCGAATCGGTGTTTGCCATAAGTAAGTGTACTGAAGAGGACAAAGTTAAGTACGCTACGCATACCTTCACAGGTACTGCGTTAACGTGGTGGAACACCTATCTTGAACAGGTAGGACAAAATGCTGCTTACGCACTGCCGTGGTCGGCATTCAAGCAATTGATGAACGAGCAGTACCGTCCTAGAAACGAAGTCAATAAGCTCAAGGTAGAACTTAGAGAGTTACGAACACAAGGATTCGACATTACCACATATGAACGACGATTCACAGAGTTGTGCCTATTGTGTCCGGAAGCGTTCGAAGATGAAGAAGAGAAGATCGACGCATTTGTAAAAGGGTTACCAGTAAGGATTCAAGAAGATGTGAGTTCACATGAGCCCGCTTCCTTACAGAAGGCAAGTCGAATGGCTCATAAATTCATAAATCAGATTGAGGGGAGAATTAAAGAACAGGCGGCCGAAGAAGCCAACACGAAACAACTCAAGAGGAAGTGGGAGGAAAAGGGTGACAAGAGTCACCAGTACAACAACAATAACAATTACAACCACAACCGCAACAACAATCGCAACAATAACCGCAATCCTAACAATAACTACAACAAACGTCCCAACAACAACAACTACTACAACCACCGTTTCAACAACAATAACAATCCCAACAACAACCTCAATAACAACAAACAACATAAACAACCATGCTTCAGGTGTGCAGAGTACCATCTGAATGCGTTTTACACAACAGTTTGCACCAAGTGTAAGAGAAGTGGTCATGGAGCGGCAAAATGTGAGGTTTACGGACCAAAGAACAACAAAAATAAAGAAACAAATAAGGTCGGAACAAATAATGCCGACGTAGTTTGTTATAAATGTGGAAAACCGGGCCACATTATTAGAAATTGCCCAAACCAAGGGAATACTAATGGGCAAGGCCGCGAAAGAGTTTTCAATATTAATGCGGCAGAAGCGCAGGAAGACCCGGAGCTTGTTACAGGTACGTTTCTTATTGACAATACATCTGCTTATGTTTTATTTGATTCGGGTGCGGATAGAAGCTATATGAGTAGAGATTTTTGTGCTAAATTAAGTTGTCCACTGACGCCTTTGGATAATAAATTTTTACTCGAATTAGCAAACGGTAAATTAATTACAGCAGATAATATATGTCGGAATCGAGAAATTAAGCTGGTTAGTGAAATATTTAAGATTGATTTGATACCAGTAGAGTTAGGAAGTTTTAATGTGATAATTGGCATGGGCTGGTTGAAAAAGGTGAGAGCATAGATCGTATGTTACAAAAATGCAATTCGCATTGTACGGAAAAAAGGAAAACCCTTAATGGTGTACGGAGAAAAGAATAACGCGAAATTAAATCTTATTAGTAGTATGAAGGCGCAGAAACTAATAAGAAAAGGTTGTTACGTCATTCTAGCACACATCGAGGAAGTTAAACCTGAAGAAAAGAACATCAGTGATGTTTCCGTCGCAAAAGAATTTCCCGATGTATTTCTGAAAGAATTACCGGGATTACCCCCACATCGATCCGTTGAATTTCAAATAGACCTTGTACCAGGAGCTGCACCAATAGATCGTGCTCCATACAGACTCGCACCCAGCGAAATGAAAGAGTTACAAAGTCAGTTACAAGAACTTTTAGAGCGTGGTTTCATTCGACCAAGCACATCACCATGGGGAGCTCATGTTTTGTTTGTCAAGAAGAAGGATGGCACATTTAGGTTGTGTATCGACTACCGAGAGTTGAACAAACTTACCATCAAGAACCGCTACCCACTGCCGAGAATCGATGACTTATTTGATCAACTACAAGGCTAATCGGTTTATTCGAAGATTGATTTACGTTCTGGGTATCATCAAATGCGGGTGAAGGAGGATGATATTCCAAAGACTGCTTTTAGGACGCGTTACAGTCATTACGAGTTTATGGTTATGCCGTTTGGGTTGACTAACGCACCAGCTGTGTTCATGGACCTCATGAACCGAGTGTGTGGACCATACATTGACAAGTTTGTCATTGTTTTCATCGATGACATACTTATTTACTCAAAGAATGACCAGGAGCACGAAGAACATTTGAGAAAAGTGCTAGAGTTGTTAAGGTGAGAAAAACTGTACGCTAAGTTTTCAAAGTGTGCATTTTGGTTGGAAGAAGTTCAATTCCTCAGTCATATAGTGAACAAAGAAGGTATTCAGGTGGATCCAGCAAAGATTGAAACCGTTGAAAAGTGGAAAACCCCGAAAACTCCGAAGCATATACGCCAATTTTTAGGATTAGCTGGTTACTACAGAAGGTTCATCCAAGATTTTTCCAGAATAGCAAAACCCTTGACTGCATTCACGCATAAAGGGAGGAAATTTGAATGGAAGGATGAACAAGAGAAAGCGTTTCAATTGTTAAAGAAAAAGTTAACTACGGCACCTATATTGTCATTACCTGAAGGGAATGATGATTTTGTGATATATTGTGACGCCTCAAAGTAAGGTCTCGGTTGTGTATTAATGCAACGAACGAAGGTAATTGCTTATGCGTCTAGACAATTGAAGATTCACGAGCAGAATTATACGACGCATGATTTGGAATTAGGCGCGGTTGTTTTTGCATTAAATACTTAGAGGCACTACTTATATGGGGTCAAAAATATTATATATACCGACCACAAAAGTCTTCAACACATATTTAATCAGAAACAACTGAACATGAGGCAGCGCAGGTGGATTTAATTGTTGAATGATTACGACTTTGAGATTCGTTACCACCCGGGGAAGGCAAATGTGGTAGCCGACGCCTTGAGCAGAAAGGACAGAGAACCCATTCTAGTAAAAGCTATGAATATAATGATTCACAATAACCTTACTACTCAAATAAAGGAGGCGCAACAAGGAGTTTTAAAAGAAGGAAATTTAAAGGATGAAATACCCAAAGGATCGAAGAAGCATCTTAATATTCGGGAAGACGGAACCCGGTATAGGGCTGAAAGAATTTGGGTACCAAAATTTGGAGATATGAGAGAAATGGTACTTAGAGAAGCTCATAAAACCAGATACTCAATACATCCTGGAACGGGGAAGATGTACAAGGATCTCAAGAAACATTTTTGGTGGCCGGGTATGAAAGCCGATGTTGCTAAATATGTAGGAGAATGTTTGACGTGTTCTAAGGTTAAAGATGAGCATCAGAAACCATCAGGTCTACTTCAACAACCCGAAATCCCGGAATGGAAACGGGAAAACATTACCATGGATTTCATCACTAAATTGCCAAGGACTGCAAGTGGTTTTGATACTATTTGGGTAATAGTTGATCATCTCACCAAATCAGCACACTTCCTGCCAATAAGAGAAGATGACAAGATGGAGAAGTTAGCACGACTGTATTTGAAGGAAGTCGTCTCCAGACATGGAATACCAATCTCTATTATTTCTGATAGGGATGGCAGATTTATTTCAAGATTCTGGCAGATATTACAGCAAGCATTAGGAACTCGTCTAGACATGAGTACTGCCTATCATCCACAAACTGATGGGCAGAGCGAAAGGACGATACACACGCTTGAAGACATGCTACGAGCATGTGTTATTGATTTCGAAAACAGTTGGGATCGACATCTACCGTTAGCAGAATTTTTCTACAACAACAGCTACCATTCAAGCATTGAGATGGCACCGTTTGAACACTTTATGGTAGAAAGTGCAGGTCTCCGATTTGTTGGAGTAAAGTGGGGGATAGACAGATTACGGGTCCGGAGATAATACACGAAACTACCGAGAAGATCATCCAAATTCAACAACGGTTGAAAACCGCCCAAGTCGACAAAAGAGCTACGCTGACATTAAAAGAAAAGATATGGAATTTGAAATTGGAGAGATGGTCATGCTTAAAGTTGCACCTTGGAAAGGCGTTGTTCGATTTGGTAAACGAGGAAAATTAAATCCAAGGTATATTGGACCATTCAAGATTATTGATCGTGCCGGACCAGTAGCAACTCGTGGCTGTACATAACACTTTCCATGTCTCGAATTTGAAGAAATATTTTGCTAAAGAAGATCTCACTATTCCATTAGACGAAATCCAAATCAACGAAAAACTTCAATTCATCGAAGAACCCGTCGAAATAATGGATCGTGAGGTTAAAAGACTTAAGCAAAACAAGATACCAATTGTTGATGTTCGATGGAATGCTCGTAGAGGACCCGAGTTCACCTGGGAACGAGAAGATCACATGAAGAAGAAATACCCGCACTTATTTCCAGAAGATACGTCAACACCTCCAACTGCTTAAAATTTCGGGACGAAATTTATTTAACGGGTAGGTACTGTAGTGACCCGAACTTTTCCATGTTTATATATATTAAATGAAATTGATATTTATATGATTAAGTGTTTCCAATATATTAAGCAATCAAACTTGTTTAGACTTGATTAATTGAAATAGGTTTCATATAGACAATTGACCACCCAAGTTGACCGGTGATTCACGAACGTTAAAACTTGTAAAAACTATATGATGACATATATATGGATACATATATAGTTAACATGATATTATTATAAGTGATTATCTCATTAGGTATGTTAACAATGAGTGATATACATAAAAATGAGTTTATTGAATTAAGAAACTCGAAACGATATATGTAACGATTATCGTTGTAACGACATTTAAATGTATATATATCATATTAAGATATATTAATACATCATAATATCATGATAATGTAATAATTTAACATCTCATTAGATATTATAAACAATGGGTTAATAACATTTAACAAGATCGTTAACTTAAAGGTTTCAAAACAACACTTACATGTAACGACTAACGATGACTTAACGACTCAGTTAAATGTATATACATGTAGTGTATTATGTTGTAATAATACACTTTTGGAAGACTTAAAGACATATATCAAAGTACTTCTATTTAACAAAAATGCTTACAATTACATTCTCGTTCAATTTCATCAACAATTCTACTCGTATGCAACCGTATTCGTACTTGTACAATACCCAGCTCCTAGACGTATATACTATTAGTATATACACATAATAATTCAGCTCTTAGCAGCCCTAGATAGTCAACAAACATGTAGAACTAATAGTTAGACAACTAGCATGACTTATGAGCAAGGAAACAAGAACTCCTTTTAACCCCACTCACCTTCACCACTCACCACCTACTCCATTTCACTTCCAATTTTCTTCCCAATTCTCTCTCAAAACACACACACTCTTCCATGAACGTCTAAGTTACTATTTTTCCAGCAAAAATCATCAAATACAAGCTTTGGTTATTACCTATAATCATCATAAAAATAATTACTCAAGAACACATCAAGAACACTTCCAAGTTTACAAGTTTACTTCCAAGTTTCCTAATCCATTCCAAGCAATCATCTAAGATCAAGAAACCTTTGTTATTTACAGTAGGTTATCTTTCAAAATCAAGGTAATATACATATTCAAGCTTTGATTCAATTTCTATAACTATAACTATCTTAATTCGAGTAATAATCTTACTTGAACTTGTTTTTGTGTCATAATTCTATTTCAAGAACTTCCAAGGCATCAAAGATCCTTTGAAGCTCAAGTTATTTTTTCATCATTTCTAGTAGGTTTACCTACTAAACTTGAGGTAGTAATGATGTTCATAACATCATTCGATTCATATATGTATAACTATCTTATTCGAAGATTTGAACATGTAATCACTAGAACATAGTTTAGTTAATTCTAAACTTGTTCGCAAACAAAGTTAATCCTTCTAACTTGACTTTTAAAATCAACTAAACACATGTTCTATATCTATATGATATGCTAACTTAATGATTTAAAACCTGAAAACACGAAAAACACCGTAAAATCGGATATACGCCGTCGTAGTAACACCGCGGGCTGTTTTGGGTTAGTTAATTAAAAACTATGATAAGCTTTGATTTAAAAGTTGTTCTTCTGGGAAAATTATTTTTCTTATGAATATGAAACTATATCCAAAAATCATGGTTAAGCTCAAAGTGGAAGTATGTTTTCCAAAATGGTCATCTAGACGTCGTTCTTTCGACTGAAATGACTACCTTTACAAAAACGACTTGTAATCTATATTTCTGACTATAAACTTATACTTTTTCTGTTTTGATTCATAAACTTAAGTTCAATATGAAACCATAGCAACTTGAATCACTCAAAACGGATTTAAAACGAAGAAGTTATGGGTAAAACAAGATTGGATAATTTTTCTTGTTGTAGCTACGTGAAAATTGGTAACAAATCTATATTAATCATATCCTAGCTAACTCATATTGTATTATACATGTATTCTAATATATTATGTAATCTTGGGATACCATAGACACGAATACAATGTTTTGACATATCATATCGACCCATCTATATATATTTCGGAACAACCATAGACACTCTATATGCAGTAATGTTGGAGTTAGCTATACAGGGTTGAGGTTGATTCCAAAATATTATATATACTTTGAGTTGTGATCTAGCCTGAGGCTTGTATACACGAGGTCGTGGATTGATTAGAGATAATATATATTACTTTATTTTTCTGTGCATCTAACTGTGGACAACTAGTTATAGGTTACTAACGAGGACAGCTGACTTAATAAACTTAAAACATTAAAACGTATTAAAAATGTTGTAAATATATTTTGAACATACTTTGATATATATGTACATATTTGTTATAGGTTCGTGAATCGACCAGTGGCCAAGTCTTACTTCCCGACGAAGTAAAAATCTGTAAAAGTGAGTTATAGTCCCACTTTTAAAATCTAATATTTTGGGATGTGAATACATGCAGTTTTATAAATGTTTTACAAAATAGACACAAGTAAATGAAACTACATTCTATGGCTGGATTATTAAACCGAATATGCCCCTTTTTAGTCTGGTAATATAAGAATTAGGGAACAGACACCCTAATTGACGCGAATCCTAAAGATAGATCTATTGGGCCCAACGAGCCCCATCTAAAGTACCGGATGCTTTAGTACTTCGAATTCATCATGTCCGAAGGGAGTCCCGGAATGATAGGGGATATTCTATATGCATCTTGTTAAGGTCGGTTACCAGGTGTTCACCATATGAATGATTTTTATCTCTATGTATGGGATGTATATTGAAATATGAAATCTTGTGGTCTATTATTACGATTTGATAAATATATAGGTTAAACCTATAACTCACCAACATTTTTGTTGACGTTTAAAGCATGTTTATTCTCAGGTGATTATTAAGAGCTTCCGCTGTTGCATGCTAAAATATGGACAAGATTTGGTGTCAGCATGCTTGTATAATATTGTTTAAAACTGCATTCGAGATTTACTTTGTTGTAACATATTAATATTGTAAACCAATATGTATTGGTAGTGTGTAAGTGTGATATTTTAGATTAACATTTCTGGATAATCTAGGTGGTGACTTTTTAACCTTGTCGATAAAATAAAGGTTATGATTTGTTTTAAAAACGAATGCAGTCTTTGAAAAACGACTCATATAGAGGTCAAAACCTCGCAACGAAATCAATTAATATGGAACGTTTATAATCAATATGAATGGGACATTTCACCTTCTGCTCAGTATCTTCGTTAAGTTGTCCCAAAACTCCAAAAGCATTATTGATTACCACATTTTGAATCTTATTACTAGTACCTGCATCATTAGTGTCAACAGTTTTCTTCATAACAGGTCTATACACAAGCTTACTTTTTCCATACCCTACCACAAATCCACCTTGTGTTCTTTGTGTATTATCCCCTGTTGCCTTCTTTCCAACAGTAACAAAACCATCACCATCCACTTTTGGAACTTGTACTTCTTCCACAACCCGTTTTGGGCATTGAGACTCTTTGTGGCCAAATATTTCACACGTAGCACACCTCAGGGGTTTCCTTTCATACTCTACTTTTATGTTAGTAATTGTCTTTTTATTCCCTACCGGACTAGGAATTGCTACGTTGAGATTATCCTTTAACTCCTTTTTAGCCGAGACTTCAATCATAGCACGGGCATAATTAGGTCTTCCCCACGCTTCTTGGCACATTGTACTCGTATATGAATCTAGCATTATTGGGGACCCAATCTTAAAAGCCATAATGCTTAGTCCATCCTCCGTAAACCCTGCAAGGGGAATGTCATGGAGCTTTACCCACACGGGGACACTAACTAGATCCTCTTTTGTAAGGACAATTTCTGGTGAGCAAACATTGAGAATAATTGGAATTGTTCTAATAATCCATGGCCCATTCTCAAGGACTGCATTCATATCAGTCTATGTCGCAAACTTGAAAAAATAGAAACCCTTCGAGTTCATCATAACCTTTTCAATTCCAAATTTTCGCCAAACATTCAGAGCATAGTTTCTAACAACCGGAAAAGCAACTCGATTTCCCAAAAAATAACCATACAACGTATTCGTATACCTTTCCTTAGCCTCTAGAACCGATGCTAGTGGGATCTCCACATCAATATCATCTTCCACTGGATCAGGGCTTTCCACATACCTAAAATTAACCTTCTGTTTACTTTGTTTTCCATTCAACATATTTAAGTATGTACCTTGATTGCCCATCGTAGGAATAGAAGACCCATCATCATTCTTCTGACTGATTACTGGACTGGTCACATCAGGAACTTTCAATGGAGGGAATACCTTATCAAAATTAGTCCGATCTCCTTTCTCCTCCCTATCCCAAGAGTCTACAGAATGCACACTTACTACATCATCTTCTGACTTCTTTTCATGCACATCATGCACAATATTCTGAGGATTATTATCTTCTTGAACACGTTTGCCAGATGCACTCGAATCAACATCATGCTTATTGCCATCAGAGGAGCGAAGTGAATCGCTACTTTCTTCCTGCAGCGTGTTATCATCAACCCCAATTGTACGATTTCTCAGAACCCTAGATTGGGTAGAAGGTTGTTTCTTTTGTGCAGTACCTCTGGAGTTTTTTCCCATTCGTTCCTTAAGAAGGAGCCACTTTGACGGATATTATGATAAAAATCGGATGGAACTGATCGGAGAACGAGGAGGATCAAAACCAGCCGCCGTGTATCGCCTTAATCGCCCAAAAACTTCGGAGGTGTTTTATATTTTTATATAAGCAGTATGATTAAGCAATTGTCTTTTTAACCCATACTAATTGTCCTTAAACAAAAAATACACAGTTTAAAAAAATGTCATATTTTTGTTACTTTTCAGTTTTACCTTTATCTTTTCTTTCTTCTTTAATCTTGTCACATACATTAAGAGTATAATATATATTCCCTCGGTCTCTATTTTATTGTCTACTATTTCATTTTAGTATGCCCCAAATTAAATATCCACTTTTATAAATAGAAAAGAATAATAAGTTTAAGTTCTATTATGTCCTTAATGTATGTGGATATGATTAAAGAAAGAAACAAAAGATAATGGTAAAACTGGAGAAGTTGTGATGTGGTCCAGCGGTTGGTGGTCTGCCTCCTTTAGGGGAGGTCAGGAGTTCGACCCCCCGTTAACTACATATTAACCCACAATTTCATCCATGCCACGAAGTTTCACTCATGACACTTTTTTCACACCACGTGTTGGGGGGGGGGGGGGGGGGGGGGGGGGTAAATGGGAGGGGTTTTAACGTCCATGCCCCGTATGGGATTAGTACGGGTTTCCTCTTCGGCACGCAGTTGAGGGGCTTGTATAACTGCGTAGGAGATGAACGCATAGATGGTTAAGTCCTCTTGGGTGATCCTAACAACTGTCCAAAAAAATGGTAAAACTGAAAAGCAAACAAAAAGTACACCACTTTTATAATATTCTCTTAAACTATGTATTTTTTATCTGGTAAATAATACAGAGGAAAGGAGTACTAAACTTTTTATTATTATTATTATTATTATTATTATTATGTATTATGTATTTATAAAAATATATTTATTTAGGAATATCTCAAAATTAAATATGAAATAGACTATTAAAAGTTAATTGCCACTAGATTCAAGCCGCTTGGATATTGGAAAAAGCAAAGTGGTTTTCCTAACAAATTTCAATCCCCTGTTTCGTAGACCACTCTAGAACTTAATTGAGCCCACTCTAGTTAACACATGTCACCAATCTATAAATTATGAACACATTTGGTCCATGTTCCATCACACACCCAATCCCAAACACTCCGGTTCCAAAAGTCTATATATAATCACATCTCCAAAGCATGAATTCCTTCCCACAGTCCCTTGTTCTTTAATCACGCACACCTAGCTCATCTTAACAATCATCAACTTCTCCTTTGCTAATATACACACAATGACGTCTGATGTGCTATCTTACGCCGGGTATGAAGAGACAGAGTCGCATTTTCTTGAAGCTTGTACCCTCTGTTCTAAGCCACTTGGTCAAAACAGTGACATATATATGTACAGGTATAAATGAAATATAAACCTTCTTTACGGTTCCAGTGCATTATTGACTTGTACGTCAGGTATACTTTATTGTACCGTAAAACCATTACTTCAATTAAGGATCATATATCTATGAGTAAAGAACCAGATGCATAGAAGGGTTATGTTGTGCATGAAGAATTGTACATAATGAAATTATAGTTTGTACCATGTGAATTTTGTAAACAATTTTTGTTTTTTATCAATGGGTATTTTGGTAAATATGTAAGTTTTTTTTAACTTGTGAATAAATTAAACCATCAAAGATGCAAGCTTTTTGAGAAGATTCACAAGTATCATGTGAAAATAAACCAATATGGTGAACTTTTATATACATATTGGATATTGGATAGTTCATTGAACCTGGACAAAAGTACCTACCCATGTGCTATAAAGGGTTGTACTTTATCTATAAAAAATTGTATTGTATGATTTGTATCAAAATGTAGGCTCGAGATTTAATGGGTATTTTGGTAATTTGATACAGAGGGAATACTCCATTTTGTAGCCAAGAATGCAGACAAGAACAAATAGAAAATGATGAAGCAAGAGAAAGGAGACGGAAAGTTTCATCCAAGAAGAATTCAACAGAAACTTCCAAGAAACCTAAAACAACAACTGTGCAAACTGGAACTCTTGTTGCATCCAATTAGCCAAGTTTATAACAAAAGTATTATGTGAAATGACATAAATACCCCTCTCTGATGATATATGATGGAGGGATATGAGTAAAAACGTTCGTACAGAAGTTGGTTATTGGGTATCATGATATGGTGATGGATGGTGAAGATAATAAGACCAAGATACCCTTTGAAACAAATTTTGCTACCTCTTTTTGTTCATTTTATTTTCTACTATGATCTTTTTTGGTTAATATAACCATCAAGTGTTTGGGTTTTTTATTTTGTAATGTTAATACCCAACTAGACCTTGTCTTAAGGTATGTGGTAAATTTTGAATAATTTAGATTGGGTGCAATACTAGAAATGATCAAAAGTTCATTGAGCTTTTTATTATGTTTTGAGTACAACAAGAATCGAGGGTTTGCGCGTTGCTGCTCTTAGTTTTATGTGATTTTAACGCTAGATAGAAATTGGCATGCCACAATCTAAAAAGGAATATGAACACCAATGGTATTGATTACACTAGCTAGATCCTTCCAACTTTAAATACATGGTTAAAAGCTAACATTTTGTATGTGTATAATATCAAATATAAGGATTATGGCTGTAGAGTGAAACATTTACAAAGGTGTTCATGTGGACATTGGTTTGTAGATAATACATAGGCCCAACTATAAGTCATTGAATATTTGATTATATAATTACCTGACTATACATATTAACTTGAAATCAATATATGGCATCGTTGACTCTATTGCAATTATCCAATGATCAACTTACATTATAAACAAATAACTGGCTTGGCTGTGGATCTATGAATCAAGTATCTTCCCAATCCATACACCAAAAGTGATACATATAATTTGACATACAACCCACCCATTTTGTAACCTTTAGTTATTCATCATGATAAAGGTTATATAGCCACTATGACAAAACAAAAAAAATTGATCATTAGGTTGCTAATCGTCAAATATATCACCTGATTTGTCTAACACATCTATACTATATAACATGTCTATAAAGAAAACAAATAAAGTTTTGTTAATTACCAAAATTTATTTTTATCAACAAAAAATAAACTAAACTTACCTGGTGGTGCAGCGTGGAACCATAGTGACTGATACAAAATTGCAGCGCATACATTGGTATGTTGGAAAATTCACCAAAGCCAGCCAATGTAAGTACAAGGCCTGCAAGATCATAATCATAATTATAAGATTATAATAATATTCCATTGAAACCGATAATAACATAATCTGGAGGTGAATAATGTGCAAACCTGGTAATCCACCAACAGTTTCGGAGCAAACACGTGAAAGAAATATGTGATCAATCTAATGAAATGAAAATAAAGATGATTATTCCCAATTTCCCGTTAACAACTATTACTTATAAGACATTAATCTTATAACAAACAACACTTTTACCTTTGATAACTTGATCTCATGCTCTGTACAATATCGTTGCAGCCCCTGAATAATCAATTATAATAAAGAATCAACAATGCTATCATCATGGTTGATTCCTTTTAAAAAACACAACTTCTTTCCATATTAAGCTACCCTAATTAGTACTTAATACTAATACACTACATTGTCATACATACATTTAACCAAATTAACTGTTATAAAATATGTTAACAAATTTATATATAAAAAATACTTACTTCTCCAGCATTGAATATAAATCTTTACTTATCAAAGAAAAGCAGGACTGATGGTGATGTGTCTTGAGTATCCAAACCTGTTCCTAATATCTGAAAAAGAAGAAAAAAGAAGAACCAATTAGCAAAAATAAACAAAACCCAAAATACAAAACGCCAAAAAAGATTCAAACTTCTCTAAAAAACACTAATTAGCATAAAAGAAACAAAACCCAATACACAGATATTAAAAAGATACCCGAACATAAGAGGTCGTATTAACAGGATTGAGTTTTCTAACTTTTAATTTCAGATCTTTAAGTAAAAGGCCTGCAAGATCATAATCATAATTATAAGATTATAATAATATTCCATTGAAACCGATAATAACATAATCTGGAGGTGAATAATGTGCAAACCTGGTAATCCAGCAGCAGTTTCGGAGCAAACACGTGAAAGAAATATGTGATCAATCTAATGAAATGAAAATAAAGATGATTATTCCCAATTTCCCGTTAACAAATATTACTTCTAAGACATTAATCTTATAACAAACAGCACTTTTATCTTTGATAACTTGATCTTATGCTCTGTACAATATCGTTGCAGCCCCTGAATAATCAATTAAAATAAAGAATCAACAATGCTATCATCATGGTTGATTCCTTTAAAAAAACACAACTTCTTTCCATATTAAGCTACCCTAATTAGTACTTAATATTAATACACTACATTGTCATACATACATTTAACCAAATTAACTGTTATGAAATATGTTAACAAATTTATATATAAAAAATACTTACTTCTCCAGCATTGAATATAAATCTTTGTTTATCAAAGAAAAGCAGGACTAATGGTGATGTGTCTTGAGTATCCAAACATGTTCCTAATATCTGAAAAAGAAGAAAAAAGAAGAACCAATTATAATGAATCCATTGCACATGAACTACCAGCCCACCTGTTATATTACAAAAAATAAGTAATAAAAATTAAACCTTTATCTATTTTGCTATTATGAATTGGATTTATACACATTCTTGAAGGCATCACAAAAGTGCTGCACAAATAAAAATATATATTTGATCTTTTTCAACTAATATGTGAAAAAAATAGAACTTACTGTATCTACATAAAGCAAGCAAGCAAACAGCCAGAAGAAGCAATTAAAAATAAAATTTTTTCACTAATTACATTAGAATTTGAGCAAATTAATATAGTACCGGTGTAAAAAAAATTGGCTTTTTCAAGGGCACAACGGAGGCTAGATTCTTGATGACCCAAACCTGCACATGAATCACACTGTTTACCGGGGCATTCAATTCGGTTACCCCAATATATAAAACTTTTCAGTATCACTGCGATTATGATGATATTGGGACGGGAAATTAGGGTTTGCTTACATGCAATTGAAACCCTTACTGTGTAAAATTGATCGAATTAGGTCAATATAGACGAAATTTGAAGAAGAATGCAACGATGATGATGATTACCTTTGAGTAGATGAAGAAGGATAAAGCGGATGAAGCCGGACGTGTGTGCCAAAAGTGAATTGGAGAAGACATAAGGTCACACAGATATTAAAAAGATACCTGAACATAAGAGGTCGTATTAACAGGATTGAGTTTTTCTAACTTTTAATTTCATATCTTTAGGTTTATGGGTGCAATAGCAGGAGTGACTCTGGTTAGGGTTAGAATGAGTAATAATGAAGAAAAGTGAGGGCGGAGGATGGAGAACATGGAGGGTATGGGTGAGAAGACGTGGAGGTATGGGTGTAGTGATGGAGTTTATCAGGATGTCCCTTTGACTTTTCTTTCAGCTGTAATTTTTTAATTGGTGGAAAAAGAAAAGGAAAAAGAAAATAATGTTGTGAGTGTGTTTTGTGGTGAATAGTAAAGAAATTGTGTGAGCCAATGAAATGGTGTCAACTCAGCTTCTGGAATTGGTTGTTATTAGTATGTGGGTAATATTGTACTTTGGTTCTCAATTGATCTTCTCGAAACGTTGGAGATCTCATTATTATCAAGTTGGTGATCTCGCTACTCGAGAAGTACTCAGTCGGAAAATTTTAAAGAGTACTCAACAACTCGGAGAGTAACTTTTAAATATATAAAAGAAGTTATATGTAATAAATTTAACTTTTAACTTATTTTATTAAGTTTTATATAAATTTTATGTAATACTGAGTAATACAGTAATTTTCTTTCTTGCGCCTAAAATAATATATGAAGTTGGTCTTGTTAATTTAAGAGCACTGGGAGTGGTGACTGATGTCACTTGGAATGTCAGACCTAACTTGCTGAGTCAGAAAAAGGGGGGAGTGGTGACATATGTCAGTTGGGCATGTCAGTTTATATTTTTATTATTATTTTAATGATTTTAATTATAACATAAATTGATAAAATTATAAAAATTAACATAAATGGAAATAACTTTCATTAAAAATGAAAAAAACATTACATTTCCTAATAATTAAAAAACATACGATTCCTAAAAATTAAAAAAAAATTACGTTATCGCGATTAAAAAGTTACAATTCGTTAACTATTTCGTCATCGCGATTATGCCATAGATGCGAAACTAGAGTATGTCGAAGATACTCATGCTCGTCTTTGTCACGCATTTCTTTTGTCTTCTCGGCATATACATCACACCTTTCGTACCAAGTTGATCCTTGTAGGTTGTTGACAGGCAAGTAGTAAGATTTATTTTCAGCGATGTTAAAACCATTGTCTTCAATTATCATGTTGTGCAATATGATGCAACCATACATGATTCTTTTGATTTTGTTTATGCTATATGCCCTAGCAGGTTGTGTTAAAATACCCCAACGACCTTGCAAAATTCAAAATGTCCTCTCAACGTCTTTACGAGCTGCAGATTGTTTCTTTGTAAAGTATTTTCTTTTTGCGTCAACAACACTTGAGAATCCCTTAACGAAAGAAGCCCGTGAAGGGTAAATCCCATCGGCAAGATAATAGCCTCTATCAAAATCAACGTCCCCAATTTCGTATGGAACTTGAGGAGCCGTGTCAGTTAGTGAACTATCAAACAATAGAGATGCATTAAGGACATTCAAGTCATTGTTCGAACCGGCCATTCCAAAATATGCATGCCAAATCCAATTGTCACACGATGCAACGGCTTCCAACATGATTGTCGGGTAACCATGATCGCCTCGGGTGAAATGCCCTTTCCATACATTTGGACATTTTCCCCAAGCCCAATGCATACAATCAATGCTTCCAAGCATTCCAGGAAAGCCGTGAAGTTCTTCATGTTTCTGATACAACCGACGTATATCGTCCTCAGTCGGTTTTCTCATGTATACATTACCATACAAGTCTATAATACATCTTGTAAAATTTTGCAAAGACTCACGTGATGTTCTCTCTGAAATTTGTAAATATTCGTCAAATAGATCCGGTGAATCACCGTATACTAGTTGACGAATGGCAGTAGTGACTTTTAAAATAGTAGATACTCCGAGAACACCACGTGCATCAGGACGTTGTTGAAAATAAGTAAACCACTATGGTGCATCGGGACGAGTAGAGTAAGAAAGTATACCTTCAATTATTTTTTCAAGAAAACTTTGTGACATTCGATAATGCCGTTTGAAATATTCAGGGGGATACTTCGGATCTTGAACAAAATAATCGTTCATCAAATGATTGTGCGCTTCTACATGATCACGACGAATGTAGCGACGTTTTCGTCTTGAACTTTGAGGCTCATTTTGTTCCTCGACCTCTCTACGTATTACCACGTTATTTCGATAAGAAAATATACTTTTCATTGCGTTAACCAAACTTTCTTCGCCGGAACTACTCATTTTTAAAGAAATATTTTTATTTTGATGATAGAATTTGGATTTGATTGTGTGAGTATATGTTGAGTAAAATGGATGTAAAATGATATGTGTTTGTGTTTTTGTTTGTATATGTGTTGTGTATATATAGAATTTAAAAAGAAAAAAAAGAAAAAAGAAAAAAGGCAACGGTAATATAAAATAGCCGTTATATGTTAATTTTTTTTTATTTCCTCGAACAAAACCGCGTCGTGTAACAACCCAACCCGTATTAAAACCGGCCCATAAAATTTTTTCCTTTTAATACGCTTTAAATAACACTTTAGGTCCCAATTGTGTTTTCATAAATATCTTTAATACAATAGAAGGTTTAATAAACCTTAAAACATTTAATACATTGATTAATTGTCCAAACGAACATACACGACCCGACTAGTTTAGTTTCCAACCAAAACCGAGCATGGTGATTTGGGACTACGCTACCCAAATCCTCATCTAATACAAAAGCAAGATCTTCTAAGCAACCTAGCCAAGATCTCTAATCCCCAAGCTTACCCGAGCCGCTAAGCATGCGAACCTATAAAAATAGCAACAACGAGAGGGTATGCTAACGCTTAGTGAATGATAATATACTACATACATATATATATGTATAATATGGACACGCCACACAATATCAAATACCGCATACCGAAGCATTCGTGAATAAGACAACTACACTAAGCATACCGTACAATCTCTAAGCAACAAGCTAAATATATCAACAAAATATAAGTTCACCAACGACGATGTGAACAACGCCAAATAAGCTACACCCGGAGGGTTAGCTACATCACAACAATATATCAATATATATATATATATATATATATATATATATATATATATATATATATATATATATATATATATATATATATATATATATATATATACAACAATATATAAACGCCCACGGTTAACCAATCGTAAAAAGAAATGGTACTCGAATTTCCCATCGGTGTTCGTAACAACCGTTAGTGTACAACACATGTATCACTGACCCTTGGACAACACATATCCGTTTATAAAATCATTAGTGTACAACACATATAACACTAAATTGGACAACACATATCCATTCATAAATCAGTAGTGTACAACACATATAACACTAAATTGGACAACATATATCCATTCGTAAAACCGTTAGTGTACAACGCATATATCACTAACTCGGACAACACATATCCATTCATAAAGGCCGTCAGTGTACAACGACATAAATCACTAACTTGGACAACACATATCCGTTCCTACAAATAAATACATTATATACATACATGTATACTTATTCCACTCACAACCACGTGTGATAATGTACACCCAAAGTGTGTACTTCGCCAAAGGTGGTCAACCAAAGCGCACAACCGTGTCAATTGGACCCATATACAAGTCCATCAAATCTACCTACATGTGAAGTGAGCTCTATAGCCGAGAATCACTTCACCCGACCCGTACCCATCCTACACATACATATGCATATAGGATATTAACACTCACCTTGTCGCCTTGATGAACGCTTTCGAATAATCCGCAACTCGCCGAAGGAATGTACCTATTCCATTATCACAAATTCAACAACACACTTAGATTGGATCTACAAACCAACTCAATTTGACACTTATTGCAAATTCGACCCAATTGCACTTCCAAGCACAAACCGCGCCCAAACTAACCAATAATCACTAACACAAGTGATAATGGTCCTAATATGCCAATTAAACCCGAACACAAGTGTTAAACACTTATCGTTCTCAAAATCGCCCATAAACCCTAATTTTGACCCATAAGGTCAAAATCTCACCATATACAAGTTTTGACACCAAAACGTATTTATCTCGGTTTTATACTACAACTTAATCCATTTTAAGCTTACAAACCTCATCGAATCGACATTCGGGTCACAATCATCGTCAAACCCTAATTTTGACTCTAGTCAAAATTAGTCAAACACGAGAACCCTAAAAGTCTCCAAAACACCAATAATTACTAATGCTAGTGATTATACACCCTTTACAAGTCTTAAACATGGTTAAATCATTAACCAACCCAAAACTCGCCTTTAACACTTATAAACTCGAATCTTGGTGTTAATCTTCAATTAACAACTAAATGGGTTCCATCTATGAACATACAATCAAAAGCCCCAAATTTGAATGATGAACACGAAAATGAAATTCGGAGTTAGAGCTTACCACTAGTATCACCGTGTAGCCAAGAACGAGGAGAACAACCTAGTCAACTACGCCAAAGATCAAATTCCGCTTCTTCCTTTCCAAAAATTCCTTTGAAATCAAATGGGTGTTTGAGTTTTGAGAGAAAAATGAAAAGAAAAGGAAAATGAAATTAGGAAAATGAATGAGTGGATGAGGTTAAATCCTCAAATCTGGCTCAAACGTGAAAAGACCGAAATGCCCTTGAACTTCATTTAAAATTACAAGAATCTGGTGCCAGTTCGTGCAGTATGCCGCGCCGCGGCCTTAAATGTCGCGCCGCGACATTTGACTAAGTCTGGGATCATTTTATAACTAACTTCTGATCTGGATTTATTCGAAACGCCGCGCCGCGGCTCCCTTTGTTGCGCCGCGACACTCAACGTGTCCTGACTCATTTTCTCGCATACAAGACTTTAACACCCGAACATGTATCGAACCCTTCATACGCCTGTCGTACATACACAATACACCTATAAATCATATACGGGGAAAAGGGGTGTTACACGTCGCCTATGAGACTGACCAGACCGGACTCAAACTCGCAACGAGGTTGGGGAGTGGGGTGACTAGCGATGAGGTAGGCGACTAGGGGGAAACGAGCTCCCACTCCGGTTGCTCTAAGGAACCAATGGATGGTAGTTTGGGGCTTTGAGTTTGGGTCTTATTGGGTTTTGTTTAAATTATGAACTTGAGATTGCTGTTAATCTTGATATAAATTAGAGCCTTGAATTGAATTATTCAATTAGGCTTTACTAAAAAGAGCTTGAGCTTGACTTTAAAAAGAACTTAGTGCGTGATCTGGTTTATCAATCAAATTTGTTTGGGCTAGAGCTTTAAGATGAGTAAATTGTTTAGTTTCCGAGTTTGTTTTTACGCTAAATTTGAACAATACACACATCTTCTTCGCCGGCACATTTCTTCTTTTTCTTCGTTGATGTTGACCAAATAGTTCACGGAGAAATAACCTACTTAGCCGTTGATTTCTCGCGATGAGAGAGATCTGCAATCTTGCCTATATATAGAATGTTGAAAGACAGTTTGGATGTATGATGTGTTAAAAAATGCTTGGAATTGTAGTTTGGTACTTTAGCGCCAAGGTTGTTTTGCCAAGGGTGTTTTGGTAAATTTTACTTTTTTTTTAATTATTTCCGTGACATTTCTTTCTAGGGTGTGTTTAGGTGACTAGCTTCTAAAAGCTTATTGAAGTTTAAGACAGCTTGAGCTTATAATTTTATTAAGCTACAAGCCATAAACTTTGTTTGGTAGGAAATAAAAAGTATAGCTTATAGAAAAAAATAAACTCTAGATTTTTAAGCTCTTGAAAGTACCTTCTACAAAAAGTAGAGCTTATGATACTAGAAATTATCATAACACCATTTATCATATTAATTTACATTTTATAATTGAGTTCTTTTAAGTCAATTTACATCTATAAGCTCCGACTACTTTACCAAACACCTAAGGAAAAAAAAAACTCAGTTTTCACTAAAAATAATAAGCTCAAGCTTTCAGCTCCATCTTCCAGCACTAGCTAGTTCGGCCAAACACCCCCTAAATTCCCTTATACACTAAAGGAGACCCAGTTTTTGTCGTTTACCGACTGAAAAATGACATCTCAACATGTCACAATATCTTTTTTCAGAAAAATAGTAAATTACTTTCCTTTTCTTTTTATTCATTGGTCATTAACTAACCTCTAAGAGGTTTTCTCTCTCTTCAAAACACAAACACCCCATACACATTTTAACATTAATTACCAATTATTCCTTAACATATTAGAAGAAACCAACACCACCAATAAATTCGTAACGATTTTATGAACATCGTAGTATAAATTTAATCAAAGTTCATATGATGAAGATGAGAAGGAGAATGTAGGTAATAAGAGATAAATGAGATGTTGATGATGCAGAAATGATGAAAATGGGATGAGTAGGAGTGAGGGTAATGTGAGAAAAATGTGAAAAATGTGCGATAGTGCTGGTGGATATAGTGATTACGGTTGTTAAGGTGATGTTTGTGACGGTGCTGGTTGTAGTGGAGGTGGGGGTGAAGGTCAACGATCGTTGGTGGTTTTGGTGGTGGTGAGGATGAGGTGTGGTGGTGGTTCTGTGGGGGTTGACAATAGGGGAGACAATTGGATGGTGGTGAGTGATGGTGGGTGGACAAAGGAAACTAATTGAATCATGGAAATGTAAAAAAAAAAAAAAAACTTAGTTTTATGAGCTTTTAAAATTTATAACAAGATTATTGAAGATTTGAGTGGTTGTTTAACCTAGGTGATTAAAAATAAAGAGATATTGTTGAGTCTCCAAAATAATTAAGGATTTAATTATGATAAAACAGAAATTTATGGACACTAAAATGTGATGTGCAGCCAGCTTAGGATTTGTTATAAACAGACATCAAATATTGATGTGTCAAGTGTTTAGTATGTTGCCTAGTCTACCAGCACAAGGTAGACAATATTCTTCATTTTGCACAAGTGACTCAACATAGAAGAACCAGCATAGCTGGTTAGCAGCATACTACACAAGACATCTATGCTCCATTACAAGCATAGTGATTTCCTTAGTGGTCTACATCAATTGTACTATTCAACAGAAGTCGAAGACATAGTTGAACAGAAAAGGACACGCGTCGGCGGCTGACAATTGACCTTACAAGACCACGTGGGAATGCAGAAGTTTAACGCATGTGCAGACATGTGTAATACTTTGTCAACGCCTAGGGAGCACAACATTCTATTTGTTTAATCAAATAGTGGTGCCAAACCGAATTGGGGTATTCCTACAAATAGCTATCAAAGAGGAAAGAATGGAGCACGCTCTCTGATGCAATTGTCCCCACAAGTACAGACATCCTATGTACCAATGGACAATGGATCAATTACCTGGATAATAGGACAACTATAAATAGAAGTATTCACTATTGTAATATTTCGTGATGTGGGTTTTATTTATTAAGAGTCCAAACTTGTAATAGCTTTACATAACCTCGATAGCTATAACTTAGGTAAATCTGTATCAATCAACTATCATTCCGTCAAAGATAGTTGTGATTCTTTGTGATTTATATCAATAAAGAATAACCGTTGAAAATTACCTTTGACTCTTATTTAATTCACTTGCATGAATACTAATTTGTTTAAAATGTTAAGATAAACAAAAAGAATTGTATTCACCCCCCTCTACAATACTCTTGTTGTTAATCAAGGGACCAACAGTATGATATACAGAGAGAGGCAAAAGGGAAGAAGTGTGAGACTATGAGGGGAACAAATAAAGTTATTTCTCACAAGCTAAAACTCTAAATATTGTATAATTCATAAAAGTTAATATGATTACTTTTTTTTAATGATAATACACGGTAATAATATAAACTTTTGTTGTTGTTTTCTAATAGTGTTGTTTTTTTTAGAGGCAAGGCATGAAACTTAAAAAACAAACTAGCCAGAAGCTAGCGGATACAACAACACCAAACGACCACTTACAACAACTAAAGCACAACAACGGTACCAAAAACTTTATAGACGAACACACACAACCTGCGAAACTACGAACACGAAACTACACACACAAACCGCGAAACTAAAAACACGAAACTACAACTTTAAAACCCAACTATGATATCACGAAAACGGGTCGAGAAAAAAAAAAGTACTTTTAGGATTCTGAATCGGAGGATGCAAAGTCTTCATCAACATCTTCGTCTCCTTCTTCCTCCATAGACTTCATCACATCATACGATTGAAGAGCCCACTTAAATCTATTGCGATATCCTGAACTTTTTAAAAGTTTATTATCCCTAATATGAATCACGAAATGATGCTTATTAAATAGTCCCTTATTCTTCCTTTTTTATGTCGAAAACGAACCACCAAACTTTTTGTCGAAATATCATTGATCTCACGCCCAATTCTAATTTATTTATCTCGTAAATTCGGCCGAGATTTATCTAAACCCTCTGAATCCAGGTCAGGCCCATTAAAGGTACTTTTATCCATCAATGTTTCATCTCCATAAGAAGCATCACTACCCATCTCATGATTCAGCCCACATTTATTTATATTATTATTATTATTATTATTATTATTATTATTTTCACAAGTAGAAATAACATTATAATGGGCTGGTCTATTTTTTGCATTATAATTAAGTGAAGAGTTATGTATAGCTGGACTTTGGAAATTCAAAGGATCCCTCGAAGATACAAAAGCTTTTTCACGCGTGTCTTCTTTAGCATCGGGAATACAATGGCCGTCTTTGGGATTTTCAATATTGAAACGTGCATCAGCTTCAATCGATCTTTGGGCACTCTCCGTATTTAAGCCATCATCGGAGACCACAGCCGTCGAGGAAGTTATTGCCGGAGAACTACCTACCGAAACATAGAATTGATCCTTTTGCATATAATCAAAAGGTATTTCAATCTTTCAATCACACTCTAAGGCATCCTGATTCTATTCCAACTCAGAACTTTTGATGATCGGATTAATTGTTTTGAATATCATCAATCGATTTATTTAAAGAACCAGTTCCAATAGATATATCCGGAAAAAAACTCACCTTCTTCAACATCCTTATCTGATGAAACAACTGATGATCCAGTAGGAGCCTAGTTTTTGCTCCTATCATCACTCGTTCCATTATTTATTATCACTCTTGATGATTCATTGTCCACCGAAACGATGTTCTTGGCATTTTTTGAATGATATCCAAACAAGATCTCACCGGAGGTACCATTTGAATCCTGATTTTCAAACTCGAAATCTTTCTTCGTACTATCTCGATCAACGACATCAACACGCTTGTTATTCACTTTGACCAAAGTCCAAGATAACCGATCGTTGTTATAGCTAAACACGAGGTTGTGATTGTTCACCGTTTTGGAGAGAATAAACTCGAGACATTTACCACCGATCTTTATTTTGATACGATTACTCGACGGAAACTGCAGCTTCTTGGAATCACGACAATTAGCTGTAAGTATATCAACAAAAGTTTTGCCATCCCATGTTAAGAGATTAGATGGTGGAGAGTTCCAAAAGGCATTATGAAAATCTACTTTATCATCAACATTCAGGTGGCATTTATCAACCTTACACTCTGAATGATTAACCACCACTTTTCTCTCCCGTGCTTTAAAGGCTCGAATCCGCTTCCCATTCACTTGAATGTTGTTTAAGATTTTAACGAAACAATCAACATCGATAATGCCATCATATCTTACATATCCAAAGCGTTGGCCGCTCGATAGTCTCTTACGAGCTAGATACACGTCATTAAGATCACCGTAATTCTCGAAAACTCTCCAACAATCGACTCGAGACCACGTATTTGAAACATTGAAAATCATAAACGATGAAACACGATTGTCCCACTAATTGGAGCATGAATAATATCCATCCGACTTCGGCATGGAGAACACCTTTTCGTCCTTCCTCACATCCATTGAAACCTCACATTGTCTCACGATTAATGAAAGGCTCTAGTTGGATGAGAAATAGATTGAATATGATTCTTATCAGCTGTATGTGTGTTTTTGCAGGAAGAGAAAAGTGAATGAATGAGATAAAGAAAGGGTAAAAATGGGAGAGATCAATATGTCTCATGCAAATTAAGTTACATGATTCTTCAGAACATGACTGAATTTCTTCTTTCTAATTCTTTCTGATAGTGTTCCTTATACTTTTTTTATTTTATTTATATTCTCATTTGACTTATACAATAAACAATATTCGTAATTGTTACAAATTTCATTCTATTGCAATAATTACATATACATATATTTATGTATTTTTTGAAAAGTATATATATATATATATATATATATATATATATATATATATATATATATATATATATATATATATATGGTCATCATCAAGAGGGAAGTGGTTTTTAGGGGGGGAAGGTGGAAGTTAAGCAATTTAGTGGATCTGCTGGTAACAACCTAAAAAACACGGAGGGGTAATTTGGTCAATTACAAATCAGATGAAAAAAGCGCTGAATAAAAATAATAACGAAAATAAAATAAAATGAATAAAAATAAAAACAATACTGATTATTTTCGTTCGTAATTCTAGGGTTTACTCGATTCATCGTTAAATTTTTTAGGTTTTAATCGATCCAATTCTTTCGTTGAATCAGTCATTTTCATACAGGAATCTTCGATTGAATAATCATCTATATAATAAATAGCTGAAGAAACTAAAACTGAAGAAAGATTGAAATTCAATGACAGGAGAATCATCAAAAAATGCAGAAAAATTATGAGAAAAAGGAAAATCAAAAGAAACTGAAGGTTCAGGTAATAAATGTATTACGATTTATGAATTATAACGAATTGTATGTTGCATTCTACCATTTTTTGTACGAATCTACTATTTAATAAAAATATGCTTTGTATTTGTATGAATCTGAATGAATTGTCATACAGATTCGTTGTAATGAATATTCAGGCGATAAACTTATTTGTTTTAATGAAGCTTAAGATTCAGATCATATGTGTTCAGTGAATTTTAAAAACATTACTTGTGTTGAATATTTCATAATAAAAGAGATTTTGGTAATATGGTTTACCTCTACTATATCAAAGAGTAATAAATGCAATGAATATGATCTGGATGTACATAATTCAAAGTGTATCATAGTTTTATATTGCATCATGTTTATATTACATGTCATGAGTATTATGATATTATGATTTAGCATGAATAAAAAAGAGTATATGAAAGAATATTAAATTGTGCATTGTATTTGTATGAATCTGAATGAATTATCATATAGATTCGTTGTAATGAATATTCAGGCGATAAATTTATTTGTTTTAATGAAGCTTAAGAGTCAGATCATATGTGTTCAGTCAATTTTTAAAAACATTAATTGTGTTGAATGTTTCATAATAAAAGAGATTTTGATAATTTATCTCTACTATATCAAAGAGTAATAAATGTAATGAATATGATCTGGATGTACATAATTCAAAGTGTATCATAGTTTTATATTGCATCATGTTTATATTACATGTCATGAGTATTATGATATTATGATTTAGCATGAGTAAAAAAGAGTATATGAAAGAATATTAAATTGTGCATTGTATTTGTATGAATCTGAATGAATTATCATACAGATTCGTTGTAATGAATATTCAGGTGATAAACTTATTTGTTTTAACGAAGCTTAAGAGTCAGATCATATGTGTTCAGTGAATTTTTAAAAACATTACTTGTGTTGAATGTTTCATAATAAAAGAGATATTGATAATATGGTTGATATTGCCTCGTTTATACATATTTTTACTCGCAATATCGGTTCGTTTTTATTTGGTTATGGATATAAGTTGAAGAAATGGTGAAGAAGTTGTTAAAGTTTGAGTTTCTACATTCCTATGTGGTGATTTGAAGCATTACTATAATTTGGAAGATATTCGGATGAAAGTTTCGCCGTTTTGTAGAAGATAATTGAAAGTTGAAGCAAAGAGTCAAAGTATAAATTGAAACAGAAAAATATTGTTCGAAAATGTGCATCTCGCGGCCACGATGTACATCAATGCGGTCGCGATTTTAGGCTTTGCTCGTGATTTAAATCTCGTGTTCGCATTTCATTAAGAGAACTTCGAAAACAGAGAACAGGTAACCTCGCGGTCGCGATTCCATTTAATGAGGCCACAATTTTCATGAAGACTCGTAATCGCGATTTACTGTGATGCGATCGCGAGATTTGCAGTCGACTTCAGTTTTTTTTTTGGTTTACTATAAATACGCGATTTTAACCCTTTTTGGGGTAATCAGTTTTAGATTACGAATTTTGGGTGCTCCAGCAGCTAGGTTACGAATTTTATTGTTTTTTCTATCAACTTTTCATTGTCTTTACATTATTGCAACAATT
The DNA here is from genome assembly GCF_046630445.1 of Rutidosis leptorrhynchoides. Lineage (NCBI taxonomy): Eukaryota > Viridiplantae > Streptophyta > Magnoliopsida > Asterales > Asteraceae > Rutidosis > Rutidosis leptorrhynchoides. The sequence goes on from NC_092335.1 coordinate 216,949,006, forward strand.
TTGGTTAGTGATAATGTTACGACCTTGAAATTTCCAACGTTTATTTATTAATAATTATTATTATTAATACGTGTGATTAAACGAATGTATGTTATTACATTTACATGTTACCATGATTGCCCGTACTTGACTTTTAAGTGCCCGAAACGTCTTTGTGACACCCGGAACTTTCACGAATAATATTTTCAAGTATTATTTACATTCATGATTAAATTTATTAATCATTTTAATTAACTAAGACTATTAGTTAGTTACTTGGGCTTTAATTGGATTAACTTGTTATTAATTGAACTTGGGCTTTGATTAGTGTAATGGACTCTTGAATATGGGCTTGTAAACCCACCCTACACCTTAATGGACTTAGCTAGCCCAACATTACATGTAAGTAGTACTTACAAGAGTAACTAGTTAGTTAACTTGAATTGGAATCTAGTTTGTCCATAATCCCCATGAACTAACACCTAATATCCATCTTTTTAAGGCTTTACCATGCTTGACCTAGTGGACTCTTCCCTTCCCCATTTGGATGCCCAAACCGTCGGCAATGAGGAGTGAATGGGGAGAGTTTTTCATTTTTTTTACTACTTGTTCACTAGCATCTTTCATTTACTCCTCATTCTCAAAACACACACTTCAAACTCACTTTCAAATTTCTCTCTTTTCTCTCTAAACTTTGTAAGTTACAAGAATTCTTTTCTTTCTCTTTTTCTTGCTAAAACCGAATTATATACACACTTAATCATCATCATCATCTTTTGTTACTTGCTTGTTTGATTTCTTGTTTGTTGCTGTTACTTGTTTCATCTTGTTGTTGTAGTTACTTACTAGCTTTCAAGAACCTAACTTTCTAGTTTTGGTTCTTCTATTATCTTGTAAGTTCAAGAACACAAGAACATAAACTCACTAGTTTATGATTCTACTTCAATTGTTTCAAAAGTTGCAAGTTCCATGTGTTGATTAAAGACATACTTGAAGCTCATGAAGTAAACTTTAAAGTTTACTTTCTAAAGATCAAACTTTGGTTTGAATCTTTAAAGTATGAACAACCATGAACCTTTTCTTGTTTATTTAAGTTTACTTCTTCAATTTATGCACTTTAATTTCAAGTAGTTAGTTTATATGGTCAAGTACTACAAGTTAGTCTTGATCTCATATCTCTTGAACAAATTAAGTTAACTTTGAAAGTTTAAGAACACACAAATAAGTTTTCTTTAAATATAACTTTGGATCTAGACTTTTGAGTCTTGGATCTTCAAGATCAAACTAAGAACTATGTTCTACTACTTATGATCTTGATTAGTTAGTTAACTTTCAAGTTTATAGTTCATGTAAGTGTCAAACCTAAGACTTTGATGTAACTTTGGTTCATCAAACTACATGCAACTCTTAAGTGAGTTGTGCTTCATGTCTTAGACTTGCACTAGGGTTATGATGGTCAATACTTGGTTAAGATGATGTAGATACATCAATGAGTTGTACACTTGAAGCTATATGCATCAAGGATGAGAACCATGATGAACATCAAGCACCAAGACCACCGGAACCCTTTTAAACTCACTGTTTCTGTCCAAAAGCTACTGATCTGATGTTTCTGTAACATACCAGTAGACCTGGGCTTTTCTAACCTTTATTTTTAGATATAACTTTTCAAGTAGATAACTTTTCATATAGGACTCGTCTTAATCCGAGTTACGGTTTAGGATTTATGGCCCTCCGATCGTCACTATGTCCTTTAACGTTGTGCAGAAATTTCTGACCTACTCGCACTTAGACCGTCACTACGGTCAAACCAAGACGAGTTTGCTTCTGTAAATTTTACCACACTTAAGGGACTCATAGACGGAGCCATGGCCACTGGTCTCACCTTAATTCAGTAAGGGTAGAGGCCGTGGTGACTGACTGAAGTCAGACTTTGTTTTAAACTACTTTCATAAACGAAACCTACCTTACGCCTTTTGTTTAATGATGAATGATGATGACCTTTAAGACCTTAATTACATACTTTTAAACCTATTAAGACGACTTACTTACTTAGTACTATTTGACTTAGGTTGAGGATTTCGGACCGTTTACTTGCACACCTTTCCTGACTACTACTTTACCGCTACATATCATTGTGAGTTATAGCATTCCCTTTTTACTTTAACTTATTTTGGGAACTGAGAATACATGCGGATTTTATGTTTTACATACTAGGCACGAGTACTTAAACTTATATATGTGTGGGTTATATAACGGCAGAAACATTCCCTTTAGCTCGGTAACGTTTAATCATTGGTTTTTGAACCGTGAACGCGAATCTTAGATATGGATCCATAGGGTTTGACATCCCCACTCGGGCTAGTAGCGCTAGCATTTAACGGGTGTTTAATACTTCGTAAACATACGCACTTGCCAAGTGTACTTTCAGGAGGTATAAACGTTAAGTTAGTTACCAAGTGCCCACGGTTAACATATACTTTATCATACTGTTTTGAAACGCTCTTTGTAGCACTGAAATCTCGTGGCCTACCTTACATACTGTTATACTTAAACTATAGCTCACCAACCTTTGTGTTGACGTTTTTAAGCATGTATTTCTCAGGTGCTTGAGGTTGCTTCCGCTGTCTTACTTGTTGTGCTGTAGACACCCGCTGCTTAGAGTTGTCCACGCATGAACTACTTTACTTTGCATTCAAACATTCGTACTTTTGAACTATGACTTGTAACGACCATTGTGGTCACATACACTTATTATTTGCTTCTACTTAGTGAAGCATGCTTTTGAAATGTAAAACATTTGATGTCGGTTATGACATCACCTTTTTATCGTGAATGCAACTTCTTTAATTACAGCATATAGTACTTAACCTTGTAATGATCCTGTTGTTGATGATTCGTACATGATGGTTTTGTACGGGGCATCACATTTGGTATCAGAGCATTGGTTGTAGGGAATTAGGTTGCATTAGTGAGTCTAAGACCGAACCGAGTAGGATTCACTAATAGGACTAATCTACAACTTGCTAGTTTACTTGTTTCCGCTGAATTTACTGCATGCTACTGCTTACTTTTTCCGCTATATGCCGTATGCTACTACATAATTTCACTACTGTATGATATCACTTGCTTTCGATTGCATGCTACTTCTGTACGATTCGTTATTATTGCCATGCTACTTATTGTTATACATGATTTAAACTGTTGGCCTATTATTTGCTTGCTTTATGACATACTGACATGGAAAATTTATTTTTCCTTGTTCAGATGTCGGATGTTCCACCTGCTGGCATTTCGGGCAGTACAGACTCAGACCCCGTCGCCCTACCTACTGCTACACCTGCTGCTGCTACTGCCGATACACTGGCCCCGACACCCACTAGTGATCCCGGCGCTTCCACTTCCGGAGCTGGTACTAGTGCACCTACCCCAGTGTCTGCTCCCGGACCCTCAAGGTCACAGCCCTGCATTGGTGGTATTGAGATCCCCGCGGAGTTCGGGGAAGGACCGTTTCGTAACCACATGCGCACACCTTGCCGACGTACTCCCGACGGACGTTTAGTCGTGATTCCGCCAGGCAGACACCGACAGATGTTGGCCGCCTTCGGACGCTTTGGATTACCAGCTCAGCCACCAGTGTCACCACCACACGATTCGGATGACTCATCATTCGCCGATTCTTCATCATCAGACGACTCCAGCGATGATGAAGATCCTGCTGATAGACCTATTCAGGAACCCTCCACCCCGACGAAGAAGCGGTACCGTTTCGACGGCACCGTCATTCCAGGGGTGAATGGAGGTCGTGCTTTTACTGACACATTTGGCCATCATCGTAGGGTTACTGCTCGTAAACGAGTTGTGCCATACCCTGCCAACCCACAGATACGTAAGGTTCCCCGTTACGTATTGACTATTCCTGGAACCGTACCACCTAGATTTAGATACGGACCACTTACATCTAGGGACGTACCGTCTACATCCAGAGCCGGACCATCTACATCAACACCACCGGCACCACCCGCACCACCTGTACCGCCTGCCCCACCAGCTCCCTCTAACGAGGAACTGATGAGGGAGATTAAGACTCTCTGAGCTCGAGTCACTGAGTTCGAGGAGCAGTTGGCTCGAGGAGCAGTTCACCCTCCTTCACCGTAGGACCTTGTATTTAGATTTCATGATGTAATCTAGTTGTAGATTCTTGTATTATTTATGTATTGTACGGACTTATTCAGATGTATGAAACTTATTATTAGTAATGAATGGAACTTTGCGTTATTAAATTCTTGCACGATGTTCTATTTACATTACTGTACGATGATTCTGTGGTATTTGTACCTAGATGCGTTATTTAATAACATGAGATGTATTGATTCCATGTTGGTTGCTATATACTGTATTATTACTACTTGCATACTGGATTTTGACTTGAGTCAAAATTTTTGTTTAGAATACCATGGCTAATGGAAGATCCACACCTACCGCCGCCCAGATTGAGGACATGATCAACGAACGGGTCGCTGCAGCCCTAGCAGAAAGAAATCTCGAAGCTCCACCGCCACCACCACCGGTTATTCCACCCGTTCAAAATGGGTGTACATACAAGGAATTCCAGAGCTGCAAACCGCATAACTTCAGCGGCACCGAGGGACCAGTTGGTCTCACCAGATGGTTTGAGAAACTTGAATCAGTATTCCGGGTTAGCAACTGTTCGGAGGATAATAAAACCAAGTTTGCATCTTCCACGCTATCTGACGGCGCGCTAACGTGGTGGAACACGTTAGCTCAAGCAAAAGGGATTGATGAGGCGTATGCTACGCCTTGGGAAGAGTTTAAGTGTGCTATGATTGAGGAATACTGTCCAAGGACCGAAATACAAAAGATGGAGATCGAATTTATGCAGTTGAAAGCCGTGGGAAACGATCTTAACAGTTACAATCGTAGGTTTTTGGAGTTAGCATTAATGTGTCCGACCATGGTCACCCCCGAATTCAAGCATATGGAGAAATACTTCTCGGGACTTCCTAAGTCCATCAAGGGTAATGTCACCTCATCCAAGCCACCGAATGTCCCCGAAGCAATGCGCATGGCGTATACTCTCCCGAATCAAATCATCCTTGACGAGCCGGAGAAGGCTAAGTTTGAAGCCGGTAGTAGTGAAAAGAGGAAATGGGACAACAACCACAACAACCCCCACAACCACAACAACCCCCACAACCACAACAACAACAGGGGGAGAAACTACGATCAAACCCCCGCCAAGAGGCACAACAACGGTGGAAACCCTAATCCCAACAACAACACTAACACCAACCCGAACTACAAAGGAACCTTACCACAATGCAAACGGTGCTACAAACACCACACTGGGTATTGCAATGTTGTCTGCGAGAAGTGCCAACGGGCTGGGCACATCGGGAAGGATTGCAAGGTCACTACTTTGAATGGGAAGCCAAACACCAATGGACCGAAGAAGTGCTACGAATGCGGACAGACGGGCCATTTCATAAACGCGTGCTCAAACAAGCGAAAAGACGGAGGACCACCTCGAGGTAGAGCCTTCAATGTTAATGCAAGGGATGCACGCGATAACCCCGACTTGGTGACAGGTATATTCACAATCAACAATCTTTTAGCTTCTATCTTGTTTGATACTGGTGCGGATAGAAGTTATGTATGTAGACATTTTTGCGATAAGATTAATTGGTCATTTGTCCCGTTAAAAGAGAGTATGCTTGTCGAGGTCGCCAATGGAAAACTTGAAAAGGTTGACCATATTAGTCGTGGAGCTATTATCAACATAGCTGGTGCAGATTTCGAAATTGATTTGATACCTATCAAACTGGGAAGTTTTGACGTGATCGTTGGTATGGATTGGTTGAGCAAGATAAAGGCCGATATTATCTGTGGAGATAAAGCACTTCGCATACCACAAGGAGATGGCAAACCACTGGTTATCTATGGAGAGAGATGTACCTCAAAGTTAAACCTCATTAGTTGCGTGAAAGCGCAAAAAATTATGAAGAAGGGACGTTTTGCTGTCCTAGCACATGTGAAAGCGGTAGAAACTGAGGTGAAGAGCGTGAATGACGTTCGAATTGTGAACGAATTTTCCGATGTCTTCCCAGAGGAATTGCCTGGATTACCACCGCAGAGAGCAGTAGAGTTTCAAATTGACCTAGTGCCAGGAGCTGCACCTGTAGCTCGCACACCTTATAGACTCGCACCTTCCGAGATGCAAGAATTACAGAGTCAACTACAAGAGCTGTTAGACCGTGGATTTATCCAACCAAGTTTCTCGCCTTGGGGCGCACCTGTGTTGTTTGTAAAGAAGAAGGATGGATCCTTCCGTATGTGTATCGACTACCGTGAACTCAACAAATTGACTATCAAGAATCGGTATCCTCTTCCACGAATTGACGATCTTTTTGATCAACTACAAGGATCGAGCATTTATTCAAAGATCAATTTGCGATCCGGATATCACCAGCTGAGGGTGAAGGAAAGTGACGTGATGAAAACTGCATTCAGGACTCGTTATGGTCATTATGAGTTTCTCGTGATGCCATTCGATTTGACAAATGCACCTGCCGTGTTCATGGACCTCATGAATCGTGTCTGCAAGCCTTACTTGGACAAGTTTGTTATCATCTTCATAGATGATATCCTCATCTACTCTAAGAGCGAAGAAGAACATGAGCAACACCTCCGATTAGTGCTTGAACTCTTAAGACAAGAGCAACTTTACGCCAAATTCTCCAAGTGTGAATTTTGGTTGAAGGAAGTACAATTTTTGGGTCATGTTGTAAGCGACCAGGGTATCAAAGTTGATCCCGCCAAGATTGAAGCCATCAGCAAGTGGGAGACCCCCACTACTCCGACGCATATTCGCCAATTCCTAGGTCTCGCCGGGTATTACCGAAGGTTTATCGAAGGATTCTCTCTGATTGCGCGTCCTTTGACCGCACTGACTCACAAGGGCAAGAAGTTCATTTGGGAACCCGCACACGAATCAACATTCCAAACTTTGAAGAAGAAGTTGACCACCGCACCTATCCTATCACTTCCTGAAGGCAGTGACGACTTTGTTGTTTATTGTGATGCATCGAAGAGTGGTTTTGGTTGTGTACTGATGCAACGATCAAAAGTTATTGCCTATGCCTCCCGCCATTTGAAGATTCACGAGCGGAACTACACTACTCACGATCTTGAACTTGGAGCCGTTGTCTTTGCGCTCAAATTGTGGAGACATTATTTGTATGGAACTAAGAGCACTATCTTCACCGATCACAAGAGTCTCCAGCACATCTTCGATCAGAAGCAACTGAATATGAGACAGCGTCGATGGATCGAGACGCTCAACGACTACGATTGTGAACTCCGTTATCACCCTGGCAAGGCCAATGTTGTAGCTGACGCTTTAAGCCGAAAGGAGAGGACGGAACCTCTTCGAGTTAGGGCTCTGAACATCACCATTCATTCGAACCTCAACAGTCAGATCAGAGTAGCCCAAGATGAGCCTCTCAAGGAGGAGAATATATCTAATGAACATTTGAACATACTTGTCTCTCGATTCGAGGTTAGGGAGTCTGGACTCCGATGTTATGCCGGAAGAATTTGGGTACCTTATTATGGAGATCTACGGAACCTGATACTTGATGAAGCACACAAATCGAGATATTCGATTCATCCTGGAGCGGGCAAAATGTACCACGACCTTAAAGAACAGTATTGGTGGCCGAATCTTAATAAGGACGTTGCGACTTATGTTGGTAAGTGTTTGACTTGCTCGAAGGTTAAAGCCGAGCATCAGAGACCTTCTGGTTTACTTCAACAACCGGAAATCCCACAATGGAAGTGGGAAAGGATAACAATGGACTTCATCACCAAGTTACCAAAGACGGTGGGCGGATACGATACCATCTGGGTTATTGTTGACCGCCTCACCAAATCTGCACACTTTCTAGCGATGAAGGAAACTGATACAATGGAAAGACTTGCTCAATTATACATTAAGGAGGTTGTATCTCGTCACGGTGTACCTTTATCGATCATCTCCGATCGCGATCCCCGTTTTGCCTCTAGATTTTGGCGTTCTTTGCAAGAAGCCATGGGAACTCGTCTTGACATGAGTACTGCTTATCATCCTCAGACTGACGGGCAAAGTGAACGCATGATTCAGACCTTGGAGGACATACTGCGTGCATGTGTCATTGATTTTGGAAAGGCCTGGGAAAGGCATTTGCCACTCGCCGAATTCTCGTACAACAACAGTTATCACTCGAGCATTAATGCTGCACCTTTTGAAGCATTGTATGGCCGTAAGTGCCGATCTCCTATTTGTTGAGCCGAAGTAGGCGAAAAGCAAATCACCGGACCCGAGGTAGTCCACGAAACGACGGAGAAGATTGCTCAGATTCAAGCTAGACTTAAGACTGCCCGTGATCGCCAAAAGAGTTATGCCGATCTTAAACGTAAAGACTTTGAATTCAACATTGGTGATCGTGTAATGTTGAAGGTTGCAGCTTGGAAAGGTGTGATTCGTTTTGGAAAACGTGGAAAGTTAAACCCACGATACATTGGTCCTTTTGAAATCTTGGAACGTGTTGGACCCGTTGCATACCGTTTGGATCTACCAGCACAATTGAGCTCAGTTCATCCTACCTTCCATGTGTCAAACTTGAAGAAGTGTCTTGCTGCACCTGAACTTATCATACCACTTGAGGAACTTACGATTGACGACAAACTCCACTTCGTGGAAGAGCCTGTTGAGATTATGGATTGTGAGATCAAAACTTTGAAATTCAACAAGATTCCGATCGTCCGAGTGCGATGGAATGCCAAACGAGGACCTAAGTTTAATTGGGAGCGAGAGGATCAAATGATGCGAAAGTATCCTCACCTTTTCCCGACTCCTCCATCTACCTCAGCTTAAATTTCGGGACGAAATTTTCTTTAACAGGTGGGTAATGTAACGACCTTGGAATTTCCAACGTTTATTTATTAATAATTATTATTATTAATACGTGTGATTAAACGAATGTATGTTATTACATTTACATGTTACCATGATTGCCCGTACTTGACTTTTAAGTGCCCGAAACGTCTTTGTGACACCCGGAACTTTCACGAATAATATTTTCAAGTATTATTTACATTCATGATTAAATTTATTAATCATTTTAATTAACTAAGACTATTAGTTAGTTACTTGGGCTTTAATTGGATTAACTTGTTATTAATTGAACTTGGCTTTGATTAGTGTAATGGACTCTTGAATATGGGCTTGTAAACCCACCCTACACCTTAATGGACTTAGCTAGCCCAACATTACATGTAAGTAGTACTTACAAGAGTAACTAGTTAGTTAACTTGAATTGGAATCTAGTTTGTCCATAATCCCCATGAACTAACACCTAATATCCATCTTTTTAAGGCTTTACCATGCTTGACCTAGTGGACTCTTCCCTTCCCCATTTGGATGCCCAAACCGTCGGCAATGAGGAGTGAATGGGGAGAGTTTTTCATTTTTTTTACTACTTGTTCACTAGCATCTCTCATTTACTCCTCATTCTCAAAACACACACTTCAAACTCACTTTCAAATTTCTCTCTTTTCTCTCTAAACTTTGTAAGTTACAAGACTTCTTTTCTTTCTCTTTTTCTTGCTAAAACCGAATTATATACACACTTAATCATCATCATCATCATCATCTTTTGTTACTTGCTTGTTTGATTTCTTGTTTGTTGCTGTTACTTGTTTCATCTTGTTGTTGTAGTTACTTACTAGCTTTCAAGAACCTAACTTTCTTGTTTTGGTTCTTCTATTATCTTGTAAGTTCAAGAACACAAGAACATAAACTCACTAGTTTATGATTCTACTTCAATTGTTTTAAAAGTTGCAAGTTCCATGTGTTGATTAAAGACATACTTGAAGCTCATGAAGTAAACTTTAAAGTTTACTTTCTAAAGATCAAACTTTAGTTTGAATCTTTAAAGTATGAACAACCATGAACCTTTTCTTGTTTATTTAAGTTTACTTCTTCAATTTATGCACTTTAATTTCATGTAGTTAGTTTATATGGTCAAGTACTACAAGTTAGTCTTGATCTCATATCTCTTGAACAAATTAAGTTAACTTTGAAAGTTCAAGAACACACAAATAAGTTTTCTTTAAATATAACTTTAGATCTAGACTTTTGAGTCTTGTATCTTCAAGATCAAACTAAGAACTATGTTCTACTACTTATGATCTTGATTAGTTAGTTAACTTTCAAGTTTATAGTTCATGTAAGTGTCAAACCTAAGACTTTGATGTAACTTTGGTTCATCAAACTACATGCAACTCTTAAGTGAGTTGTGCTTCATGTCTTAGACTTGCACTAGGGTTATGATGGTCAATACTTGGTTAAGATGATGTAGATACATCAATGAGTTGTACACTTGAAGCTATATGCATCAAGGATGAGAACCATGATGAACATCAAGCACCAAGACCACCGGAACCCTTTTAAACTCACTGTTTCTGTCCAAAAGCTACTGATCTGATGTTTCTGTAACATACCAGTAGACCTGGGATGTTCTAACCTTGATTTGTAGATATAACTTTTTGAGTAGATAACTTTTCATATAGGACTCGTCTTAATCCGAGTTACGGTTTAGGATTTATGGCCCTCCGATCGTCACTATGTCCTTTAACGTTGTGCAGAAATTTCTGACCTACTTGCACTTAGACCGTCACCACGGTCAAACCAAGACGAGTTTGCTTCTGTAAATTTTACCACACTTAAGGGACTCATAGACGGAGCCATGGCCACTGGTCTCACCTTAATTCAGTAAGGGTAGAGGCCATGGTGACTGACTGAAGTCAGACTTTGTTTTAAACTACTTTCATAAACGAAACCTACCTTACGCCTTTTGTTTAATGATGAATGATGATGACCTTTAAGACCTTAATTACATACTTTTAAACCTATTAAGATGACTTACTGACTTAGTACTATTTGACTTAGGTTGAGGATTTCGGACCGTTTACTTGCACACCTTTCCCGACTACTACTTTACCGCTACATATCATTGTGAGTTATAGCATTCCCTTTTTACTTTAACTTATTTTGGGAACTGAGAATACATGCGGATTTTATGTTTTACATACTAGGCACGAGTACTTAAACTTATATATGTGTGGGTTATATAACGGCAGAAACATTCCCTTTAGCTCGGTAACGTTTAATCATTGGTTTTTGAACCGTGAACGCGAATCTTAGATATGGATCCATAGGGTTTGACATCCCCACTCGGGCTAGTAGCGCTAGCATTTAACGGGTGTTTAATACTTCGTAAACATACGCACTTGCCAAGTGTACTTTCAGGGGGTATAAACGTTAAGTTAGTTACCAAGTGCCCACGGTTAACATATACTTTATCATACTGTTTTGAAACGCTCTTTGTAGCACTGAAATCTCGTGGCCTACCTTACATACTGTTATACTTAAACTATAGCTCACCAACCTTTGTGTTGACGTTTTTAAGCATGTATTTCTCAGGTGCTTGAGGTTGCTTCCGCTGTTTTACTTGTTGTGCTGTAGACACCCGCTGCTTAGAGTTGTCCACGCATGAACTACTTTACTTTGCATTCAAACATTCGTACTTTTGAACTATGACTTGTAACGACCATTGTGGTCACATACACTTATTATTTGCTTCTACTTAGTGAAGCATGCTTTTGAAATGTAAAACATTCGATGTCGGTTATGACATCACCTTTTTATCGTGAATGCAACTTCTTTAATTACAGCATATAGTACTTAACCTTGTAATGATCCTGTTGTTGATGATTCGTACACGATAGTTTTGTACGGGGCATCACAGATAATCTTGCTATTACTTTTATTTACATTCAATTTAATGAATTCAATTATTTATCTTTCATTCTTTTGTGTTCTTTACCTTAATATGAGTAACTAAATTTGTTGTATCTACTTAGATGATTGAACTAAGGTGAAGGATTGCTATCTTTATGATTTGAACGATTAGATCTTATTATTTCATATATTGTTTGGCTAAGAACGACTGTTATTAAGATTAATCAATTAGTTGAAGTTGCGAAGATTATTAACTGGTCAACGAGAGTTGAATAAGTGGTGATCTTTACTAGGTTATTGAACGTGAATAGCTAAGGCCTTTGGTTAATTGTATAAGGGAGACCAGTATAATTGATTGATTAGTAATTAAACTGTGATAAAACTTGATAATTGTGGAATTGTTAGGGAGACTAAAGCATTCAAGCCAGATTAATATATTGAATAATACCTTGGTAACTAGATTAGAAAATTATAACAACGAGAGTTGAGCTAAGGATTTAGTTAATAATCTATGAGAATCGAGAGATAATCATAGTGTTACCACCATTATAATTGTTTAATGTGAACTTAACAGTTATCCTGATCCGAGGGACTTGAATCTTAGTAGATACCTTTGTCTTTATTGAATTTAATTTAATCTCACTTACGCGATTGTTTTCTAAACAAAACAACATCATTTTTACTAGTAAAATTACAAGTTAAAGTTTCTGATAAAACTGCTCTCTGTGGACGAATTAATCAACATTACTTATAAATTACTGCACGATCGGGATTAGTTGCCTGTATTGTGTGATAATTATTGGGTAGTATTTACTAGTATTTTTAGGGTATAAAATTACACATTAAATTTTTGGCGCCGCTGCCGGGGAGCGGTGTGTGTGTCTTAGGATTTTACAAACTTTTGGTTATTCGATCCTTTCGTGGAAAATTGTTTCCGAGAAATTTACTTTTCTGTTATTTTATTTTCAGTTTTACGCTTTGGTTTTTGGTGGTGTGATTACAGGTTAGGTACTAATAACTCTGGAACCGTCAAGAATTTATCATACATGCAATAAAGCTAAATTTGAGCAAGAAATCGCCGAAGGTTTCTCAGTATCACCTTTTTATATTCTGGACTTTGAATATATTAAGAAGGAAGAAGCGAAGATGGGTGAACCAGCGAGAAGTCAATCCATGAAAGCGATGATGAAAGCCACGAGGGCTGGTAATGGACATGTCATTACCCAACCGGTAGTTGATAAAGATTTTAAGGTTAAGGGGTAGATTTTAAATATGATCACTCATCAGTGCCAGTTCAGGGGGTACACTGAAAGAGGATGCATTCGAGCATCTTCGTTCCTTCAAAATCATCTACAATTTGTTCAAGATTGCCCAAGTTGCGGGCACGGTTATTTATTTGAGAGTTTTTCCTTGGTCTTTGAAAGATGATGCAAAGGATTAGTTAGAATCATTGCCCGAAAGTGAAATTGACAGTTGGACGGTTATGGAAGATAGGTTCTTGCAGCGTTTCTTTCCAGCTTCTAAGGCTGCAAAATTATAGAGTGACATCAATCACTTTGTTCAGAAGTCAAACGAGACACTCTATGATGCTTGGACCCAGTTCGGGAAAACGCTTCGAAATTGTCCTCAACACGGGTTGAACAATTTTAATAAGGTCCAGATTTTCTATAAGGGTTTTAATGTGTCGACGAGGAAAGAAATAGATATTGCTGCAGATGGTTCTCTAATGAAAAGGACTCCGGATGAAGCTTACAACATCGTCTCCGAAACAGCTACGCACTCTTATGATTGGCACTAAGAGATGGATGTTTCTCGATCATCTCATGTCGCTAGTACCGAAACTAGCGATGAGCTCACATCGGTTAAAGCACAACTAGCAACTGTTAAAAGACAAATGGAATCGATGACTAAAGAAATGCATGCTATGAAAGTTGGTTGTGAGTTATGTCAAGGACCACATCTTACAAAGGATTGTAATCAGGCAACAATGGAAGAGCAGGTGAACTACTTGGGTAATCAATACAATAATCAGTACCAAGGAGTTAGTTCGGGTTATCAAAGGAACGGACCACCGGGGTTCGTTAATCGAAATCAGAATCAGTTGTATGTGGATAAGGTTTCTTCATTAGAGGAGTTATTGCGGAGTTTTATAATAAAGACGGATGAAAGCATCACAGCCTTGAGACAAGATAGTGATTCGACAAAACAACAAGTGCCAAGACATCAGGCCTCGATTCAGTATTTGGAACAGGTTATCGGGCGTATAGATCAATCGCTAACGGAGAGACCACCGGGTTCTCTCCCTTCGAATACTCAAGCTAATCTGAATGTCTAGGGGCCGCCTTGAACAAATTTGACTAATAACAACTGAAGTGATGTGAAGAACAAAGAGCCTCGGGTTTCTACTTATTCGTAGGTGAATGCTATTTCTCTCTTTGAGGGTTATGGTTCCGATGAGGTTATTCTGACTTATAATCATAATGGTGAAGATGATTAGATTAGAGTTAGTGATATAACTCCCGCGTATGGTAATTACTTGATGAGTTTGATGACGGGAAGTTCTTCTAGTTCCGGTAATCAAGAGTCGAAACTGAAGAGTGTTGAGACTACCGAGTCTCATGAGTTTAGTGTTGATGAGATTAAAGTGGAAGAAGAGGTGATAGTGATCGATTTATACATATTTTACTACGCACTATCGGGTTAGTCTTCGTTCGTTTCGGGTTGTTTTGGAGGTTATTTTGGTTATAATTGTTAAAGATTAAACTTTATGGCTCGAGATTGAAGTTAAATTTATTTTGATTATTCATACTAGTTTTGGAGTATAAAAGTTAGAATTTTTGGTTAGAATTTGTGACAAAGACTTGTGATGCTAAGTTACAAGAAAGTGCAAGGTTAAACTGAAATATACTTAGGATGTGGAGCTCAAAGATACAAGAACATGTAAGGTTGTCTAAAGTGAAAATATGCAAATAAATAAAAGTTGAGGTGTTGGTTCGTTTACTTATCACGTACGTGAGAATTTAGTTGTGATGATTTCGCTATATCGAGATGAATGCCGAGCTGTTTTCGGTTACCGAGATGTTTAGACATGAACGCGAGAACATGTTGGTGCAATTTCGCGAATGCAAAAATCCACGACCAAATCATTTCACGAACACGAATTTGGATTTAGTTTGATTTCGCTTTAGCAAAATTGTAACAAGGGAATTCTCGCTATCTCGAAATTAAGGCGGTAGGTTCCTGGAGGTTACGAATACTATTATTATATATCTAGGTTTAATTTTTTTATTATGTATCTGGTGGCTGCTCCGTATTATTTATTGTTTTACCAGTTTGGAGGCTACGAACAAAAAAAGAAGACAAGAGGTGGATTTAAGCTTTGATTTGAATATTGTTTCAACTAGCAAAATTATTGCTACATTATTTTCCATTAATATAAGTGATTTTATTATGGATTTTTAGTGTTTCAATTGTTTGAATGTTTTGTCCATGAGCATGTCAGGCTAAATCTTCTAGTGTTTACTCAGATATAATAACTATTGATTGTTGGATTGTTCTTATTTTCATGGATTTAATGTTTGATTGATTTAGTTTTATTAAGTTTGGTCAAAGATCCATTGTTATGCATGCTTTCTACTTTAATTTGATTATAGATGTTATCAACTTGTTATTGTGAGATAATTGGTGTTAGATAATGTGTACTTCAAAACATTGAGTGATCTAGACGATTATGGCTTTAATTTCAAGTGATTGTATTAAGGATTTAATCGGTAATTGAATGGTATTAGGCATCATAATCGTGTAATTGTGACGACCCGGAAATTTCCGACCAAATTTAAACTTAATCTTTATATGTTTCGACACGATAAGCAAAGTCTGTAATGATGAGTCTCAAAAAGTTTGAACTGTTTCATATATTCAATTGACCTTCGACTGCTCTCGGCGATTCACGAACAATTAAGTATAAATAGATATGTGTGTATGTATATATAAATAATAATTCGAAATATAATTTGAAGTATTATATGTTGTTGTTATTAAAAACTAATAAAAATAAAAATAGAATATTATAATAATTATTATTTAAAATATATCTCTATATATAAATAAAATATATTAAAAAAATAAATATTAAATGATTGTAATACTCGTTTGATGTTTCGATTGATATTAAGCAAGTTAAATTTAAACTTATTTAATTTTAAAATAAACGGTGATACGAAAATGAGGTATGTAAGTTGTAGGCTTATTAAAAGTATATTTAGGATCTAATTAATTAATTTTAACACTTTTTATATTTTACCCTTAAATGAGAGGGACAGTTGATGTAATTTTTATTTATTAAATTAATGACTGAATTTTATACCATAATGACCAAAATAAATAAAGATACATAATTTAAAAATTTGGAATTTTTCTGAATACTTTTATCCGTCACTGATTAACAACGGAACCCGAAATAATACCCGAGTAAGACTGTCGGTAGTGTCAGACAAATTTAATTCACATGATGCACTTGATTACTGTGTTGTCACTATTTTCCTCTTTGATTTACCTCACTAACCCACTTATATAAACATACATATATTTCATATATATAGAGCACATACATATACATATGCATAATCATATCACCTGCTCGATCAACCCACCCTCCACCACTATACTCGACAATCACCACCAACCGACAACTTCTTCACGCCATCACCACCACCAATCACTTCATCACCACGAACTTCCAACAAACACACACACACATACATGATCAGAACCACCACACAATTATTTAATTTTACATAAAAGTTCTATTTTGTTCGATCACATTGAAAACTGCTCGACTGCTGTAAATAGCCGGATGCCACCCTACCACCATAAACCATCGCTACTCTCACTCATCTCTCTCTCTACATTTTTTTCTCTTTCTTTCTTGTAAACCTTGAAAACCAACCTATAGTCACCTTCACAACCACCGACTATAGCTTCCTGCTACTGCTATTATTCCTTCTGTTTACTGCTTGATGCATCGGTTTCAACCAAAGATGATAATGAACAAAGGTTTTAATGGCGACGTAATTGATGAAAAAGACGATGACTAACTCAAACCCCCGTTCCATGTTACTGTTCGTTGCTGCTATGATCGTTCCTACTACTGCTTTAGTATGTCTACTATGACATTTTCTATTTGTAATTCTATTAAAAACAACGATGATAACAATGGTCAAGGTTGAAGACAATGAATAGTGATTATGTGTATATGGTTTTAGTTACTGTTTTTGTTTAAAAATGAAAGCCACGAGGGATAGTAATGGACATGCCATTACCCAACCGATAGTCGATAAAGATTTTGAGGTTAAAGGGCAGATTTTAAATATGATCACTCATCAGTGCCAGTTTAGGGGTACACTGAAAGAGGATGCATTCGAGCATCTTCGAAACTTCAAAAGCATTTGCAATATGTGCAAAATCAAAGACGTTGCGAATACTGTTATCTATTTGAGGGTCTTTCCTTGGTCTTTGAAAGATGATGCAAAAGACTGATTGGAATCATTGCCCGAGGGGGATATTGATAATTTGTCTACAATGGAAGATAAATTCTGGCAGCGTTTCTTTCCAGCTTCAAAGGCTGCAAAATTACAGAGTGACATTAATCACTTTGTTCAGAAGTCCAACGAGATAGTCTATGATGCTTGGACCCGGTTCGGTAAAATGCTTCGAAATTGTCTTTAACACGGGTTGAACAATTTTAATAAGGTCAAAATCTTTTTATAAGGGTGTTAATGTGTCGACAAGGAAAGAGATCGATATTGCTGCAGGTGGCTCTTTAATAAAGAATACATCAGATGAAGCTTACAACATCATCTCTGAAACTGCTACACACTCATATGATTGGCACCAAGAGATGGATGTTTCTTGATCATCTCATGTCGCTAGTGCCGAAACTACTGATGAACTCGCATCGGTTAGAGCACAACTTGCAACTGTTAAAAGACAAATGGAATCGATGACTAAAGAGATGCATGCTATGAAAGTTGGTTGTGAGTTATGTCAGGGACCACATCTCATAAAGGATTGTAATCAGGCATCTATGGAAGAGCAGGTGAACTACTTGGGTAATCAATACAATAATCAATATCAAGGAGGTAGTTCGGGTTATCAAAGGAACGGACCACAGGGGTTCGTTAATCGAAATCAAAATCAGTCATATGTGGATAAGGGTCCTTCATGAGAGGAGTTATTGCGGGGTTTTATTATAAAGAAAGATGAAAGCATCACGGCTTTGAGGCAAGATAGTGAATCAACAAAACAACAAATGCGAAGTCAGCAGGCCTCGATTCAGAATTTGGAACGAGATGTGGGGCTTATAGCTCAATCGCTAACGGAGAGACCACTGGGTGCTCTCCCTTCTAATACACAAGCTAATCCGAATGTCAATGGGCCACCTCGAACAATTTTGACTAATAACAACCAAAGTGATTTGAAGAATAAAGAGCCTCAAGTTTCTCCTTATTGGCATGTTAATGCCATTTCTGGTGATGAGGGTTATGATTCCGATGAGGTTATTCCGACTTATACTTATAATGATGTAGACGGTTGGATTCGAGTTAGTGATATTACTCATGCTTACGGTAATTACTTGATGAGTTTGATGACGAGGAGTTCTTCTAATTCGGGTAGTCTAGAGTCGAAGGTGAAAAATATGGAGATTACCGATTCTCCTGAGTTTAGTGTTGATGAAAGTGGAGTGAAAGAAGAGGTTAGATCTTCACCTAAATTGAAAGTTTACAAACCGCCTATTCCATATTCAAGAGCTATTCAATCCGAGCAACCAAAGGACAGTGTTTGTAAGTCTATTCATACTAATGATAATATTTGTGTGCATGTACCTTTGGTTGATATTCTTGCAGGTATGCTAAATTATGGGAAATTTTTGAGGGATTTAATGGCAAAGAAGGGTGAGCATGAGTAGGCATCCTCCGCGTTTCTTGAAGCGGAATGTACTGCTATTTTGGAAAAGAGTGATATGCCACCAAAGTTAGGTGATCTCGAGCCATTCATAGTGCCCTGTACGATTGATAACTCTGAAATTTTTAGGTGTTTAACTGATTCATGTGCGAGTATCAATCTTATGCCATTGTCTGTTTATTCATGTTTGGGTTTAAACGAACTTAAGTCGACTAATACTGGAGTTAGGTTGGTTAACCAATCAATTAGTAAACCCATAGGGATTGCTGAAAATTTGGTGGTTAAGGTAGGTGAATTAGGTTTTCAGCAGACTTTGTAGTTGTTGATATGTCATAAGATAAGGTTGTACCCATTGTTTTAGGTAGATCATTTTTAGCAACTACAGGTGCATTAACTGACTGGAGGACTTGTAAGTTGATTTTGAGGGATAGAGGTAAAACTTTAAGTTTTCAAACTAAGTTTAGTGTTAAACCACCACCCACACCTGTAGATTATGTGAATGTAATTACTAGTGTTAAAACTAAAGCTAGTAAACCAAATAAGTGTGGGGGAATGGTAGAGGAAAAGTTTGTTAATAAACCGCCCGAGGATAGTGTTATTGATAAATCAGTGAGGAAGTTGTATACTCGGGTTAGGGATTCAATGTCTGAGAAAGATGAGCATATTAGGAAAAGATTGGTGTCAAATCTTTCTAGAAAAGAAAAGGAAAAGCTTAGGGAGTTGACCAAGGAGTCAAATATGGCGGATGTTTGGTTATTAAATGCAATTGTGTATAGAGATTCGATTGAAGGTTCCGGTATGTTAGAAGATGGAACCGTGTATCATCCGGGCATCAGTTGAGAAGGAGGTGGAGTCTAGTGCAAGACTCATTAATAAACTTGCACAATGTAAAACTTGTATAATGCGTGTGTTTTAAAACTAAAAACCTTAAAAAATTTGAAAAACCCAAAAATCCAAAAATATATTTTTTATTATGTTTTATTTTTGTGTAATTATTGCAGGTTCTACATAATGTGATGACAATCGAGGAATGGCCGTCAGTGCAGAGCCATCTGTCACTCCGTTTCGCGATTCCGGTTATGTTTTTCCCATTCACTCTATTGTCCTCTCGAATTTATACTTATTTATCCGATTTCATGTAAATGAGGACATTACATGATCTTAAGTGTGGGGGGAGAGATATAAATTCTCGCGAATATAATACACTTGGCTTGAGTCTTATTTTTTACTAAAATTGTTGAAAAATTGAGGGAAATTTTAAAAGACTCATTCAAAAGCCATGCGTAATTGTTTTATGAAGCAAATGTTATCACTTTTGTAAGTTAAATTGTGCAGGTACCTCAATGATGTTGGTGTTTTGCATTTTTGCGTGAGTGTGTGTGTAATAAGGAGGCAAAGTCTTCCAGGGTTCTAAAAAACCCAAAAATTGTAGGATGATTCAAGTCCATCTATAAAGGAAGTTAAGTCTTCCGAATGCCCGTCTTACTTGGTGTAGAAGACTTCCTAATCTACATCATTTCACGATGTGTTACACCGATGTATCGTACGGTGGGAAGAGGAGCCTTGAGCTTCAACATGTGCTGTCTTCTTGATGAAGAGAAATGGTTTCATACTAGTGTTGCTAGACAACACACGCCATGGCTAAAAGCCGTGGTAAAATCAAACAAGTGTTTAAACACTTCCGGGAGAATCGAGTCCTCCCATGTTGTTCTTAGGAAGTAAAGTCTTTTAAAATTTGTAAGTAAAGTCTTACAAGTTATGCTGTTTAAAAAGGCCATTGCTTGAAAGTAAAGTCTTTCAGGTTTCGTGCACTAGACCCTCTAAAAAATTTACACCCAAGGTAGTTCGCTTCGGTGATATACCGGTTTAGCAACTACCCGTCTGGCTGCCCCATAATCGGGAAGGCTTGTATGCACACAACTTTTTGAGCCAAATTATGGAATTGACGGACCTCTTAATTAGCCACGTGGGGCCCTAATTCCACGAACCTTCGTCAATGCTTTCGCCCAACTATGAGAGAAACCATAGAGTTGTGATAGAAAGCTTGATGAGTGCCGGTCATCCTATGCCCGGATTGACCATAAAGATAGGGGTAACCAGTCCCTTATGCCACCTATCTTAACCCAATTTTTGAAATTGACGATTATATTTAGATTTGACGAATCATTGGTGTTTTAGGGGCATGGAGGTGAAAAAGGGATAGCCAACATGGGTTGATTAGAGGAGCATATTTTTGGAAGCATACACTTATTGCATAACTGACTCCTTGGTGAATGGTAATTTTTATGATGCTTGAAGTTTTCCTCATTTTGGTTATACTTTGTGATTTTTAAGGTGACTATAATTCATGATACATATTGATTGACACCTTGAATTTATTTTGGTGAAATTGAGTAAATTGTTAACGATATTGAGGATGATTTTGATTGGTATTTTGTTGAGTCGATGGCTATCCTGTGAATCCTACATAATTGGTCAAAGTCAAGGGGGTCAAATTTTGAATTTGAAAAGTTTGTGCTTGTTGATTGATGTTTTGACGACCTTTTGGAAGATGGAATTGACTTTGACCGGGGAATAATTGTTTTGGGTAGACTTAGGCTTGAATTGGTGTTGAATGTTGGTGGTATTTGATTGAAGACTTGAGCATTGTACTAATTTTGACTGAAGACTACATGATATGGATTTAATGCTTTTGAAGATGATATCGGTATATCTTGATTCTATAATTATTGAAGACTTGTTCGGGTATGTTTATCTTTGCACTAGTGGATATTATTTGAAGATAGATTTGCTTGAGGACAAGCAAGCTTTAGGTGTGGGTGAATATGATAGTGCTCGATTTATACATATTTTACTACGCACTATCGGGTTAGTCTTCGTTCGTTTCGGGTTGTTTTGGAAGTTATTTTGGTTATTATTGTTAAAGATTAAACCTTATGGCTCGAGGTTGAAGTTAAAATTATTTTGATTATTCATACTAGTTTTGGAGTATAAAAGTTAGAATTTTTGGTTAGAATTTGTGACAAAGACTTGTGATGCTAAGTTACAAGAAAGTGCAAGGTTAAACTGAAATATACTTAGGATGTGGAGCGCAAAGATACAAGAACGCGAGAATTTATTTCGTTTACTTATCATGTACGCGAGAATTTAGTTGTGATGATTTCGCTATAGCGAGATGAATGCCGAGCTATTTTCGATTACCGAGATGTTTAGACACGAACGCGAGAACATGTAGGTGCAATTTCGCGAATGCAAAAATCCATGACCAAATCATTTCACGAACATGAATTTGGATTTAGTTTGATTTCGCTATAGCAAAATTGTAATAAGGGAATTCTCGCTATCTCGAAATTAAGGCGGTAGGTTCCCGGAGGTTACGAACACTATTATTATATATGCAGGTTTAATTTTTTTTATTATGTATCTGGTGGCTGCTTCGTATTATTTATGGTTTTACCAGTTTGGAGGCTACGAACGAAAAAAGAAGACAAGAGGTGGATTTAAGCTTTGATTTGAATATTGTTTCAACTAGCAAAATTATTGGTACATTATTTTCCATTAATATTAGTGATTTTATTAAGGATTTTTATTGTTTCAATTGTTTGAATGTTTTGTCCATGAGCATGTCAGGCTAAATCTTCTAGTGTTTACTTAGATGTAATAACTATTGATTGTTGGATTGTTCTGATTTTCATGGATTTAATGTTTGATTGATTTAGTTTTATTAAGTTTGGTCAAAGATCCATTGTTATGTAATGATACTCACATCCGCAGGACTATGCGGATTGCGCATCCAAAGCCACAAAACGCACGTGAGTTGCCATAATTTGGCACGGGTATAGCCGCACCTCGTGCACCTATACCATCTGGTGCGAGTTTCGTATACTTGCATAAGGGTCCAGCATATTCTAGAAGAATGTACGGTATAATCAATTTAGATTCTTTTCCTTAAATAACGAAAGTTAGTTGGGATAAGATTGCATTTAGTTAGGGAAGATATTCTATCGAAACCCTAATTCATGAGCCTATAAATACATAGCTCATAAACCCTAAAAAGATATACATTCTTTCGTTTACTCAAACGTAAACCACAGGATACAAATCTTCTTCGTACGAACAAAGCTTTTTACGATCTCTAAGACTTTCAGGTATGTCTCAAACTATAAAACCTTCATGTCTTTGGGCCACTCAACCTCGTATGCTAGGTTGTTGGTGGACTCTCAAATCGGCCACCCTGTCGGAATCGAAACGATACCGATGTGGGTTATCCACGACTACGCATCGGAGGTCCGAATGTTGTTAGTCCTTAAACCCCATTATGCACTCAAGCGTAAGTTCACCTTGACCTCGTGAAAATATGCTTGATCATTTGGCGCCATCCGTGGGACCGGTTATATGAAACAAATAAGATTGGAATTCATGTCGTGTGTGATTTATTATACGTATCTTTTTTCCGAAAAAAAAACTTTTTTGTTTAATCGGTAACTTTCAGGTTTTTAATTGTCAGCAAGAATGGGTGGAGGAAGTAAGAGTGTGAAAAATCAAGGGCGATCGGACTCTTCAGTAAGTCCAGGGTTTCAAACACTTACGGCGACTGTTACGAATACACTGTCGACGCCACCAGCACCAACCAAAGGTGCGTCAAAGCCTCCATCGACATCAAATGTTGAAACAGGACCGGTTGCCTCAAGAACGGTCCTAACAGAGTCATGTAAGAGTTAGTGGCACTCCCCCGATGGAAGCTTACTGGAAACGGGAACTAGCTTCAAACCATTCGAGGATTTGCCTCCAAAGAATCTGAGCTTCGGTTCTCCAAGCGAAACCGTTCCACTGGGCTTTAAAGTTAAAACCACCTATGTGGGCACCATGCCCATCATCACTTCGGTTGAGCCTGAAACTCCTATTGAAAAGGTTACCACCGAAAGTGCTCAAGAAAGAATCAGGCAGATGGGCCTGAGAAATCAAGATGGTTCATATATCATGCTGACGCCACAACAAGGGTCAACGGCATATGCGTCCTCGCAACCAGTCCATACTGTTGCAAACAACCAATATAGCGGGGCGCACTATGTCGCGACTCAATCAAATAGCTTGATATCTCAATTATAGCAAGTCGTGCCACCACACTTGGCACCAGCTTTCAATGAGCCTGCACGGGTACAAGAATTTATGAACAATTGGTTCGCGGTGATGCAAGGGAAAAAATCTAAGCAAAGCCTTGAATTAGATCCCACAACCGAAAAGTTTGTACCACATATTGCCAATCATCCCTTCACAGTCGCACATGTGTTGCCTGTAACACTTGGAAGTTACGATCGGTTGTCAGATCCAGACGACTTTTTTCAAAAATTTGAAGGGACTGCAAGAACGCACAGCTGGGGTGATGCAGTAGCATGCCATATGCTACCAATAGTGCTGCAAGGAGTAGCGAGAGAACGGTTCAATAATTTGCCAGCTTAAAGCGTTACAGGTTTTGCGGATTTGCGCTCAAGATTTTTATTAAACTTCCACAACTTGCGCACACGCAAAAGAACACATGTCGAATGCCACGACATTAAGCAGAAGTCGAAAGAAAGTTTAGGAGAGATAATAGACAGATAAACCAAGGAGGTGGCCAAAAAACAAGACTTACCAGAAAGCCAGAAGGTGTCCGGCTTTATACATTGTATAGATACCGACAGACACCTATCTTTATGGCAGCGGTTACGCAGAAGAGTGCCAGGAACTTTTGCAAAAGCCATAAAAGAAATGCATGATTACATGCGGGCACAAGAAGACATAAAACATAATTCCGGAAACACCTCATTGAGTATGGACATCGACGATGAATATTATCGAGTGCAGGGTAGAGGGTCAGAGCCTGGCAGGCGTTATGGTAGTAATGGGCAACCTAGAAATGGCAACTATCATAATGACAAGTATCGCAAATTCAACAACAACAAAGGGGGAGGAAGTCAGAAGTAGAAGAGCAGCCACACCGAGAATGTTGCACTAATAAAAGATCTCACAAAAACGCATAAAGAAATTTTGGCTACAGAGGCAGTAAGCAAAAGATTCGACCCCCAGTGCCTTTATCAAAGTATGGGAATAGAGACAAAAGAAAATTTTGTGATTTTCATGACGATTACGGTCATGAAACCAACGAATGTCGGCATTTAATCGAAAAGGTAGTTGCTGAACTCAAAAGAGGAAGTTTGCAACACCTGAAGAAGAATTCAAGAGCACCATTCGATAAGCCAAAAGGAGAAAAGGAATATCCGTGGCAAAAGAAGAGTGAGGGGAAGGAAACGGATAAAACCATAAATATGGTAACCAGCGGACGAGCAAATTAGAGACGCAAGTTGGAAGTATCTGAAGAATGGGAAAACACTCCCATCATGTTCCTGGCCATAGCACAGGAACCCTCGGATGCGCTCATCACGATTAAGGAGCGTGTTAAAAGCTGTGGTTACATCATCAAGAGACTACACGTAGACACTGGTTGCGGTGTTGATATAATGTACGAACATTGTTTTTGCTTGCTGCCAGGGGCTGTGCGAGCCAAGCTAGTGGCCCCTAACACCGCATTATCAGGTTTTTCTGGGGAGTCAGCATGGCCAATCGGGATCATTGAATTAGAGCTAGAACTGGTAGATGATGATAATAAGGAGTTAGTAAGGAGTACAACAGTAGAATTTGCTGTTGTAAGGTCTTACTCAAGATATAATGCGCTTTTAGGACGCACAACTTTGCAAAAATTGGCAGCTATCCCTTCAACAGTGCATGGCCTTGTCAAGTTCCCAACACCATTAGGAATTGCAACGATAAGGTCAAAAAAACAAGATGCAAGCGTCGCGGCTGTGGAACAAGCAGAAAAACAGCCAAGTGAGGCAGAGCAGCTTCGAAACTGCATGATCATCGCAAATCCGCGATATCCAGAGCAAAAAATTAAAATCGCCAGAGGATTGTCCGATGAGAAAAAGTTTAACCTTCGCAATATATTAGCTTCTAATACGGATGTCTTTGCATGGAAAGAAGCGGACATGATAGGCATGCCAAGAGAAATCGTTGAGCATAAACTTAACGCAAATCCAAGTTTGACGCCAGTGCGACAGAAGAAACGCGGTATGGCACCGAAAAGAAGTGAATGGTTGAAGGCAGAAGTCGATAAGTTTGTCAAAGCAAATATATTACGAGAGGTAAGGTACCAAACATAGGTAGCAAATCCAGTACTGGTAAAAAAGCCTGATGGGTCTTGGCGCATGTGTGTTGACTTCACGGATATCAATAAAGCATGTCCCAAAGACAATTATCTTCTACCAGAAATAGACTGGAAAGTTGAGTCGCTAGCTGGATTCCGATACAAATGTTTTTTGGATGCATACAAAGGATACCATCAGATACAGATGGCAGCGGACGATGAGGATAAAACCACTTTTCACACAAGCCAGGGCATATACTGCTATACCAAGATGCCATTCGGTTTAAAAAATGCCGGAGCAACATACCACCGGGTAATAGACGAAGCTTTCAAAATTCAGATTGGCAGAAATTTAGAAGCATACATCGATGACTTAGTTATAAAGAGCACAACAGAGCAAGGGTTGTTGGAAGACATATTAGAAATGTTTGCATCGTTAAGAAAGATTAATATGAAGCTCAACCCGCCGAAGTGCAGTTTTGGAGAAGAAGAAGGAAAGTTTCTTGGTCATATAATAACCGAGCGCGGGATACGTGCAAATCCAAAGAAAATAGAGGCAATCGAGAATATTCCATCACCAAGAAATAAAAAGGAGGTGCAAAGTTTAACAGGTAAGTTCTCGGCATTAACAAGGTTTTTATCAAAATTCGTAGAGCGATCACTCCCCTTTTTTGGGACACTGAAGAATTGCTTAAAGAAAACGGATTTCAAGTGGACGGAGGAAGCAGAAGTGGCGTTTCAAGAAATGAAAAATTTTCTGAAAGAATTGCCAACAATGACTGCGCCGATCGCGGGAGAAACGTTGATACTGTACTTAGCAGTATCGAAAGAAGCAATAAGTTCAGTATTGATTGCGGTTAGGGGACATGTACGCACTATAAAATTTCAAAATAACTAATTTTCAATAAATAGACATTTAAAATTATATAATGATGCTGTACGAACAGGTGCAAATGCCTGTATATTTTGTTAGCAAAGCTTTAACAGGGAGCGAATTGAACTACCCTGCAATTGAAAAATTGGTTTATGCACTAGTGCATACTGCTAGATGCTTAAGGAGATATTTCCAAGCGCACCCAATCATGGTCCTAACAGATCAGCCAATAAAGCAGGTATGACAAACAACAATGTGTTGCCAATAAACATTAAATTGCTTGATAAATTCTAGCAAATTTACATTCGTTGATACTTGTTGAGCAGGTGCTATATAAGCTAGAAAATTCTTGTTGCATTTCCAAATGGGCTATTGAATTGGGAGAGCATGAGATAAGCTTCTCACCAAGAAGTGCGGTAAAAGGACAAGTCCTAGCAGATTATCTGGCTGAAACAGCCGGAGAAATCGAAGTCTCGAATGAATCAAAAGAAATACCACCTCCGCCCGAACAGTTGTGGGAGATGCACACAGATGGGGCTTGTAGTCAAGAAGGCACAGGGGCAGGCATAGTCCTAAAAAGTCTAGAGGGAGAAGAATATACCTTTGCGCTGTGATTTATCTTCCCCGCCACAAACAATGAAGCTGAGTATGAAGCATTGTTATCTTGAATGCGGGTAGCAAAATATCTAGAGGTAAAAGAACTGTCAGTATATGTTGATTCGCAGTTATTTGCAAACCAATTCAACGGAATATTTGAGGCACATGATGAATCAATGCAAAATATCTAAAACTTGTGCAAGAACTGGCGGTAGACTTTGACTTATTCCAGATAACTCAGGTTTCAAGAACGTTGAACAAAATAGCGGACACGCTCACTAAGTTAGCTGCCTTAACATTCAGCCATTTTAAGAAAGAAATTTGGGTTGAGGAAGTTAAGGTAAAATCTATTGAGGAAGGCAGTGTATCCGCCGCAGTCGAAGAAGAGGAGCAGAGTTGGATGACACCAATAGTAGAATTTCTAAGCAAAGGTACATTGCCGATAGATTAAGCTAAAGCAAGAAAAATTAAGATGAAAGCACCAATGTATTTGTTAGATAGGGGAATTCTATACAGAAAGTCTTTTTCGGGACCCCATTTGCGGTGCCTTAATCTAACTCAAGCAGAATCAATCATACGGGAAGTACACGAGGGAATGTGCGCTTTGCACTCGGGACACAAAATAGTTGCGTCCAAAATAATGCGGCTCGGATACTACTGGCCGTCAATGTACAGAGATGCTGCAGAAGTAATACGCAAATGTCAGTCATGTCAGCTTCACGCGCCGGTAAGCAAGGCTCCACAACATCCAATGATACCGGTCGCATCTCCATAGCCATTTTGCAAATGGGCAATCGACATAGTGGGGTCATTCTCCGCGGGACCTGGGGGTGTAAAGTTTTTGGTGGTGGCCATTGATTATTTTACAAAGTGGGTAGAAGCCAAACCATTGAAAACAATTTCAGGTAAGCAAATCTGAAATTTCGTATGGGAGAACATCGTCTGTCGGTTTGGAATACCAAATGAAATAGTACGCGACAATGGTACCCAGTTTGAAGGTAATCCATTCAGTGACTGGTGCCAATAATTGAATATAAAGCAAACATTTACATCAGTCGCACACCCTCAGGCGAATGGTCAATGTGAAGTCACAAATCGGGACATTGTGTTAGGAATCAAAGCAAGGCTTGGATTGTGTCGAAGAGGTTGGATAGATGAACTTCCTAACGTATTATGGGCACACCGCACAACTCCAAAAGGCGCAACTAATGAAACACCTTTCAGCTTGGTGTACGGGTCCGAGGCTATAATACCCGCCAAAATAAACGTGCCAACTATGCGCATAGATTCCTTCGATGAAAGTCGCAATAGCAAAGAACTGCCTGAAAATCTAAACTTAGTTGAAGAACGCAGAGAAATGGCGGCAATAAAAGAAGCAATTAACAAACAAAGAATCGCGAGCTACTATAACAAGCGCGTACAACCTTTGTCTTTCCAATTGGATGACTTGGTATGGCGAAAGAATGAAGCATGCAGGGCGGAAGACACAGGTAAACTCGGACCTAAAAGGGAAGGACCATACAAGAATATTGGCGTAAGCGATACAGGGGCGTATCGGCTAGCAAGTTTGGATGGAAGAGCAATAAAGCGCACATGGCATGCGCAAACACTGAAACGGTGCTACATATGAAAAAACTGTAGAGGGATTGATCACCCCAGACATCTGTTTAAAGTTTTTATTATATGAATTTTTATTTTCCATTGTAAACATGACAGCTAAGTGTTGGTCAAGTGATATGTTTGAAGTAAATTGAATTATGCAATTTAAGCTAATAACTTGCGCATTTTTACATTTGTTGATTGCATGCCCCTTAAGCTGCACAGGGACACACTTCGAGTCTCAAGTGGCATAGTTTAGTTTAGTTACTAATACTATTTTTAATGGTGACAGTAGTAAAACATTGGTTTGTTTCAAACGCTTGTACGCCGCGCAAGATGGAGACTTGCACAGCCTAGACTATAAACACAAGTTTGGTTTACTTGTTTAAATAACTCGGACATTGGCGTTGCCGGAAGACTCTTGAGTATAGACATTAATTTGTCTATAGTACGGGTAAATTACATTGGATTGTATATGCGTATAACTTATAAAATTTTTTATAAAAGTCTTGAGTATAAATTTTTAAGCATTGGTTTGCTTATTTTTGCTTAAAACATTGGATTGTTAGCGTATGAATAAAAAGATCATGAAACGATTGAAGGGTCGCTCCCGTTATGAATTCATGGCATTTATTCTAAAAAGAGTTATTGAATGCATAAAATTGTAACAAACCATTATAACCGCCGTAGTGATTTCGTAAAGATACAATAAATGCACTTTAACCAAAAAAGATGTCGAATTATATCCAGTCAAAAGATAATAAATTACAGTCATAAAACGTCAACCGCTTAGCATAAAAGCGGGACACGTACCAAAATTTGACCTAATACAAGCTAATAAAAAAAAAAAGGGGTGGCATTGGCTGGAACGTTTGCCCTACACTAAGGAGAGTATGCCATCCTCGCACACGGCGATCAGACGCATACTCCGCTGTCAACAGAAAAGAAAAATATAATATAGGGATGCGAAACCTCCAATGCAAGGCCCATCCCTCATTGGCAAAAAACAAGCCACCCAAGGATGGCTTAACAAACTCAGTTGAGTTTGTCAGTAATTATCTCCTGTGCGGAGATGGTAGGATCACTAATGAGAAATTGAAGACGGGGGATCGAGATTTGTTGAAGTTGGGAACAAGCTTCCTCACATTTTTCTTGGCTCCATCAACGAGCAACTCAGCAATATTGGGGGGAATCACGGGGGGCACATACAGTTCCTGGCGAACAACATTCCAGAACAAGGTTCGCTCATACGCACATGCAGCAACCATGGATGCACCAAATTGCAGCTCGACGGCTTTGCAGTCGAGAGCATGCTGGAGAAGGTTCGGTAAACCCTTACGGAGAATGTCATACTCCGCCTTTATAATGTCATGTTTCGCGCCCCATGACTCCTGTGACGCAATCCAGTCACTACAGCTTTCGTTTAAAAAGATGACATGGGTATGATGGTAGCCTTACACGTGTATCGATCTTAAGCTAAATTACTTTGTTACGAGGTCCGGTGCACGTTAGCATCAACAGGCGGTTGCATAATTACAATCATTACCTTTTTGGCATACAGTGACAGTTATCACCTCGGGTGCAGGAAATGCAGCCGAAAAGATAGTTTGGTGACTGAACGCATACATTGCATTTAATGCTAATACAGTATCCGGTTACGCATATATATTTAAATAAACCTCATGCACTGTCCGGTTACATTTGAGATCCAACTAGGATTTATATTGGAACTATTAAGCATGTTAATCTGGTTCAAAGATGTTGTTAAGGATCATTATGTGTACATTTTTTCTTCTTAGTTCGACGTCATACACTAATTTTCATTGTATATAACATCGAACTGGGGGACTTAATGATACGCACATCCACAGGACTACGCGAATTGCGCATCCAAAGCCACAAAACGCACGTGAGTTGCCATCATTTGGCACGGGTATAGCCGCACCTCGTGCGACTATACCATATGATGCGAGTTTCGTATACTTGCATAAGGTTCCAGTATATTCTAGAAGAATGTACGGTATAATCAATTTGGATTCTTTTCCTTAAATAACGAAAGTTAGTTGGGATAAGATTGCATTTAATTAGGGAAGAGATTCTATCGAAACCCTAATTCATGAGCCTATAAATACATAGCTCATAAACCCTAAAAAGATATACATTCATTCTTTTACTCATACATAAACCACAGCATACAAATCTTCTTCGTACGAACAAAGCTTCTTACGATCTCTAAGACTTTCAAGTATGTCTCAAACTATAAAACCTTCATGTCTTTAGGCCAATCAACCTCGTATGCTAGGTTGTTGGTGGACTCTCAAATCGGCCACCCTGTCGGAATCGAAACGATACCGATGTGGGTTATCCACGACTACGTGTCGGAGGTCCAAATGTTGTTAGTCCTTAAACCCCATTATGCACTCAAGCGTAAGTTCACCTTGACCTCGTGAAAATATGCTTGATCATTATGCATGCTTTCTACTTTAATTTGATTATACATGTTATCAACTTGTTATTGTGAGATAATAGGTGTTAGATAATGTGTACTTCAAAACATTGAGTGATCTAGACGATTATGACTTTAATTTCAAGTGATTGTATTAAGGATTTAATCGGTAACTGAATGGTATTAGGCATCATAATCGTGTAATTACATTGAGTGATCTTTGTAGTTAGGATTTTAAGTGATTTTAATCCAAATCTTAATATCTGAATCTCATTGATTAATAATTATTGTGTTCAATTAAAAGATCCATTATTATGTGAATCTGTTACCTGACTTTAATTACATAATTTGTTACCTAGTTTACGTGAGTTTATTAGTGATAAACAGATTATGCTTCAACTCTTAGGAGATCTAGACATTTACATGTGAGTGAAAATGGTGATTAATTGGTAATTCGATAGCATAGTCGTGTAGTTGCTCCGAGTGATTGGTGTAATTAAGGTGTTATGTGAGTTTAACCTAGATTGAATCACAATAGTTTAATCCTTTATGATTTGATTATTTGAATGAGATTAATGTGAGTTAGTCAATTTTAGATGATTGAGTTATAATTTATCAGTAATCGGTTTTAATTGAAAGAACAATCCACGTCACTAGTGAATCATCTGAGTGAACACTGCTTCGTCTATCTGGTTATTTGTTTTATTTATTTTTGCATTATTAGTTTATTCAAACTATCATTTTACAACATAAATCTTCAGAATATTTATAAGTCTTAAAATCTTAAACGCTGCTCCATGTGAACGATTTCGTAACTTTATTACAATAAGATTAGGTGTGGTTTTACCATATCAAGAGGTGAAACCTTCACCTA
Source organism: Rutidosis leptorrhynchoides (assembly GCF_046630445.1). Classification (NCBI taxonomy): domain Eukaryota; kingdom Viridiplantae; phylum Streptophyta; class Magnoliopsida; order Asterales; family Asteraceae; genus Rutidosis; species Rutidosis leptorrhynchoides. Next base: position 216,981,381 of record NC_092335.1, read on the forward strand.
AATTAAAACTTTACAAGCCGCCCATTCCATATCCGAGAGCTATTCAATCCGAGCAACCAAAGGACACTGTTTGTATGTCTATTAATTCTAATGATAACATTTATGTGCATGTACCTTTGGTTGATGTTCTTGTAGGTATGCCCAATTATGGGAAATTTTAAAGGATTTAATGGCGAAGAAGGGTGAGCATGAGTAGGCATCCTTCACGTTTCTTGAAGCGAAATGTGCTGCTATTTTGAAAAAAGTGATATGCCGCCAAAGTTAGGTGATACTGGGCCATTCATAGTGCCCTGTAGGATTGATGACTCTGAACTTTGTAAGTGTTTAACTGATTTAGGTGCGAGTATCAATCTTATGTCGTTATCTGTTTATTCACGTTTGGGTTTATATGAGCTTAAGTCGAGTAATACTGGAGTTAAATTGGTTAACTTGTCAATTAGTAATCCCGTAGGGATTGCTGAAATTTTGGTGGTTAAAATAGGTGAAATAGAGTTCCCAACTGACTTTGTAGTTGTTGATATGTCGGAGGATAAGGTTGTACCGATTGTTTTAGGTAGACCATTTTTAACAACTGCAGGTGCATTGACTGACTGGAAGACTTGTAAGTTGATTTTGAGGGATAGAGGTAAAACTTTGAGTTTTCAAACAAAGTTTAGTGTTAAACCACCACCCACACCCGTTGATTCTGTGAATGTTCTTACCAGTAGTGAAATTGCTAATGTTGAAACTGAGACTAGTAAGGAGCCTAAGTGTGGGGGTGGAGTTGTTAAAGAAAAGTTCGTGGTTAAACCACCCGATGATAGTGTTGTTGATAGGTCTATGTGAAGGTTATTCGGGCAGGTTAAGAAAGCTATGAATGAGAAGGATGAGAATGTTAGACTCCGGTTAGTTTCTAATTTATCAGAGAAAGAGAAAGAAAAGTTAAGAGAGTTGACTAGGGAGTCAAGGACCGAGGATAATTGGTTGATAAGTATGATCGGTAATGGTATTGAAAATGTTGGTTCCCATGGTTTGAAGAAGGAGGGAACCCACCATCCGTGCATTAGTTGAGGAGAAGGTGGAGTCTAGTGCAAGACTCGTTAATAAACCTGCACAATGTATAATTTGTATATAGCGTGTGTTTTAAAACTAAAAAACCTAAAAATTTGAAAAACCAAAAATCCAAAAATATTTTTCTTTTTGTGTTTTGTTTGTGTAATCATTGCAAGTACAATAATGTGATGACAATTGAGGAATGGCCGTCAGTGCAGAACCATCTGTCACTCTGTTTCACGATTATATTGCTCTACATCCGGTTATGTTTTTTTTCTTCCATTCACTCTATTGTCCTCTCGAATTTATACTTATTTATCTGATTTCATGTAAATGAAGACATTACATGATCTTAAGTGTGGGGGGAGAGATATAAATTCTCGAGGATGTAATGCACTTGGCTTGAGTCTTATTTTTGTCTAAATTGTTGAAAAATTGGGGAGATTTTAAAATTTTTGACTCGCTAAATTGCCAAGTGTAATTTTTATGAAGCAAATGTTATCACTATTGTAAGTTAAGTTGTGCAGGTACCTCAATGGTTTTGGTGTTTGGCATTTTCTTTTGCGTGAGTGTGTGTGTAATAAGGAAGCAAAGTCTTCCAGAGTATATAAAAACAAAAATCGTAGGATGATTCAAGTCCATCCATAAAGGAAGTTAAGTCTTCCGAATGCCCGTATTACTTGGTGTAGGAGACTTCCAAATGTACATCGTTTCATACTGACATTATTTCAAGATGTATTACACCGATGTATCGTAATGTGGGAAGAGGAGCCTTGAGCTTCAACATATGTTGTCTTCTTGATGAAGAGCAATGGCTTCGTGCTAGTGTTGCTAGACAACACACGCCATGCCCAAAAGTCGTGGTACCCTTTTTAAAATACAGAAATGTAGTATCTGCTTCCTACATTTTCTTAAAACTGGCATAAAAGCTAGATGCATGGGAAGTGGGGTACAAGGACCTTAAATAAAATTGAACAAGTTTTTAAACACTTTCAGGAGAATCGAGTCCTCCCATGTTGTTCCTAGGAAGTAAAGTCTTCTGAAACTTGTAAGTAAAGTCTTGCAAGTTAAGTTGAGTTTCAAAAAGACCATTGCTGGGAAGTAAGGTCTTCCGAGTCTTGTTGTGTTCCAAGCTTGAGAGTGAAGTCTCCCAAGTTAAGTTTGATTCTTTTTAGGAAGTAAAGTCTTCCTTGCCGGCTGTTGAAGTTTTTATCTTTAACACTCCAGAGTGGCTCACAACAGTCCCCTAGCTTTGGCACACCCTCTTTAACCCAAATTTGGAATTGATGATCATTGGTGTTTTGGGGGCATGGAGGTGAAAGATGGATAGCCATCGCGGGTTAATTAGAGAAGCATACTTTTTGGAGACGTACACTTTATACATGATGGACTCCTTGGCGAATGGTAATTTTTATGATATTTATGGCCCTTACTCATTTTGGGTACATTTTATGATTTCCACGGTGATTATAATTTATGGTATATATTTAGTGACACCTTGAGTTTATTTTGGTGAAATTGAGTAAATTGTGAATGGTTTTAAGGATTAATTTGATTGGTATTTTGGTGAGTTGATGGCTATCCTATGAATCCTACATAATTGGTCAAAGTCAAGGAGGTCAAAGTTTGAGTTTGTGAAAATTGTATACTTAATGATTGATGATTGATGACTTTTTAGAAGATGGGGTTGACTTTGACCTGGGAATGGTTGTTTGGGTAGACTTAGGTTTGAATTGTGGTCGATTTTGATGGTATTTAATTGAAGGCTTAAACCTTGTGCTTGTTAAGTTGAAGACTACACGATATGAAATTATTGCTCTTGAAGAATGATATCGGTATGTCTTGATTTTCTAATTTTTGAAGACTTGTCTAAGTGTGTTTATTTCTACATAAGTTGATATTATTTGAAGATAGACTTGCTTGAGGACAAACAATGTTCAAGTGTGGGGGATTTTGATATTGCCTCGTTTATATATATTTTTACTCGCAATATCGGTTCGTTTTTATTTGGTTTTGGATATAAGATGAAGAAATGGTGAAGAAATTGTTAAAGTTTGAGTTTCTACATTCCTATGTGGTAATTTGAAGAGTAATTATAATTTGGAAGATATTCGGATGAAAGTTTCGCTATTTTGTAGAAGATAATCGAAAGTCGAAGCAAAGAGTCAAAGTATAAATTGAAACAGAAAAATACTGTTCGAAAAGGTGCATCTCGCGGCCGCGATGTACATCAGTGCGGTCGCGATTTTGGGCTTTGCTCGTGATTTAAATCTCGCGTTCGCATTTCGTTAACAGAACTTCGAAAACAGAGAACAGGTAATGATGTGCAGCGGGGTAGTATATAAAATAGTTTATATTTTACTAGGAAAAACTATTAAATACGATACAATTTTACACAAGATATTTATTTATTTATAGAATGGATATACTTAAACCTTGCTACAACACTTATAGGCAGTGTACCTAATCGTACAGTAGTGTAGTTTTTAGTAAGTCCGGTTCGTTCCACAGGGAAATCTTTAAACAAAGCTCAACGCTATATTAGTTTACTTTTTAAAAATACAAATATATATATATAAGTAATATTATTATTATAAAGGGGGGTTTTTACCGTTTAATGACCGGTTTGTCGATTTTAAGACTTTAGTCGCAGTTAAAACCTAATGTAAAATATAAAATAAATACAAGACTTTAAATTAAAGCGTAAAGTAAATAACGATAATGAAATTGCGAATAATAAAAATGCGATAAAATAAAATTGCGATAATTAAAAAGTGCGATTAAATAACAATAAATAAAAGTGCGATAATTAGAAGTGCAATTAAATATAAAATAAAGGAAATTAAATATGAAATAAAAGAATTATGCTTATTTAAACTTCCGTAATCATGATGTTTGACGTGTTGATTTTAGTTTTATGCCCATGGGCTAATTGTCCTTTGTCCTGGATTATTCAATATGTCCATCTGGTTTTTGTCCATAACAGTCCATCAGTCATAAATATAAAGTGCGAGTGTCCTCGTCAAATTATTATTATACCCGAAGTTAAATATTCCAACTAATTGGGGATTCGAATTGTAACAAGGTTTTAATACTTTGTTTAATGAATACACCAGGTTATCGACTGCGTGTAAACCAAGGTTTTACTACTTTGTTAACAATTACACCAATTACCCTTGAATGTAATTTCACCCCTGTTTTAATTATTCTAGTGGCTATTAATCCATTCCCGTGTCCGGTTAAATGAACGATTATTCGTACATATAAATACCCCGCCCATCGTGTCCGATCGAGTGTATATGGTAATTTATAGGGACGCCCAATTGTAAATCTTTATATTAACATTAACAAACTTTCATTTAGTTAAACAAATATAAAGCCCATTAATAGCCCATAGTCTAATTTCCACAAGTGTCGTTCTTTTGTCCAAACCCCAATTATGGTACAAAGCCCAATTACCCAATTTTAGTAATTAGCCCAACATCATGATTACTTTGTTTTAAATAAGCATAATAATAACTTAGCTACGAGACATTAATGTAAAAAGGTTGAACATAACTTACAATGATTAAAAATAGCGTAGCGTTACACGGACAGAATTTCGACTTACACCCTTACAACATTCGCTAACATACCCTTATTATTAGGATTTAAAATTAAAATTAAAATTAAAATATAAATTATATATATATATTACGTATATATTGAGAGAGAGATAGATATTGAATATGAAAATTGATCAGAATTCGGTTTGCTTTATAGCCAGAGTTGAAATTTGGGGCTCCGCGACTCGCGGCAAAATCCCCTTCAAACTCCGCGAGTCGCGGAGATAGTATTTACAGCTCAGTCCTTGGAGTTTTCTCTGCCGACGGTTTTTTATATATAAATATAATATATATATAATTAATATAATTAATTATATATTATATTATATTTATATACATAGTTAACTTGTAATTTTTAGTCCGTTGCGTCGAGCGTTAAGAGTTGACTCTGGTCCCGGTTCCGGATTTTCGAACGTCCTTGCGTACAATTTTATATTTTGTATTTTGCGTTTTGAATCTTGTACTCTTGTAATTTCGAGACGTTTCTTATCAATAATTGGAACCTCTTTGATTGTCTTTTGTACTTTTGAGCTTTTTGGTCGTTTGCGTCTTCAATTCGTCGAATCTGTCTTTTGTCTTCACCTTTTATTATTTAAATGAATATCACTTGTAAATAGAACAATTGCAACTAAAAGCTTGTCTTTCTTGAGGAATAATGCTATGAAATATATGTTCGTTTTTAGCATTATCAAATATTCCCACACTTGAGCGTTGCTTGTCCTCAAGCAATATCGTCTTGAAATACTAGAATCACTTCTTTATTCTTCACACTTTGTACTTCAGTGATTTCTATACGGCGGTATAAACAATGGTAGTAACGATATGGTTTACAGTCCCACATGACTATAAAAATTTAGATCCATTAAGGAAATTGGATCTTTATGAAAACATTTGATCTTTTGAAAATTAAATCTAGTTTTTACCCTAGATAAGTTTTCCGGGATAACCCTTTACCGGTGTTTGCAAAATATTTTTGTGGGTTTGGTGGTTTTCAGATTTGAAAATTTTAGCTCAAAACTTGCGGTTTTGTGTCACCCACTTGCTAACCTTGTATTTGGAAAGCAACACGTCCAGTTTACTTGTCCCGTATATTACCTTTCGGTAAACTACCGTCCGGTTGTAAAGGAAAGCGTTGAACAAGCAACTGTTAAGGCAATGTCCCGTGACATGCTTTTGATTATGGTCTATAACGTGTCGGACGCAATTACTATCCTTGGTAGGAGCAATAGTAAAGCTCACCCTTATAATTTTTCGTTATGGCACAAGGTCATGTCTTTGACCATGCTATGCAACCACCGTTCTTACGGTTGACACCCGATTTGGTTCAGGTGACCTAATGAATTCCAGGTGAATTCCTAGGATTTTACGTTCAATGGTAATGAACGCATTGAAAATAGGGTTTTCAGAAAACAAATCGGTTTGTAATTTTTTTGATCAAAATATTTTCTCGTTCAAGCTCGAGTTTAGATATCATTGAATTCCATGAGTTTGAATTCTCAATCTTTAAGGTCAATCTCTAGGATTGAGTAATATCAGTCTTAAAAGCTGATTTTTAATCTTTAAGGAGATTATCCTTTCTGGGGATCTGATTCATTAGTCTTATCCAGCTAATTTGCATGGTGCCCCCCCATTGTACGAGATAAATCCTTCTCATGGTTAGGATAAATCTGACCACTTGGCGACCCTGTTTAATGCTGAGGTCCGTGGATTTCCTGCTGATTTTAGTGATGACTTTTCTAGATTTTTCGTCAACCTACAGCTGGTCTGGACGACAACTTCATGACCTAAATCAAAAAGCGCGTTTCTTTTTCGGAAGACTTTACTTCCTTTTAATGATGGAATTGATTCATCGTGTAGATCCATCTTTTCTTTTCTTTCATCGGGTAAAACAGTTTAGTTTAGTTCAAAGCAAAAGTATTTTCAGTTATTTGTTACAGATATATGTGACATATGTTTAAAATAACTTGGTAAATTTTCCCACACTTGGCTTTTATTTTCCTTTTTATCGTCCTCTATTCCATTTTAAATGAATTTTAACATTTTAGTTTGTTTCTCAATTTATGTCCTTTCCGAGGTAACAATAATTTCGGTGTTAAAACCTAGTTTTATCGTTCATAAATATGTATAAACATGATTTTGAATTCATTTAATTGAAAATTTTGGAAAATTTTACTAGAATTGGGTAGTCAGTATATAAGACTAGGGCTGTTCTTTTTTATCAGAGAGCACTAGATTCTAATACAACTACTGCTTTACTAGTATTTTTAATGGTAACCAAGTGTTTAATATAAAAATTTTTAAAATCCGAAAGAATTTAATCCCTTCCCACACTTAAGATCTTGCAATGCCCTCATTTGCAAGAAATCAGTAATAATTTAAATTATTGAGGGTGATTTGTGTGAAAATGATTAAATTTTTACCAAAGTTTCCAAATATATTGGCGTTTGTTTGCTGAATGATAAATGGTGCACATCATTTGTTCATTCCGTCTTGTTGTTATTTCACATATATTTTGCATCTTGTCGTCAAAATTAGTTGCTTTTGCTGAACTTAATGCCAGTCTTTGAAAATGCGTTGTTTTACCCTGTTGTGTACATAAGATAAACTGCAAACATATATACATATTTTTGAAGTTTGGTATATTACCCCACGTTCAAAAATTATTAAAATCTAAGAATAAAAGTTAGATAATTATAAAAATGATTACAATATTAACAAAAATATTAAATGTATCAATAATTACAAATTACAAAATAAAAAAATAAAAAGTAAACTAAGGATGATATTGGTACCAATAGGGGTTCCAGGCATAACCATAAGTGCTATAGAATGCTTCGGCAGGGTCATACGTAGGATATGGTGGCTGCATCTCTATAGACCAAGGAGGGAAGACGGGTTTCGGTGTAGGAATATAGTTTCTACCTATATGTTGGCAATGAGCTATGATCTGGTTCTGATGAACTTGCCAATCTTCAAATGCTCTCTGTCTAGCATTTTCGTATTCCTGAGAAGCTATAAACCTATGCATTTCTTGCATCTCATTCCCCCCTCCTACATTACCTTGTTGCTGGTTTCTCTCCACCTGTGGATGTCTACCATGGTATCGTACTGCGGCGTTATTTCGCCTCTTCAAAACTTTCGCACCATGGTATACATTTAAACCTATAGTATCGCGGGGTTCCGGCTCTTCTAGTAATAATCCCCCCCGACTTATATCCACACCGAGATATTCACCAATCAAAGTAATAAAAATACCACCTCCTATTATGCTATGTGGTCGCATCCCCCGAACCATAGCTGATAAATAATAACCCACACAATATGGTATACTTACAGCGCTTTGTGGGTCTCGAATACACATATGGTAAAACAAATCTTGTTCATTTACCTTTTCTTTGTTTTTACCCCTTTGTGTAATCGAATTAGCTAAAAACCTATGTATCACTCTTAATTCGGCTCTATCTATATCCAAATAAGAGTAGTTTCCCCCTTTGAAACGGTGATGGCTTGTCATTTGACTCCACACACCGTGTGTATCAAAATTCTCATCTATCTTTCTACCGTTTAGTATCAATCCTCTACAATCAGCAGACGCTAACTCCTCAGGCGTATATATACGTAAAGCCTGAGCCATGTCCAGTAAAGACATGTGGCGCATCGAACCGCCTAACAAAAATCTAATAAAAGAACGATCGGTTAAACTAGCTACCCGATCATTCAACTCTATACTACATAACAACTCTTCACACCATACTTTATATACAGGTCTACGTATGGTGAATAAACATATCCAGTCATTAAAAGAAGAATTACCATACCTCTGTACAAGTAATTCCCTAATTGGCCCGGCCAATTCTACAGCTTCTAAGGGTCCCCATTCTATGACCCTCGGTACCTCAACAACCTTAGAGTGAAGAGTATGCAAACCCCGTTGATATTTTGGATAATCTATCCAAAGTCTGTCAAATCTCAGGTTCGGGTGCAATTCTTCCAAATGCATATCGGAAAAGGTCATGACTGGATGAGGTACATCCTGCTTGTAGTAGTTATCCACCTCCTGTTGTTCCAAATTCTCAGCAGGAGCATTGCGGGCTTGGGATGAAGATTCACCCCTTTCATTCTGCAAAACACATCAAACACAAATTTTGTGCATCCAAATATGCATTAGTGTCAGCAAAATCATCAATCAAAATAATTACAATGACATTATCAATTTATATCAAACTTAAGCTTATTTTCACATTTTTATCAAATCTACACTTTTTCAAATAAGCATATACGAAAATTTTCGCCAAGTTCATAAGCATTCAACTCAAATAACATGTCAAAATAATCATTACTAGCAATTAAACAAGTCTCAAATGGCATTATCTTTCAAAAATCAAGTTCATGAATTTTAGACTTGAAAAAGTCCACTTTAATTCTCAAAATCATGTTTAGGCTCAAAGTTTGGATCATTTAATTACCTAGACATGTTACACTACTCAATTTAGCAACAATTCATGACAAAAATCGGCCATAACCTGTTTATATCAAAAAGCCCCAAATTTGCTCAAGAACACAAACCCTAGATTACTCAAAATTTGAAGTTTAAGGCTTCTAATCATGTTAAACAGCATCAATCTAGGTTATACAAGCATAATACATAAACAATTTAAGTCTAATTACACTAAAAAGCATCAAAATCAAATTGGGGAAAAAATAGCTCAAGAACACCAAATTTCGAATTAAATGGTGTTTAGGTGTAGAAATTTACCGTTTTTCTTGAGTAATTCTTAGATAGCATCCTTCTCAACATGATTTTAGCTAAAAATTTGGTGATTAACGGTTAAAAATTGGGATTTTTGGGGGTGTTTTTCGGGTTTTTTCGGCAGTGTATCGCAGCAGTTTTTTTTTCTGTTTTGTGTGTGGGGGATAAACTGATCTGTTCTGCAGTTATATTTTTTTTTCCGGTTTTTGATCCCTCCGCGAGTCGCGGAGGTTTTGTACTTCAAACTCCGCGAGTCGCGGAGTTTGTTCTTTTTTTCTTTTTTTTTTTTTTTTTTTTTTTTTTTATAATCATTAACTTATTAAAACAATTAAGTAATTAATTTTAAAATTTTGTTTCCCTTTTTATTTAGGACGAGGTCGTTTCGGATCGATGTCCTAGTCCGTCCTTCGACAAAATTTTAAAATTTGTCTTTTTGTAGCGATTGTTTTAAAAGCTAAGATTTTTGGGTTTTTTAAATGTTTTTGGCATACTCTAATTCAATAAGATTAAAAATAATGATAATAAAAGTTCTCGTCCCTCCCTCGGGTAAAGCAATTTCGGTTCAAAGACCTAGTCTTCAACTTACGACGAATTTTAAAAATCATATTCTTAACTTAATGAGATAAAGTAAATTTTTGTTTTTAAATTCACACAACTTAAATATAAAATTCAAAATTAATATAAAAAAAATCACACCAAACTTAAAATTTGAAATGCATAAAATTAAAAATTTCATATTTTAAAAATTAAAAATTCACACCAAACTTAATTTAAAAATTTATAAATTCATATCAAACTTATATTAATTTTTCAAATATTTACAATTTTAAATATATTGTTTTTACAGAGTTTACAATATTAATTTAAGATTTAAATATTAATTTTAAAAATATGGTAAAAATAAAATTAAAAATCTTTTTGTCTTTTTATCCCACTTTAATCAATCAAATATTATCAAAAATATGCGCCCCTCTTTTCGGTAAAGTAGTTTCGGTTCCAAGACCTAATTTAACTCATGACGAATTTTTGAAATATTTTGGGTTGATTGATTAAAGATATTTATACCTTAAGAATAAACGTTAAATTTCGCAGTGATGTAATAAATTTTTGAATGATATCAATAATTTCGGTCGCCAAACCTAATTTTATTTAATACCAATTTAATACTTTTTAGCGAACAAATTAGCGTTTATTATCAAAAGGTTAAAAATAAAAATAAAAATAAAAAACTGTACAGACATACCTGTGAAATAGATTTCTTAGTTATATGATCTATTCCATTCATAAGATAGTCGGTTTAATTGGTTTTCCATGGCTACATAGGCGTAACCTCGAGCATTCAGTGTCTTTTCTTCTAAACATATGAACGGTCCGTCTCTGCATAAAGTAACAAATTCGGTATTTGAATAGGTTTGATTATTTGAACATTTACCTCCATGTGACCATTTTCCGCATTTGTGACATCGTTCTAGGTGTCGTGCTCTTCTTTTCGCTGCGGATTTTGATTTTCCTTTACCAAATTGTAACTTATTATCTTCGCATCTGGATTCTTTTCTAACTCCGTCCATTCTTTCTCTGATTACTGATACTAATTCGCTTGGTAGTATGTCATTATTACGTTTAGTGATCAAAGCGTGTAGCATTAGACCATGGTTTAGTTCACAGGCAGTCTTCATTTCGTAAAAACCTAAAAAAAATAAAAATTCAGAATGGGGGGAGAAGACTAGTTCTTTAGGGTCTGCTAGGGAAAGACCATACGTGTTCCATTTTCGAGAACTACACGAAAACAGACATTCTAACTCTAACAGAAATACATATTATCCTTTAAAGACTTGATTCTCCCCACACTTAGTTAGCTGTGGTGTCGAAATTGTGATTAACTTCGTTGTCGACTTCCATCGGACCATATATGTAATGTTTAACTCTGTGACCATTAACTTTAAATTCAATCCCATTTGAATTTATCAATTCTATCGTTCCGTATGGGAAAACTCTTTTGACTATGAATGGTCCAGACCATCTTGATTTCAATTTTCCAGGAAATAGCTTGAATCGTGAATTGAAAAGAAGAACTCTGTCTCCTTCTTTAAATTCTTTTGAACTTCTGATTCTTTTATCATGCCATTTCTTCGTTCTTTCTTTATAGATTAACGAATTTTCGTATGCTTCATGTCTTAATTCTTCTAATTCGTTTAGTTGACTTAATCGTAGACGTCCGGCTTCATGTAAATCAAGATTACATGTCTTCAAAGCCCAAAATGCTTTGTGTTCAATTTCTACTGGAAGATGACATGCTTTTCCATAAACAAGTCTAAAAGGTGTGGTTCCAATTGGAGTTTTGTAGGCTGTTCTAAAAGCCCAGAGTGCATCTTCCAATTTAATGGACCATTCCTTCGGATTTGATCCTACGGTTTGCTCTAAAATACGTTTTAAAGCTCGGTTGGTATTTTCAACTTGTCCACTTGTTTGTGGATGATATGCGGTGGAGATTTTATGAGTTACTCCATATCTTTTAAGAACTTTCTCAAGTTGATTATTACAGAAATGAGTACCCCGATCACTTATTAAAGCTTTCGGTGTTCCAAACCTTGCAAAAAGACGTTTTAAAAAGTTGACTACAACTCGTGCATCGTTAGTTGGGAGAGCTTGTGCTTCCGCCCATTTAGATACATAATCAATGGCTACGAGTATATATAAATTATTATGAGATTTTGGAAATGGACCCATAAAGTCAATACCCCAAATGTCAAATACTTCACATACTTGGATGACATTTTACGGCATTTCATCACGTTGACTTATTTTTCCGGCCCTTTGACATGCATCACAGGATTTGCAAAGAAGGTGTGCGTCTTTGTAAATTGTAGGCCAATAGAATCCAGCTTCATAAACTTTTCTTGCTGTTAGTTGAGGCCCATAATGCCCTCCTGTTGGTCCTGTGTGACAATGGTTTAAAATTTTACTAGCTTCATCTCCAAATACACATCGGCGTATTATTCCATCGGGACAACTTTTAAACAGATGTGGATCTTCCCAGAAATAGTGTTTTATATCACTGAAGAATTTCTTTCGTCTTTGGTACGATAATCCTTTTTCAAGGAATCCACAAACTAAGTAGTTTGCATAGTCTGCAAACCATGGGATTTCTTTATAATCTATCTTCAATAGATATTCATCAGGAAAGTTGTCTTGTATGGCTGATTCATTTAGAACTTCTAATTCGGGATTTTCAAGACGAGAAAGATGATCAGCGGCGAGATTTTCTGCTCCTCTTTTATCTCGGATTTCAATATCAAACTCTTGTAAGAGTAAGATCCAACGGATTAATCTTGGTTTAGCATCTTGTTTTGAAAATAGGTATCTAAGAGCAGAATGGTCGGTATAGACCACCGTTTTTGCTAGAACGAGATATGATCGAAATTTGTCAAAAGCAAAGACAATAGCAAGGAGTTCTTTTTCAGTAGTTGTATAGTTCGTTTGTGCTCCTTGTAATGTCTTACTAGCATAATATATAGGTTGAAATCGTTTTTCAATCCTTTGTCCTAAAACGGCTCCCATTGCAAAATCACTTGCATCGCACATTAGTTCAAATGGTAGATTCCAATTTGGTGTTATCATGATTGGTGCATTAGTGAGTTTTTCTTTAAGAATATTAAAAGATTTGATACACTCATCTGAAAAGATGAATGGCGCATCCTTTTCTAGGAGTTTATTCATAGGAGTGGCAATTTTAGAAAAATCTTTTATGAAACGTCGGTAAAAACCGGCATGCCCTAGAAAACTCCTAACTCCTCTAACATTGGTGGGATGTGGAAGTTTAGCAATTACATCTACTTTAGCTCTATCCACTTCAATTCCTTCTTTTGAAATTTTATGTCCAAGAACGATGCCTTCTTTAACCATGAAATGGCATTTCTCCCAATTAAGTACTAGATTTGATTTTTCGCATCTAATTAGCATTCGTTCCAGATTAACTAGACATGATTTAAATGTATCACCGAAAACTGAAAAGTCATCCATGAATACTTCCATGCATTCTTCTATCATGTCGTGAAAAATCGCCATCATGCACCTTTGAAAGGTTGCAGGGGCGTTACAAAGTCCAAATGGCATTCTTTTGTAAGCAAAAGTACCATAAGGGCACGTGAATGTGGTTTTCTCTTGGTCTTCGGGTGTTATTGGAATTTGAAAATATCCGGAAAATCCATCTAGAAAACAATAGTAACTATTTCCGGCTAATCTTTCCAACATTTGATCTATGAAAGGTAAGGGAAAGTGATCTTTTCTGGTGGCGTCATTTAATTTTCTATAATCAATACATACACGCCATCCTGTTACAGTCCTAGTAGGAATAAGCTCATTTTTCTCATTTGTGATGACAGTCATGCCACCCTTCTTAGGCACGCATTGAACTGGGCTTACCCATGGACTATCAGAAATTGGATATATCAAACCTGCATCTAGCAGTTTAATAATTTCCTTTTTAACAACATCTTGCATATTAGGATTTAGTCTTCGTTGGCGTTGCACATACGTTTTATGACCTTCTTCCATAAGGATTTTATGTGTGCAATACGAAGGACTTATTCCTTTAATATCATGAATCTTCCATGCAATGGCTGGTTTATGAGCTTTCAACACAGAAATGAGTTGTGATTTCTCATTTTCAGTAAGAGAAGACGATATTATTACAGGTAATTCAGATTCACCATGTAAATAAGCGTATTCCAAATGGTTTGGAAGTGGCTTTAACTCTAATTTCGGAGGTTCTTCTATCGATGATTTATATCGATATCTGTCTTCTTCTTTTAGCATTTGAATTTCTTCTGTTGTTGGTTCATATCTATTAGCTATAAGTGTAGCTAACATTTCAGCTTCATCAATTGGTTCATTACCTTCTCCTAAAGAACATTCTCCTGTCCCTTGTAATTCTGGAAATTCTTCTAATAATTCTGCATGTGCATCTATAGTTTGAATATAATAACATGTATCATCTGCAGATTGTGGTTGTTGCATTGCTCTATCAACTGAAAAGGTAACACTCTCATCCTCTATACTTAGGGTCAGTTTCTTACCGAACACGTCTATCATTGCTTTAGCCGTGTTTAAGAATGGTCTTCCTAATATGAGAGGAACTTGAGAATCTTCTTCCATGTCCAGAACAACAAAATCTACTGGAAATACTAAAGTACCAACTTTAACTAGCATGTTTTCCATTATCCCTCTAGGATATTTTATTGATCTATCGGCTAGTTGTATGCTTATTCTGGTTGGTTTTAATTCTCCAAGGTCTAGTTTAGCGTATAGTGAATACGGCATTAGATTTATACTAGCACCTAAGTCTGCCAATGCTTCTATTGAACTAAGACTACCCAGAAAACATGGAATTGTGAAACTTCCTGGATCAGATAATTTTTCTGGTATCTTATTCAACAGCACTGCTGAACAATTAGCATTCATAGTAACAGCCGAGAGTTCTTCCATTTTCTTTCTATTTGAGATTAGATCTTTCAAGAATTTAGCATATCTTGGCATTCCTGAAATCACATCAATGAAAGGAAGATTTACATTTATCTGTTTAAACATATCCAAGAATTTGGATTGCTCGGCTTCAAGTTTTTCTTTCTTCATTTTACTCGGGTAAGGAAGTGGTGGTTGGTATGGTTTAACATAAGGTTTATCCTTAACTGTGTTATTTTCATTAACCTTTTCAACTACCGGTTCTTTTTCCTTATCTTGATCAGGTTGTGGTTTTTGTGGAGTAGGAATAGTTTCATCAGAAGTTACAGGTATTTCAGGTGGTTTAAGTGTTGTACCACTTCTTGTGGTAATAGCTTTAGCTGTTTCATTCCGGGGGTTAGCATTTGTATCACTAGGTAGACTTCCCGGTTTTCTTTCACCTATTAACCTTGCTAGGTTACTTACTTCTTGTTCCAGATTTTGAATAGAAGCTTGTTGATTTCTAAATGCTTGAGCATTTTGTTCATTGGTTTGTTTTTGAGATGTGAAAAACTGCGGTTGAGTTTCAACTAGCTTCGTCATCATATCTTCTAAATTCGGCTTTTTATCATCGGTTTGTTGTGGTGGTTTGTTTTGAAAATTAGGTCTTTGCTGATTGTAAGTATTATTGGATACTTGTTGATTGCTAGGACCTTGTTGGTTGTTGTATGGAATATTTCGGTTATAATTCTGGTTTTGATTGTAAATCGGTCTTGGCGGTTGATAATTATTCTGATAATTATTTCCAGGCCTTTGGTTTATGTATGAAATATTCTCTCTTTGTTCCATTGTTAATTCAATACTGAGACAATCTTTTGTCAAATGTGGTCCTCCACACTGCTCACAACTAATTCGTATTGAGTGAATATCTTTAGTCATCTTTTCCATTCGTCTCTCTACAGCATCTATCTTTGCGGAAATGGAATCTAAGTCATGGCTAGAATCGGCTCTAGCTGCTTTAGATGATCTAATGATGTCTTTTTCTTGATGCCACTCATGTGAGTGGGAAGCAGTATTATCAATAATTTTGTAAGCATCAGTTTCGGTTTTCTTCATAATAGAACCACCAGCTGCTATATCTATGTCTTTTCTTGTAGTGATGTCGCATCCTTGGTAGAATATTTGTACTATTTGACAGGTGTCTAAACCATGTTGCGGACATCCTCTTAACAACTTTCCATATCTTGTCCACGCCTCATATAGAGTTTCATTTGGCTTCTGTGTGAACGTAACAATTTCTGCTTGAAGTCTTACGGCTTTAGATGCAGGAAAGAATTGTTTAAGAAATTTGTCAATTAAAACATCCCATGTATCAATCGCCCCTTCAGGTAACGATTCCAACCAATCTTTGGCTTCTCCCTTTAAAGTCCAGGGAAATAACATGAGATATATCTGTTCATCCTCCACTTCTCGGATTTTAAATAGTGTGCAGATCCTATTAAAGGTACGTAGATGTTCATTTGGATCTTCCTTCGGCGCACCACTAAATTGGCATTGATTAGTCACCATGTGTAGAATTTGTCCTTTGATTTCATAATCTGGCGCATTAATGTCTGGATGAGTAATTGCGTGACCTTGGCAAGTGCGTTTAGCTCTCATTCGGTCTTCCATACTTAAAGGTTCCAGATTCTCCATAATTGAATTTGTTGAATCGGTATCACTAGATGATTCTGATTTAATAGTTCGTTCCTCAACAATCTCTGTTTGAATGATTGGTGGCTCCGGAGGAAAGTTTAGTGGTTCAGGATCTATGAACCGTTCCTGAATATTTTCCGGATTCTCAATTGTGAGGTTGGGTTCAAAAAATGGATTATCGGAAATTTGAACTGAAGTACTTGGTCGACTGGATGACGATTCTAAAGAAAAATCAACGGCGGTTATATTTGTTAAACGATGTCTTGATCGAGTTACATGTGGTGAACGTACAAAAGGTGGTGAACGTCTTGCTCGGTGCATTCACTGAATATCCTATTAGTTTTTAAAAGGAAAGAAAAATTATAATAAGTTATCCAATCAATAGACTTTTCTGATTTTGCCCACATTTCGAATAGCCAAAAGATGCAGCAGAGGGGCAGGATTCGTTTGGTCTCAATATAATTGAGGACTGTTTGGCTCCAATAACCCGGTCCACGTACAAATCCAACTATTACTACGAACCAGAAAATTTTGATGTCTATTAATTTAACCACTTAAAATAAATTTTCGTAATTTTTAAGAAATTTAGATAAGAAGTAGAAAAAATTCTGAGTCCTAAAAACTAGAATGGCGAGAAATAAGAAAGAAAAAGAGTTCGTCGCAAAAGGTCGAAAAAAAAATGGTTGAAAAATAAAAAGTGACGGAAAAATAAAAGAAACTTATAAAAACTTAAAAATACTTGACTAACCTAACCTTATTACTACAACTAACTTAAAATTATAATCGCAAATTGAAATTACTAATTGGAATGATAATTGGTACATAGTAAAAATCGTCTAAAAATATTAAAGCTTACAGGAAAAACTAAATCCCAAATGGAAATAACTTAAAAAGAAACTAAAACTTAAAAAGGCGTCGCAAAATTCTAAAGCACCTAAATCTTAGTCTAAAGAAAAAGCACTTAAGGAATTCTACGGCAAAGCCTAAAAATCTAGGAGTAAAAATAACTATAGCAAAAACTAAGTTTAAAATTAAATATGAGCTAAAAATACAAATATTACGCTACAACGATTAAAAAGGGACAAAATATAAAAATATACAAAAAGTTGTAAAAAGTACAATTTTTATAAAAATATTATTTTTATATTATTTTTTTAATAAAACTATTAATTTTATAATTTAATTAAACTTATTTAAACTAAAATATAAATTAAATAAAACTTAAATTAAAATAAAACTTAATTATAATATTAATTAGGGTTAATAATAATAATAATAATTAAAAATCCGTAATTAAAGCTGGATTAGGGTTTCTGTTCGCGTGTCAGACAAGCTCCGCGAGTTGCGGCAATTTATAAAGAAAACCCCGCGAGTCGCGGGGTTCAGAATTTCAGCTGACAGGTTTGAAATTTTACGCGTTTTCTTTATTTTTTTTTTATTTTCTGTTTTCTGTTTTTAAATAAATAAAAGATTTTAAAATAAAACTTATATTTTTATAAACTAAAATAAAAATAAAGAAACTTATAAAACTTAAATATTTAACAAAATCTTAAAAATACTTATATTTTTGTTTTTCTTTTTATATTTTCGAATTTTTAAAACGTATTTTTACAAAAACGACTTTTAATAAAAGTAACTAAAAATCTTTTTTTTTTTTTTTATATTAGCGTTGCGCTTCCGGCTTTTAAGATACTCCCCGGCAGCGGCGCCAAAAATACTTGATGTGCAGCGGGGTAGTATATAAAATAGTTTATATTTTACTAGGAAAAACTATTAAATACGATACAATTTTACACAAGATATTTATTTATTTATAGAATGGATATACTTAAACCTTGCTACAACACTTATAGGCAGTGTACCTAATCGTACAGTAGTGTAGTTTTTAGTAAGTCCGGTTCGTTCCACAGGGAAATCTTTAAACAAAGCTCAACGCTATATTAGTTTACTTTTTAAAAATACAAATATATATATATATATAAGTAATATTATTATTATAAAGGGGGGTTTTTACCGTTTAATGACCGGTTTGTCGATTTTAAGACTTTAGTCGCAGTTAAAACCTAATGTAAAATATAAAATAAATACAAGACTTTAAATTAAAGCGTAAAGTAAATAACGATAATGAAATTGCGAATAATAAAAATGCGATAAAATAAAATTGCGATAATTAAAAAGTGCGATTAAATAACAATAAATAAAAGTGCGATAATTAGAAGTGCAATTAAATATAAAATAAAGGAAATTAAATATGAAATAAAAGAATTATGCTTATTTAAACTTCCGTAATCATGATGTTTGACGTGTTGATTTTAGTTTTATGCCCATGGGCTAATTGTCCTTTGTCCTGGATTATTCAATATGTCCATCTGGTTTTTGTCCATAACAGTCCATCAGTCATAAATATAAAGTGCGAGTGTCCTCGTCAAATTATTATTATACCCGAAGTTAAATATTCCAACTAATTGGGGATTCGAATTGTAACAAGGTTTTAATACTTTGTTTAATGAATACACCAGGTTATCGACTGCGTGTAAACCAAGATTTTACTACTTTGTTAACAATTACACCAATTACCCTTGAATGTAATTTCACCCCTGTTTTAATTATTCTAGTGGCTATTAATCCATTCCCGTGTCCGGTTAAATGAACGATTATTCGTACATATAAATACCCCGCCCATCGTGTCCGATCGAGTGTATATGGTAATTTATAGGGACGCCCAATTGTAAATCTTTATATTAACATTAACAAACTTTCATTTAGTTAAACAAATATAAAGCCCATTAATAGCCCATAGTCTAATTTCCACAAGTGTCGTTCTTTTGTCCAAACCCCAATTATGGTACAAAGCCCAATTACCCAATTTTAGTAATTAGCCCAACATCATGATTACTTTGTTTTAAATAAGCATAATAATAACTTAGCTACGAGACATTAATGTAAAAAGGTTGAACATAACTTACAATGATTAAAAATAGCGTAGCGTTACACGGACAGAATTTCGACTTACACCCTTACAACATTCGCTAACATACCCTTATTATTAGGATTTAAAATTAAAATTAAAATTAAAATATAAAATATATATATATATTACGTATATATTGAGAGAGAGATAGATATTGAATATGAAAATTGATCAGAATTCGGTTTGCTTTATAGCCAGAGTTGAAATTTGGGGCTCCGCGACTCGCGGCAAAATCCCCTTCAAACTCCGCGAGTCGCGGAGATAGTATTTACAGCTCAGTCCTTGGAGTTTTCTCTGCCGACGGTTTTTTATATATAAATATAATATATATATAATTAATATAATTAATTATATATTATATTATATTTATATACATAGTTAACTTGTAATTTTTAGTCCGTTGCGTCGAGCGTTAAGAGTTGACTCTGGTCCCGGTTCCGGATTTTCGAACGTCCTTGCGTACAATTTTATATTTTGTATTTTGCGTTTTGAATCTTGTACTCTTGTAATTTCGAGACGTTTCTTATCAATAATTGGAACCTCTTTGATTGTCTTTTGTACTTTTGAGCTTTTTGGTCGTTTGCGTCTTCAATTCGTCGAATCTGTCTTTTGTCTTCACCTTTTATTATTTAAACGAATATCACTTGTAAATAGAACAATTGCAACTAAAAGCTTGTCTTTCTTGAGGAATAATGCTATGAAATATATGTTCGTTTTTAGCATTATCAGGTAACCTCCCGGTCGCGATTCCATTTAATGCGACCGCAATTCTCATGAAGGCTCGCGATCGCGATTTGCTGTGATGCGATCGCGAGATTTGCAGCCGACTTCAGTTTTTTTTGCTTACTATAAATACGCGTTTTAACCTTTTTTAGGGTAATCAGTTTTTAATTACGAATTTTGGGTGCTCCAGCAGCTAGGTTACGAATTTTATAGCTTTTCTATCAACTTTTCATTGTCATTACATTATTGCAACAATTTTGGTTAGTGATAATCTTGCTATTACTTTTATTTACATTCAATTTAATGAATTCAATTGTTTATCTTTCATTCTTTTGTGTTCTTACCTTAATACGAGTAACTAAATTTGTTGTATCAACTTAGATGATTGAACTAAGGTGAAGGATTGCTATCTTTATGACTTGAACGATTAGATCTTATTATATTATATATTGTTTGGCTAAGAACGATTGTTATTAAGATTAATCAATTAGTTGAAGTTGCAGAGATTATTAACTAGTCAACGAGAGTTGAATAAGTGGTGATCTATACTATGTTATTGAACGTGAATAGCTTAGGCCTTTGGTTAATTATATAAGGGAGACCGGTATAATTGATTGATTATTAATTAAACTGTGATAAAACTTGATAATTGTGGAATTGTTAGGGAGACTAAAGCAATTCAAGCCAGATTAAAATATTGATTGATACTTTGGGTAACTAGATTAGAGAATTAGATCAACGAGAGTTGAGCTAAGGATTTAGTTGATAATCTTTGAGAATCAAGAGATAATCATAGTGTTACCACCATTATAATTGTTTAAAGTGAACTTAACAGTAATCCTGATCCGAGGGACTTGAATCTAAGTATATACCCTTGTCTATTGAGTTTAATCTAATCTCACTTACGAGATTGTTTTTTAAACAAAACAACCTCATTTTAACTAGAATAATTACAAGTTAAAGTTTCTGATAAAACTGCTCTCTGTGGACGAACTGGTCAACATTACTTATAAATTACTTCACGATCGGTATTAGTTGCCTGTATTGTGTGATAATTATTGAGTAGTATTTACTAGTATTTTTAGGGTATAAAATTACACATCAATGGTTTACCTCTAGTATTTCAAAGAGTAATAAATGCAATAAATATGCTCTGGATGTACATAATTCAAAGTGTATCATATTTTTATACTGAATATTATTGAAATTGTTACAGGTGAAAAAAAAGAACAAGGGAAATGGAAAGAAGTGCAAATACAAAAAGCCAAAAAGAAACACAAACTAGTTGATTTGGAAGTTATAGATCCAAAGTATTTAGAGATTGTTTTTGTACAATTGTTAAAGAAATATAATGTCATTCTAAAAGGTAAAGAAAACAATTTGTGTGAAGGTAGTAGAGAAACAGTGCAATCTGATGATGATTTTGTTTAACATAAAGAAGTCTGCAAGACGAAAAGCACAAAAGAAAGATGTAACTCTATTTGTTGTCAAATTAAGCTAATATTAACTATAAAAAGTGAGAATATTATATATGATGCATGTTAATAATGTTCATTGACAAATCAAGTTATTATATGCTATTTAATCTTTTCATTCATAATAGTTTTTATAAAATGTTACATGTATTAAATGTATGTATATATTGATTACATATGTAATATATGCAGCTATACGACAAGTTGAAGAGATAATGAAATCGAGGTCATCTCCGAGATGTTTGTACAACGTCATTCAATCCATGTCAATTCAGCAAAGAAACAAAATCAAGGAGATAGGTTTTGGATCAATCTTAGAAATCAAATTCTCTGAAAATAATTTGAAGCTTGCATATTATTTAGCTGATAAGTTTGATGAAACTACATCAACTTTAATCCTAAAAAAAAAGATCAATTCCAATAACCAAAAAAATAGTTCATGAACTACTTGGAGTACCAATCGGTGGAATGAATATAAAGCCAGTTGAAAGAGTTGATTCAGAGGAACCAATAACAAAAGTGTGGAAAGGGAATTTTGGGAAGTAAATTGTAAGGTGTGGGGATATAGTTGAATATATGAAAACAAGAAAAGAAGCTGACAGAACCTTCATATTGAATTTTCTAATATTATTTGCGACATGCTTTGGCAATCAACAAAATTTAGAAATTGCAACACGAAGTTCCTTCCAAGTATAACAGATGATGTTGATATATCCAAACTGGACATGTGTGGGTACGTTTATGACTGTCTTTTGCAAAGTAAAAAAGGTTGGAATAGGGGAGAAGGTGGTCAATTCTATGGTGGACCAGTAACTTTGCTAATTGTGAGTAAAATACTTCTATTATTGTTGTTGTTAGACTCTTTTAAAATGAATTTCAAGTGGGAAATTAATAGTTAAAACATGTAATGTTTTATTATATGTATGTAGCTGTTGTACCTGGAAAAGATAAAATGTGATGGATATGATCATAAACGTAAAAAGGCTGTGATTGAGAAATGGATAGCAGATGACATCAAAAGAAGGATTGAATTGGAGACATCTAAAGGAGAATTTGGTGAAGGTGAAATCGAAGAAGATGGAGATAATGAAGATGAAAAATCAAATGAAGATCTGAATCAAGTACTTAGCCAGCCAAGATATACTTACATTCCAAATTCAATTGAAGAAAAGGTAAACTAAAATAAAACTATATGAATAAATATGATTTATTTTTATAATGTTACATGCATTGAATGTTATTCTATGATAATGAATGTTATTAAATATTATGATGTTTTATATTTTACATGCATTGAATGTTATTCTATGACAAATAAACATGAAGCAATACGTTGATTGCTTGGAGCTGAGATACGAGCACGTTGTTGAAGAAAGTGAACAACTCATGGTACTGTTGAAGGAAGCATTAAAGAAGTATCCAAACAGTAGGGATATAAGAAGCTGCGGAGAAAAAATCTTACTGATTTTTCAAGAACAACAAAACAAAGAAAAAGAAGAAGAAGAAGAAGCCGCATTGAAAACAAAAATTGTACTAGATGAAGTTACAAGCCCTTCAATGAATGAGTTCCTTAATATAATTGATGAAAATTCAAAGAAAGTAACACAATCAAAGTTGGGACCAACAATAATGGATGATGCTTATGTTCCAAAGTTTGATCTTATAAATGAACATGGTATACAAGATGTTCCAAGTGCAACTTCAAAGGTTGAAGGAAAATACAAGATTAGTAATGTTAATGAGTTCGAAAATGACGTTTCAAGCTTCTTGCATTGTTTTGTTAATGATCCACTGTAAGTTTTTTATTTATTGTAAGAAAGTTAATTTACTATATAATGTTTATAAGAACAATAATTTTAATACGTAGTATGTTGATTTTCACAATTTCAGGAAGATTGTATTCAAGAGTATAGTTGGAAATACGCTAAATAGAATACAAGTTGGAAGTTTACTTCATCATACAAAAATATCAACCTCTGTTATAGATTGCTGGTCAAACATCTTGAATCATGAAGAAAAATTACTTGGTAGTAATGGCTATTCAAGATACTTTTTTGGAACCACAATCATAGTAAGTCTTGTACAATTGTTGATGAAAAAATATAATTGTTTAGCATATAGTTATTATAATTCTGATGATAGAAAACAATAAAAATAAGTTGTAATGCATCATTAATTTCTAATAAAAATAAATATATTTTTGTGATAAATGTAGTCTGAAGATATGCTAAACGAAGGTGCTTACAAATAAGAAGTTTACATAAGATTCAGAACGAACTTGATAGTACAAGCAACATCAGAAAACATAGATTTCAGATTCGCAAATACAAATCTGGTATGAGACTCTATATCATAAATACAAAGTACATATGTATGGGTATAAGAAATACTTTAAATTTAACTAGTTAGTTTTATTTGAAAATGTAGGTGTTCTTTCCTATAATTTCAAAAGAGCTGAATTACCTGATAGTTTTCAATCTTAAAACTTCAGAGGTTGAAATAATTGATCACATAAAAGCTTATATTCATACTCGTTTGAACTATGACAGTTTACCAACTAGCATTGTAAGTAAATCATCATTTTATTAAATTGAAAAACAAATATGTATATTAAATTTGTATTGCCAAGTTTAGTTGTTTGAATTGCAGACACACTTGTTTTCAAAATATTCAGAAGATGTTTCTCATCCAAACCGCAATTTGATTAGAAGTTGTATACCAAAATGAAGATTGTACCATGGGGAATAAGTGAGAATAACATAGATTTTAGGGTGATAAATATGATACACATGTAGGTGTACAGGAGCGAAATTCAGTGGGATTGTGGGCTAGATGTTGAAGGAAACCATCAACGCAGTCAAATTGAGTTGTTGAGAAAGAAATATGCAAACAAAATTATTTTGAGTGATCTTAATAAAACAATAGATGATGTGATTGATGAAATGAAATATTTCAATGGAAACTACAATGAAAGCTACATAAGGATCCTCAAAGAAGAAGCAAGGAAGAGATGCCCTGATTATTTCAGAAACAACAGAGGAATATGTATGTTATTAACAACTTTTAATGTTATTACATACAGTGAATGTTTTATATTATTGGTCTAATAATATGATTTATTTTGATGGAAATAGGAAACTGGTGTGATTCAAATCAGCAGAGAAACTTCATTACAAGATTGATAAAAGAAGAAAGTGTACTTCAAATGAAATTCGATGTAAAGAATAATCTTTAAAATGTTGTAGTTTCTTATTTTCATTTTTACAAATTAAGAACAATATTTGATATATGTTAAAACTATGTATTAGATTGTTATTAACAGCATCTAGTTATGATATAATGAATAATAATGGATGTTATTAAAGTTTATGATATTAAAAGTTGTGCTTAAATCATATGATTTTAAATCCCTTATATATCATGTGAACATATTTCAGTCTTATTGCAACCTATGTTTGGATAATCTTATTGCAAAAATGTCATTTTGCTATAACATTTTTTGTTTGAAATCATATTTCATTTTTTTTATATTTTTTATGTAATTTTATGGAAATAACTGATGAAATAATGAAGTATATTAAATATTTAATATCATTACATAAGGTGAATGTTATCAAATGTGTGTATAATTATTGATCATTTTGTAATAACTTAAAAAATCTAAAAAATTAAATTAAATAAAACAAATATTTAAGTAAAACTGATTGTAAAAGGGTAAAAACTGTAACAAAATAAAACTAGAAGGTAAACTTTTGAATATTAATCCCCTAGATTCCAGAATAAACCCAAAATCGAAGAAATTACAATGGCCGAAGATAATAGAACCATCGATTTCCAAGTATACGGTAAGTAATCTATCACTGAATCATGTATTTTACACTATTTTTGAACGAAGTATAAAACCCTAAAATATAACGAGTTCTTATTATCTTGCAGATAGAAAGAAGACAAACTTAAAGCTCAAATTCAACATGACAAAAAGTAAGTTTATATTTACAGTTTATTTAATGAATAATACTTGAAAATATTTAAAAATATCATGAATCATCTTATTTTTGTTATTGTTGTTACATAACATTCAGTAAATGTAATGTTTTATCTGGTCCTGAGATTAATAGTGATAAAACAACTTGTTTCAGTTATTTATTTTTTTTTAAAATATATGTTGTACATGTAATGTTTTTCAAAAAAATGTTAAACTATAGTTTTAGGGAAAGTAATTTAATATTTGGTGCATGTAGACACTATTGAAATGGTTGAAGATGCAAATCGAAAGGAAAAGCATACAGGTTTAAAACAATTACATATGTTGAATATTATAACTTAAATATATCTTATGCATTATACTCGAAATAGTGTAAAGATACTATGAATGGCATGTTTGTCGAGCAATATAGGTACAGATGATCCTTCTCAAAAAGCAGTTAAAAAGCAAAAGGGAGATTCATCATCTCGTGTTAAATATTCTAAAAAAATTCTACAGGAAATTAAGGAAAAAATTCTTTTAAACAGAGGTAAGGTTTATATTCTATATTATTATATCATTCACTGAAAGTAAAATTATATTATTTTCTGAGAAAATATATTTTAAAAGTTAAATACTAAAATGAAATGATGAAAATAAAAAAAGATTCAAAAGAAAGTTTGTTGCAAACAAAATTTATGAAAAACCATTCATTACATGTAATGTTTTACAAAAAAGAGGAAAATGTCTAAATCTACTTTTATTAAATGAATCAAAACAGTGTGAAAGCAAAGAAAATAGTGAATTATATGATAAACAACCATGAATGTTTACATTATAGATGTATGAAACTAATTTGATTAAGTATTATTATGAATTTATAGTTTGTTAAAAGTAGAAAATAACATGTATATTGAGCATTACTAATTTATTACTTGATGCATGCAGAAAATATGAATATAGAACATCTACAAGTTGAACAACCAGAGAATCAAATAGGGGGATATTGTATGTATTTCATATTTCATTATACTGTCTTGCAATTATTGTATATATTCTGTTGTAATGAAAATGGAATGAGTTTATCTTTAAAATCATATCAATTTATAAGATATAGATAACTCAGCAAAAGATCCCAAATAAATCTAAAAGGGACAAATTTACTGCCTATCTTTCATTAGGTCCCTTAGTGCTGGCTTTAGTGTTTTCTCTAGATGTTATAGGTTTTGTCATCATCAAATAGGGGGAGATTGTTGAGTCCCCAAAATAATTAAGGATTTAATTATGACAAAACATAAATTTATGTACACTAAAATGTGATGTGCAACCAGCTTAGAATTTGTTATGCACAGATAGTAAATATTGCTGTGTCGAGTGTTTAGTATACTGCCTAGTCTACCAGCACAAAGTACACAGTATTCTTCATTTAAGTACAGGGTGAGTGCCCAGCAAATCATGAAGATCAAGTGTCTCAGCATAGAAGAACCAGCATAGCTGGTTAGTAGCATACTATACAAGACAGATATGCTCCATTACAAGCATAGTGGTTTCCTGAGTGGTCTACATCAATTGTACTATTCAACAGAAGTCGAAGACAAAGTTGAACAGAAAAGGACACGCGTCGGCAGCTAATAAGTGACCTTACAAGACCATGTGAGAATGCAGAAGTTTAACGCATGTGCAAACATGTGTAATACTTTGTCAACGCCTAGGAAACACAACATTCTATATGTTTAATCAAATAGTGGTGCCAAACCGAATTGGGGTGTTCCTGCAAATAGCTATCAAAGAGGAAAGAAGGGAGCACGCTCTCTGATGCAATTGTCCCCACAAGTACAGACATCCTATGTACCAATGGATAATGGATCAATTACCTGGATAATAGGACAACTATAAATAGAAGTATTCATTATTGTAATATTTAGTGGTGTGGGTTTTATTTATTAAGAGTCCAAACTTGTAACAGCTTTAGATAACCTCGATAGCTATAACTTAGGTAAATATGTATCAACCAACTATCATTCTGCCAAGGATAGTTGTAATTCTTTGTGATTTATATCAATAAAGAATAACCGTTGAAAATTACCTTTGACTCTTATTTAATTCACTTACATGAATACTAATTTGCTTAAACTGTTAAGATAAATAAAAAGAATTGTATTCACCCCCTACAATACTCCTGTTGTTAATCAAGGGACCAACAACTGGTATCAGAGCTTCAGTCTTGATAATCTAATATCTTGGATCTGAATTCTCTTTTGGCTGCATACTCCAATATAACTTACCTTGAAAACGTCTCATCTAATAGAGCATCCAAATTTAATGAAGATGAGTATGAAACCTGGAAAGCTAGGTTTATGTTACATCTTGAGTCTATTGACCCACTCATTCCTGACATTGCCACCGATGGTCCTTTCATCCCTACTGAAACACTTGATAGTGTTCCTGCTACAGCAGACACTCCTGCCATTTATGGCAGAGAAGTTGTTCTCACTCCATCTAGATGAGATGCTGAGGATAAACGTCGTGTTGGACTTAACCCTAAGATCAGAACCTTGTTAGCTATAACTTTACCTAACCATCTGTTCAAACTGATCAAAGGAAAACTGAATGCTAAGCTTATGATAGACTATCTTGATGTTACATATGAAGGCATGGATGAGGTTAGGCAGAATAAGATTATTGCTTTGAAAAGATAATATGAAATGTTCTTTGCCTACAAGAGTGAGACCCTTAAGCAAACCTTTATTAGGTTTAATTCCTTAGTGGCTGACTTGCTTACTTTGAAAATCACCTATACTGACTTTGAACAAGTAAACAAATTCATTGACTCACTGTCTGCTAAATGGAAACCTGAACTGACTCTTTAAGAACCACTCGGACTTTAAAGAACTTTAACATGTCTTCTCTATATGGTACACTTTGGAACCAATAGAAGGCAGAAGCCAAACTAGAACTTAATTTGAAAGAAAACTTTAAGTCTGCTCCCACCACTTCAAAATCTACTAAGACATATGATACTGCTCTTATTGTTGCTGCTAAAAAGAAAGCTCAAAAAGCTTTACTGGTTCAAACGTTGATGGCAGAAGAAGAGTCAGCTGAAGATGATGAGGATAGTGGTACTGGGTCTGAGGAAAGCAGTGATGATGAGGATGATGTGGAAGGGTTTACTGAAAGTATGGCTTTGCTGGCTAGACAGTTCAAAAAGTTCAATCGTAATAGAACCAGCAAGCCTTACAAGGGGAGTAAGAAACCTAGTGCTAGGTATGGTAGCAAATCAGTCAAGGGCCCCAAATCAGAGTGTTACAATTGTGGGAAGGTTGGACATTTTGTGTTGAATGCATGTCTAGGAATCCTTCAACATCACATGCTAACTCCTTCTCAAAAGCTGAAAAGTACAAAAACAAGTACAAAGCTATGAAGGCTCAGATGTCGGAAAGTTCAAAGGCTGATAAAAAGGGAAAGAAACCAGAAAAGGTACTGGTAGCTGAGCATCATGATTGGGATGAAACCAGTTCATCTTCATCTTCTGACAGTGAAACTGATGATGATTGTGCTGGTTATGCTTCTAGTAAAAAGCTGTGTTTGATGGCCAAGGAGGTTGAGGAGTTTGATAAGGCTGATAATGGTAGTACATTTATGGCTGATATGATGGAAGCTGACTTGAAAAGAGATTCACCTCAATGGAAATCTGAAATGTTGTATAAGGTTGATAATTTTCGAACCTATACTGATGATGAAAAGCTGAAATATTTGACTACCTAAGAGTTGATTTATGTAGAGGCAGTAAACGTGAAATTTTTTTGAAAACTGATATCAAATCTTTGAATGAAAAACGTAAAGGCAAAACTGATGAAATTAAGATCTTGAAAGATGAAATTTTCAAACTTGAAAAACAAAACTTTGCTTTAAAATCACTTCACATTGAAGCAGCAGAAGTCAATAACCAGCTAAACGACCTTAAAAAGGTTGTTGCTTCATGGTGTACATCTGCTTAATGCACAGCCAAGTGTGTAAATGAGCAGGTGCCTGCCCAAGTTAAACCCTTCTTTGCTGGTGACTATGCTGCTACTGCTGCTCTTGCAGAAGTTACTTTTATGGACCCTACTCTCGAAACTGATCCTGAAGTTTTCTTGCCAAATATTTTGCCAAGATAGTTAAGGGTAAAAAGCTCTTAACAAATAAGTTTGTTAAACCTACAGTGACCCCACCACCGTTCATGAAAGATATCTTGGAGAGTGAAGTTAAAGCTAAGGAAATTAGTATTTCAAATGATGAAACTACTGATCCCTCAAGCATTTACTACATGACTCCCAAGGAAAGACAAATCAAAAAAGAAATAACTGAGAACAATAGAATAAATCTAAAATCAGTTAAGTCTTCTAGTTGTATGAATGCTGAGCCTACTGCTGCTATTCCTGCTGGTCAACCAGTAACTACAGACGAACTAGTAAATCCTGATACTGATAAGTCCAAAGTGACTCCTGCTGGCCAACCAGTAGTAGCAGACAAATCAGTAACTTCCCACACTGGTAAGTCAAAATCTAAAGGCAAAGCAGCAAACCACGTTAATGGTACTGGTTCCAAGCCAAAAGCTTCCCATAAGGGAAAAGCTAAAATAGTAGATTCAAATACTGAGGCATCTATTGCAGAGATACTGACTGTGAAACTCGACCAGCTGCTACTGGTTGTTACTCAAAGCCAGCAGCAGAACCAATCACAAAGTACATCTACTGTCAACCAGCTACCAAGACCAAAAGTGAGAAAATTCTACAAATGTGGTAGCAAAGCTCACTTGTCCAATCATTGTACCCAAGTTATGAACCCCAATGCTGCTGTCCCTCAAAGCAATCAAGCAGCAAGGAAGAAAGCATCAAAGATGAATCTTCCAGAACCTATCATCGGATGGGTTCCCAAAAAGAACTAATCTATTAGCAACTGTGCAGGGCATTCAAAACAAGCCAATCTAGTATCTTGATAGTGGTTGTTCGAGATATATGACCGGATGTAAGTCCCTGCTGATAGACTATCAAGAAAAGGATGATCCAGTTGTTTCATATGGAGTTAATTCATTGGCTTATACAAAGGGTTTTGGTACTTTAACAAATGGGAATGTTACATTTTCAAATGTGGCATATGTTGTTGGGCTTAAACACAAATTACTCAGCATAAGCCAACTGACAAGCAAAAGTAAGATAGTCCAATTCAAAAGGAAAATTGGCACTATCTTTGATAAGACAGTGAAGCCACTGTTGACTGCAAATAGACATGAGAACATGTATCAAATTGGCAAGATCACAGCAGTTGATATTGCTCCATTTATATATATTTTATTTCATGATATCTACCTCACTTTGCTCGGTTTTTGACTATCTCGAAGCCTATTTAGTGTGTTATTGAGCTAATTGGTAAATTAAGGGCTAAGGAGTTGATTTGGTGTAAAATTGACCAAATCATTGGCAAAATTGGCTAAGAAAATGACAAGTGCAGGAAACAGCTCCAAAAGCGCCGCTCCTGTGAAGGAGCGCCGCTCCTGAAGGCCCAAAAGCACCGTTCCCAAAGGAAAAGCAGCGCTATTATGCACGATTTGTCTACATTTTTCTTCAGTGAGCAAAAGCGTCGTTCTAAATTTCAAAAGCGTCGCCCCTGTTCAGAGCCAAAAGCGGCGTTCAAAAGTCAAAAGTGCCGCTCCTCACCAAGCCAAAAGTGCCGCTCCTGAAGTAAAAGCGGCGCTCCTGACGCTGTTTCAGCCCAGATTTTCAGCACTATAAAAGGAACGAGATTAGGTCATTTTTCATATGCATCTTTGGGAGCAGCTGCTAAAGGTCCGAATTTCACATACTAAACCCTAATTTCAACATCCATTGGTGTTTAAGGGTGGATTCAAGGAAGGTAGCTCAAGATTCATCATTGTTTAGCTTAGATCTTCATCTTCTTTACATTTTGGGTTGTAATCTTCACTTTAGTTTTCATATTTAGCATTGACTACTGGTAATAACTTGAAGATGATGATGATTTACATTTCTATGCTTATTATTAGTTTAATTTTAGATATGAATGGCTAAATCTCTTGTGTTTGCTTATCTATGAATCTCTAATGCTAGTGTTTGCCCTAAATCAATTGATTATTATTGTTTGAATGAATTACATGATCATGTGTTGTTGAGTTGGCTAAAGATCCATTACTATGAGTTTGTTTTAGGCTTGAATTTGATTACATATGTTGTGTAGCTCTTTTAGTGATTTGAGAAGTGAATCAATATGTGCTTCAACACCTTAGGTGATCTAGACAACTAGTTTAGGACTTGCAAGTGATTGTGTTCTTGATCTAGGTTGGTTTTCAATTGGCCTCTAGTCAACATAGTAATGACGATTATCTTAAGTGATTTTGATAGTTGGAGGTTATAAGTGATTTTAACCTAAGCTCAATCTCAATGACTAAATCATGCTTAACTCGATCTTAAGATATAAAGCTTATGTGAATTCGTGGAGTATCATTTGATTTGAGGTTTAGTAGTGATGCTAAATATTTAATAGTTTGACAACTAATGAGATAGCAATATAGGCAAAACGGGGCAAGCCAAGCATAGAGAGGATTAGATAAGTGACCACGTCTTAGTTAATTTGTTTTAAGTCGTAATACTTCACTACTTATTTCTTGTCAATAGTTTAATTGATAAATTTAGGTTTGTTTAATTATGCAAGTTTTAGTTGTTAGTTGATATCAATCGAAATCCCCTCCCCCAATCAAACAAACCCTAGGACAATTGATAGTTTCAAATATCCGACTTACACCATGTCTCTTGGGACTAACTTGATAAGAATACTTACATCAAAGTGCTATAATAACCGGGTTCTAAGTGCTCAATACTTGTGTGTGCTTGATTGTAGTGTTTAAATCAAATATAAATTTAGAGGGTAAAAGATGTATATAGCACGAACGCATCAGCAGTCACAACAACTGATACTTGTTTTTATTCAAAGGCAGCAGACAACCTCAAGTGGTTATGGCACAAGAGACTCTCACATCTCAACTTCAAAGATAATCACAAATTATCAAGTAAAAGTTTAGTGTATGAGCTACCCACCATGTCTTATGTGAAGGACAGATTGTGTCCTGGTTGTGAAAAGGGAAAGCATCACCATGCTTAATTCAAGTCAAAGCAGATTTCATCTGTTGAGAAGCCATTTCACCTACTTCATATAGATCTTTTTGGTCCTGTTAATATAGCCAGCTGTAGTGGAAAGAAGTATACACTAGTCATTGTTAATGAATATTCCAGATACACTTGGGTATTCTTTTTGAAGTAAAAGAGTGAAGCTGCTGATGAAATTATTAACTTTATCAAAAGAATGGAACTATTGAATGGGCAACTGGTGAAGCAGCTAAGAAGTGATCATGGTACAGAATTCAGAAATGCTACATTGGAAGAATTTTATGCTGATAAAGGTATATCACAAAACTTTTCTGCTGTGAGAACACCTCAACAAAATGGTGTTGCCGAAAGAAGAAACTGAACTCTCATTAAAGCAGCAAGATCAATGTTGGCTGAGTCTGGGCCGAAAAATTCATAGAGAGGATTAGATAAGTGAACACGTCTTAGTTAATTTGTTTTAAGTCTTAAAACTTCACTACTTGTTTCTTTTCACTAGTTTAATTGATAAATTTAGGTTTGTTTAATTGTGCAAGTTTTAGTTGTTAGTTGATATCAATCGAACCCCCCCCCCCCCCCCAAATCAAACAAACCCTAGGACAATTGATAGTTTCAAATATCCAACTTACACCGTATCTCTTGGGACAAACTTGATAAGAATGCTTACATCAAAGTGCTATAATAACCGGGTTCTAAGTGCTCGTTAGTTGTGTGTGCTTGATTGTAGTGTTTAAATCAAATAAAAATTTAGAGGGTAAAAGATGTATATAGCATGAACGCATCACACGTTCTTGGCGCCGCTGCTGGGGATTCGGTTAGCTTAGTTGGTTATTTGATTTAAACTTTTAATTGTTCGATCCATTAGTAGGGGTTCACCCTTACGGAAGTTACTTTTCGCATTTTATATTATTATTTTTGTTTGGAAAACCGCTTGTGTTTGTGTTGTGATTGAAGGATAGGTACCTTTGGTGTATGAAAACAAGGTCTTACAAGGATCAAGAATTCACACAACCATTTTCCGATCTAGAAAGACACGTGCACGGGGTTTATAATCGTAGAGAAGAAAGGGTATTAAGAAAGAATTTTGAAGCTTTGCCATTTTGTTTAGAAGAGATGGATCCAAAAGGTAATCCGATTTACGATGACGAGGGCAATCCTAATGGTCCTCCGGCTAATCAAGAATTATTGAATGATCCAAACGACACGCCAATGTGGAATGCTAGATTGGTTGCACCAACAATGATAGCACTGGCTATTACAAAACCACCAGTTGAAGTGGATAATTGGAAGATCGAGGGTAACTTTTTCACGTTGATCAAGGATACATACTTTCATGGGTTGATAGATGAAAATCCGTTCGAACATATTCAACACTTTAATGATCTTTGTGATATTTACAAAACCAAAAACGTCACTGATGACGCTTTTAAGCTAAGGGCATTCCCCTTCACACTTCAAGGAAACGCAAAAGCTTGGATGCGAAGTTTACCATCCGATTCCATAAGGTCTTTTCAAGAATTAACAAACGAGTTTATCAATCATTTCTTTCCACCGTCAAAAGTAGAGCGACTTAGAATGGAGATTAATGGGTAACGGGGTGATGAGAGTTTGTATGATGCATGGGTACTATTCAAGAAGCTACTAAGAGCTTGTCCACCGCATGGTTTGATTAAGAAGGAGTATATCAACACATTCTATCGAGGTTGTAATATGTTAATGAAGCGATATCTTGATTCTTCATTCGGTGGGGTATTTATGTACAAATCACCAGATGCGGCCGAAATTATGCTAGAAGATATCTCGGTCAACACATATGAATGGGCACCTTCACCGCGAGATTTAGCAAGGACGAATGTAGCATAAATAGAGAGTGATAATGGGCAAGTGACGCTTGTAAGCTTGAACAATCAATTTCAAACATTTGGGAAAGAATTGAAGAAGATTCAACAAACGGTAGTTGCAATGCAAGTAGGTTGTCAACGCTGCGAGGGTCCACATCTCACAAAGAATTGTCCTCAAATTACTCAATGCAATCATGTTGATCTAGATGATATTCCCATGAATTCGGATGCTCATGTGAAATACGTGAGTAATCAAAACTACCAACGGGGAGGAACATCTAACCAAAGCTACTACAATCCTAATAAAAAACAAGTATCATTCACCAACCAAACCAATACACCACCAGGATTCACAAACCAAAACTGAAATCAAGGTTACAACAACTATAACCAAAACCGAAACAACAACTTCCAATACCAAAACCAACAACCTTACAACAACCAACCTTACAACAATCAAGCAAATTCAAATTATCAAAACAACGAAGGTTATAGTCAATCACAAAATAACCAAGGTTACAATCAACAACCTCAACAAAACAACGAATAATCCCAACCTTCGAAGAGCTTAGAAGAAATCATGCAAAACTACATCAAGAAGGTAGAATCAACCTAAGATTTTCTAATGAAAGAGAATGAGCTCTTGAAGCAACAACTCCGAAACCAACAAGCTTCATTCCAAAACCTTGAGAGCACCGTTGGAAGAAATTCAAATCAAGTTGCCGAAAGACCACAAGGAACTTTACCTTCAAACACACAAGTCAACCCGAATAATTACAACAACAACCGAAACAACCAACAAAACCACCAAAATAACACGAGAGTTATTCCTATCGAGAGCAACACTACCAATCTAATCCAAAATCAAGCGAGTTCATCAAATCCCACCAATACTTATGCTCAAGTGAACTCGATTGATTCAACCGAAGAAGATTAATCCGAATATCCTCAAGCTTTCAAGTTCGACATTGAAGGAGACAAGTTTGATTTTGATGAAGCTTTAGAAATTGATACTATCGACTATGGGGCATTCAAGTTTTCGGAAGATTTAGACGATGCAACATTCATTCCCTACCAAGTTAAAAGTGTTATGTCCATGGAGACTACAGAGTCGACATGCAAGGAGTTAAAGGGTGATTTTAAGCAAACTCAATTGGGAAAGGTTGATAAAGAGCAAAAGGTCAAAAATTTATTGAATACAAAGGCGCAAAAGGACGAGGTCGAGGTTTCTACCACATCAACTAAGGAGAAAAATGAGAAACCGGTCTCACATCTTCAATCACTACATCCAACACATCTAAATGATGTGGATTGTAAGTCAACTTTATCCGACAAAGAAAATATTTATGTTAAACTCCGCTTGGCGGAGGTGCTTGAGAATATGCCCAACTATGGGAAATTTTTGAAGACATTCATGGCCAAAAAGGGAGATGTTGAGCAAGCATCCACCGCTTTCTTGAAAAAGGAGTGTGATGAAATTTTAAAGAAATGTAACCTACCATCAAAAATGGGTGATCCCGGACCTTTCCTTATCCCATGTAATGTAAACGGTTCGGAGATTCTCACATCTTTAGCCGATTCGGGAGCAAGTATCAACTTCATGCCTTATTCCGTTACAAAAGGCTAGGCCTAGGTGATCTTTCACCCACTACAATGGGAGTCAAAATTAATTGATCAATCAATTAACTCTAGTATGGGGATCGCTGAAGACTTAATTGTTAAGGTGGGGGACATGGAATTTCCCATTGACTTTGTTATTTTTGATATAAAGAAAGACCCGGTTGTACCCCTTGTTTTGGGAAGGCCATTTTTGGCAACCGCGGGCTCTTTCTTTGACTTTAGTACCGGCAAATTTACTCTTCGGGATAAAGGGAAATGCATGAGCATAAAAACCAAACGTGTTAAAACACCATCAATGCCATTGACCACACCATAAGTTGTTGCTAGTATGCAATCCATTGCAAGCACAATGCAAGTAGGTTCACCAATTAAAGGTAGTGGGGGATTAACCAACAAAATTCAAGGTAAAGCCAAAAATCAAAACGACGTTGCTGACAAGTCTATGCGAAAGTTATTTGGGCGGGTGCATCGGGCTTCATCCAAAAAGGATGAACACTTGAGAAAACGCCTAGTGTCAAATTTGTCAAAACATGAGAAAGTAAAACTTAAGGAGTTAATCAATGAAACTAAGGTAATGAATAATGTCAATGTTAAGTGGTGGTAGTAATGAAAATGTTTCCCTTAGTTCAAAGGGAGGGAGGTTTACCACCCCGGGATTAGTTGAAATCTCAAAGGGGATGGGAGTCGGGTGATAGACTCTTTAAAAAACTTTCCACAATTGTGTATATAATTTCTTTTAATTGCATTTTGTTTAGAATTGTATGATATTCCTTTTCTTAGTTGCATTTTTATGTTTTTGTACGTATTGCATGCATATGGGTAAAACCGGAAAACGTCAAAAATAGTTTGTGAATGGATCAAAATGGACTTAAAATTGAAAAAACTGCAATCAGGTACAAAAGCGATGCTTTTGTCCTAGGAGCGATGCTTTTCATTTACAAGAGCGACACTTCTTTCACAAGAGCGACGCTTTAACCTGCAATTTTGTGTAAAAAAAAAAACAGTAGCCAACAACATGCAAGTGAATTTGGTGACTAAGTAATACTCGAATGGTAACAACAAAGATCGTTTGATCTTCATCGATTTTTACTTTCTTCCCTCTCATCTTCTCTATTTTCAAAATGTACCTCATTTTCACTTATTCTATCACTTTAATGCAATGAGGGCATTGCATACGCTAAATGTAGGGGGAAGAGTTAAAATTTCGGGCCATTTTTAAACTTTTTCGGGTAAACTAGTCACATATACTCTCTAAAGATTAAAACTTGCATTGTCGAACAATTATTGGAACAAGTTTTTAACCATTACACTAATTCATATCATAAATACTAAAATGGTTGAAAGTTGTAAAATTTTCAAACTTTTTGGGAAAAGTAAAGTCTTTTCCTTGATTTTCAAATCCTAAAGAAGTAACGTCTTCCTTTTGCTTCATTCTTGTAATTCACCAAGTGAATGTAAAGTCTTTCACTTTTCTTATGATTTTGAACTGAAATGATAAAATTTTGTGAAAAATCAAATTTATGCTTGAAAGTTAAATTCTTTCATGCATGTGTACCAAAACTAAGTGTTTAAAGCTTTATGCTTTAACACTTCCGGATGAATCGAGTCCATCCATTGTAGGGAGTCAAGTCTCCTAAATTTCGTTCTACTTGGTGTGGGAGACTTCCTAATCCATGCCATTTCATATTAACATTGGTTGTCTCATCATTTCACGATATTTCAACTGATGTATCATACCGTGGGAAGAGGAGCCTTGAGCTTCAAAAAGTGCTATCCTTTTTAGGAGCAATGGCTTCGTGCTAGTGTTGCTAGACAACAGAACCCATAGCTAATAGCTATGGCACCCTTGCGCTTGTAATTAACGAAAAGGTGGTAACTACTTCCTACCTTTTCTAAAAATAAGCATAAAAGCTTGTTATGTGGGAAGTAGATAAGCATCATCTCATTTTGGAAGTAAAGTCTTCCAAGTTATGTTTGTTCCAAGCTTGGGAGTAAAGTCTCCCAAGTCAAGCTCGATTATTTGAAAGGAAGTTAAAGTCTTCCTAGTGCTTCAAAACTTTGGAATTGGCAGACTCTCTTATTTAGCCACGTGGGGTCCTAATTCCACGAACCTCCGTCAATGCCTTCGCCCTACTATGAGAGAAACCATAGAGTTATGATAGAAAGCTTGATGAGTGCCATTTACCCCGTGCCCGGGTAACCAAATAAAGGTGGGGTACCCAGTCCCTAACCTTTGGCACACCCACCTTAACTCTATACTTGGAATTGACGATTATCAATTGGAATTGACGACATATACTTGGAATTGACGATCATTCTTGGAATTGACGAAAAATAGGTGTTTTGGGGGCATGGAGGTGGAAGAGGGATAGCCATTGCGGGTTAATGAGGTGAGCATTATTTTTGGAAGCGTATTCTTTACACGATGCATTTCATGATTAGTGTTGATGTGTGCGATTTTCATGGACTTTATCCATTTCGGGGTGCATTTTACATACTTTGGGTACACTTTGAGTTTGTTTGAGTAGACTTGTATTTGATATGATCGATTTGTTTGATGAGTTTATGGCTATCCCGTGAATCCTACATATTTGGTCAAGGTCAAGGAGGACAAGTTCGAGTTTGTAATGATTTAATACTATTGTGATTGGTGTTTGATGACCTTCTCGTAGATGAAGTTGACTTTGACCGGGGGCATGATTGGTTCGGGTAGACTTAGGCTTGAATTATGTTTATGTTAGCATTTGAGGGTTGAAGATTTGAAGATACTATTTGGAGCTTGAGTTAAGCTAGTGTTAGTAGAAAGAAGAAGATGATTGTGCTTTGTCCTAGCAAGTGCAAGTTTTTGGAGAACGCTATTACCGCCTAGTGCATATTCATGAAAGGTATCATTTTGAGCTTAACCTTCTTGTGCTTTGGCAATGTTCACTTATTTGTTCTCTATCTCCAAAGCTTGTTTTGTTGATTGTTTGCTT
The DNA here is from genome assembly GCF_046630445.1 of Rutidosis leptorrhynchoides. Lineage (NCBI taxonomy): Eukaryota > Viridiplantae > Streptophyta > Magnoliopsida > Asterales > Asteraceae > Rutidosis > Rutidosis leptorrhynchoides. Next base: position 217,020,625 of record NC_092335.1, read on the forward strand.
GAGGACAAGCAAAGGTTCAAATGTAGGGGTTTTGATATCGCTCCATTTATATATATTTTATTTCACGATATCTACCTCACTTTGCTCGGTTTTTGACTATCTCGAAGTCTATTTAGTGTGTTATTGAGCTAATTGGTAAATTAAGGGCTAAGGAGTTGATTTGGTGTAAAATTGACCAAATCATTGGCAAAATTGGCTAAGAAAATGACAAGTGCAGAAAACAGCTCCAAAAGCGCCGCTCCTGTGAAGGAGCGCCGCTCCTGAAGGCCCAAAAGCGTCGTTCCCAAAGGAAAAGCAGCGCTATTATGCACGATTTGTCTACATTTTTCTTCAGTGAGCAAAAGCGTCGTTCTAAATGTCAAAAGCGTCGCTCCTGATCAGCCAAAAGCGTCGCTCCTCAACAAAAGCGTCGCCCCTGTTCAGAGCCAAAAGCGGCATTCAAAAGTCAAAAGCACCGCTCCTCACCAAGCCAAAAGCACTGCTCCTGAAGTAAAAACGGCACTCCTGACGCTGTTTCAGCCCAGATTTTTAGCACTGTAAAAGGAACGAGATTAGGCCATTTTTCATATGCATCTTTAGGAGCAGCTACTTAAGGTTCGAATTTCACATACTAAACCCTAATATCATCATCCATTGGTGTTTAAGGGTGGATTCAAGGAAGCTAGCTCAAGATTTATCATTGTTTAGCTTAGATCTTCATCTTCTTTACATTTTGGGTTGTAATCTTTACTTTACTTTTCATATTTAGCATTGATTACTTGTAATAACTTGAAGATGATGATGATTTGCATTTCTATGCTTATTATTAGTTTAATTTTAGCTATGATTGGCTAAATCTCTTGTGTTTGCTTATCTATGAATCTCTAATGCTAGTGTTTGCCCCAAATCAATTGATTATTGTTGTTTGAATGATTTACATGATCATGTGTTGTTGAGTTGGCTAAAGATCCATTACAATGAGTTTGTTTTAGGCTTGACTTTGATTACATATGTTGTGCAGCTCTCTTAGTGATTTGAGAAGTGAATCAATATGTACTTCAACACCTTAGGTGATCTAGACAACTAGTTTAGGACTTGCAAGTGATTGTGTTATTGATCTAGGTTGGTTTTTTAATTGGCCTATAGTCAACATAGTAATGCCGATTATCTTAAGTGATTTCGATAGTTGGAGGTTATAAGTGATTTTAACCTAAGCTCAATCTCAATGACCAAATCATGCTTAACTCGATCTTAAGATATAAAGATTATGTGAATTTGTGGAGTATCATTTGATTTGAGGTTTAGTAGTGATGCTAAAAATTTAATAGTTTGACAACTAATGAGATAGCAATGTAAGCAAAACGGGGCAATTCAAGCATAGAGAGGATTAGATAAGTGAACACGTCTTAGTTAATTTGTTTTAAGTCTTAATACTTCACTACTTATTTCTTGTCAATAGTTTAATTGATAAATTTAGGTTTGTTTAATTGTGCAAGTTTTAGTTGTTAATTGATATCAATCGAAACCCCCTCCCCCCCAATCAAACAAACCCTAGGATAATTGATAGTTTCAAATATCTGACTTACACCGTATCTCTTGGGACGAACTTGATAAGAATACTTATATCAAAGTGCTATAATAACCGGGTTCTAAGTGCTCGTTACTTGTGTGTACTTGATTGTAGTGTTAAAATCAAATATAAATTTAGAGGGTAAAAGATGTATATAGTGTAGTGACCCGAACTTTTCCATGTTTATATATATTAATTGAGATTGATATTTACATGATTAAATGTTTCCAACATGTTAAGCAATCAAACTTGTTAAGACTTGATTAATTGAAATATGTTTCATATAGACAATTGACCACCCAAGTTGACCGGTGATTCACGAACGTTAAAACTTGTAAAAACTATATGATGACATATATATGGATATATATATATAGTTAACATGATACTATGATAAGTAAACATATCATTAAGTATATTAACAATGAACTACATATGTAAAAACAAGACTACTAACTTAATGATTTTTAAACGAGACATATATGTAACGATTATCGTTGTAAAGACATTTAATGTATATATATCATATTAAGAGATATTCATACATGATAATATCATGATAATATAATAATTTAAAATCTCATTTGATATTATAAACATTGGGTTAACAACATTTAACAAGATCGTTAACCTAAAGGTTTCAAAACAACACTTACATGTAACGACTAACGATGACTTAACGACTCAGTTAAAATGTATATACATGTAGTGTTTTAATATGTATTTATACACTTTTGAAAGACTTCAATACACTTATCAAAATACTTCTACTTAACAAAAATGCTTACAATTACATCCTCGTTCAGTTTCATCAACAATTCTACTCGTATGCACCCGTATTCGTACTCGTACAATACACAGCTTTTAGATGTATGTACTATTGGTATATACACTCCAATGATCAGCTATTAGCAGCCCATGTGAGTCACCTAACACATGTGGGAACCATCATTTGGCAACTAGCAAGAAATATCTCATAAAATTACAAAAATATGAGTAATCATTCATGACTTATTTACCTGAAAACAAAATTACATATCCTTTATATCTAATCCATACACCAACGACCAAAAACACCTACAAACACTTTAATTCTTCAATTTTCTTCATCTAATTGATCTCTCTCAAGTTCTATCTTCAAGTTCTAAGTGTTCTTCATATATTCTACAAGTTCTAGTTACATAAAATCAAGAATACTTTCAAGTTTGCTAGCTCACTTCCAATCTTGTAAGGTGATCATCCAACCTCAAGAAATCTTTGTTTCTTACAGTAGGTTATCATTCTAATACAAGGTAATAATCATATTCAAACTTTGGTTCAATTTCTATAACTATAACAATCTTATTTCAAGTGATGATCTTACTTGAACTTGTTTTCGTGTCATGATCCTGCTTCAAGAACTTCGAGCCATCCAAGGATCCGTTGAAGCTAGATCCATTTTTCACTTTTCCAGTAGGTTTATCCAAGGAACTTAAGGTAGTAATGATGTTCATAACATCATTCAATTCATACATATAAAGCTATCTTATTCGAAGGTTTAAACTTGTAATCACTAAAACATAGTTTAGTTAATTCTAAACTTGTTCGCAAACAAAAGTTAATCCTTCTAACTTGACTTTTAAAATCAACTAAACACATGTTCTATATCTATATGATATGCTAACTTAATGATTTAAAACCTGGAGACACGAAAAACACCGTAAAATCGGATTTACGCCGTCGTAGTAACACCGCGGGCTGTTTTGGGTTAGTTAATTAAAAACTATGATAAACTTTGATTTAAAAGTTGTTATTCTGAGAAAATGATTTTATTATGAACATGAAACTATATCCAAAAATTATGGTTAAACTCAAAGTGGAAGTATGTTTTCTAAAATGGTCATCTAGACGTCGTTCTTTCGACTGAAATGACTACCTTTACAAAAACGACTTGTAACTTATTTTTCCGACTATAAACCTATACTTTTTCTATTTAGATTCATAAAATAGAGTTCAATATGAAACCATAGCAATTTGATTCACTCAAAACGGATTTAAAATGAAGAAGTTATGGGTAAAACAAGATTGGATAATTTTTCTCATTTTAGCTACGTGAAAATTTGTAACAAATCTATTCCAACCATAACTTAATCAACTTGTATTGTATATTATGTAATCTTGAGATACCATAGACACGTATACAATGTTTCGACCTATCATGTCGACACATCTATATATATTTCGGAACAACCATAGACACTCTATATGTGAATGTTGGAGTTAGCTATACAGGGTTGAGGTTGATTCCAAAATGTATATAGTTTGAGTTGTGATCAATACTGAGATACGTATACACTGGGTCGTGGATTGATTCAAGATAATATTTATCGATTTATTTCTGTACATCTAACTGTGGACAACTAGTTGTAGGTTACTAACGAGGACAGCTGACTTAATAAACTTAAAACATCAAAATATATTAAAAGTGTTGTAAATATATTTTGAACATACTTTGATATATATGTATATATTGTTATAGGTTCGTGAATCAACCAGTGGCCAAGTCTTACTTCCCGACGAAGTAAAAATCTGTGAAAGTGAGTTATAGTCCCACTTTTAAAATCTAATATTTTTGGGATGAGAATACATGCAGGTTTTATAAATGATTTACAAAATAGACACAAGTACGTGAAACTACATTCTATGGTTGAATTATCGAAATCGAATATGCCCCTTTTTATTAAGTCTGGTAATCTAAGAATTAGGGAACAGACACCCTAATTGACGCGAATTCTAAAGATAGATCTATTGGGCCTAACAAACCCCATCCAAAGTACCGGATACTTTAGTACTTCGAAATTTATATCATATCCGAAGGTTGTCCCGGAATGATGGGGATATTCTTATATATGCATCTTGTTAATGTCGGTTACCAGGTGTTCACCATATGAATGATTTTTATCTCTATGTATGGGATGTGTATTGAAATATGAAATCTTGTGGTCTATTATTATGATTTGATATATATAGGTTAAACCTATAACTCACCAACATTTTTGTTGACGTTTTAAGCATGTTTATTCTCAGGTGATTATTAAGAGCTTCCGCTGTCGCATACTTAAATAAGGACGAGATTTGGAGTCCATGCTTGTATGATATTGTGTAAAAACTGCATTCAAGAAACTTATTTTGTTGTAACATATTTGTATTGTAAACCATTATGTAATGGTTGTGTGTAAACAGGATATTTTAGATTATCATTATTTGATAATCTACGTAAAGCTTTTTAAACCTTTATTGATGAAATAAAGGTTATGGTTTGTTTTAAAATGAGTGCAGTCTTTGAAAAACGTCTCATATAGAGGTCAAAACCTCGCAACGAAATCAATTAATATGGAACGTTTTTAATCAATAAGAACGGGACATTTCATATAGCACGAACACATCAGCAGTCACAACAACTGATACTTGTTTTTATTCAAAGGCAGCAGACAACCTCAAGTGGTTATGGCACAAGAGACTCTCACATCTCAACATCAAAGATATTCACAAATTATCAAGTAAAAGTTTAGCGTCTGGGCTACCCACCATGTCTTATGTGAAGGACAGATTGTGTCCTGGTTGTGAAAAGGAAAAGCATCACCATGCTTAATGTGACGACCCGGAAAATTTCGACTAATTTTAAACCAAAATCTCGATACGATTTAATATCTTTGACACGATAAGCAAAGTCTGCAGGTTGAGTCTCAAAAATTTTGAACTGTTTCATATGTTCAATTGACTTTCGACCATTGCCGACGATTCACGAACAACTATTTGTAAATAGATACATATATATTTAAATGTATATATACATGAATATTAATTATAAATATATAAGATTAAATATTAAATTTATTTATTTAAAAATATATGTTTAATATATTTAGTTATATAATAAAACCTAATATTAAAATGAATCTATATATATATAGTATATTGAATATAAATGATTTCGAGCTTAAATAAGTAAACAATTATGATACTCGGTTGACATTTTGTTACTGTTCATATAGATCTAATACGAGTTTATGAAAGATTAAAATAAAAGTGGGGCTGTAAATTGATTACGAAGATTTTAGGTTTGATAAAAATATTCTTGCCTTCTTAGTTTAAATTTTAGTACTCCGTACATATTATTTAGAACAGAAAATAAATAATTAACGAACCTTTTTGATCAGGTTTCAAACAGTTAATGACCAGAATAAATAAATGGACTTAATTTAAAAATTTGAGATTTTTAGGAACACTTTTATATTTTAACTATTTAGCAATGGACATGGTACACATCCCGTGAAAACTGTCGGTAGCATACCAACAACTGAAATTCACGAGTTTAATATTATTACTATTCGATCACTGTTTGCTTTTGGTTCTTTCTTCTCCCCACTGAAATCCATTCTCCATATATATATATATATATATATATATATATATATATATATATATATATATATATATATATATATATATATATATATATATATATATATATATATATATATATATATATATACAACTACATAGAAAAATGATCACACATCCACAACCCACCACTCTTCATGTTCTTCCTTCTCCTTCCCTTTTGATTCGGCAACCACCACAACCATCATTTTCTTCTACTTATGCCATCTTTAACCCATTTATAATAACCATCAACCACCTTCACCATTAAATTGCTATTCTAATACCTTAAACTGCTGCTAGGTTTTGTTTTTTTTTTGGCCGGAACACCCACCACCACAAAACCACCACAATCTCACCGTCACCCTAAAACCCAATATGATCACCATGTAAACTGTTTCTACTGATGTTATACCTGCGATTTCTGTTTGAAATAAAATCCACACGCCACCACTTTGAAACCACCTCCATCTCTCTCTATATCTCTCTCTTCCTCCTTTCAAACGATAAAACTCCATTGAAGGCTGCTGCTGCTATAGCCGTCGAATCCATCACAACCATCATCATGTTGTTACTGAAGCTGTTACGTTATTATTATTTTTTTTGTTCAAACAGCCATAAACCCGTTTAACTTCACTATGTGATACTACTCTATGTTTTCTTACTCGTTCGAATACCATAACACTTAAAACTCGGCTATTAATTATTGCTACTAAACGCACGTTCTGCTTCTCGTTCAGACCATAATCCACGATCCCAAAATAACCATAACTGTTACTGTTTGAAGACATGGCTTTAGCTATTAATGTTTCTGTTTTGGTTACTGTACAGCGACGACAATAATAATGGTGGTTTACGGAGCTAAGTGAAGTTGATGTATGATTAGATTTATGATGATCATACGAAGAAGAAGGAATACAGTGACGAGATGAGTATGATTTTTGATAATATAAGATAATGATTAAAAAAAACAATGAGTCCTTCATTATCTGTTTGAAGTCGTTTAAAAAAAAAGGGAAACAGCACAACATCGAAACCCTACTTGTCCCCCACTACGGTTATGAATCTGGCCAAAGTTTTGCAGCTTGTGGGCTGTTAGTGGGCCGTAATTGTTCTTGGGCCGTGACCAAGTAGGGATATTAAATGGGCCGTGAATCAAATCGTCTGTTGGTCTTGAGCATATTAGCGGATTTAAATGGAAATCAATCCCGAATTAAAACAGAAAAACAAAATCGGAGTAGATGGTTATGAGTGGTTGTGGGTTAGCGGGAGGTCGCGTTTTCGAATTCCGTCTGGAGCATTCTTTTTAAACAAAGCTTTAAGGGTATACACAATTACTTTTATTATTATTATTATTATTATTATTAGTATTAGTATTATTATTAGAATTATGTGTATTATTAATTATTGTTATGATTATTATTATTATGATTGTTAGAATTATAATTATTATTACTAGTGTCATATTTATATTTATAAGTATTAAAGACGATATTATCATTAAAATAAGTATTATGGGTATTATTAAAAACTATTATCTTTATTATCATCTTTACAAAAATTATCATTTTTTTTTATTATTATTATTAAAATTATTGTTATTATTATCATTTCTATTAAAAGTATCATTATAACTAAAATTATCAAAGTTATCATTTTTATTAAACCTATCATTTTTTTTAAAACTTAACATTTTTAGTAAAGTAATTATCTTTATTAAAATTATCATTTTAAAATTAACATTTATATTATTATTATTATTGTTATTATTATTATTATTATTATTATTATTATTATTATTATTATTATTATTATTATTATTATTATTATTATTATTATTATTATTATTATTATTATTATTATTATTATTATTATTATTATGTTACTATTATACTATTATACTATTATTATTAAAAAATTTATAGATTTTATTATTAATATCATTTTTATCAATATTAACATTATTATTAGTATTATCAATATTAATATTATTATAAGTATCGTTATTGATAATATTATTCCTATTATTAATATTATAACAAATAAATATTAATTATATCAAAATAGATTTAATACATATAACATAACAAAAATAAATATTTTCATATACAAAAAGAATATATGAGACATATATATATTATTAATATAAAAATAATATAATTAATAAATTAAATATATAAACTTATTCGATTACGGTTATGTGCATTAATATATATACAAATGATATAGGTTCGTGAATCCAAGGCCAAACCCTGCATTGTTCAATGTCGTCATATGTATTTTTACTACAAAATACAGTATAGTGAGTTTCATTACTCCCTTTTTAAATGTTTTTGCAATATATATATTTTTGGGACTGAGAATACATGCGTTGTTTTATAACTGTTTTACGAAATAGACACAAGTACTTAAAAACATTCTACGATTGAGTTACGAGTACACCGGATATCACCCCTTTATAGTCTGGTAATCTAAGAATTAGGAAACCGATCTCCTAATTGACGCGAATCCTAAAGATAGATCTATGGGCACTCACAAGCCTTAGTCATAGAATTTGAACTACTTTAGTATTTCGAAATAGGTATACAACCGCCAGCTTTAAAAGATGTGATCTGTTTGTGAGGTGTACACAACCATCATATTTAAAAGAGTGGCCTGTTTGTATGCTTTTGCATGATCGTGCGGAATGCCGGTATGCGGGGGATATTCTATATGCATCTTGTTAATGTCGATTACCAGGTGTTTATATATCGTATGAATGATTTTTCAGTAGTGAGTAGACCTGCACAGATTATTTTCTAAATATGAGTATCTTGTGGTCTATTATATTATTAAAAAATGATTATTTATGATAAACTAATGAACTCACCAACCTTTTGGTTGACACTTGAAAGCATGTTTATTCTCAGGTATGAAAGAAATCTTCCGCTGTGCATTTGCTCATTTTAGTAATATTACTTGGAGTCATTCATGACATATTTCAAAAGACGTTGCATTCGAGTCGTTGAGTTCATCAAGAATATTATTAAGTCAATTATAGTTGGATATATTATGAAATGGTATGCATGCCGTCAACTTTCAATGTAATGAAAGTTTGTTTTTTAAAAACGAATGCAATGTTTGTAGAATGTATCATATAGAGGTCAAGTACCTCGCGATGTAAACAAATGTAATGTATTCGTCCAGATGGATTAGGATGGGTCGTTAAACTTAATTCAAGTCAAAGAAGATTTCATCTGTTGAAAAGCCATTTCACCTACTTCATATGGATCTTTTTGGTCCTGTTAATATAGCCAGCTGTAGTGGGAAGAAGTATACACTGGTCATTGTTGATGAATATTCCAGATACACTTGGGTATTCTTTTTGAAGCAAAAGAGTGAAACTGCTGATGAAATTATTAATTTTATCAAAAGAATGGAACTATTGAATGGGCAACTGGTGAAGCAGCTAAGAAGTGATCATGGTACAGAATTCAGAAATGCTACATTAGAAGAATTTTGTGCTGATAAAGTTATTTCACAAAACTTTTTGTCTGTGAGAACACCTCAACAGAATGGTGTTGCCGAAAGAAGAAACAGAACTCTCATTGAAGAAGCAAGATCTATGTTGGCTGAGTCTGGGCTGAAATATTCATATTGGGCAGAAGTTGTGAATACTGCATGTTTTACCCAGAATAGATCTTTAATTGTGAAAAGACATCAAAAAACTGCTTATAAAGTTCTCAAAGGCAGAAGACCCTCAATTTCATTTCTTCATGTATTTGGCACTCCCTGTTACATTCTAAACAATAGGGACCAGCTTGGCAAGTTTGATGCTAAGGCTGATGAAGGAATATTTCTTGGATATTCCAACATGTCAAAGGCATATAGGGTCTACAACAAAAGAAGTGGTTGTTTTGAAGAATCCATTAATGTTACATTTGATGAAACTGCCCCCACTTCATCTTTTGGTCAAGAAGATGAGGAGTTACTGTTTGAAGAGCCTACTCATCAAGCTCTAAATGATGAAGAAGAACCAGCAGCAAATCCCTCTCCAATCCATGTTGCTGGGTTCTCTGATGATGAGATGGAACACTCTATTCCATCTGTGTCTAAAACAAGTGGACCTACTGGCTCTACTCAAGTACTACAACTTGAGCAGAGGTCTACTGGTTCTGAAAGATCACAAGTTGGTACTGGTTCCACTAACAATGAACAACTGTCTCCTACTACTGCTCATACTGCTGAACCAACTGATAATCAAGATATTGTATGTTCCACAACAAGATCACATGTTCATAATACTAGATGGACAAGGGAACATCCTATTGAGCAAGTTATTGGTAATCTGGCTAGTGTTGTTAAAACAAGAAGGCATGCAACCAGCAATTTTTGTATGCATGTAAACTTTGTGTCTACTATTGAACCTACTTCTCCTGAAGAAGTACTAACAGATCCTAGCTGGGTAGGGGCAATGCAAGATGAACTTACTCAGTTTGATAGGAACAAAGTATGGAGATTGGTACCTGAACTTGGTGATAAAATAAAGAAAATCATTAGTACCAAGTGGGTGTTTAAGAATAAGATGGATGAAGATGGGATTGTGATCAGAAACAAAGCTAGATTGGTAGCTCAAGGGTTTAGACAGGAAGAAGGGTTGGATTATGGAGGAATTTAAGCACCAGTGGCTAGGATGGAAGCTATCAGATTATTCTTGACATATGCAGCTAAGATGAACTTTAGGTTATTCCAGATGGATGTGAAATCTACCTTTCTAAATGGGAAGCTGCAAGAAGAAGTCTTTGTCAAGCAGCCACCTAGTTTTGTAAGCAGTAAATATCCAGACCATGTCTATAAGTTAGACAAAGCTCTTTATGATATCAAACATGCACCAAGAGCATAGTATGAGACACTTCATGTGTATCTCACTGGTTTAGGTTTTAAAGTTAGAACAATTGATACCACTCTATTTTCAAAGTTAATAGATGGTGATCTCTTGCTGGAACAGATATATGTGGATGATATTATTTATGGTTCTAAAAATGAAACACATTGTCAAGAATTTTCAAAACTTATGTCAAAGACATATGAAATGAGTTTACAAAGAGATCTGCAATACTTTCTTAGATTGCAGATTAAACAACTTGATGATGGAATTTTCATAAGTCAAGATAAATATATCAAAGATATGTTAAAGAAATTTGTTCTGACCTGTTTAAAAGATATAGGGACTCCAATGGCAGCATCCATAAAAATAGATGTTGATCCCAATGGTGAACCAGTTAATATCACTGAATATAGAGGTATGATTAGGTCTCTACTTTATCTCACAGCCAGTAGACCAGATATTATGTTTGCCACATGTCTCTGTGCCAGATATCAAGCTGATCCTAAAGAGCCACTGATGTGCGTAGAGGTGTATATGAAATAGCTTTATTTTTACAACGAAATACTATTAAATATGATACAATTTTACACAAGATATTTATTTATTTATAGAATGGATATACCCAAACCTTGCTACAACACTTATAGGCAGTGTACCTAATCGTACAGTAGTGTAGTTTTTAGTAAGTCCGGTTCGTTCTACAGGGAATCTTTTAAACAAAGCTTAACGCTATATTAGTTTTAATTTATAAAAATACAAATATATATAAGTAATATTATTATTATAAAAGGGGATTTTTACCGTTTAATGACCGGTTTGTCGATTTTAAGAACTTTAGTCGCAGTTAAAACTTAATGTAAAATATTAAATAAATAAAAGACTTAATTTAAAGCGTAAAGTAAATAATGATAATGAAATTGCAATAAATAAAAGTGCGATAATATAAACTTGCGATAATTAAAAAGTACAATAAATAAAAGTGCAATTAAATATAATAACAATAAATAAAAGTGCAATAATTAGAAGTGCAATTAAATATGAAAATAAAGGAATTATGCTTATTTAAACTTCCGTAATCATGATGTTTGACGTGTTGATTTTAGTTTTATGCCCGTGGGTTAATTGTCCTTTGTCCTGGATTATTTAATATGTCCATCTGGTTTTTGTCCATAACAGTCCATCAGTCATAAATATAAAGTGCGAGTATCCTCGTCAAATTATCCTTATACCCGAAGTCAAATATTCCAACTAATTGGGGACTTAAACTATAACAAGGTCTTAATACTTTGTTTAATAATTACACCAGGATATCGACTGCGTGTAACCCAAGGTTTTAATACTTTGTTATCAATTATGCCAAGTGTCCTTGTACATAATTTCACCCCTGTTTTAATAATTCCATAGACTATTAATCCATTCCCGTGTCCGGTTAAATGAACGATTATTCGTACATATAAATATCCCGCCCATCGTGTCCGATCGAGTGTATATGGTTATTTATAGGTATGTCCAATTGTAAATCTTTATATTAAAATTAACAAACTATCATTTAGTTAAACAAATATAAAGCCCACTAATAGCCCATAGTCTAATTTCCACAAGTGTCGTTCTTTTGTCCAAACCTCAATTATGGTACAAAGCCCAATTACCCAATTTTAGTATTTTTAGCCCAACATCATGATTACTTTGGCTTGAATAGGCATAATAATAATTTAGCTACGAGACATTAAATTAAAGAGGTTGAACATAACTTACAATGATTAAAAATAGCGTAGCGTTACACGGACAAAATTTTGACTTACACCCTTACAACATTCGCTAACATACCCTTATTATTAGAATTAAAATTAAAATTAAAATTAAAATTATATATATATATATATATATATATATATATATATATATATACGTTGAGAGTTGGATGGATGGATATATATGATGCACCAAACTGCGACTTTTATAGGCATGTGGGCTGGAAAAGGGCCTCATGCGATCGCATGAGCTTTGCCCTTCAAGGCCATGCGATCGCATGGCCAGCTGGGGAGGCTCAAAAGTCTTTAAAAACGTGGGCTGCTTATTTATTTATTATATAATATAATATATATAATTAAATTTAATTATATATATATTATATTATATTCTTGTACTCCGTTGACTTGTAATTTTTAGTCCGTTGCGTCGAGCGTTGAGAGTTGACTCTGGTCCCGGTTCCGAATTTTCGAACGTCCTTGCGTACAATTTAATATCTTGTACTTTGCGTTTCGCGCCTTGTACTCTTGTAATTTTGAGACGTTTCTCATCAATAATTGGAACCTCTTTGATTGTATTTTGTACTTTTGAGCTTTTTGGTCGTTTGCGTCTTCAATTCGTCGAATCTGTCTTTTGTCTTCACCTTTTATTATTTAAACGAATATCACTTGTAAATAAAACAATTGCAACTAAAAGCTTGTCTTTCTTGAGGGATAATGCTATGAAATATATGTTCGTTTTTAGCATTATCAAATATTCCCACACTTGAGTGTTGCTTGTCCTCAAGCAATATAGTCTTAAAATACTAGAATCACCTCTTTATTCTTCACACTTTGTACATCAGTGATTTCTATACGGCGGTATAAACAATGGTAGTAACGATGTGGTTTACAGTCCCACATGACTATAAAATTTAGATCCTTTAAGGAAATTGGATCTTTATGAAAACATTTGATCTTTTTGAAAATTCAATCTAGTTTTTACCCTAGATAAGTTTTCCGGAATAACCCTTCACCGATGTTTGCAAAATATTTTTGTGGGTTTGGTGGGTTAATGATATCTAAAATTTTAGCTTAAAACTTGTGGTTTTGTGTCACCCACTTGTTAACCTTGTATTGGAAAAGCAACACGTCCAGTATACTTGCTCCGTATATTACCTTTCGATAAACTACCGTTCGATTGTAAAGGAAAGTGTTGAACAAGCAACTGTTAAGGCAATGTCCCCTGACATGCTTTTAATTATGGTCTATAACATGTCGGACGCAATTACTATCCTTTGTAGGAGCAATAGTAAAGCTCACCCTTATAATTTTCCGGTCTGGCACAAGGTCCTGTCTTTGACCATGCTATGCAACCACCGTTCTTATGGTTGACACCCGATTTGGTTCAGGTGACCTAATGAATTCCAGGTGAATTCCTAGGATTTTACGTTCAATGGTAATGAACGCATTGAAAATGGGTTTTTAGAAAACAAATTGGTTTGTATTTTGATCAAAATATTTTCTCGTTCAAGCTCGAGTTTAGATATCATCGAATTCCATGAGTTTGTAATTCTCAATCTTTAAGGTCAATCTCTAGGATTGAGTAATATCAGTCTTAAAAGCTGATTTTTGATCTTTTAAAGGAGATTATCCTTTCTGGGGATCTGATTCATTAGTCTTATCCAGCTAATTTGCACGGCGTCCTCCCCATTTTACAAGACAGATCCTCTCATGGTTAGGATAAGTCTGACCACTTGGCGACCCTGTTTGATGCTGAGGTCCATGGATTTCCTGCTGATTTTAGAGATGACTTTTCTAGATTTTTCGTCAACCTACAGCTGGTCTGGACGACAACTTCATGACCTAAATCAAGAAGCGCGTTTCTTTTTCGGAAGACTTTACTTTCTTTTAATGATGGAATTGATTCATCGTGTAGATCCATATTTTCTTTCAAATATATTACAGTAAATCGGGTAAAACTGATTAGATTAGTCCAAAGCAAAAGTATCTTCAATTATTTGTACAAAAATATGTGATATATGTTTTAAATAACTTGGTAAATTTTCTCACACTTGGCTTTTATTTTCTTTTATTTGCCTTTTTATTGTCCTCTATTCCATTTTAAATGAATTCTAACATTTTGATTTGTTTCTCAATTTATGTCCTTTCCGAGGTAACAATAATTTCGGTGTTAACACCTAGTTTTATCGTTCATAAATATGTATAAACATGATTTTGAGTTCATTTAATTGAAAATTTTGAAAAATTTTACTAGAATTGGGTAGTCAGTATATAAGACTAGGGCTGTTCTTTATTATCAGAGAGCACTAGATTCTAATACAACTACTGTGTTACTAGTATTTTTAATGGTAACCAAGTGTTTAAATCAAAAAATTTTTTAAAATCCTAAAGAATTTAACCCCTTCCCACACTTAAGATCTTGCAATGCCCTCATTTGCAAGAAATCAGTAACAATTTAAATTATTGAGGGTAAATAGCGTAGAAAAATGATTAAATTTTACCAAAGTTTCCAAACATATTGGCGTTTGTTTGCTGAATGAAAATGGTGCACATCATTTGTTCATTCCATCTTGTTGTTACATCACATTTGTTTTCGTTTTGTTGTCAAAATTACTAGCTTTTGCTGAACTTAATGCCAGTCTTTGAAAATGCGCTGTTTTACCCTGTTTTGTACAATCGACAATATACATACATACAAATACAAACATGCATGGCAATTTGAAATGGGACTTAAAATCCCACTTTCAAATCCTAAATGTGAAATATTAGTACACAATAATAATAAAAATGATAAAATTACATAAATATATCCAATAACATAAGTTTAAACATGAATAATTAAAAAGATAAAAACATAAAAATAACCAATGGAACTAAATCAGTCTGGATAAGGGTTCCAGTTCATCTCGTCAGGTGGGTTCCATTGTTGGTTATAGTTGTTCTGATAGGCTTGGTTAAAGTCATACCGGTTAAAGGGTGGTCGGATGTCGGGGTTGTGTGGCGGAATATGAGCAGGTCGAGTAGGCACGTAATTATTTGGTACCTGATATGATAGCTGGCTCATGATTTGGTGCTGATGAACTAACCAGCTATCGTGTTGGCGTCGCCTATAATCCTCGTATACTCGCTCGGAGTTCCACTGCTCGTACATACTATGTCTGGACGCACTCGTCATTGCTTCCTCATCTATACGAACGTGGACGTCAAGAATAGCATCTCGAAAGACATCCCTAATGTCTTCCGCTTCCTCCATTTCCTCGTCTGAGCCTCTCTCTATCTGAGGATGAGGGCCCTCATAGGGTACTGCCTGGTTGCGTCTACTTTTCAATACCTTAGCACCCACATAAACTTTCAATCCTAAAGGCTCAACCTGTTCTCTACAAAGCTGTAATGGACCCCCTTGGTTCCTATCAACACCTAAATACTCTCCAATGAGAGTAACAAAAATACCTCCTCCTATTATACTCCCATCCTGCATTCCTTCTACCATTTTAGATAAATAAAAACCAACACAGTAAGGGATATTGACAAAGCTTCTAGGATCCCGAATACACTTTAGGTAGAATAAATCATGTAAGGTTATTTTTTCTTTATTGTTACCTCTTTGTGTAATCGAGTTAGCCAAAAATCTATGAATGATACGAAGCTCGACTCTATCAATATGTGTATAGGAGTGTCCTCCCGCTCGTGTAAAAGCATCAAAATGTGACATACGCCTCCAAATGGCATCAGCGTCAAAGTTGCTATCTACCCTTTCACCATAATGAATCAAATTTGTACAATCGGGTAGTAGCAACTCACCAGGAGTATATATCTGTAAAGCCCTGGCCATGTCCAGCATGGACATTCTGTACATCCTATCGCCAAGGATAAACCTAAGAAATCTTCTATCATCTATTCTAACTATATTTGTATCAAGTGATACAGTACTCATGAGCTCAACACACCATTCCTTATATACAGGTCTACGAATGGTGAAAAGATGTTCCCAATCTGTAAAAGAAGAGTTCCCGTACCTCTGAATCAGTAGCTGTCTGACTCTATTAGCTAGCTGAACTCTTACCAAAGGATCCCAATCGATTACCCTTGGCACCTCTACATTTTTAGTTACCAATCTGAATTTGTTCCTTTGATATGTCTCGTAATCCCTCCATCCTCTATCAAATCTCAGATTAGGATGCAAAGTGTGCTCAGGAATCGTTGGGTATTCTACTGGCGGCCTCATCGGGAATACTATGAATTCATTAACAAACTATACAGGATCATAATAATGTACGTGTTGATCAGGCTGTTGTTGTGGTTCCTGTTGTGGTTCTTGTTCGGGTTCTGGCTCGTGTTGCATTTCTGGTTCTGGTTCTGGTGCTGGAGCAGGCTGTCTAGATGATGATGCTCCTGAACCTCCAGTATCGACTTTCTGCAAAATACATTAAACACAAAATTTGTGCATCTAAATATGCATTAGTGTTAGCAAAATAACAACTTAAAACAATCACAATTGAAAATGTATACAAAGTTCATAAGCATTTAACTCAAATAACATGTCAAAATAGTCTTTATTAATAATTAAACGAGTCTCAATTGGCAATTATATCAAATTAATCAAGTTCATGAATTTTCGCCTAAAAAGTCCACTTTAATCTTTAAAAATCATGTTTAGGATCAATGTTTGGATCATTTAACTACCTAAACATGTTACACTACTCAATTAAGCAATAATTCATGACAAAAATCGGCCATAACCTGTTTATATCAAAAAGCCCCAAATTGCTCAAGAACACAAACCCTAGATTTCTAAAAAGTTTGAAGTTTTTGGCTTCAAATCATGTTAAATAGCATCAATCTAGGTTATACATGCATAAAATACTAACAATTTAACACTAATTACACTAGAAATTAACAAAATTGCATTAGGTAAAATATTGGTAATTATCACAAAAACTAGAAAATTTATGAGTTTAGGGGTGTAATTTTTACCTTTTTGCTGAAGAATGAGAATCTAGGCATGATTAGAGCAAAAAATTTGACGAATTACGGTGGAAAAATGATGAAATTTGAGAGGATTTTGAGTGTTTTTTCGTGTATATGTGTGTGTGTTTGTGTGAAGAACAGCTCGCTGGAAGTTTTTTGATCCTGGCCATATTTCTCTCCCCATGCGATCGCATGGATGCAAAGGGCAAACTCCATGCGATCGCATGGAGTCCCGGGTACAGTACTTTTTTTTTTATATATAACCTTAAACTTTATAAAACATATTATTAATAAAATTTTAAAAATTTGTTTCTGTTTAGGATGAGGGCGTTTCGGATCGATGTCCTAGTCTGTCCCTCAACAAAATTTTAAAATTTGTCAATTCAAAGCGCGGTTTTAAAAGCAAAGATTTTTGGATTTTTTAAATGTTTTTGGCATACTTTAATTCAATAAGATTAAAAATAATGATAATAAAAGTTCTCGTCCCTCCCTCGAGTAAAGCAATTTCGGTTCAAAGACCTAGTCTTCAACTTACGACGAATTTTAAAAATCATATTTTTAACTTAACGAAATAAAGTAAATTTTTGTTTTTAAATTCACACCAAACTTAAATTTAAAATGCATAAAATTAAAAATTCATATTAAAAATTCACACCAAACTTAAATTATATTTTTTTTTATACATGCAAACTTATATTAAAAATATTAATTTTTCAAATATTTACAATTTTAAATATATATTAATTTTAACAAGTTTACAATATTATTTTAATATTAATTATAAAAACAAAGTAAAAATAAAATTAAAAATATTTTTGGCTTTTATCCCACTTTAATCAATCAAATATTATCAAAAATATGCCCCCTCTTTTCGGTAAAGTAATTTCGGTTTCATGACCTAATTTAACTCATGACGAATTTTTGAAATATTTTGGGTTGATTGATTAAAGATATTTATACCTTAAGAATAAACGGTAAATTTCGCAGTGATGTAATAAATTTTTGAATGATAAAAATAATTTCGGTCCCAAGACCTAATTTTATCGAATATCAATTTAATACTTTATAGCGAACAAATTAGCGTTTATTATCAAAAGGTTAAAAATAAAAATAAAAATAAAAATGAAAACTGTACAAACTTACCTGTGAAATATATTTCTTAGTCATATGCTCTAGCCCACTCATAAGATAGTCGGACTAATTGATTTTCCATGGCTACATAGGCGTAACCTCGAGCATTCAACGTTTTTTCTTCTAAACATATAAACGGTCCGTCTCTGCATAAAGTAACAAATTCGGTGTTTGAATAGGTTTGATTATTTGAACATTTACCTTCGTGTAACCATTTTCCGCATTTGTGACATCTTTCAAGGTGTCGTGCTCTTCTTTTCGCTGCGGATTTTGATTTTCCTTTACCAAATTGTAACTTATTATCTTTGCATCTGGATTCTTTTCTTACTCCGTCCAATTTACCTCTGATTAATGATACTATTTCACTTGGAAGGGTGTCATTATTATGTTTAGTGATCAAAGCGTGTAGCATTAGACCATGGTTTAATTCACAGGAAGTCTTCATTTCGTAAAAACCTAAAAAAAATAAAAATTCAGAATGGGGGGAGAAGACTAGTTCTTTAGGGTCTGCTAGGGAAAGACCATTCGGGTTCCATTTTCAAGAACTACACGAAAACAGAAACTCTAACTCTAACAGAAATACATATTATTCTTTAAAAGACTTTATTCTCCCCACACTTAGTTAGCTGTGGTATCGAAATTGTGATTAACTTCGTTGTCAACTTCCATCGGACTATCTATGTAATGTTTAACTCTGTGACCATTAACCTTAAATTCAATCCCATTTGAATTTATCAATTCTACTGTTCCGTATGGGAAAACTCTTTTGACTATGAATGGTCCAGACCATCTTGATTTCAATTTTCCAGGAAATAGCTTGAATCGTGAATTAAAAAGAAGAACTCTGTCTCCTTCTTTAAATTCTTTTGAACTTCTGATTCTTTTATGATGCCATTTCTTCATTCTTTCTTTATAGATCAACGAATTTTCGTATGCTTCATGTCTCAATTCTTCTAATTCGTTTAATTGACTTAACCGTAGACGTCTAGCTTTATGTAAATCAAGATTACATGTCTTCAAAGCCCAGAATGTTTTATGTTCAATTTCTACTGGAAGATGACATGCTTTTCCGTAAACGAGTTTAAAAGGTGTGGGTTCCAATTCGAGTTTTGTAGGCTGTTCTAAAAGCCCAGAGTGCATCCTCCAATTTAATGGGCCATTCCTTCGGATTTGATCCTACGGTTTTCTCTAGAATACGTTTTAAAGCTCGGTTGGTATTTTCAACTTGTCCACTTGTCTGTGGATGATAAGCAGTGGAGATTTTATGAGTTACTCCATATCTTTTAAGAACTTTCTCAAGTTGATTATTACAGAAATGAGTTCCCCGATCACTTATTAAAGCTTTCAGTGTTCCAAACCTTGCAAAAAGACGTTTTAAAAAGTTGACTACAACTCGTGCATCGTTAGTTGGGAGAGCTTGTGCTTCCGCCCATTTAGATACATAATTAATGGCAACGAGAATGTATAGATTATTATGAGATTTTGGAAATGGACCCATAAAGTCAATACCCCAGATGTCAAATACTTCACATACTTGAATGACATTTTGTGGCATTTCATCACGTTGACTTATTTTTCCGGCCCTTTGACATGCATCACATGATTTGCAAAGAAGGTGTGCGTCTTTGTAAATTGTAGGCCAATAGAATCCAGCATCATAAACTTTTCTTGCTGTTAGTTGAGCCCATAATGCCCTCCTGTTGGTCCTGTGTGACAATGGTTTAAAATTTACTAGCTTCATCTCCGAATACACATCGGCGTATTATTCCATCTGGACAACTTTTAAACAAATGTGGATCTTCCCAGAAATAGTGTTTTACTACCTCCGTCTCATTCCAAAAGGGCCTTATTCCATTTTGGGCTGTACCATTCTGATAGTCCACTTCCATAAATAGAAAGGAAAGAAGATATTTCATTGGTGGATCTGGAGAGAGTAGATATTTCATTGGTGGAGAAATGAAGTTAGTGGGATTTCCTAAAACTGCGTGTTTTTTGTCTGTGGACTATTGGAATGAGACGGAGGGAGTATATCACTAAAGAATTTCTTTCGTTTTTGGTACGATAATCCTTTTTCAAGGAATCCACATACTAAGTAGTTTGCATAGTCTGCAAACCATGGAATTTCATTATAATCTATCTTCAATAGATATTCATCAGGAAAGTTGTCTTGTATGGCTGATTCATTTAGAACTTCTAATTCGGGATTTTCAAGACGTGAAAGATGATCAGCGGCGAGATTTTCTACTCCTCTTTTATCTCGGATTTCAATATCGAACTCTTGTAAGAGTAAGATCCAACGGATTAATCTTGGTTTAGCATCTTGTTTCGAAAATAGGTATCTAAGAGCAGAATGGTCGGTATAGACCACCGTTTTTGCAAGAACGAGATATGATCGAAATTTGTCAAAAGCAAAGACAATAGCAAGGAGTTCTTTTTCAGTAGTTGTGTAATTCATTTGTGCTCCTTGTAACGTCTTACTAGCATAATAAATAGGTTGAAATCGTTTTTTCAATCCTTTGTCCTAAAACGGCTCCCATTGCAAAATCACTTGCATCGCACATAAGTTCAAATGGTAAATTCTAATTTGGTGTTATCATGATCGGTGCATTAGTGAGTTTTTATTTAAGAATATTAAAAGATTTGATGCATTCATCTGAAAAGATGAATGGAGCATCCTTTTCTAGGAGTTTATTCATAGGAGTGACAATTTCAGAAAAATCTTTTATGAAACGTCGATAAAAACCGGCATACCCTAGAAAACTCCTAACTCCTCTAGCATTGGTGGGATGTGGAAGTTTAGCAATTACATCTACTTTAGCTCTATCCACTTCAATTCCTTCCTTTGAAATTTTATGTCCAAGAACGATGCCTTCTTTAACCATGAAATGGCATTTCTCCCAATTAAGTACTAGATTTGATTGTTCACATCTAATAAGCATTCGTTCAAGATTAACTAGACATGATTCAAAAGTATCACCGAAGACTGAAAAGTCATCCATGAAAACTTCCATGCATTCTTCTATCATGTCGTGAAAAATCGCCATTATGCACCTTTGAAAGGTTGCAGGGGCGTTGCAAAGTCCAAATGGCATGCGTTTGTAAGCAAAAGTACCATAAGGGCACGTAAACGTGGTTTTCTCTTGGTCTTCTGGTGCTATTGGAATTTGAAAATATCCGGAAAAACCATCAAAGAAACAATAGTAACTATTTCCGGCTAATCTTTCCAACATTTGATCAATAAAAGGTAAGAGAAAGTGATCTTTTCTGGTGGCGCCATTTAATTTTCTATAATCAATACAAACACGCCATCCTGTTACAGTCCTAGTAGGAATAAGCTCATTTTTTTCATTTGTAATGACAGTCATGCCACCCTTCTTAGGCACGCATTGAACTGGGCTTACCCATGGACTATCAGAAATTGGATAAATTAAACCTGCATCAAGCAGTTTAATAATTTCTTTCTTAACAACATCTTGCATATTAGGATTTAGTCTTCGTTGGTATTGCACATACGTTTTATGACCTTCTTCCCTAAGGATTTTATGTGTGCAATACGAAGTACTTATTCCTTTAATATCATGAATTTTCCATGCAATAGCCGGTTTATGAGCTTTTAGCGCAGAAATGAGTTGAGATTTTTCATTTTTAGTAAGAGAAGACGATATTATTACAGGTAATTCAGATTCACCATGTAAATAAGCGTATTCCAAATGGTTTGTAAGTGGCTTTAACTCTAATGTCGGAGGTTCTTCTATCGATGATTTATATCGATATCTGTCTTCTTCTTTTAGCATTTGAATTTCTTCTGTTGTTGGTTCATATCCATTAGCCATAAGTGTAGCTAACATTTCAGTTTCATCAATTGGTTCAGTACCTTCTCCTAAAGAACATTCTCATGTTCCTTGTAATTCTGGAAATTCTTCTAACAATTCTGCATGTGATTCTATAGTTTGAATATAGTAACATGTATCATCTGCAGATTGTGGTTGTTGCATTGCTCTATCAACTGAAAAGGTAACACTCTCGTCCTCTATACTTAGGGTCAGTTTCTTACCGAACACGTCTATCATTGCTTTAGCCGTGTTTAAGAATGGTCTTCCTAATATGAGAGGAACTTGAGAATCTTCTTCCATGTCCAGAACAACAAAATCTACTGGAAATACTAAAGTACCAACTTTAACTAGCATGTTCTCCATTATCCCTCTAGGATATTTTACTGATCTATCGGCTAGTTGTATGCTTATTCGTGTTGGTTTCAATTCTCCAAGGTCTAGTTTAGCGTATAGTGAATACGGCATTAGATTTATACTAGCACCTAAATCTGCCAATGCTTCTATTGAACTAAGACTACCCAGAAAACATGGAATTGTGAAACTTCCTGGATCAGATAGTTTTTCTGGTATCTTATTCACCAGCACTGCTGAACAATTAGCATTCATAGTAACGGCCGAGAGTTCTTCCATTTTCTTTCTATTCGAGATTAGATCTTTCAGAAATTTAGCATATATAGGCATTCCTGAAATCACATCAATGAAAGGAAGATTTACATTTATCTGTTTAAACATATCCAAAAATTTGGATTGCTCGGCTTCAAGTCTCTCTTTTTTCATTTTACTCGGGTAAGGAAGTGGTGGTTGGTATGGTTTAATATAAGGTTTAGCTTTAACTGTGTTATCTTCATTAACCTTTTCAACTACCAATTCTTTTTCCTTATCTTGTTCAGGTTGTGGTTCTTGTGGAGTAGGAATAGCTTCATCAGAAATTACAGGTATTTCAGGTGGTTTAAGTGTTGTACCACTTCTTGTGGTAATAGCTTTAGCTGTTTCATTCTGGGGGTTAGCATTTGTATCACTAGGTAGACTTCCCGGTTTTCTTTCACCTATTAACCTTGCTAGGTTACTTAATTCTTGTTCCAAATTTTGAATAGAAGCTTGTTGATTTCTAAATGCTTGAGCATTTTGTTCATTGGTTTGTTTCTGAGATGTGAAAAATTGAGTTTGAGATTCAACTAGCTTCGTCATCATATCTTCTAAATTCGGCTTTTTATCATCGGTTTGTGGTGGTTTGTTTTGAAAATTAGGTCTTTGCTGGTTGTAAGTATTGTTGGATACTTGTTGATTACTAGGACATTGTTGGTTGTTGTATGGAACATTGCGATTATAATTCTGGTTTTGATTGTAAATCGGTCTTGGCGGTTGATAATTATTCTGATAATTATTTCCAGGCCTTTGGTTTATGTATGAAATATTCTCTCTTTGTTCCATTGTTAGTTCAATACTGAGACAATCTTTTGTTAAATGTGGTCCTCCACACTGCTCACAACTAATTCGTATTGAGTGAATATCCTTAGTCATCTTTTCCATTCGTCTCTCGACAGCATCTATTTTTGCTGAAATGGAATCTAAGTCATGGCTAGAATCGGCTCTAGCTGCTTTAGATGATCTAACGATATCTTTTTCTTGGTGCCACTCATGTGAGTGGGAAGCAGTGTTATCAATAATTTTGTAAGCATCAGTTTCTGTTTTCTTCATAATAGAACCACCACCTGCTATGTTGATGTCTTTTCTTGTAGTGATGTCGCATCCTTGGTAGAATATTTTTACTATTTGACAGGTGTCTAAACCATGTTGCGGACATCCTCTCAATAACTTTCCAAATCTTGTCCATGCCTCATATAGAGTTTCATTTGGTTTCTGTGTGAACGTAACAATTTCTCCTTGAAGTCTCACGGCTTTAGATGCCGGAAAGAATTGTTTAAGAAATTTTTCAACTAAAACATCCCATGTATCAATCGCCCCTTCAGGTAACGATTCCAACCAATCTTTGGCTTCTCCCTTTAAAGTCCAGGGAAATAACGTGAGATATATCTGTTCATCCTCCACTTCTCGGATTTTAAATAGTGTGCAGATCCTATTAAAGGTACGAAGATGTTCATTTGGATCTTCCTTCGGCGCACCACTAAATTGGCATTGATTAGTTACCATATGTAGAATTTGTCCTTTAATTTCATAATCTGGCGCATTAATGTCAGGTTGAGTAATTGCGTGACCTTGGCCAGTGCGTTTAGCTCTCATTCGGTCTTCCATACTTAAAGGTTCCAGATTCTCCATGATTGAATTTGTTGAATCTGAATCACTAGAGGATTCTAATTTAATGGTTCATTCCTCAACAATCTCTGTTTGAATGATTGGTGGTTCCGAAGGAAAAATTAATGGTTCAGGATCTATGAATCGTCCCTGAATATTCTCCAGATTCTCAATTGTGAGGTCGGGTTCAAAAAATGGATTATCGGAAATTTGAATTGGAGTACTTGGTTGACTGGATGACGATTCTAAAGAAAAATTAACGGCGACAATATTTGCTAGATGTCTTGATCGAGTTACCGGTGGTGAATGTACAAAAGGTGGTGAACGTTTTGCTCGATGCATTCACTGAATATCCTATTAGTTTTTAAAAAGAAAGAAAAATTATATAAGTTATCCAATTAATAGACCTTTCTGATTTTACCCACGTTTCGAATAGTCAAAAGATGCAGCAGAGGGGCATGATTCGTTTGGTCTCAATATAATTGAGTACTGTTTGGCTCCAATAACTCGGTCTACGTACAAATCCAACTATTACTACGAATCAGAAAATTTTGATGTCTATCAATTTAACCACTTAAAATAAATTTTCGTAATTTAAAGAAATTTAGAGAAAAAGTAGAGAAAATTCTATGTCCTAAAAACTAGAATGGCGAGAAATAAGAAAGAAAAAGAGTGACTTATAAAACTTTAAAACACTCGACTAACCCAACCTTATTATTATCACTAACTTAAAGTTAAAATTGTAAATTGAGATTACTAATTGGAGTGATAATTGATACATAGGTAAAAGGCGTCGAAAAATAAAAATAAGAAAGTAGCGCGTTGAAACTTAAAAAGGAACTAAAAACTAAGAATTAAAAGTTGCGTCTAAAAATATTAAAGCTTACAAGTAAAACTATATCCCAAATGGCAATAACTTAAAAAGGTACTAAAACTTAGAATGGCGTCGCAAAATTCTAGAGCACCTAAATCTTAATCTAAAGAAAAAGCACTTAAGGGATTTTACGGCAAAGTCTAAAAATCTAGAAAAATAAAAATAACTAAGGCAAAAACTATATCTTAAAAACTAAAGACGAGCGAAAAATACAAATATTACGCTAAAAACAAATAAAAAGAGACAAAATATAAAAATATACTGAAATTTGTAAAAAGTACAATTTTTATAAAAATATTATTTTTATATTATTTATTTTATAAAACTATTAATTTTAAAACTAATTAAACTAAAATAAAACAAATTGAAAACTAAAATTAATTAATATTAAAAGTATAACCCTAATTAGGGTTAAAGTATAATAATAATAAATAATACCCCGTAACTAATGCAGTACGATGTCAACTGTGGCGTGTCAGCGGGGCTCATGCGATCGCATGAGTCCTAAGTTACCCGGCCATGCGATCGCATGGGCTAGGGTTTCGGACCAGTGACTGGGCTGCTACAGTACTGGACTCGAATTTATTTATATATATTTTTTTTCTGTTTTGATAATATATATATATATATATATATATATATATATATATATATATATATATATATATATATATATATATATATATATATATATATATATATATATATATATATATATATATATATATATATAATATATTTATATAAATTAAATAAAACTTATATTTTTACAAACTAAAAATAGAAATAAAGAAACTTTATAAAACTTAAATATTTAACAAACTCTTAAAAATATTTATATTTTTGTTTTTCTTTTTATATTTTAGAATATTTAAAACGTATTTTTACAAAAGCGTATTTTTTATAAAAGTAAACTTAAAAATAAAAATCTTTTTTTTTATATATAGCGTTGCGCTTCCGACTTTTAAGCTAGATTTGTTCCCTGGCAGCGGCGCCAAAAATACTTGATGTGCGTAGAGGTGTATATGAAATAGCTTTATTTTTACAACGAAATACTATTAAATATGATACAATTTTACACAAGATATTTATTTATTTATAGAATCGATATACCCAAACCTTGCTACAACACTTATAGGCAGTGTACCTAATCGTACAGTAATGTAGTTTTTAGTAAGTCCGGTTCGTTCCACAGGGAATCTTTTAAAGAAAGCTTAACGCTATATTAGTTTTAATTTATAAAAATACAAATATATATAAGTAATATTATTATTATAAAAGGGTATTTTTACCGTTTAATGGCCGGTTTGTCGATTTTAAGAACTTTAGTCGCAATTAAAACTTAATGTAAAATATTAAATAAATAAAAGACTTAATTTAAAGCGTAAAGTAAATAATGATAATGAAATTGCAATAAATAAAAGTGCGATAATATAAACTTGCGATAATTAAAAAGTACAATAAATAAAAGTGCAATTAAATACAATAACAATAAATAAAAGTGCAATAATTAGAAGTGCAATTAAATATGAAAATAAAGGAATTATGCTTATTTAAACTTCCGTAATCATGATGTTTGACGTGTTGATTTTAGTTTTATGCCCATGGGTTAATTGTCCTTTGTCCTGGATTATTTAATATGTCCGTCTGGTTTTTGTCCATAACAGTCCATCAGTCATAAATATAAAGTGCGAGTATCCTCGTCAAATTATTCTTATACCCGAAGTCAAATATTCCAACTAATTGGGGACTTAAACTGTAACAAGGTCTTAATACTTTGTTTAATAATTACACCAGGATATCGACTGCGTGTAACTCAAGATTTTAATACTTTGTTATCAATTATGCCAAGTGTCCTTGTACATAATTTCACTCCTGTTTTAATAATTCCATAGACTATTAATCCATTCCCGTGTCCGGTTAAATGAACGATTATTCGTACATATAAATATCCCGCTCATCGTGTCCGATCGAGTGTATATGGTTATTTATAGGTATGTCCAATTGTAAATTTTTATATTAAAATTAACAAACTATCATTTAGTTAAACAAATATAAAGCCCACTAATAGCCCATAGTCTAATTTCCACAAGTGTCGTTCTTTTGTCCAAACCCCAATTATGGTACAAAGCCCAATTACCCAATTTTAGTATTTTTAGCCCAACATCATGATTACTTTGGCTTAAATAAGCATAATAATAATTTAGCTACGAGACATTAAATTAAAAAGGTTGAACATAACTTACAATGATTAAAAATAGCGTAGCGTTACACGGACAGAATTTCGACTTACACCCTTACAACATTCGCTAACATACCTTTATTATTAGAATTAAAATTAAAATTAAAATTAAAATTATAAATATATATATATACGTTGAGAGTTGGATGGATGGATATATATGATGCACCAAACTGCGACTTTTATAGGCATGTGGGCTGGAAAAGGGCCTCATGCGATCGCATGGGCATTGCCCTTCAAGGTCATGCGATCGCATGGCCAGCTGGGGAGGCTCAAAAGTCTTTAAAAACGTGGGCTGCTTATTTATTTATTATATAATATAATATATATAATTAAATTTAATTATATATATTATATTATATTCTTGTACTCCGTTGACTTGTAATTTTTAGTCCGTTGCGTCGAGCGTTGAGAGTTGACTCTGGTCCCGGTTCCGGATTTTCGAACGTCCTTGCGTACAATTTAATATCTTGTACTTTGCGTTTCGCGTCTTGTACTCTTGTAATTTTGAGACGTTTCTCATCAATAATTGGAACCTCTTTGATTGTACTTTGTACTTTTGAGCTTTTTGGTCGTTTGCGTCTTCAATTTGTCGAATCTGTCTTTTGTCTTCACCTTTTATTATTTAAACGAATATCACTTGTAAATAGAACAATTGCAACTAAAAGCTTGTCTTTCTTGAGGGATAATGCTATGAAATATATGTTCGTTTTTAGCATTATCAGCCACATTTGCTGGCAGTAAAAAGGATATTTAGGTATCTGAAAGGTACTGCTAAACGTGGTCTTTGGTATCCCAAAGACCAGGATTTTGAACTAATTGGGTATTCAGATGATGACTTTGTAGGGTGTAAAATAGACAGGAAAAGTACTACTCGTGGGTGTCAGTTACTGGGTCATAGGCTAGTCAGCTGGACAAGCAAAAAGCAAAATACTGTGTCCACATCTACTGCTGAGACAGAATATGTCTCTGCTGGTAGTTGTACTGCTCAAGTACTATAGATGCAAAGCCAGCTGAAGGACTGTGGTGTTCATGTTACAAAAACTCTAATCTATTGTGACAATACCAGTGCAATTACTATCACTAACAATCATGTGATGCACTCAAGGACTAAGCACATTGATGTTCGGATATCATTTCATAAGGGATCATGTTCAAAAAGGAGATGTGGAGCTACACTTCATTTCAACAGACTAGCAGTTAGCAAATCTGTTCACTAAGCCCTTAGATGAGAAATGTTCTAACTACCTCATCTCTGAGCTAGGTATGCTTGAACTTTAAAATGAAAGACAACTTTGTTGGTGTGCTGGCTTAACACCATACAGGACAAACCAGTATGACAGATTTGGTTGTCTACTGCCTGTATGTCAAACACTCAGCACAACTAGGTCTTTTATAATAAATACTCATAAGTATAAAATGAAGTAATAAATAGCTCACAACATTAAATATGATACCTTAAATTGGACCTCATTTAACTCAAGTG
The DNA here is from genome assembly GCF_046630445.1 of Rutidosis leptorrhynchoides. Taxonomy (NCBI): domain Eukaryota; kingdom Viridiplantae; phylum Streptophyta; class Magnoliopsida; order Asterales; family Asteraceae; genus Rutidosis; species Rutidosis leptorrhynchoides. The sequence goes on from NC_092335.1 coordinate 217,050,001, forward strand.
ATTTTTATTAAATACACGACATATTAAATGTTACAATGGAATTTTTGTATTTAATACAAACTTTAATTTGTGGTCTTTAACTTCAACTTTTGAATTAAAAACCTACTGCATTTAATGCTTAATGGGAGTGATGAGTGTCTCAGCCGATTAAACGTCATGTCAACAGTCTGATGTCCTCGAAAACATGCCAGCCTGTTAAATCTGCACACGCGCCTGCAGATGGAAGTTGCCATTTTCTCTCTCCTGTACTTTTTTTCACCAATCCGAAAGGTTAAATAGGGGGATCCGTTTCTCATAATAACCTTCGGTTATTAACTCTTCAAATTCACCTTTTCTCTCCAAATCCCCAAATCTTCAAACATTCAAACATTCATCTTCAATCTTCATCAATGGCAGACCAACAACCACAACCAATCGTGAACCAACCTGAGTAACAACAACCACAGCAACCTGAACCACAACAAGAGGAACAGAATGAACCCGAATCTTTATTTTCCCTTCATCCAAGCCTGGTAAAGGCTGATCCTGCTCCTCCTTTTGATGAAATTCGCCTATCTAGAGGCAATGCTGCTCATTCTCTCTCGATTCCCAAATCAAAGGTCAACATGGGTTATGAAACCATGATTGAGTATGTGAAGCAATTTCCTCTTGCCGGATCGATTACCGGTGTTCCCTCTCAATTTTATCCATCATGTTTAGGCAGATTCTGGTATACTGCTACGATGGCCACCACTCAACAGAATACTCTATGTATTCGTGGCATGGTTACTAAAATCCTAACATATTCAATCACTGTTGATGCTATTCGACATGCTCTTCAACTACCTGGTGGACTATTTGTTGATTCACCAACAAGTGATACTTTTAGGAGAGAAGTGTTGGAAGACATTGGATATACTGGTCCAGTGGCTCATACCCCTTTGAGGAAGAATATGCCACCCTTGTGGTATTACTTTTTTGGTTTGCTGACACAGTGTATCATCCAAAAATCTGGGAGTTTTGACCAGTGTTCTGATTTTGAACTGAAAATTGGTCATGAGTTGCTGTACAATCGTAACATATTATGCCGCTGAAATTTATTTGAGGCTAAGAAAAATGGTGCTGGCACCAAAAAGGAGTAATTTGATCCCCTTTCCAAGGTTTTTAAGCTTGGCGTTTGAAAATGAGCTGGGTGATGCTTACCAGCAAATTACTGATGAATCTATCGACCTATCATTGAAACAAGGGGGATGACGAAAGCAGCATCAGCTGCTCTACATACTGGTCTGATGCCAGGAATGCTCGAGTATCTTGTTGCTCGGGGTGGAGCTACCCAATCGGCTGCCTCTGATAGTGCACCAGCTGAGGGGGAGAGACCTCAGTGCAAGCCAGCTATCCGACGGAAGAAGCCAGCTACCACAACTAGAACAGCCACCTTCGCATATATTGGTAAAGCAATAGTTGTATTAGAATCTAGTGCTCTCCGATCATAAAGAACAGCCCTAGTCTTATATACAGACTACCCATTTCTAGTATTGGAATCTGTTTCTCATCTATTTCTTGGTAACATGCAAATCCAAACGTGCTAAAGCTGGATCCTAGCATGCCACAGGGGAGGTTGCACCAGTCTCAAATGCTGATCTTGAAAAGGATGTTGCTGTGGAACCTGGTCCGTCTCTAGACCAAACAGCAGAAATTACTAACTTAATTGAAAATATTTTAACTGCTGACTTGAAAAATGAAAGTGGAGTTGAAGGTATAACCTTTGCTCCTAAGCTGACTGGTCTTAAAACTATTGTTAAGAAGAGTAGCAACCCATACTCTTCTAACCAGGCACTTCCACATTTTTCAAAATTATACTTCAAGAAATATCCTCTGCTGACAGTACAACCAGCAGAGAACATAACTGACCCCCAAAGTAGACTTGAGCTGGGTCCTTATCGTGTTGAACTAGCTCACGCTACTGCACAACCTATATGTTACTTGGATCATGATAAGAGTCACACTCCTACAATAATACCAGCCAAAATTCTTACACAATCTGGGTCAACATGTGTTGTCAATGAGTCAGCAAAGTCACAGCTGCACTTACAGACACCATACTCTGTCTCAATCGAAAGGCTGACTAAACCACCAGTCTGTCCCCAGAGACCAACACCAGATGCAATTGTTGAGTCAAATTTATTTGGTTCTACAGTTGCTAACATAAAATGTTCTATTGTTTCAGTTCTTAGCAGAGTAGATGAACAGGCAGAAGGGGAACATGAAAGAAATCCAATTGTATTTACTGGTTCTGAAGCTGGTACTGATATGCCCTCTGTTTCTGCTACTGGTATTCTTGCTACTAATTTTCATACTGGTGGTACTGATACTAGTATTGTTGCCTCTGCTGCTGGTGATACTGGGGATCAAGTTGATGCTGGTTCAACTGTTCCTACTGGTTCTGAGGAGATGGTTATTGATGATGCTGTTTATGTTATTCCTCCTCCCATTCCCAGTATTACTGCCACAATTTTGCTCCAAAAGTAGTTGATGATATTATGCACACTCCTCCTATTCTTGATGATATTGTTACTGCAACCAAGGTTGGCAATGTTTTAACTGCTGATACAGCTACTGCTCATACTGATTCATCTGATATGGAGTTTCAATCCATCACTCCAAACGCAACAAATGTTATGGTCATCTCCGGTTCAGATTATGGTACAAGGGATGTTAAATTGGATGTTGGTACCACCTCTACTGCCACAACTGATACTACTAAGGCTTCTAATTCTGATGAAAAGCCTAAGTATGTCTGTCATGTACCAAATCCAGAGGAAGTGGTGCCTAAATTTGTTTACAAGGGAGTTTCTATCAACCCCAAAATTGCATTGCTGGTAGATCAGCTCACCATTGATCCACAAAGTGCATTGGTTTCAGCCAGCAAGCTACCTGATGAGGAGCTAACTGAACTACTCTCTCAGATGGATCAGCTAGCATGTGAAGAGGTATATGAGAGGCTGGCCAAACTGGAGAACATTAATGAACAGCCTTATTATCATGTTTTTGGCATGGCTCCAACTCTCTCCATGGCCTGGTACTTGGAGACCTCTAAAATTCATCTATGATCCAGATACTGGTAAAGTCATCATGCAAGACATTCCTGATTTGCCAGTAACTTCTGATTCATCAGCTTCTTCCTCATCATCTTTTTCAGATGGTGATGCTGATAACGGTACTGGTAAGGAAGAGACAGTCATTCATGATAATGTGACTGGCTCCAAAGATGAACCAGTGGATCTCACAGCTGATGATGCTGATGATGATTTAAAGGATACCAGTGGTTCTAAGCCTTCGGGTGAAGGTAAAAATGATATCATGGTGACGAGTCAGATTCTGACCTTCCACCTCCACCACCCCACAGAAGTACTCCTATTATGGCTGATACTGAACAACCATCAACCAGTTTAACTGATACTTCTGACATTGCTGGGTTATCTACTCTGGCTGTCTACAGAACGGTCACCCGAATCACACCTGATATCACCAAAACCAGCAGGGAAACTCTAGTTGACTGCATGGCTAAAGCTATTCGATGAGTTGGCTGTATTACCAGTTCTGTTATTGAAACACTGCTACGTCCAACAAGTGCCTTTGCTGATCTAGCAGTTGATGCCATTCGACGCCACTATGAAGAAGAAGAACAGCTAAAGCAGCGAATCATTTCTCATAACGAGTATACTGATCATATCACACGTCTTCAAGTAGAACTGGATGCTGTAAATCAAAGAAATAGATTTTTGAATCAAGAGAATAGGGTGGTGGAAGAGAGATTGGAGTCACAGGAACAGCAGATGGCTACCGTGATTCCTGCTTCTGCGTATGTTAGACTGGTTGAGACAATGCACAAAATGCCTGATCTACAAGCTGATGTTCGAGCTAATGTTAATCAGATGGCCATGGGTGTAGCTTGAAATGAAGTAAGAACGTCCAACCTTTGTCTCCAACAACATGGTGTCGACCCTGGTGCTCACCTTTCTCCTGCTGATGTTGAATGGAACAACTTTGAATTTTCAATGCCTGAGTCTGATAGTGATCTTGATGTAAGTGTTGAAATGCCCCGTTCATATCGATTATAAACGTTTCATATTAGTTGATTTCATTGCAAGGTTTTGACCTCTGTATGAGACGTTTTTCAAAGACTGCATTCGTTTTTAAAACACACCATAATCTTTATTTTATCGACAAAGGTTTAGAAGACATAACATAGATTATCAAGTAATGATAATCTAAAATATAACGTTTACACACGACCATTACATAATGGTTTACAATAATAAGATGTTACATCAAAATAAGTTCTCGAATGCAGTTTTTAAACAAAATTAAACAAGCATGCTGACTCCACATCTTGTCTTTAATTAGCATGCAACAGCGGAAGCTCTTAATAATCACCTGAGCATAAACATACTTAAAACATCAACAAAAATATTGGTGAGTTATAGCTTTAACTTATATCATAAATCGTGATAATAATAATAATAGGCCACAAGATTTCAAATATTATAAATAACCATACACTCGCAAGAGTATAAAAATCATTCATATGGTGAACAACTGGTAACCGACATTAACAAAATGCATCTAGAATATCCCCATCATTCCGGGACTCTCATCGGATATGATAAATCTTTGTACTAAAGCATCCGTAACCCGGATGGGTTTGTTAGGCCCAATAGATCGATCTTTATGATTCTCGTCAATTGGTGGCAATTATAATAAACACCAATTCTTAGGCTACTAAGCTAAAAAGGGTGATATCCGGTATAATAATCCAACCATAGAATGTACTTTCAAGTACTTGTACCTATTTTGTAAAACATTTATAAAACTGCATGTATTCTCATCCCGAATATATTCGATAGTAAAAATGGGACTATAACTCACTTTCACAGATTTTTACTTCGTCAGAAATAAGACTTGGCCACGGGTCGATTCACGAACCTATAACAAATATATACATATGTTTCAAAGTATGATAGAAATATATTCATATCAATTTTTATTTACGGTTTAACGTATTAAGTTGTCAATTTAGCAGTCCAACGTTAGTAGTCCACAATTAGTAGTCCATAATAATCCAATAATATATATATCGTGTTAGAATTAACTAAGACTATTATATATTGTCTTAATATAATTAAGACACATAATATATATATATATATATATATATATATATATATATATATATATATATATATATATATATATATATATATATATATATATATATATATATATATATATTGTCTGAATCACCCCACGACCCATTGTATACATGTCTCAGACTCGATCACAACCCATGGTATATATATTATTTTAGAATCAACCTCGACCCATTATATGCTAACTCGAGCATTATCGCATATAGTGTCTTATGGGTTATTCAAAATAATATATATAGATGATGTCAACATGATATGTCAAAACATTATATATGTGTCTATGGATATCAAGTCATGTATATATATAGTGTCTTACAATTTTTTTTATTAAGACTATAATATATTGTCGTAGAATTAACCCCGACTATTATAATTTGTATTTCTACTAATAAGGGATCAAGACATGTATAAATACATGTAGGATAAGTTAGCTATGATATGGTTAGTATAGTTTTGTTATAAAAATTTTCGTAGCTAAAACTAGTAATTCTAACCAATTTTGTTTTACCCATAATTTCTTCATTACAGATCCGATTTGAGTGAATCAAATGGCTATGGTTTCGTATCGAACCAAAATTTAATAATCTAAATAGAAAAAGTATAGGTATATAGTTGGAGTTACAGGTTACAAGACATTTTTGAAAGAGATAGTCATTTCCGTCGAAAGAACGACATCTTGATGACCATTTAGAAAAACATACATCCACTTTGTGTTTAACCATGATTTTTGGATATGGTATCATGTTCATATGAAAAATCATTTTCCCAGAAAACAAACTTCAACTTCAAATATTAAGATAATTTTTATTTTTCCTACCCAAAACAGCCCCCGATTTTACTACGACGGCATATGTCCGGTTTTACGGTGTTCTTCGTGTTTCCAAGTTTTAAATCATTAAGTTAGCATATCATATAGATATAAACATGTGTTAAGTTGTTTTTAAAAGTCAAGTTAGAAGGATTAACTTTGTCTGTGAACAAGTTTAGAATTAACTAAACTATGTTCTAGTGATTACAAGTTATATTCTTCGAATAAGATAGTTATATAATTATGAATCGAACGATGTTATGAACATCATTACTACCTCAAGTAAAGTAGGTAAACCTACTGGAAATGATAAGAAATAATCTTGAGCTTGAATGGATCTTTGATGGCTTGGAAGTTCTTGAAGTAGAATCATGACACGAAAACAAGTTCAAGTAAGATTACTACTTGAAATAAGATAGTTATAGTTATAGAAATCGTATCAAAGTTTGAATATGAATATCACCTTGAATTGGAAAGATAACCTACTGTAAATGACAAAGGTTTCTTAATCTTAGATGATTACTTGGAATGGATTTGAAAGCTTGGAAGTAATCTAGTAAACGTGAAATGATTCTTGAAGTGTTCTTGGAAGATTGCATTGTATGATGATTAAAGGTTGAATTTATGAGCTAGATTGATGTAGATTTTGATGAAGATGATGAAGAACACTTTGAACATCAAGTGAGAACAAGAGAGAGATGTGTTTGACTCATGAAAGTTGAAAAATGAAAGTGTTATTGATGGTTATTAAAACGTGAATGTGCACTAGCATATAAGGTTCCATTAGTTTGTAGTTTTGCTAGATATTTCATGCTAGTTGCCAAATGATGGTTCCCACATGTCTTGATGACTCATTAAGGCTGCTAAGAGCTGATCATTGAAGTGTATATACTAATAGTATATACATCTAAAAGCTGGGTATAATACGAGTACGAATACTGAATGAATACGAGTAGAATTGTTGATGAAAATGAATGGGAATGTAATCTTAACCATTTTTGTTAAATATGAGTGTTTTAATATATTTCAAGAAGTCTTTCAAATGTGTATTAATACATCATAATACACTACATATATATACATTTTAATCGAGTCGTTAAATCATCGTTAGTAGTTATATGTATGTGTTGTTTTGAAACCTTTAAGTTAATGATCTCGTTAAATGTAATTAATTCCATTATTATAATAACTAATGAGATGTTAAATTGTTATGTTATCATGATAACATAGTATGTTAATATATAATAATACGATATATAAATATTAAGACATTATTACAACGATAATCGTTACATATATATAGTGTTTTGAAATCCTTAAGTTAGTAGTCTCATTTTATGTATATAGTTCATTGTTAATATACTTAATGAGATACTTCATTATTATTTCATCATGTTGAACATATATATATATATATATATATATATATATATATATATATATATATATATATATATATATATATATATATATATATATATATATATATATATATATATATATATATATATATATATATATATATATATATATATATATATATATATATATATATATATTATCATGTCATATACAAGTTATAACGTTCGTGAATCATCGGACAAACTGGGTGGTCAAACGTTTACATAGAAACCGTTTCAATTAATCAAGTCTTAACAAGTTTGATTGCTTAACATATTGGAAACATTTATTCATGTAAATATTAATCTCACATAATGTATATAATCATGGAAAAATCCGGGTTATGACAGTACCTACTCATTAAATAAATTTCGTCCCGAAATCTTAGGCTGTTGTAGGTGTTGTCTCTTCTTCTGGAAATAAGTGTGGGTATTTCTATTTCATCTGATCTTCACACTCCCAGGTGAACTCAGGTCCTCTACGAGCATTCCATCGAACCTTAACGATTGGTATTTTGTTTTGCTTAAGTCCTTTAACCCCACGATCCATTATTTCGATGGGTTCTTCAATGAATTGTAGTTTTTCGTTGATCTTAATTTCGTCTAAAGGGATAGTGAGATCTTATTTAGCTAAGCATTTCTTAAAACTCGAGATGTGGAAGGTATTATGTACACCAGCGAGTTGTTGCGGTAATTCAAGTCGGTAAGCTACCGGTCCAATACGATCAATAATCTTGAATGGACCAATGTATCTCAAGTTTAGTTTCCTCTGTTTACCAAAGTGAATGACTCCCTTCCAAGGTGATACCTTAAGCATGACCATGTCACCAATCTCAAATTCTAGATCTTTTCTTCTAACGTCTGCGTAGCTCTTTTGTCCACTCTGGGAGGTTTTCAACCGTTGTTGAATTTGAAGGATTTTCTCAGTAGTTTCTTGGATTATCTCTGGACCCATAATTTGTCTATCCCCCACCTCGTTCCAACAAATCGGAGACCTGCACTTTCTACCATAAAGTGCTTCAAATGGTGCCGCATTAATACTCGAGTGGTAACTGTTGTTGTAGGAAAACTCTCCTAATGGTAGATGTCGATCCCAACCATTTCCAAAATCAATAACACATGCTCGTAGTATGTCTTCAAGCGTAAGAATCGTCCTTTCACTATGTTCGTCAGTTTGTGGATGATAGGCAGCACTCATGTCTAGACGAGTCCCCAATGCTTGATCTAACGACTGCCAAAATCTTGAAACAAATCTGCCATCCCTATCAGAGATAATAGAGATTGGTATTCCATGTCTGGAGACGACTTCTTTCAAGTATAGTTGTGCCAACTTATCCATTTTATCATATTCTCTCATTGGTAGAAAGTGTGCTGATTTGGTAAGACGATCGACTATTACCTAAATTGTATCATAACCACTTGCAGTTCTCGGCAATTTAGTAATGAAATCCATGGTAATGTTTTCCCATTTCCATTCTGGGATTTCAGGTTGTTGAAGTAGACCTGATGGTTTCTGATGTTTAGCTTTGAATTTAGAATAAGTCAAACATTCTCCTACGTATGTAGCAATATCGGCTTTCATACCCGGCCACCAAAAGTGTTTCTTGAGATCTTGATACATCTTTCCCTCTCCGGGATGTATTGAATATCTGGTTTTATGTGCTTCCCTAAGTACTATTTCCCTCACATTTCCAAACTTTGGTACCCAAATTCTTTCAGCCATGTACCGGGTTCCGTATTTCTGAATATTAAATTGTTTCTCCGATCCATTGGGTATTTCATTCTTCAAATTTCCTTCTTTTAAAACACCCCGTTGTGCCTCTTTTATTCGAGTAGTAAGGTTAGTATGAATAATTATATTCATAGATTTTACTTGAATAGGTTCCCTGTCCTTTCTACTTAAAGCATCGGCTACCACATTTGCCTTTCCTGGTTGGTAACGAATCTCAAAGTCATAATCATTTAACAGCTCAATCCATATACGCTGCCTCATGTTTAGTTGTTTTTGATCAAATATACGCTGGAGACTTTTGTGATCAGTATATATGATACATTTGACCCCATATAAGTAATGCCTCCACATCTTTAATGCAAAAACAACAGCGCCTAAATCCAAATCGTGAGTCGTATAATTCTGCTCATGAATCTTCAATTGTCTAGACGCATAAGCAATTACTTTCTTTCGTTGCATTAATACACAACCGAGACCTTGTTTTGAAGCATCACAATAAATCATAAAATTATCATTCCCTTCAAGCAATGACAATATAGGTGCTGTAGTTAACTTTTTCTTCAACAATAGAAACGCTTTCTCTTGCTCATCCTTCCATTCAAATTTCTTCCCTTTATACGTTAATGCAGTCAAGGGTTTTGATATTTTGGAAAAATCTTGGATGAATCTTCTGTAGTAACCAGCCAATCCTAAAAATTGGAGTATCTGCGTTTGAGTTTTCGGGGTTTCCCATTTCTCAACGGTTTCAATCTTTGCCGGATCAACCTAAATACCTTCTTTGCTCACTATGTGACCGAGGAATTGAACTTCTTTCAACCAAAATGCACACTTTGAAAACTTAGCGTACAGTTTTTCTTTCCTTAACAGTTCTAGAACCATTCTTAAATGTTCTCCATGCTCTTGATCATTCTTGGAGTAAATAAGTATGTCATCAATGAAAATAATGACAAACTTATCAAGATATGGTCCACACACTCGGTTCATGAGGTCCATGAATACGGCTGGTGCATTAGTTAAACCAAACGGCATGACCATAAACTCATAATGACCGTAACGTGTTATAAAGGCAGTCTTTGGGATATCCTCCCCCTTCACCCGCATTTGATGATACCCAGAACGTAAATCAATCTTCGAATAAACCAACAAACCTTGCAATTGATCAAATAAGTCATCGATTCTCGGTAGTGGATAACGGTTCTTGATGGTAAGTTTGTTCAACTCGCGGTAGTTGATACACAACTTGAATGTACCATCCTTCTTCTTGACAAACAAAACTGGAGCTCCCCATGGTGACGTGCTTGGTCGAATGAAACCACACTCCAAAAGTTCTTGCACTTGGCTCTGTAATTCTTTCATTTCGCTGGGTGTGAGTCTGTAAGGAGCACGAGCTATCGGTGCAGCTCCGGGTACAAGGTCTATTTGAAATTCGACGGATTGGTGTGGAGGTAGTCCCTGTAATTCTTTCAGAAATACATCGGGAAATTCTTTTGCGACAGGAACATCATTGATGTTCTTTTCTTCGAAATTGACTTTCTCGATGTGTGCTAGAACGGCATAGCAACCTTTTCTTATTAGTTTTTGCGCCTTCAAGCTACTACTAAGATTTAACTTCGCGTTGCTCTTTTCTCCGTACACCATTAAGGGTTTTTCCTTTTCGCGCATAATGCGAATCACATTTTTGTAACAAATGACCTCCGCTCTCTCCTTTTTCAACCAGTCCATGCCAATTATCACATTAAAACTTTCTAACTCTACTGGTATCAAATTAATCTTAAACGTTTCGTTAACCAGTTTAATTTTTCTATTCTGACATATATTATTGGCTTTAATTAATTTACCGTTCGCTAATTAGAGTAAAAATTTATTATTCAAAGGCGTCAATGGAAAACTTTATTTAGCACAGAAATCTCTACTCATATAGCTTCTATCCGCACCCGAATCAAATAAAACATAAGCAGGTTTTTCATCAATAAGAAACGTACTCGTAACAAGCTCCGGGACTTCCTGCGCTTCAGCCGCGTTAATATTAAAGACTCTTCCACGGCTTTGACCATTATTATTCCCCTGGTTTGGGCACATACTTTTGTAATGGCCCTTCTTCCCACATCCGAAACAAGTAATGTTGGCATTTTCCTTTCCTTTAACAACTGGTCCAAAAACGTCACATTTTGCCGCACTATGCCCCATTCTATTACACTTGGTACATACTACCCCACAGAACTTATCCAGATGGTATCATTCACACCTTTTGCATGGAATTTTCTGATTTTTGTTGCCATTGTTGTTATTGAAATGGTTGTTGGAATTGTTGTTGCGGTTGTTATTGTTGTTGGGACGGTTCTTGTAGTTGTTGTGGTTGTTATTGTAGTTGTTGTTGGGACTGCGATTGTTGTTGTTGCGGTTGATGTTGCGGTTGCTGTGATTGTTATTGTGATTGTGGTTGTGATTGTTGTTGTTGTTGTATTGGTGACCCTTGTCACTATTTTCCTCCCACTTTCTTTTGACTTGCTTCATTTTGGCCTCCTCGGTCGCCTGTTCCTTAATTCTTCCTTCTATCTAGTTTAGAGTTTGTGAGCCATTCGACTTGCCTTTTGCATTGAGGTGGACGAGCTTGAACTCACATCCTCATGAATCTTCTCTGGTAATCCTTTTACAAACGCATCGATCTGCTCTTATTCATCTTCGAACACTCTTGGACACAATAGACACAACTCTGTGAATCGTCGTTTGTATGTGGTAATATCGAATCCTTGCGCTCGTAATTCTCTAAGCTCTATTTTGAGCTTATTGACTTCATTTCTGGGACGGTACTGCTCATTCATCAAGTGTTTAAATGCTGACCACGGTAGTGCATAAGCAGTATCTTGTCCCACCTGTTCAAGATAGGTGTTCCACCATGTTAATGCAGTACCTGTGAAGGTATGTGTGGCGTACTTTACCCTGTCTTCTTTGGCACATTTTCTTATAGCAAACACACATTCGACCTTCTCGGTCCATCGTTTTAGTCCGACTGGTCCTTCAGTTCCATCGAATTCCAGAGGTTTACAGGCAGTGAAAGCCTTGTAGGAGCATCCTACACTGTTTCCTGTGGAGTTAACTCCACTGCTAGACCCTGAGTTATTGTTGTTGTTTTGGATTGCAGGCTGTACTGCGGCTATGTTTGCAGTAAGGAATGCATGGAAATCTTCTTCGCTCATATTCAAGTTCTGTCGAGTAGTCGGTGCCATTTCCTTCAAAAATAGCCAAAAGAGTTATGTTAATAATATAGAATATTAGGAGTAGTCAATAGTATTTTGTATCATAATATGAACTTATTTATAAAAGTCTTTTCTTCATATTAGCGTTTTATAATTTTAATTCGGGTAGTACCTACCCGTTAAAGTTCATACTTAATAGCTAGCGCAAAAATTAACTATTACTATCGAAATAATATTCTATCATGAAAAACTTAATTCATTAACATTTCACGCTTAAACTTTTGATACAATATTTTACAATCATACCATACCGCTATTTTACATATAGCATAAAATTACAAGCACGTTATCATACATATAGTAAATGACTTCAACTCTTTTATTCAGACTTGTTTGCTTCATCTTCCTCGGACTCGGTTCGTTTTGCTAATTTTCTAGGGATAAACGGGCCAGTACTCATACGAGGAGTCCTTTTCACAAATGGTTTGGAAAAATCTGGTCCCTTAGATGTTCCCGGGCTATAGTTTAAAGTTTAAGAAATACGGGTGTTTACGGTATATTCCATCAGGGTATTTCATGTTAACATATAGTTCATCGGGTTTGGGATCGGGTTTCTCTATTTTAATAGATTTTCCCTTATTGTTTTCTTTTTCTTTATTAAATTAGGCCTGGGTAATTTCTATCACTTCATCGGAATCCTCATCGGGATCCGATTCATCAGAAAATTGGTAATCTTCCCAATATTTTTCTTCCTCTGCGGAGACACCATCGACCATTTTTAACTTTGGTCCATTGATTAAGGATTTTCTTTTATTTAACTATTTTCTGTGTTTTTTAACATTTCCTCCTCTGGATCCTCTTCTTCCGGTTCCTCTTCTTCTTCTGGCTCTTCTTCTTCCGGTTCTTCTTCTTTCAGTTCTTCTTCTTCCGGAATTTGTGAATCTTCCCAAAATGTATTTGACTCATCATTGTTATTAGGCAAGTCGATGGGATTGGTACTAGAAGTAGACATCTAACACACAATAACAAGCACGTTAAGAGATTAATATATCACATAATATTTACATGTTAAGAATATATAGTTTCCAACAAAAGTGTTAAGCAATCGTTTTTAAAACAAACACGGTCGAAGTCCAGACTCACTAATGCATCCTAACAAACTCGGTTAGACACACTAATGCAAATTTATGGTTCTCTAAGACCAACGATCTGATGCCAACTGAAATGCCCCGTTCATATCGATTATAAACGTTTCATATTAATTGATTTCATTACGAGGGTTTGACCTCTATATCAGACGTTTTTCAAAGACTGCATTTGTTTTTAAAACACACCATAATCTTTATTTTATCGACAAAGGTTTAGAAGACATAACATAGATTATCAAGTAATGATAATCTAAAATATAACGTTTACACATGACCATTACATAATGGTTTACAATAATAATATGTTACATCAAAATAAGTTCTCGAATACAGTTTTTAAACAAAATTAAACAAGCATGCTGACTCCACATCTTGTCTTTAATTAGCATGCAATAGCGGAAGCTCTTAATAATCACTTGAGAATAAACATGCTTAAAACATCAACAAAAATGTTAGTGAGTTATAGGTGTAACCTATATCATAAATCGTGATAATAATAATAGGCCACAAGATTTCAAATATTATAAATAACCATACACTTGTAAGCGTATAAAAATCATTCATATGGTGAACACCTGGTAACTGACATTAACAAAATGCATCTAGAATATCCCCATCATTCCGGGACTCTCATCGGATATGATAAATCAAAGTACTAAAGCATCCGTAACCCGGATAGGGTTTGTTAGGCCTAATAGATCTATCTTTAGGATTCGCGTCAATTGGTGGCAATTATAATAAACACCAATTCTTAGGCTACCAAGCTAAAAAGGGTGATATCCGTTATAATAATCCAACCATAGAATGTAGTTTCAAGTGCTTGTGCCTATTTTGTAAAACATTTATAAAACGTCATGTATTCTCATCTCGAAAATATTCGATAGTAAAAATGGGACTATAACTCACTTTCACAGATTTTTACTTCGTCGGAAATAAGACTTGGCCACGGGTCGATTCACGAACCTATAACAAATATATACATATATCAAAGTATGATAGAAATAATAGAAATATATTAATTTAGAATCAACCTCGACCCATTATATGCTAACTGGAGCATTACCGCATATAGTGTCTTATGGGTTATTCAAAATAATATATATAGATGATATCAACATGATATGTCAAAACATTGTATACGTGTCTATGGATATCAAGTCATGTATATATATATAGTGTCTTACGATTTTTTTTATTAAGACTATAATATATTGTCGTAGAATTAACCCCGACTATTATAATTTGTATTTCTACTAATAAGGGATCAAGACATGTATAAATACATGTAGGATAAGTTAGCTAGGATATGGTTAGTATAGTTTTGTTATAAAAAATTTCGTAGCTAAAACTAGTAATTCTAACCAATTTTGTTTTACCCATAATTTCTTCAGTACAGATCCGATTTGAGTGAATCAAATGGCTATGGTTTTGTACCGAACCAAAATTTAATAATCTAAACAGAAAAAGTATAGGTTTATAGTCAGAGTTACAGGTTACAAGTCATTTTTTAAAGAGATAGTCATTTCCGTCGAAAGAATGACATCTTGATGACCATTTAGAAAAACATACATCCACTTTGTGTTTAACCATGATTTTTGGATATAGTTTCATGTTCATATGAAAAATCATTTTCCCAGAAAACAAACTTCAAATTCAAAGTTTAAGATAGTTTTTATTTTTCCAACCCAAAACAGCCCCCGGTTTTACTACGACGGCGTATGTCCGGTTTACGGTGTTCTTCGTGTTTCCAAGTTTTAAACCATTAAGTTATCATATCATATAGATATAAAACATGTGTTAAGTTGTTTTTAAAAGTCAAGTTAGAAGGATTAACTTTGTTTGCGAACAAGTTTAGAATTAACTAAACTATGTTCTAGTGATTACAAGTTATATTCTTCGAATAAGATAGTTATATAAGTATGAATCGAACGATGTTATGAACATCATTACTACCTCAAGTATAGTAGGTAAACTTACTGGAAATGATAAGAAATAATCTTAAGCTTGAATGGATCTTTGATGGCTTGGAAGTTCTTGAAGTAGAATCATGACAAGAAAAAAAGTTCAAGTAAGATTACTACTTGAATTAAGATAGTTATAGTTATAGAAATCGAATCAAAGTTTGAATATGAATATTACCTTGAATTAGAAAGATAACCTACTATAAATAACAAAGGTTTCTTGATCTTAGATGATTACTTGGAATGGATTTGAAAGCTTGGAAGTAATCTAGTAAACTTGAAATGATTCTTGAAGTGTTCTTGGAAGATTGTTTTGTATGATGATTAAAGGTTGAATTTATGAGCTAGATTGATGTAGATTTTGATGAAGATGATGAAGAACACTTAGAACATCAAGAGAGAACAAGAGAGAGATGTGTTTGATGCATGAAAGTTGAAAAATGAAAGTGTTGTTGATGGTTGTTGAAAACGTGAATGTGCACTAGCATATAAGGTTCCATTAGTTTGTAGTTTTGCTAGATATTTCATGCTAGTTGCCAAATGATGGTTCTCACATGTCTTGATTACTCATTAAAGCTGCTAAGAGCTGATCATTGAAGTGTATATACTAATAGTATATACATCTAAAAGCTGGGTATAATACGAGTACGAATACTGAATGAATACGAGTAGAATTGTTGATGAAAACGAATGGGAATGTAATCTTAACCATTTTTGTTAAGTATGAGTGTTTTGATATATGAAAATAAGTCTTTCAAATGTGTTTTAATACATCATAATACACTACATATATATACATTTTAATCGAGTCGTTAAATCATCGTTAGTCGTTATATGTATGTGTTGTTTTAAAACCTTTAAGTTAACGATCTCGTTAAATGTAATTAATCCCATTGTTATAATACCTAATGAGATGTTAAATTGTTATGTTATCATGATAACATAGTGTGTTAATATATCTTAATACGATATATAAATATTAAGACGTTATTACAACAATAATCGTTACATATATATAGTGTTTCGAAATCCTTAAGTTAGTAGTCTCATTTTATGTATATAGTTCATTGTTAATATACTTAATGAGATACTTCATTATCATTTCATCATGTTAAACACATATATATGTCCATATATATATATATATATATATATATATATATATATATTATCATGTCATATACAAGTTATAACGTTCGTGAATTATCGGACAAACTGGGTGGTCAAACGTTTACATAGAAACCGTTTCAATTAATCCTGTCTTAACAAGTTTGATTGCTTAACATGTTGGAAACATTTATTCATGTAAATATTAATCCCACATAATATATATAATCATGGAAAAATCTGGGTTATGACAAGTGTTCCCCAGGCTCCACTTCTGCCCCTGCTGATAACAAATGGGGGGGGGGGGGGAAGAAATCTAAAAGACATAAGAAGAGAAAATAATCCGAGGAGGAGCATAAACATGAGAAAGCTCCTAAACATCAGAGGAGAAATGGTGATGGTGGTGGTGGTGATCAAGGAAGAACTGGCCCTAAGCCTAACAACGCTCATACTAAAGCATGTGCCAAGGATGCTGGTGAATCTCAACCCAGCATGCCTGACACATCTGTGGATGATATTAGTTCTGGCAGTAAGCCTAGAGATACTGTGTCTGCATTGGCTTTAGCTGAATCTTTTATTGCCTCTCAGTCCATTGAAAAGAAGCTAAAAAGAAAAATAGAGAGACACCAGAAGAAACATCAGGACTTAAATGATGCCTTCAATGCTAAGGTTGAGGTCTATGCTACCAGGAAAAGGCATAGAATTGAGCATAGGAGAGGCCTCTCTCGAAAACAACTCGAGATTCACAATGAACTACTCAGCATTAATCAATACAAGAAAGAGGCAAGAAAAAAAGAAATGCTAAGTTCATGGTGAAATATGACAAGAAGAAGGCAAAGCTGTATGATGAGCGAGCTGAAAGAATCAAAAACTTAACACCTAAAGGGATGCAAAAATACTTGGATTCTAACAGGTCAGGGGAGAAAGAGCTGATGTGTTTCTTAAATGCTGGATGGTATGATGAAATCTAGCCAGTCTTCTCAACCAGCATCTCACGCTCAGCCAACTACACAAACAAAGCCAGTAGAAGTTGTTAATCTGGAAGATGATGTTTAACTGCCAGTGGAGACAGATCTGTCTGCTGCTGAGGGGGAGTACCTTTCAATAACTCTCCTACTGCCTCCACAAGAACCACCAGCTGAACCCAAGTGATATCGGCTAAAAAGTCACGCTTTTACCCCCCGATATTGAGTCCCAAAAGCATAATGTTTAAAACTTTGTCGGTAAAATAATCGCTTTTTCATTTAAATTTGTATATAAATTAATTACGAAGACGATGCAAAAAGAATCAAGAGAATCGGAGCTAAAACGAAGATTCTAGAGCGAAAACGGTGAAAGACAAGAAATCAAGTTACGACCTAGTAAAATCAGCTGACCAGGTAAGCCAAACGGCTTTCCTGGCTTGCAAACGGCCTGCCACACGCCCAAGTTAAATGGCCCCTGCAAACGGGCTGGCCTGGCAAACGGCCCCTGCAAACAGCCTGCCAAACGGCCTGCTAGCCGTTTGCAGGAAAATTTCAAGTCTATTTAAATTTTTTTTGTCATCCAATTTCAACACACCTCTCCTCTCTCTCTCACTACAATACACTTTCTCTCGCTAGAGCTTTCAAGGCCTTCTCACCTCCGAGCGGGAAATTAAGTACCCGGAGGCGAATGCCGAAGATTGTAATAGGAGCGGTCTAGAGGATGTCAGCACTTGTAATGGTCCAAATCTCGTCTGTAAACGGTGAACGCTTTCCTTAATTTAATGAAGTTATCTTGTTATCTTAAGTTGCTTTCATCTTGCATGCATATCTATCTATTACAAATGTTTATTATATGTTGAATAATTTATCTGAAACTTATCCTATTGTTATGCTGAAACCTTGACGGTTTAGAAGTTTAATTTACGGATCACCCTTTCCGCTTATTCACGTAGCTATAACCTAGAATTAGGACCTGATCAACCCTAGGATACAAGGTAAGTAGTTATGTGTGCTTAACGTCACAATAGGGATATAGTACCTACGTACGAATAACCATTTATTCTTCAAAGAAGAGTTGCCCATTTAGGTTGTGATTAGAGTAGGCACTATAGAGTTCAGTGAACACTAGCTTGCTCAGAAGCATGATTCACGTCAGAAGCAATGTTCTTGAGATATTGTAAGATCATCTGTAGTGAGTAAGTGATCGCAAAAGAGAGAATTCTAATCCAATTAGCAGTACCTTAGAATATCTAAGATTGCACATCTGTTAATGTTAAGGCATAACCTAGTATTAAGTGGTGGAACATTGCTTAGTTAAACTAACTATGATTAAAAAAAGCTGAGACTTTTCTTTAGGGATATACCACTTTGTTCATGAACCTAGGATTCTATCCATAAGGTCGTTTAAACCCTCTAAGGTTAACGTTGGGAGTAGGGATATCCGTTTTAGCCAGAATCTTCGAAGCCTAAACTCTTAGTGACAAATCAGTTAGGTTCATAGCCTAGTTGATTGAGGTTTAGTGTTTATTCTAGGAAGTTAAACTCTTGTGATAGTTCCCCATCAGAATTCTATTCTCCATACCTATCTATCTTTATCTTTACAGTTAAATTATAGTATTATTTGTTCATCTTAATCTATCACATCTTGTCACTAGGGTTAACTATATAGGCACTTTTGTCCCACATTACTGAGTAAACATACAAAAATACGAACCTGAGTTATATTTACCACTTACTCGTTAAAAGGAAGAAAAGTAGGTGAATTATAGCTAGGAAACCCCAGCTAAATATAAATAATAAAACCATTACTCTCTTTTGGTAGCTAATTCTAACGTGTTGTGACCTAACGACACAACACAAATAAAACCGTCTGTTTTGGTCATATCATAAGTAGATGTAAGTTTTTGGCACCGCTGCCGGGGGCCTATTTTCTGTCTGTTAAGGTAACCGTTGATTCTGTCAAAATATCTGAGATTCTTGAGTGGTGTCTAAGAAAGACAATTATACACGGACTTGGTTGTTGGATTTTCCGAACAGGCTCCAATTATATTTGAACCAAAAGGATCCTGCCTCTCCGTTGTCGGCCTAGCCACTTGTTTCAAAGATAAATTCATAAGAAACACACATGCTTAACAAACAGGGAGTTTGTCAGTATAGGATTTAAAGTCGCCATTATAGTAAACCTTTTTAAAACTATAAAAACAAAATATTAATTATGGTATTAATTTCTGTAGATTTCAGTTCAAACTTAACCGATTACGAAGAAAGTGCGAAAGGCAGTTGCTCTCCCACAACTTCGAAAACCGGAGAAGTTTTTATTTATAAAACCAAAACAAATCTAAACCCTGATGAATCTCATCAAGAATTAGTTCTTGATCCTTGTAGTACAAGAATCAGTCTTAACGAACTCCTGATTAAGGAAGATGAAATAAGGGAAGAATACCCAACTATTTTCAATTATCCAGACTTGTTTGAATTTAATCCCAAAGAGATACGACACATTGAAAAAACAAAAGCTCCGTTTATTGGAAATTTGTTAAATCCTAGTAGAAGGTTAGACGTCTATAGAGAATTCGTTAGGCACCTCTATTCCTCAGACTCCCCGTTCTCAACATTTCAAATCAATCTGTTAAAAGAGCTGCGTTCTCGAGTTCGTTCTCTTCGCAAACTGTTAAAAGAATGTGGGGATGATATTTTCGTCAAATATGAGGATGCAGAAATTGATTTCAAATTTGATTTAGAGTCATTCGTCAGTTTTCTCCCTCACATAAGTGATAAGGAATTTTCTCCAATTCATATAAACCGTTATGTCGCCGCAATGATTTCTGAATTAGAATTTTGGATTGAAAGCAAAAAACCTAACCCTATTTCAAAATATGGAAATCGAGATTTCTTTTACTTTGACCCAGCCTCATTTCTCATCAAAAGATTAATTGAAGTTTTTCCAGATTCAACCGAAGAAAGAATACATTAGAATTTCTTCACAAAAAAAGGAAATATATTCTGAACTCGTACAAATCCTCACTATGTCAAAATTTATGTTTACAACACCGCAAAAAAAGATCATTCAGAAAATATCTGAAAACTTTAAATTTACTATCGGTGATCTTGACTGCGCGGAAGATCTTTTATTTCAAGACACAGTGTCAAAACTTCTTTTCGAACTTAATTATCGAGATATTGGAGCTAGGGATGGAATTTCAAACATTAAAAATTTAGAAGGGCTTTGGTTAAACTTATGGACGACATCGGAGATTTGCAAAAGCATGAGCGTAAAATGTTAAGTGATTTTGAAATATTTTCAGTACACTCCGCTGATTTACTCTGGATGGTCAAAGAAGCTTTAACTTATCTTTCTTTCCGCGTCATTTCTGGAACTTAGTTGTGGAACCTGTATAATTTGTGTTTTTAATAAAATAAATTTTTTTTACTCCGTCCAATTGTCTTTTTCTTTTAGTTTAATTAATGAAAATAACCGGATTAAGATCCGAAGTAAAATTTCATTTTTCTTTTACTAATCTAATGAAAATTTTAAAATTTTAAAAAATATAAAAATTCGTGAGTCGGATCGGGGAAATAAGCTCGTGAGACACACGGACCCATTTTCCTTTTTCTTTTCTCCTCCTCCTTTTCTTTTTCTTTTTCTTCTCCCCTTCCCTCTCCTTCGGCTGCCGACGCAAACACCACCACCACCACCATCAAATCTTGACCAATTTTCACGATTCGAAGCTCTAATCCGATTCTCTCGTGCCTCCTAAACACATTTCCATCATCAATTTTGCGTAAAAGATGGCTAATTATTTATCAGATGAGCATGAGTTGCCCCATTAGCTCCTCAGATAACCCAGCGGATAATGAACCGTTCATGAGGAATTGGATAAATCGATAAAAAGGCGCCAACAAATACATAAATTGGGAAAAAATGGAGCAATGTGGTTGGGCCGATGAGCTGAGATGAATTTTGAATTTTAAAGCACATGAGAAAATCAACAGCGTATGGCAAAAGCTGTTTGAAGTTCATGAACGGGTGTATCAGGAGCCATATGCAGAATTCATGGCAACATGAAGATTTGAGTCGAATATTGACTAGGAGGAGTACAACAGTCACGAGTGCATCCATTTTCGCCATCATAATCAGATGTATCACCTGACTCTTACGCAGTTCGCAATGCATCTAGAACTGTACAAGAAGTCACACCTTAATCGGTCTGTATTTAAAAGGGGATACACCACCCTAAACAACATCGATCATCAAGCTTTATGGCGTACCTACACCTCCGATAATTAAGCATTGAGGTCAAGTAAAAATGCTTCAAACTTCACCAATCCCGTTCACCGCATTCTTCACCACCTCATCGCCAAAATCCTTCACACGAAAACCCAACATAGTAGTGCCGTGACCGTTAATGATATGCGCTTAATGCACGCCATGATCAATAACCAAAATATGAAAGTCGCACACCTAGCCCAAGCATTTTCCAATGAATGAAATGCCTCGAGAACAGTTGTGCCTGTTTTGGAAGCCGTTGTCACCAAACTCCTTCGCATGATGCATGTTTTAGGTAGTATTGAGAGATTTGGGTATTTGGCAGCAGCCGAGTCTGAAGAGATAGGGTACAAGTTACTGCACACTTGGCAGTACAATCGGATTGAGGATGAACAGTTAATAGTTACAGATAATCTAACAATACCAGACTCAGAAGACCAGACAGTGCCAGGGGTAAGAGTTAGGGGATTTAGGCCTGATACGAGGACGAGAGATGGTCGGAGACGGTGAGGTTCACAAGAACCACGAGATGAGGATGATCCCACCACACAGGGTCAGCCCACTGACGCCCTCTGACACTCATTAGTAAGAGAGAGGGATCGGCCGCGCTTTCCACCGTACCATTATCATATGGGAGATCTGCCCGGACATGAGAGTTGGTTCGCTCAGCACGCTATCTTTCAGAACCTGGATCACTTCACACATCATGCAGGCACATGTCTTAATGTCCCACTGTATCCTCATGAGTATCCAGTGATGTTCGCCTACAGAGACTCTAGAGGTGCACGCCTGATCCATCAGTATTCACGACCCCCATCTCCACCTCAACATCATTACACAGAGCGTACAGTCATCCCATCTCCTCCAAGGGAACAGAGCACAGGGGCCGCGGATTTTATCAACAACCTGTTCGACAGAACCCACATCAGCACTCATAGAGATACATCCACCGACGCTCAGGGTTCAGCATGGGATGAGGCTGCAAGCCAGTATATGACTGAGGGTCACACAGGGTATAGACGGTATGGGTATGAACCCACATTGGGGTAGAGATCTGCAGGAAGGGCAGGGTTGGCGTACATGGCCTATGATTCACACGCGCACCTCATCGCTCACGGGACTGATGGCACGATCAGATGAGATCCAGTTTAGGATATCCTGGGGGATGAACACGGCAGAATTGGCACAGAAATTTACTACAGACGAGGAGATGACTGATGAGAGACAGTCCGCTTTGAGGAACCCGATAAGGCCACGCACGAGTGTATCTTACTCTCTTCCATACCATCCAGATCAGTCATAAATTTCCCTATCTCTGAACTATTTTTATGATTACTTGTGATAATGTATTACATTATTAAACTATGTATGTACGCCCGATCTCGGGCATAACTACTATATGTTTTTAAGTTTGTATGATAATTAGAATAAAATTTCATGAATAAAACGTCACAAACAACCGACGATCGAGATCATACAAGATGGAAGCACGACTTGGAGCAAGGACGCACTGAATGAGGATGACGCAAGCATGAGAATAGAAGAAACCACAATTGGCAAACCATCCAACTGCACGCCTTGCAACCATAGGGGAGTACTACGTCTTCACCACTTTTTCAATAGAATATACGCAAACTACTATACCACTTTAAACACAAGTGTGGGATTGGCAACCCCATCAACATAAACTTTTAATAACAAAATGCCTCTTTCAAAACCTAAAGTGTGGGATACGTCGTATCCATAACATTGAGGACAATGTTATTTTAAAAGTGTGGGATAGCAAATGTTTCACATAATGATTCTTGTAAAAAAACCCGCAAGAGTTTTTAAAACTAAATTTTTCACAAAATTTAAAACTTTTTGAACTATAAAACACTAAGGATTATAAAATTTTATAAAGGATCAAAAAGTTTTTGATACAGAGTAGACAAAAGAGTAAAATAAGTGAAAAACTGTTTGCAAAAATCAAACCGAATTTTCCAAAAGAGCATTGCATAACGAAAGGCGCAATTCAACCCATTATAATTGTTGTGAGCCACCCCTAAATAAGGCTTTATAAGCACTCATTTTTAGCGCTTCACTATACTTCCGTTGAGCGCGCCGATGTTAACATCTCGGAATCAGTACTTGCTCTTGATCTACATTTTGGAATCACACATTTTGACGAGAACTACTAAGTTAGAACCTCGGCTATTCGTGAAGACAAAAACACCCCCATTTCACTCCTTCATTGCCATCTCCACTCCAAATCACCACAAGTCCATCCACCACTACCTATCCATTCTATTCGATTCATAAATAAAGAAATAAATCCCGACAAAAATCATTCTTTCCGGGAAATCCTCTATAAAACCACATTAGAAAATGCGAGCATCCCAGCCAATTATCTAGAAGGCTGCCAATAAAAAGAGACCTCGAAGAGAAAAGCAAAAGATGCTTGCCAAAAAAAATAAATAAATAAATATATATATATATATATATATATATATATATATATATATATATATATATATATATATATATATATATATTTGATGAATAAAGGTTCTGAGAAAAGGAGCAGAACCAGAAAAGATTCGAGAAAATAACTCCTGGCAGTCAAAAAGAAGGATGCTCACCTTGAAATCCCTGACAAAAAGCTAAAAGGATCACCAAAATTGATCTTTTAAAAGAACTCATATCTATCAAACCCTCACACCCCAAAAACCTCCATCTCTTCACGATACAAGCTGAGTCCATAACTAAAAATTCTCTCAAATAAGTGATGGAGATTTGAGTTTTGATCAAGCCTATGACGAAAAATGTGAGCATGACTGGCTAAGAGCGATTTCATTCCTTAGAACTATAGGACACTCGAAACACCTTAGTGAATTGAGTAACCCGAGTGAGATAGCCTCAGTTATGTAACCTCCTCTCATGCTTGCGGAAAAGGGTTTGGGAATAACAAAAAGAATAAAACCAAGTTTTTGCTCCTGCATCTTGCGGAAAAAAGACCACTTGATCACTACGAATAAAAATCTTCAGTGTTTAAAGCTCGAAAGTTTGCTTGTGGACAAGAAAAGTCTAAGTGTGGGATATTTGATATCGGCTAAAAAGTCATGTTTTTACCCCCCCCCCCCCGATATTGAGTTCCAAAAGCATAAAGTTCAAAACTTTTTCAACAAAATAATTGTTTTTTTGGTTAAATTTATAGATAAAGTAATTACAAAGACGATGCAAAAATAATCAAGAGAATCGGAGCTAAAACGAAGATTCTAGAGCGAAAACGGTGAAAGACAAGAAATCAAGTTACGACCCAGTAAAATCAGCTGACCAGGCAAGCCAAACGGCCTACCAAATGGCCTGCCAAACGGCTTGCCTGGCTTTCAAATGGCCTGCCACACGCCCAAGTTAAACGGCCCCTGCAAACGGGCTGGCCTGGCAAACGGCCCCTTCAAACGGCCTGCCAGCCATTTGCAAGCAAATTTCAAGTCTATATAAAGGCTTTTTGTCATCCAATTTCAACACACCTCTCCTCACTCTCTCACTACAATACACTTTCTCTCACTAGAGCTTTCAAGGCCTTCTCACCTCTGAGTGGGAAATTAAGTACCTGGAGGTGAACACCGAAGATTGTAATAGGAGCGGTCTAGAGGATGTCAGCACTTGTAATGATCCAGATCTCATCTGTAAACGGTGAACGCTTTCCTTAATTTAATGAAGTTATCTTGTTATCTTAAGTTGCTTTCATCTTGCATGCATATCTATATGTTACAAAAGTTTATTATATGTTGAATAATTTATCTGAAACTTATCCTATTATTATGCTGAAACCTTGACGGTTTAGAAGTTTAATTTACGGATCACCCTTTTCGCTTATTCACGTGGCTATAACCTAGTATTAGGACCTGATCAACCCTAAGATACAAGGTAAGTAGTTATGTGTGCTTAACGTCACAATTGGGATATAGTACCTACGTACGAATAACCATTTATTTGTCAAAGAAGAGGTACCCATTTAGGTTGTGATTAGAGTAGGCACTATAGAGTTCAGTGAACACTAGCTTACTCAGAAGCTTGATTCGCATTAGAAGCAATGTTCTTGAGCTATTGTAAGATGATCCGGGGTTGAGTAAGTGATCCCAAAGATTGGACATCTGTTAATGTTAAGACATAGCGTAGTATTAAGTGGTTGGACATTGCTTAGTTAAACTAACTAGGATTAAGAAAAGATGAGACTTTCCTTTAGGGATATACCACTTTGTTCATGTACCTAGGATTCTATCCATAAGGTCGTTTAAACCCTCTAAGGTTAACGTTGAAAAACTGCGGAAAAGTCCCGAGTTGGACCTTGAAGCGATAGTTGAAGGCAATGCCGTGACATTAGTCGGAAATGCGAAGTTTTTGAATGTTGGGAATGAAAGATTTTCGTTGTATGTCGAAATGATTTCCGAGATTTCTTCGTTGAAGGAATGACCCGGGGTGCAGACGGGGGAAGTTGATTCTTGATTAAGAGAACCTTCTTGAATTGCTGATTTACGAGTCGTCGAAGTACAGAGACTTGACGCGACATAAGTCCTTCTCGATTTGGATTAATGCAAGACTTGGTTCACAGCGTAGTGGACTTAGTAGGCCGCGTTGGGTGATATAGTTGTGAATGTAGCTTGTTGCGAGTTGTAGCCGGGAGAATTTGAAGGAATATAATGGTGTATTCCGTATTTTTCCTAAGTGGGCATTGGATGTTGAGTGTACGAGATACCGTTTGTTGCGGTAATGCACGCTAATGGTTATTAGCGTGTGGTCAGACGTTCGGGTTAATGGAAATCGTTGTAGACATCGAGTTTGGATGTGTGTCGGAGGACTATAGAGTGTAGGTCCGGTCGGTTAAATGATGAGGATCACGAGGACGTGATCGAAATAAGTGAGGGAGAGTTGTAAGACCCGTTTATTCGTACGACTTATATGTGTATACATATACATACGTAAATGTATATTATGGATTCGTCGTATTATATATATATATATATATATATATATATATATATATATATATATATATATATATATATATATATATATATATATATATATATATATATATATATATATATATATATATATGTATGGTTATAGAGTACTGATAGTGCTCCAAATGAATATATATTTAGGAACAATATCCTTCCAATATGTAAAGCTTTTAGTTACTATTGTTCTATTTTTATGTAATATTCGTTTAAATAAATAAGTGCGAAGACAAAAGAAGAAAACGAAGATTTGAAGACGCAAATGTCCAAAATGCTCAAACGTACAAGTTACAATCCAAGTGGTTCAATTTATTGATGATCAACGTCTAAATATTGATAAAAGTACAAGTCGCGGAACGCAAAGTGCAAGATATCTAAGCATACGAAAAGACGTTCGAAAATCCGGAACCGAGACATAAACCGAGCATCAACGCGCGAGTCAACGGACCTAAAATTACAAGTCAACTATGCACAAGAATGTAATATAATATATATATATATATATATATATATAATTATATAAAATTATATATATTATATTATATATTAAAATATATCAGCAGCCCACATTTTAATCAAGAAATGAGCTGGCCAGGCTGTCCATGCGAGTGCATATGAAATAGGCATAAAACCAATGCGAGTGCATGAGCCCATGCGAGTGCATGAGATTTTCACTAAAACCCCATGCGATCGCATGGGGTTTAGGATCAGAAATGTTGCCTATAAAAGCCAGGCTTCTGTCGAACGAATAACACACACCATCACATATCTCTTAGTCTCTATATAATATATAATATATATTTATAATATATATTAGTTTAGTTTTATATTAGATTAGTTTAGTTAATGTAACAGTTATTTACGGGTTTTAAAGTCGGAACTCTGTCCGTGTAACGCTACGCGATTAATAATCATTGTAAGTTAAATTCTCCTTTTTCAATTATGTCTTATAGCTAAGTTATTATTATGCTTATTTAAGCCGAAGTAATCGTGATGTTGGACTAAATATTAAGACTGGGTTATTGGGCTTTGGACCATAATTGGGGTTTGGACAAAAGACCGACACTTATGGAAATTAGATTATGGACTATTAATGAGCTTTATATTTGTTTAACTGAATGATAGTTCGTTAATTTAATATAGAGATTTACAATTTGACGTATCTATAAATAACCATATACACTCGATCGGACACGATGGGCGAGATATTTATAAGTACTAATAATTGTTCATTTGACCGGACACGGGGATGGATTAATAGTCAATGGACTCATTAAAACAGGGGTGTATTACATACAAGGACACTTGGTGTAATTGTTAACAACGTATTAAAATCTTGGGTTACATGCAGTCGATAACCTGGTGTAATCATTAACAAAGTATTAAGATCTTGTTACAGTTTAAGTCCCCAATTAGTTGAAATATTTGACTTCGGGTATAAGGTTAATTTGGCGAAGACCCTTGCACTTTATAATTATGACCGATGGACTATTTATGGACAAAACCAGATGCACTTATCAAATAATCCAGGACAAAAAAAATTAACCCAGGGTAATAAATTAAAATCAAAACGTCAAATATCATGAGTACGGAAGTTTAAATAAGCATAATATATTTTATTTCATATTTCCTCGTACTTTTATTTATTGCTATTTTAATTATTTTTATTTATTTTATCGTTAGTTAAATATCGTCATTTACTTTACGCTTCGCTTAAAATATAAAATCGACAAACCAGTCATTAAACGGTAAAATCTCCCTTTTATAATAATAATAATTGTAATATATATATATATATATATATATATATATATATATATATATATATATATATATATATATATATATATATATATATATATATATATATATATATATATATATATATATTGTACAAATATAGTTATATAAAAATATTGTGTAAAATAAGCCGTCTCCCTGTGGAACGAACCGGACTTACTAAAAACTATACTACTCTAAGATTAGGTACACTACCTATAGTGTTGTAGCAGAGTTTAGATATATCTCATTTGTAAATAAATAATTAAAACTTGTATCATATTTCGTTGTATTTCGTCGTAAAAATAATAGTATTTCGTACACCTCCGCTCGCACATCAAGTTTTTGGTGCCGCTGCCGGGGAACCGGTGAAACGCTATATTTTTAAAAATATAATTAATAAAAAAAGAAAAAAATATAAAACATTAAAAAGAAAAAAATATATATATTTCTGTATATATAAGTGTATAAAAAGTTTATATATCTTTAAAAGCTAATTTTCCATTTTACTATAAAATTAAAAAAAATATATATATATTTTTATTTTTAGATTTTTAAATATAAGTTTTTTTTATTATATAAATATTTTATATAAATCAGAAAAAAAATTAAGAAACTGGGCCGAAGTTGTCGAAGCCTAAAATTCATTTCTGGTATCCTGGGCCATGCGATCGCAAGACCACGAGGCTATAACCTCATGCGGTCGCATGAGTCGACTTGACAGGCCACAAACCTGGTACGCATTTATGACGATAGGGTTTATTAATATTTATTATTATTTATTAATTAGGGTTTAATTATTTATTATTAATTAGTTAGTATTTAGTTTTAATAATAATTAGTAATTTTAAGTTTAATTATTATTTTTAATTATATAGTTTAATATTTTTATATAATATAAATATAAAAATAATAATTTTATAAAATTTGTATTTTTATCATTTTAGTTATAATTTGTATTTTTATCGTTTATTTCGTAATATTTGTTGTTCGTAGTATTAGTTTCGTAGTTATAGATTTGCCGTAGATTTTTAGCTTTTTAGGTTTTGCTGTAAAATCCCTTAAGTGCTTTTTTTAGAATTAAGATTTAGGCACTTTATAATTTTGCGACGCCATTTTTAGATTTTAGTGCCTAATTAAGTTATTGCCGTTTTAGATATAGAATTCCTTTTAAGCTTTAATACCTTTAGACGCAATTTTTAATTTTTAGTTTTTAGACTTTTAAGTTTCGACGCTTTACTTTCTTATTATTATTTTTTGACTTTTTGTTTTTCGATGTTTGTTTTTCGACTTCTTATTTTTCGACGCTCTTTTTCTTTTTCGTTTTTCACGCGCTAGTTTTAGGACATAGAATTTTTAATCTTTAAATTTCGAAGAAAAAATTATTTTAAGCGATTAAATTAATAGACGCCAATTTTCTGGTTCGTAGTAATAGTTGGATTTGTTAGTGGCAAGTTGTGGGCTTCCGATTTAAAGGGTCCTGGCTACCTGCTGCATCTATTGACTATTCGAAACGTGGGCAAAAGCATAAAAGTCTATTTATTTGATAACTTATATAATTTTTAGTTTTATAACTAATAGAATAATTAGTAAATGCACCACATTGTAGCTAAAATTTGGTAATAAGCCTATTATGGAAAATTTCAAGAATATTTTGGAAACTCTTTCTGATTTCCAAAATCAATTAAATCAATGCTCTCAAATGAGTGTTGATGAAAATTCGTTCGGTCAAACTTGGATCACGAAAGACGAAACAATAACTTGTTGTGAAATCTGTGGAGATCATCACTCAACATGGGAATGTTATTATTACGTTCCTATAGAAAATTATGCACCCATGGAACCTGAATGTAATGATTATGAGGAATACAATTCAAATTGGGATTATTCCCAAGAATATATCCAAACTCAACAACCAGAGGACGAGGAAAATTATGTGTCTGAAAATTTATTAGATTATATGAAAATCAAACTCGAAGAATTTGACGCTCAAAATGAACAAATGAGAGAGTTTGCAAAATGGCAAGTTGAAACTCTATCAGACTACACACCTGTTGATCTGAAGAGTCGTGTGCAAGAAATCTCATATCATCGAATTTTGATTAATTCGAGAGCTCCGAAATCACCAATTATCCCGATGATACTTTTTATTATGTTTTACCAATTTCACAACATATCGACACATTAACCTCTACCGACGAAATCAGAGATCCATCAATGGATGAAGAAGAAGTAAGTGTGACAAATTGGTACTCTTGGGAAAACGATAACGTTGAAAATTTTACCCCGAGACCAAAGTGGTGGGACCGATAAAGACCGTTAATGAAGAAGAATTTGCTTCGATCCCGAAATTCATAATTTCACAACCTTCCAACCCAATATTCTCAATAGACGAGTCATCTACCGAAGATGAACTACGAGCTATAATAGATATTGACACCTCGGATTTCACCCAATTGGGTAATAGAGGTGAAACGTTTGATCCCGAGAATGAACGGAAGGAAATGTTAGGAATTATCCACCCTATAGAAGTATGTATGCCGATGTATAACGATCCATTTAACCAAGAACCAGAAGAGAGACATATCCATTTACTAAAAGCTACACTTAAAAAAGAATTAAGTAGTGACGATCTGGTGAGTCTAAACTTTAAACCCATTGATATATTATACACCAACCGAGATGTAAATAACTGGGTCACTATTTTAATTCGTGGAACTTATTCTACCGACTTCACATGTCATCAGCTAAGTGTGGGGAAGTCTAACCCCACTTAACGTTAAATTAGGGGTTCGGGTTAGTGCATAACTCGTTAATAAACATGCATAATGAGTAAGGGTAAAAGATGCATTTTCAAAAATTAGCAAACAGTTCAGAAAAGCAATCGTTTTTGGAGAAAATCATGTGTGATAAAATAACGAAAGTAATGAAAGATGAGACGTCATCTATCATTTGACGAGCTTTGTAATTACAAACTGGGTATTTTTAATCACTTTTCCACACTAATCACGCTCATGAATTTATAATTATAGTCTGATTTCATGCAAATGAGGGCATTGCATGATCTCAAGTGTGGGGAAGGGTTATAAATTCTCTCGGGTTTACACTTAGTTTAATTGCCAAATTTTGTGAAAATTTGAAAAAATTTCGACTAAATGAACTCAAAATCATGTTTATACATATTTATGAACGATAAAACTAGGTGATAATACCGAAATTATTGTTACCTCGGAGAGAACATAAATTGAGAAACAACCCAAAACGTTTGAGTTCATTTAAAATGGAATAAAGGAGAATAAAAAGGCAAAGAGAAGAATAAATAAAAGCTAAGTGTGGGAAGAATTTACCAAGTTCTTTAAAACATATATCACATATTTTGTACAAGATTATCGCAGGTACTTTTGTTTTGAACGATACTAATTAGTTTTACCCAATTTACTGTAATACATTTAAAAGAAAAGATGGATCTACACGATGAATCAATTCCATCATTAAAAGGAAGTAAAGTCTTCCAAAAAAGACACGCGCTTCTTGATTTAGGTCAGGAAGTTGTCGTCCAGACCAGCTGTAGGTTGACGAAAAATCTAGAAAAGTCATCTCTAAAATCAGCAGTAAATCCACGGACCTCGGCATCAAACAGGGTCGCCAAGTGGTCAGACTTATCCTATCCATGAGAGGATCTGTCTCATAAAATGAGGAGGGCGACGTGCAAATTAGCTTGATAAGACTAATGAATCAGACCCCCGGTGGTTGCATAGCATGGTCGAAGACAGGACCTTGTGCCAGACCAAAAAATTATAGGGTGATCTTTACTATTTCTCTTACAAATGATAGTAATTGCATCTGACACGTTGTGGACCATGAACATCTGCATGTCATTAGACATCGCCTTAACAGTTGCTTGTTCAACGCTTTCCTTTACAACTGGACGGTAGTTTACCGAAAGGTAATATACGGAGCAAGTAAACTGGACGTGTGCTTTCCTAATACAAGGTTAGCAAGTGGGTGACACAAAACCATAAGTTTTGATCTAAAATTTTAAAATATGAAACCCACAAAACCCACAAAATCATTTTCCAAACACCGGTGAAGTGGTTATTCCGGAAAACTTATCTTGGGTAAAAGTTAGAATGAATTTTCAAAAGATCAAATATTTTCATAAAGATCCAATTTCCTAAAGGATCTAAATTTTCATAATCATGTGGGACTGTAAACCACATCGTTAATATCATTGTTTATACCGCCGTAGCAAAATCACTGATAAATAAAGTGTGAGAATAAAAAGTGATTCTAGTAAAGTGTGACTTAATTTCAAGTTCTGTATTGCTTGAGGACAAGCAACATTCAAGTGTGGGGATATTTGATAGTGCTCCAAATGAACATATATTTAGGAACAATATCCTTCCAATATGTAAAGCTTTTAGTTACTATTGTTCTATTTTTATGTAATATTCGTTTAAATAAATAAGTGCGAAGACAAAAGAAGAAAACGAAGATTTGAAGACGCAAACATCCAAAACGCTCAAACGTACAAGTTACAATCCAAGTGGTTCAATTTATTGATGATCAACGTCTAAATATTGATAAAAGTACAAGTTGCAGAACGCAAAGTACAAGATATCTAAGCATACGAAAAGACGTTCGAAAATCCGGAACCAAGACATAAACCGAGCATCAACGCACGAGTCAACGGACCTAAAATTACAAGTCAACTATGCACAAGAATGTAATATAATATATATATAATTATATAAAATTATATATATTATATTATATATTAAAATATATCAGCAGTCCACGTTTTAATCAAGAAATGAGCTGGCCAGGCTGTCCATGCGAGTGCATGGGAAATAGGCATAAACCTATGCGAATGCATGAGCCCATGCGAGTGCATGAGATTTTCACTAAAACCCCATGCGATCATATGGGGTTTAGGATCTGAAATGTTGCCTATAAAAGCCAGGCTTCTGTCGAACGAAAAACACACAGCATCACATATCTCTTACTCTCTATATAATATATAATATATATTTATAATATATATTAGTTTAGTTTTATATTAGATTAGTTTAGTTAATGTAACAGTTATTTACGGGTTTTAAAGTCGGAACTTTGTCCGTGTAACGCTACGCGATTAATAATCATTGTAAGTTAAATTCTCCTTTTTCAATTATGTCTTATAGCTAAGTTATTATTATGCTTATTTAAGCCGAAGTAATCGTGATGTTGGACTAAATATTAAGACTGGGTTATTGGGCTTTGGACCATAATTGGGGTTTGGACAAAAGACCGACACTTATGGAAATTAGATTATGGACTATTAATGAGCTTTATATTTGTTTAACTGAATGATAGTTCGTTAATTTAATATAGAGATTTACAATTTGACGTATCTATAAATAACCACATATACTTGATCGGACACGATGGGCGGGATATTTATAAGTACTAATAATTGTTCATTTGATTGGACACGGGGATGGATTAATAGTCAATAGACTCATTAAAATAGGGGTGTATTACATACAAAGACACTTGGTGTAATTGTTAACAACGTATTAAAACCTTGGGTTACACGCAGTCGATAACCTGGTGTAATCATTAACAAAGTATTAAGACCTTGTTACAGTTTAAGTCCCCAATTAGTTGGAATATTTGACTTCGGGTATAAGGTTAATTTGGCGAAGACCCTCGCACTTTATAATTATGACCGATGGACTATTATGGACAAAACTAGATGGACTTATCAAATAATCCAGGACAAAGAACAATCAACCCAGGATAATAAA
The DNA here is from genome assembly GCF_046630445.1 of Rutidosis leptorrhynchoides. Lineage (NCBI taxonomy): Eukaryota > Viridiplantae > Streptophyta > Magnoliopsida > Asterales > Asteraceae > Rutidosis > Rutidosis leptorrhynchoides. The sequence goes on from NC_092335.1 coordinate 217,084,349, forward strand.
TTAAAATCAAAACGTCAAATATCATGAGTATGGAAGTTTAAATAAGCATAATATATTTTATTTCAAATTTCCTCGTACTTTTATTTATTGTTATTTTAATTATTGTTATTTATTTTATCGTTAGTTAAATATCGTCATTTACTTTACGCTTCGTTTAAAATATAAAATCGACAAACCAGTCAATAAACGGTAAAATCCCCCTTTTATAATAATAATAATTGTAATATATATATATATATATATATATATATATATATATATATATATATATATATATATATATATATATATATATATATATATATATATATATATATATAATTATATTTTGTACAAATATAGTTATATAAAAATATAGTGTAAAATAAGCCGTCTCCCTGTGGAACGAACCGGACTTGCTAAAAATTATACTACTCTATGATTAGGTACACTGCCTATAATGTTGTAGCAGAGTTTAGATATATCTCATTTGTAAATAAATAATTAAAACTTGTATCATATTTCGTTGTATTTCGCAGTAAAAATAATAGTATTTCGTACCCCCTCCGCTCGCACATCAAGTACGAGAGTGATTGAAGGGTTGTTATACGTGTTCTAGAGAGTATATACGTCTAGTGTATTGATGTGTGCGAGGGGTACTAGGAAATTGTTATATTTTTACTAAGAAAATACTATTAAATACGATACAATTTTACACAAGTGATTTATTTATTTATAGAGTGGATATACCTAAACCTTGCTACAACACTTATAGGTAGTGTACCTAATCGTACAGTAGTGTAGTTTTTAGTAAGTCCGGTTCGTTCCACAGGGAGACTTAGCCAAGTCTAACGCTATATGTTTTTTAACTTATAATTATAAAAATACAAAAATATATATAAGTAGTATTATTATTATAAAAAGGGGTTTTTACCATTTAATGACCGGTTTGTCGATTTTAAAACTTTAGTCGCAGTTAAAACCTAATGTAAAATATTAAAAATAAATATAACTTAATTTTATGCGTAAAGTAAATAACGATAATGAAATTGCGATAAATAAAAGTGCAATTAAATAAAATGACAGTAAATAAAAGTGTGATAATTAAAAGTGCAATTAAATATGAAATAAAGGAATTATGCTTATTTAAACTTCTGTGATCATGATGTTTGACGTGTTGATTTTAGTTTATTCCTATGGGTTAATTGTCCTTTGTCCTGGATTATTCGATATGTCCATACGGATTTGTCCATAATAGTCCATCAGTCATAATCATAAAATGCGGAAGTCTTCGTCAAATTATTCTTATTCCCGAAGTCAAATATTCCAACTAATTGGGGATTCGAATTGTAACAAGGTCTTAATACTTTGTTTAATGAATACACCAGGTTATCAACTGCATGAAAACCAAGGTTTTAATACTTTGTTTAATGAATACACCAATTACCCTTGAATGTAATCCACCCCTGTTTCAACAAGTCTATTAACTATTAATCCAGTTCCGTGTCCGGTAAAATGAACAATTATTGGAATTTATAGATATCCCGCCCACCGTGCCCAGTCAAGCGTATGTGGTTATATATAAATACGTCAAATTATAAGTCTATATATTAAATTAACGAGGTATCATTTAGTTAATATAAAGCCCATTAATAGCCCATAGTCTAATTTCCACAAGTGTCGTTCTTTTATCCAAACCCCAATTATGGTCCAAAGCCCAAATACCCAATTTTAATATTTTTAGCCCAACATCAAGATTACTTCAATTTAAATAAGCATAATAATAACTTAGCTACGAGATATTAATTTAACAATAAAATTAAACATAACTTACAGTGGATATTAATAGCGTAGTGGTACACGGACAGAGTTTCAACTTGCAAAACCTTAAGACATTCGACTAACCTAACCTTATTATTATCACTAACTTAAAATTAAAATTACAAATTGAGATTAATATTTGGAGTGATATTTGATACATAGGATAAGAGAAAAGAAAAAGATATATCTATATAATTCTGGCCGAATTCGTTGCAATTTATAGATGTGGCCAGTATTCTGGGCTCATGCGATCGCATGAGAATCGTGCTTCCAGGCCATGCGATCGCATGGCCATCTGGGACAGCTCACATTGCTTTGTTTTCTTGCTTGTCGACGTTATTTTTAAATATATATAATATATAAATAATTTATATAATTATTTAAATATTATATTATATTCTTGTGCATAGTTGACTCATAATTTTTAGTCCGTTGCCTCGAGCGTTGAGAGTTGACTATGGGTCCCGGTTTCGGATTTTCGAACGTCCTTGCGTATAATTTAATATCTTGTACTTTGCGTTTTGCGTCTTGTACTCTTGTAATTTCGAGACGTTTCTCATCAATAATTTGAACCACTTTGATTGTACTTTGTATTTTTGAGCTTTTTGGTCGTTTGTGTCTTCAATTCATCGAATCTGTCTTTTGTCTTCACCTTTTATTATTTAAACGAATATTGCTTGTAAATAGAACAATTGCAACTAAAAGCTTGTCTTTCTTGAGGGATAATGCTATGAAATATATGTTCGTTTTTAGCATTATCAAATATTCCCACACTTGAGCATTACTTGTCCACAACCAATATAGTCTTGAAATAAAAATACTAGAATCACTTCTTTATTCTTCACACTTTGTACATCAGTGATTTCTATACGGCGGTATAAACAATGATAGTAACATTGTGGTTTACAGTCCCACATGACTATAAAAAATTAGATCCTTTAGGAAATTGGATCTTTATGAAAACATTTGATCTATTTTTTTTTGTTTTTTTTTTAAATTAAATCTAGCTTTTACCCTAGATAATTTTTCCTGAATAACCCTTCACCGGTGTTTGCAAATTGTTTTTGTGGGTTTGGTGGGCTTCAGATTTGAAAATTTTAGCTCAAAACTTGCGGTTTTGTGTCACCCACTTGCTAACCTTGTATTAGGAAAGCAACACGTCCAGTATACTTGCTCTGTATATTACCTTTCGGTAAACTACCGTCCGGTTGTAAAGGAAAACGTTGAACAACCAACTGTTAAGGCAATGTCCCCTGACATGCTTTTAATTATGGTCTATAACGTGTCAGATGCAATTACTATCCTTTGTAGGAGCAATAGTAAAGCTCACCCTATAATTTTTCGATCTGGCACAGGGTCCTGTCTTCGACCATGCTATGCAACCACCATTCTTACGGTTGACACCTGATTTGGTTCAGGTGACCTAATGAATTCCAGGTGAATTCCTAGGATTTTACGTTCAATGGTAATGAAAGCATTAAAAATGGGTTTTTCAGAAAACAAATCGGTTTGTAATTTTGATCAAAATATTTTCTCGTTCAAGCTCGAGTTTAGATATCATCGAATTCCATGATTTTGTAATTCTCAATCTTTAAAGTCAATCTCTAGGATTGAGTAATATCAGGCTTAAAAGCTGATTTTTGATCTTTTAAGGAGATTATCCTTTCTAGGGATCTGATTCATTAGTCTTATCAAGCTAATTTGCACGGCGTCCTCCCCATTTTACGACGCAGATCCTCTCATTGTTAGGATAAGTCTGACCACTTGGCGACCCTGTTTGATGCTGAGGTTCGTGAATTTCCAGCTGATTTTCGAGAAAACTTTTCAAGGTTTTTCGTAGACTCTACAACTGGTCTGGACGACAACTTCCTGACCTAAATCAAGAAGCGCGTTTCTTTTTCGGAAGACTTTACTTCCTTTTAATGATGGAATTGATTCATCGTGTAGATCCATCTTTCTTTCAAATATCTTACAATTTACCGGGTAAAACGGTTAATTTTGTCCAAAACAAAAGTATCTTCAATTATTTGTACAAAAATATGTGATATATGTTTTTAAATAACTTGGTAAATTTTTCCCACACTTGGATTTTATTTTCCTTTTTATTGTCCTCTATTCCATTTTAAATGAATTCTAACATTTTGGTTTGTTTCTCAATTTATGTCCTTTCTGAGGTAACAATAATTTCGGTGTTGACACCTAGTTTTATCGTTCATAAATACGTATAAACATGATTTTGAATTCATTTAATTGAAAATTTTGAAAATTTTTACTAGAATTGGGTAGTCAGTATATAAGACTATGGCTGTTCTTTATTATCAGAGAGCACTAGATTCTAATACAACTACTGCGTTACTAGTATTTTTTTTTAATGGTAACTAAGTGTTTAAATTAAAAATTTTTAAAATCCGAAAGAATTTAACCTCTTCCCACACTTAAGATCTTGAAATGCCCTCATTTGCAAGAAATCAGTAACAATTTAAATTATTGAGGGTGATTCGCGTAGAAAAATGATTAAATTTTATCAAAGTTTCCAAACATATTGGCGTTTGTTTGCTGAATGATAAATGGTGCATATCATTTGTTCATTCCGTCTTGTTGTTACATCATATTTGTTTTTCGTTTTGTCGTCAAAATCAGTAGCTTTTGCTGAACTTAATGTCAGTCTTTAAAATGCGTTGTTTTACCCTGTTGTGTACAACTGACAATATACATACATACAAATATAAACATGCATGGTAATTTGAAATGGGACTTAAAATCCCACTTCTAAATCAAATATGAAATATTAGTACAAAATAATAAAAATATCAAACAATACATTAATATATCACAATATCATATGTTTAAACATTAATAAATAAAAATAGTAAAAAGATAAAAATCATAGAAATCACCAACTGGAACTATATCAATCTGGATAGGGGTTCCAGTTCATGTTGTTGTCCGGGTTCCATGGTTGGTGATAGGTGTACTGGTAGGCCAGGTTAGGGTCGTAGAGAGTATATGGTGGTCTCATCTGGGGCTGGTGTGGAGGATAGTAAGCGGGTCGGGTCGGTACGTAGTGATCCTGAGGTGACAGCCGGCTCATGATCTGACGCTGATGATAGTCCCATCTATCATGCTGTCATTGCCTGGAATGCTCGTAATCATTCCGAGCTTGCCACTGCTCCATCCGACTAAATTTCTCCCCGTTTGTCATATCTACCTCATCTACACGCTGGTAAACGTCAGTCATAGCCTCCCTAATGACATCCCTAATGTCATCCGCTTCCTCCATTTCCTCATCTGATCCTCTCTCTACCTATGGATGACGACCTTCATAGGGTACTGCCTGGTTTCGTCTGCTCTTTAATACCTTAGCACCCTGATAGACCTTCAATCCTAAAGGCTTAACCTGTTCCCTACATTACAAAAGTGGACCCCCTTGGTCCCTATCTACACCCAAATACTCTCCAATGAGAGTAACAAAAATACCTCCTCCTATTATCCCCCCTTCCTGTATTCCTTCTACCATCTTATCCAAATAAAAACCAACACAGTAAGGGATATTAACAAAGCCTCTTGGGTCTCGAATACACTTTAGGTAAAATAAATCATGTAAGGTCATTTTCTCCTTGTTGTGACCTCTCTGTGTAATCGAGTTAGCCAAAACTATATGAATTATACGAAGCTCGGCTTTGTTAATATGTAAGTAGGAGTGTTTTCCTCCCAGCGTAAAAACATTATAATCTGACATACGCCTCCAGACGGCGTTCGTGTCAAAATTCTTATCTACCCTTTCACCACGATAAATCAAATTCATACAATCGGTAGCAGTAATTCACTAGGAGTATATATCTGCAAAGCCCTGGCCATGTCCAGCATGGACATCCTGTACATCCTACGGCCAAGTATAAACCTAAGAAAACTTCTATCATCTAACCTATCTACATCTGCATTTAATGCTATAGTACTCATAAGCTCAATACACCATTCCTTATATACAGGTCTACGAATGGTGAATAGACGTTCCCAATCGTGAAAAGAAGAACTGCCATACCTTTGGATCAGATGCTCCCTAACTGAGTTAGCAAGTTGGACCCTTTCTAAAGGCTCCCAATCGATTACCCTTGGCACTTCTACATTTTTCGGTATTAGTTTGAATTTGTTACTTTGATATGTCAGATAATCTCTCCAGCTTCTTTCAAATCTCAGATTAGGATGCAACGTGTGTTCAGGAATCGTTGGGTATTCTACTGGCGGATGCATCGAAAATACTATAAAGGCATCAACAAATTGTAGCGGATCATAATAAGGTACGTGTTAATCAGGCTGTTGTTGTGGTTCCTGTTGTTGTTCCGGTTCAGGTTCATATTGCATTTCAGGTTCTGGTTCTGGAGCAGGTTTCCTGGATGATGATGTTGCACCATCAGTATCTGTAAATCTCTGCAAAACACATTAAACACAAAATTTGTACATCCAAATATGCATTAGTGTTAGCAAAATAACAAATTGAAACAATTTCAATAACATGTTAAATCAAAATTAAACTTATACACATTTTCACAATTTTTACAATTCTACACTTTTTTAAATAAGCATATATGAAAATGTTTACAAAGTTCATAAGTATTTAACTCAAATAACATGTTAAAACAACCATTACTAGCAACTAAACAAGTTTCAAATGGCATTTACATCAAATTAATCAAGTTCATGAATTTTAGACTTAAAAAGTTCACTTTAATTCTCAAAAATCATATTTATGATCAAAGTTTGGATCATTTAGCTACCTAAACATGTTACAATACTTAATTTAGCAATAATTCATGACAAAAATCGGCCATAACCTGTTTATATCAAAAAGCCCCAAATTGCTCAAGAACACAAACCCTAGATTCCTAAAAATTTTTGACGTTTTTGGCTTCAAATCATGTTAAATAGCATCAATCTAGGCTATACATGCATAAAATACTAACAATTTAACTCTAATTACACTAGAAATTAACAAAATTAAATTAGGAAAAATATAGCTCAAGAACACTAAAAATCAAATTTAAAGAGGTTTAGGGATGTAATTGTTACCCTTCTTGATAAATTCCTTATCAAATTCATGTTTAGAGCGGATTGTAGCGAGAAATTTGGTGAAATTTGGTGAAAAAATGATGAAATTTGAGAGTTTTTGGGATGTATGTTCGTGTTTTTATGTGTGTGTGTGTGGATACAGAGAACAGCTCGCTGGAGCTTTTGTTCCTGACCTGAATTTCAGCCTCATGCGATCGCATGAGGTTACAGGGTAAATCTCATGCGATCGCATGAGGTCCCCTTTTTTTTTTTTATAAAAACCTTATACTAATGACACATATAATTAATTAAAAATTAAAATTTTGTTTCTTTTTAGGATGAGGGCGTTTCGGAACGATGTCCTAGTCCGTTCCTCGACAAAATTTTAAAATTTGTCAATTTTTTTTTTAAGCGCGGTTTTAAAAGTAAAGATTTTTGGATTTTTTAAATGTTTTTGACATACTTTAATTCAATAAGATTAAAAATAATGATAATAAAAGTTCTAGTCCCTCCCTTGGGTAGAGCAATTTCGGTTCAACGACCTAGTTTTCAACTCACGACGAATTTTAAAAATCAAAATTTTAACTTAGTGAAAAAAAGTAAATTTTTGTTTTTAAAATCACAACAAACTTAAATTTAAAATGCATAAAATTAAAAATTCATATTATTAAAATTTTAAAAAATTCACACCAAACTTATATTATATTTTTGTTTTTATACATACAAACTTATATTAAAAATATTAATTTTTCAAATATGTACAAACTTAAATATATATTGATTTTAAAAAGTTTACAATAATAATTTAATATTAATATATTAATTTTAAAAACAAAGTAAAAATTAAAAATCTTTTTGGTCTTTTATCCCACTTTAATCAATCAAATATTATAAAAAATATACGCCCCTCTTTTCGGTAAAGTAATTTCGGCTATATTACCTAGTTTTACTCCTGACGAATTTTTGAAATATTTTGGGTTGATTGATTAAAGATATTTATACCTTAAGAATAAACGGTAAATTTCGCAGTGATGTAATAAATTTTTGTATGATATCAATAATTTTGGTCGCAAAACCTAATTTTATTGAGTATCAATTTAATACTTTATAGCGAAAAATTTAGCGTTTATTATCAAAAGGTTAAAAGCAATAAAATAAAAATAAAAACTGTACATACTTACCTGTGAGATAGAATTCTCAGTGACCTGCTTTAGCCCACTCATAAGATAGTTGGACTAATTGGTTTTCCATAGCTACATAGGCATAACCTCGAGCATTCAACGATTTTTCTTCGAAACATATGAACGGTCCTTCTCTGCATAAAGTAACGAACTCGGTATTGGAATATGTCTGATTCGTCGAGCATTTTCCTTCGTGTGACCATTTTCCGCATTTTTTCAAGGTGTCGTACTCTTCTTTTCGCTACGGATTTCCTTTACCAAAATGTAACTTATTATGATCGTTTCTGAGTTCTTTTCTTACTCCGTCCAATTTGGCTCTTATTATTGATACCAGGTCACTCGGGAGTGTGTCATTATTACTTTTAGTGATCAAAGCGTGTAGCATTAGACCATGGTTCAGATCAAAGGAATTCTTCATCTCGTAAAACCTAAAAAAAATAAAAATTCAGAATGGGGGGAGAAGACTAGTTCTTTAGGGTCTGCTAGGGAAAGACCATTCAGATTCCATTCTCGAGAACTACACGAAAACAGAATATCTAACTCTAACAGAAATACATATTACACTAAAAAGATTCGAACTTTCCCACACTTAGTTAGATGTGGTGCTGAAATTGTGATTAACGTTATTTTCAATTGGATCATCAACAACTTGTATATCTCTGACTTTTGCTTCAATCCATTTGTTGATTTCCTCCGTAACTTTCACAAATTCAACTAACATTGCCTTTTCTTTTGGTGATAAATTGGATACTAATCGGTTACATAACTTAAAGTTTCCCTTAATCTTAGCATTGTGAATCCGTTTATAAAGTTTCTTCGTTGAACTGTTAAAAACGGGTTCATCTAATTTCGTATCATCAACAGGGTTCTTTGTGATCGGTTCATCATTAAGTGTTTCTTCATCTTCCCCACACTTATGTGTTTTTATTGGTTTAACAGTTTTGGTTGGTGGAGATCTAAACTTTCGGTTCACAAAGGTGATCGATTTATCACCATCCCTAAGTGTCATTCTACCTTCTCTTACATCAATGAATGCTTCGGTGGTTGCTAAAAATGGGCGACCTAAAATTAGAGGAATATCAAGGTTTTCCTCCATATTAATCACTATGAAGATTGCAACAAAGGTCAAACTTCCCACGTTAACAAGTAAATTATTTGCTATTCCAGCTGGGTGTTTAATGGTTAGGTTAAATGATTGAACACCTATTTTGGTTGGTTTTAATTTACCCACACCTAATCTTTTGTATAAGGAAAGAGGCATAATATTTGCACTTGGTCCTAAATCTGCTAGTCCATTATATACAGCACCATCATTAAGCAAGCAAGAAATGATAAATTCACCTGGGTCTCCTGCTTTAGTAAGTCGAGTTGGTTTGTAAACCTTTTTCGAGTGTTCTTTTCTTGGTTCTTTCACTTCTATTTGAACTTCTTTTTCTTCAATTCTTGGAATGGGAGGTTTATATAGGAATTCTTCTTCATCACTCCAATTTGAATCCTCCCTATTTACCAATTTTGATTTTTCATATGTTGTTGATAACATATTTATGTTTTCATTTTGAGGGTTTTCTTGAGTGGTGAAATTATGATTGACTTCATTGTCAACTTCCATCGGACCATGTATGTAATGTTTAACTCTGTGACCATTAACTTTAAATTCAATCCCATTTGAATTTATTAACTCTATTGTTCCGTACGGGAAAACTCTTTTGACTATGAATGGTCCAGACCATCTTGATTTCAATTTTCCAGGAAATAGCTTGAATCTTGAATTGAAAAGAAGAACTCTGTCTCCTTCTTTAAATTCTTTTGAACTTCTGATTCTTTTATCATGCCATTTCTTCGTTCTTTCCTTATAGATTAACGAATTTTCGTATGCTTCATGTCTTAATTCTTCTAATTCGTTTAGTTGAATTAATCGTAGACGTCCGGCTTCATGTAAATCAAGATTACATGTCTTCAAAGCCCAAAATGCTTTGTGTTCAATTTCTACTGGAAGATGACATGCTTTTCCGTAAACGAGTTTAAAAGATGTGGCTCCAATTGGAGTTTTGTAGGCTATTCTAAAAGCCCAGAGTGCATCCTCCAATTTCATGGACCATTCCTTTGGATTTGATCCTACGGTTTTCTCAAGAATACGTTTTAATGCTCGGTTGGTATTTTCAACTTGTCCACTTGTTTGTGGATGATAAGCGGTTGAGATTTTATGAGTTACTCCATATCTTTTGAGAACTTTCTCAAGTTGATTATTACAAAAATGAGTACTCCGATCACTTATTAAAGCTTTCGGTGTTCCGAACCTTGCAAAAAGATGTTTTAAGAAGTTGACTACAACTCGTGCATCGTTAGTCGGGAGAGCTTGTGCTTCCGCCCATTTAGATACATAATCAATGGCAACGAGAATGTAGAGATTATTATGTGATTTTGGAAATGGACCCATAAAGTCAATACCCCAAATGTCAAATACTTCACATACTTGAATGACATATTGTGGCATTTCATCACGTTGACTTATTTTTACGGCCCTTTGACAAGCATCACAGGATTTGCAAAGAAGGTGTGCGTCTTTGAAAATTGTAGGCCAATAGAATCCAGCATCGTAAACTTTTCTTGCTGTGAGCTGAGGCCCATAATGCCCTCCTGTTGGTCATGTGTGACAATGGTTTAAGATTTGACTAGCTTCATCTCCGAATACACATCGGCGTATTATTCCATCAGGACAACTTTTAAACAAATGTGGATCTTCCCAGAAATAGTGTTTTATATCACTAAAGAATTTCTTTCGTTTTTGGTACGATAATCCTTTTTCAAGGAATCCACATACTAAGTAGTTTGCATAATCTGCAAACCATGGAATTTCATTATAATCTATCTTCAATAGATATTCATCAGGAAAGTTGTCTTGTATGGCCGATTCATTTAGAACTTCTAATTCAGGATTTTCAAGACCAGAAAGATGATCAGCGGCGAGATTTTCTGCTCCCTTTTTATCTCGGATTTCAATATCAAACTCTTGTAAGAGTAAGATCCAACGGATTAATCTTGGTTTGGCATCTTGTTTCGAAAATAGGTATCTAAGAGCAGAATGGTCAGTATAGACCACCGTTTTAGCTAGAACGAGATATGAATGAAATTTGTCAAAAGCAAAGACAATAGCAAGGAGTTCTTTTTTAGTAGTTATGTAATTCGTCTGTGCTCTTTGTAACGTCTTACTAGCAAAATATATAGGTTGAAATCGTTTTTCAATCCTTTGTCCTAAAACGGCTCCCATTGCAAAATCACTTACATCGCACATTAGTTCAAACGGTAGATTCCAATTTGGAGTTATCATGATCGGCGCATTAGTGAGTTTTTCTTTAAGAATATTAAAAGATTTGATGCATTCATCTGAAAAGATGAATGGAGCATCCTTTTCTAGGAGTTTATTCATAGGAGTGGCGATTTTAGAAAAATCTTTTATGAAACGTCGGTAAAAACCGGCATGCCCTAGAAAACTCCTAACTCCTCTAACATTAGTGGGATGTAGAAGTTTAGCAATTACATCTACTTTAGCTCTATCCACTTCAATTCCTTCCTTTAAAATTTTATGACCAAGAACGATACCTTCTTTAACCATGAAATGACATTTCTCTCAATTAAGTACTAGATTTGATTGTTCACATCTAATAAGCATTCGTTCAAGATTAACTAGACATGTTTCAAAAGTATCACCGAAGACTGAAAAGTCATCCATGAAAACTTCCATGCATTCTTCTATCATGTCGTGAAAAATCGCCATCATGCACCTTTGAAAGGTTGCAGGGGCATTGCAAAGTCCAAATGGCATGCGTTTATAAGCAAAAGTACCATAAGGGCACCTGAATGTGGTTTTCTCTTGGTCCTCGGGTGCTATTGGAATTTGAAAATATCCGGAAAAACCGTCAAGAAAACAATATTAACTATTTCTGGCTAATCTTTCCAACATTTGATCAATGAAAGGTAAGGGAAAGTGATCTTTTCTGGTGGCGTCATTTAATTTTCTATAATCAATACAAACACGCCATCCTGTTACAGTCCTAGTAGGAATAAGCTCATTTTTCTCATTTGAAATGACAGTCATGCCACCCTTCTTAGGTACACATTGAACTGGGCTTACCTATGGACTATCAGAGATTGGATAAATTAAACCTGCATCTAGCAGTTTAATAATTTCTTTCTTAACAACTTCTTGCATATTAGAATTTAGTCTTCGTTGGCGTTGCACATACGTTTTATGACCTTCTTCCATAAGGATTTTATGTGTGCAATACGAAGGACTTATTCCTTTAATATCATGAATTTTCCATGCAATAGCTGGTTTATGAGCTTTTAGCACAGTAATGAGTTGAGATTTTTCATTTTTCGTAAGAGAAGACGATATTATTACAGGTAATTCAGATTCACCATGTAAATAAGCATATTCTAAATGGTTTGGAAGTGGCTTTAACTCTAATGTCGGTGGTTCTTCTATCGATGATTTATATCGATATCTGTCTTCCTCTTTTAGCATTTGAATTTCTTCTGTTGTTGGTTCATATCCATTAGCCATAAGTGTAGCTAACATTTCAGTTTCATCAATTTGTTCAGTTCCTTCTCCTAAAGAACATTCTCCTGTTCCTTGTAATTCTGGAAATTATTTTAACAATTCTGCATGTGAATCTATAGTTTGAATATAATAACATGTATCATCTACAGATTGCGGTTATTGCATGGCTCTATCAACTGAAAAGGTAACACTCTCGTCCTCTATACTTAGGGTCAGTTTCTTACCAAACACGTCTATTATTGCTTTAGCCGTGTTTAAGAATGGTCTTCCTAATATGAGAGGAACTCGAGAATCTTCTTCCATGTCCAGAATAACAAAATCTACTGGAAATACTAAAGTACCAACTTTAACTAGCATGTTCTCCACTATCCCTCTAGGATATTTTACTGATAGATCGGCTAGTTGTATGCTTATTCGTGTTGGTTTCAATTCTCCAAGGTCTAGTTTAGCGTATAGTGAATACGTTATTGAATTTATACTAGAAAGATGAACAGGAGAGAATGAAGAAAGTCCCATATGTGTCTGCCATTGGGTCAATCATGTATGCAATGATATGCACAAGACCGGATGTGTCATGCGCTCTAAGCCTGACAAGTAGATACCAGAATAACCCAGAAAATAGTCATTGGATTGCTGTCAAAAGTATATTAAAATACCTTAGGAGGACTAAGGATATGTTTCTAATATATGGGTCTGGTGAGGAGGAACTCGTTCTAAAAGGTTACGTGAATGCGAGTTTCCAGACTGATCGAGATGATTCTCGATCACAATCCGGTTACTTCTTCACATTAAATGGAGGTGCGGTCTCTTGGAAGAGTTCAAAACAGGATGTTGTTGCATTATTCACTACAGAGTCAGAGTACATTTCCGCCTCATTGGCAGCTCAGGAAGCTGCATGGATGAAGAAATTCATCGATGACTTAGGAGTAGTCCCTTCCATTCAGGACCCTCTTGAGATCTTTTGTGACAACGAGGGTGCGATTGCTCAAATCAAGGAACCTCGTACTCACCAAAAGCCCGTCACATTGAGCAGAGATTCAACTACATAAGGGATGAAGTTGAAAAGGGAAAGAAATGTATTCGCAAAGTTCACACAGATCTTAATATAGTGGATCCTCTCACGAAGCTCATACATTGAACAAAACATACTGGACATGTATGTGCATTAGGGCTTCGATATTCTAGTGATTGGTCATGATCTATTTTAAGTATTGTAATGGAACGAAATTGTTCAAACTCATTAATATAATTATGGTATTAATTTATTTTGAGTCATGTTCCTATTTTACATATTTTATCCATGAATAAGCAATTATTCTAAATTCCGTAGTCGATCACATTTGTGGGAAGAAGTGTGAGGTTTAGACTATTATGAACTTGGATTGATATACATTCACGGACTGAATGTGGGGCAAGGTTACAACCAAGGTTCATAGATATTTGTGGGATACCCGCTCTCAAGACTTACTGTATGGAGCCTTTGTGGTTGATCACATGTAATCTTGAGTAAAGGTGAATATCATTGTATCCTCTGACCTAAGATACATATTGGGTTCGGATATTCACCATGTATTGTGCCTTGATTCTTTCCTTCGCTATTCTGAAATATGGTAGCTCATAAGAAAGAGCTCAGGTATAATGCAAAGTGTATATTTAGGACATATGTAATCAAGATGGAATTTGTCCCTCTTATTCGTTGAGAGTCAGATGTCTAAGGCCTGATAAAGTTAAATCTATAAGAGAGTGATCACTCTATGTCTCTTGGATTTAACATGACATCTAGGACGAAAGGAAATAATGAAAGATTCACCTATTCATATTCGAGTTGGGACCTCGAAAGGGATGATGTTATTGAATGGCACAAAGTCATAACATATTGGGGGTGATGGACGGTCGTTAGGTGGTATCCATCACTTGCATTAATTTCTTATGTTTCACGTGCAAGTGGGAGATTGAAGGTATTTCATATGCCCGAGAGACATATTAAATTAATGTGGCTAATTTGTTATGATCCAAGTCGGGTCATACCTAATAACAAGCTTACCGACACCTTATTAGTATCTATCTTAACGATTGGATCATTAAATAAATACGCGACACTTGGATTTTAGAAAATTGGTTTTCTAAAATAATATAACTTGATATGTATATAAATTATAGAATAATTTATATAAAGAGGATTTAATTATTTATAGGTTAAATAATTAATAATGTCATGTTACATTTTATAAAATTGGTTTTATAAATATACATAACAAATAAAATGGAAGTTTTATAAAATAAATTTTATAAAATCAAATTTTATAAAACAATGAAACCATTTTATAAAATATTGCTAGTGGCCTTGGAAGTGGGTGTAAGCATGCTCTTTGTTGGTCAAAAGCATGGTTAGTTCCCATGTACATAGATATATACATCTAGTGCTCTTTCAAGACAAAAAAGAAGGCACATACACATCAAGATATACAAAAAAAACTGCTCAAAACCTGTTGCAGCAGGCCGTGAGTTTTGGGTGAGGAGGAAGGGGTTTCTTCAAGTTTCTTAAAGGTATTCAAGTGTCTAAAATCCTAACCATACAAAGGTGGTGTTGGTGCATCAAAAGCTTGTGGGTATTACACACTTGAGGCTTCAAGTTAGAGGCTATTTCATCATCATCTTCATCATCATTTTCTGCTGTCTTTTTCAGCCCTCAATTCATCATTGAGGAGGTATAATTTACTTCCTTCTATTATTTGTAAGAATATGTTCATGACTTGATACATATATGGGATTCAATTTAAATAGTTTAACATATAAACTTGTTTTCTTGATAATTATGCTTCCGCTTTCATTAACTATCATAAAATTGGTTTGTGATTATGTTAACATTAAGAACATGTGATAATGTTGAATTCCATCAATACTATCTATATATGTGCTATATACTAACATATTATATAGGTGCGTGCGCGATGTATTGTTTAAGAATCCGGTTTCGAGATTCGGTCGCTTGGTGTTTTGTCCGGTCAAATTCAATGGTGGGATTTTGATCAATTTTGGGACATTTGTGTCCCGTTTGTTTTATATTCTTGAATGTCGCGCTAATTCGGGTAAAGTACTTAACATGGCTATGTGGAAATGGTAAGGTATTCGCTTGTAATAATGCTTGATCACCATTATCACAACTGTGCACCTTAGCAACAAGCATGACATGGAGAGTACCGAATAGGCAAAACGTGACATGGTTGGGGGTAGATTCGACGGTATTTTAGGAATCGGGTAAAGGTTCCTAGGTTGTTTTGATTTCTGAACGATGTGCGGGTCGTCACATCGGGTGCAATGCGGTTTGGTGAAAGTTCATAAGTATATGAATACCTAGGGTGTGTAGGTGAACTCGTAAGAGTGTTGTGGTGAAACAACCCTAAGTAGCGGGTGTGTGGTTGACTTGTACGATTTAGGTCTTCAACCGAAATAGAATGACCGACTCGGGTGTGAATTAGAGACTTTTGAGTTCCGTATTGGACTAATATAAGTCTTGTGAGTGCATGTTGTATTGCGATGCTCGGGAGAGAGTACGAAGTTGCGGGTTCGGTAACGATTCTGATAGGGCGATGTTATGGTGTCGGTACGTTTATGGTTATTGGGAAGCGTTCCAGTAAGAAATTTAGTACGATGGTGGTTGAGTTGACGGGCGGTGGATATAAGACTTGGTGCTTCCAAGCATTCCATGGTTATGAGAAAATAATGTCAACCAAGTTGTGAGAAGGACTTGGGTGTACGCTTGATGATGTGTATTCACTTGCGTGATTGAAAGTTAGCGAACCATAAGGTTCTTTGAGTATGAATGACCTCGGGTCATTTAGAAGAATATGGGGTGACATCGGACGTATGAAACCCTAATGATCGAGACCTTAAATCTCGATAGGTGAGGCGGTAACGGACTTGGCGGCCGGTTAAGTCTAGGAGGTAGTAAGACGGTGACGATGCGGGAAGCACATTCATTATACTAACAATTGATCGCTCTTTCCCATGAGAATGAACATGTGTATGTCGGGGATTGCACGGTTAAGTAGTAAGGGTCGAGAGGACCCGACGGATGGAAGACTTGGTGAAACCAATTAGGGCGTAACCAAGTGCAACTGTGCGATTAGCATGTTGGGGTATGTACATGTTGATTAGTGATTCGTATTACGTTGGTGGTTAGATACGAAGTAGTGGGTGATGCCGGTGAATCTCACTTTTGTAAAGCATGATGGCGGTTTTTTGATTGAGTAGCGAGTGTTGTACACTCTTCACAGCCACTTTTCTTTTGTTTGCGTGAAATCATAGTATGTCGTTCGACGGGCGTTTTCGTTTACCACATACAGGTATGAGTAAAGTCACGGGTGTTGAATAGTTTCGAAGTTGTTGATAACCGTGTCAATGGTTGAGATAAATGCGGGGTAGAGTATAAGACTTAGTGTTCCCAAGCATCTCCTTAGTGATAGGAGGAAGGATATTAGGCTCATTATGCGGCTTAAATAGTTCGAGGCTAGCGGTTGAGACTAGTGAATTGTAGGCATTGAACCATGAAGTTCGTTTGGTTCGTTTGATATCGAGACGTCGTTTAAAGTGTAGCATCGAGTGTGGATCCCGAAAGGGCTAAGTTTTAAAGTCTCGGTAGTATTGGCGGGGGTTGCATAACACGACGACAGGTTCCTTCCTTATACATGCTAATGTAATGTTGACGCTGATGGTGATTACTTTGTACATGGGTGCCGATGAGAAACCCGAATGTACGACGATGTTTGGTGATGACGTTTAGTGGATGCCAAAGGTTTGACTTAGTTGAGAAGTCGAGGTTCGGATACCTCATGAGTTGTTCGTGAAAGGGAGAATTAGATGACCAACATTGAGACCGGTCATTTGTAAATCGAAAGGTTAAAATTTCGCGAGATACGATGATCTTGGAGGTGAATGTATGGAATTAAAGATCCTAAGTGGGGGAGTTAGCTACCGGGGATTGCGGCATAGCCCTTACATAGCGAACGTGATCGTACGGCTTGGTGAAAGTCGACCCAATGGAAAAATGATCGAGGAACGTAAAGTGTTGATTCGATTGATTGAATTTAGACTTGTGAATGTCGTGTGTGAAGATAATGGCAACGTGTTCGTTGAAAAGTTAAAGTTTGTGTGTTGAACGAGCGGAGGTTGCTCAAATTGAGAAATAAAGACTTTGAAAGACTTCGTAAAAGTCCCGAGTTGGACCTTGAAGCGATTGTTGAAGGCAATGCCGCGACATTAGTCGGAAATGCGAAGTTTTTGAATGTTGGGAACGAAAGATTTTCGTTGTATTTCGGAATGATTTTCTAGATTTCTTCGTTAAAGGAATGACCCGGTGGTGCAGACGGGGGAAGTTGATTCTTGATTAAGAGAACCTTCTTGAATTGCTGGTTTACTAGTCGTCGAAGTACGGAGACTTGACGTGGCATTAGTCCTTCCCGATTTGGATTAATACAAGACTTGGTTCACGGTGTAGTGGACTTAGTAGACCGCATTGGGTGATATAGTTGTGAATGTAGCTTGTTGCGAGTTATAGCCGAGAGAATTTGAAGGAATATAATGGTGTTTTTCGTATTTTTCCTTAGTGGGCATTGGATGTTGAGTGTACGAGATACCGTTTGTTGCGGTAATACACGCTAATGGTTATGAGCGTGTGGTGAGACGTTCGGGTTAATGGAAATATAATGGTTATTAGTGTGTTTTCCATATTTTTCCTAAGTGGGCATTGGATGTTGAGTGTACGAGATACCGTTTGTTGCGGTAATGCACGCTAATGGTTATTAGCGTGTGGTGAGACTTTCGGGTTAATGGAAATTGTTGTGGATATCGAGTTTGGATGTGTGTCGGAGGACTATAGAGTGTGGGTCCGGTCGGTTAAATGACGAGGATCACGAGGACATGATCGAAATAAGTGGGGGAGAGTGGTAAGACCCGTTTATTCGTACAACTTATATGTGTATACATATACATACGTAAATGTATATTATGGATTCGTCGTATTGTAAATGTATATATATATATATATATATATATATATATATATATATATATATATATATATATATATATATATATATATATATATATATATATATATATATATATATATATATATATATATATATATATATATATATATTGTGTATATATATATACGTGGAGTTCATGCGACGTATAATATATGTAAATGTATGTATGTATGTATATATATATATATATATATGGATATAGAGTACGAGAGTGATCGAAGGGTTATTATACGTGTTCTAGAGAGTATATACATCTAGTGTATGAAGGGTACAAGACGTGTTCCTGTGTTGGGGTTCAAGTACGCGAAAAGTGGACAAAACCCACACTAGGTCGCGGCGCGGCCTAGTGGGTTGCGGCGTGGTATTGAACTCGAATCAGGATCAGACAGCATGTAACCAAGACTACCAGACCACGCTGTAGGTCGCGGCACGAAGGAAGAAGGCCGTGGCGCGGCTCTTCTGAGAGTCCAGTTCCGAATTTTGTAATTTTAAAGGGGAAGTGAGGGCGTTTTGGTCATTTTACGTATGGGGCAGATTTAAGCCCCAATTCTGGTCCACTCATTCATTTATTTCATTTCTTTTTCTTTTTCTTCTCCATTTTCTCTCTAAACTTCATTTCTTCCAATTGATTCAAAGTGTAAATCGGGTGTGAAGATTCATGATTCGATCTTTGGAGCAAGAAGAAACGTTGTTCTCCTCGTTCTTAGCTACGTATTGATAGTAGTGGTAAGTTCTAAATTCGAATTTCGTTCTTAAGATTCTTGTTCATATTTAGGGGTTTTGATTGTGAGTTCATAAATGGAACCCAACTAGTTGTTAATGAAGATGATAACTAGGATTTGGGTTTGGTGACCGAGTTTAAACATGTAAGGCTTACAAAGAATGAATAATCACTAGTATTAGTGATTATTAAAGTAGTGGAAACCATTTGTGTACATTTGGTTGACTAATTTTGAATAGAGTCAAAATTAGGGTTTGTTGGTGATTTCGGTTCGATTGTCGTTTGTGCAAGGTTTATAAACTTAAATTGAGTTAAGTTAAAGTATAAACTTGAGTTAATGGCATTTTAGAGTCAAAACTAGCAAATGTGAGAATTTGACTTTGTTAAGGGTCAAAATGGGTTTTGGGCGATTATGCGGACTAGTGGGTGTTTAATGGCTATATGTGTTGTCTTTGGGTATTTCGGGAATGCGGGAACTAGTCTTGTTAGTTTTAGACCTTCGGGTAGCGTTAAAAGTGCATAAGAATGTATTTTGCACTTGTTGTTCATTTGGGCGGGTCAAGAGTCCAAATGAGTTTGTATTGATGATTATGTGATAAACAGAATAGGTACGTTCCATTGGAGAGTTGCGGGATTTGGATTGCACTTCATCTAGGTGTTAAGATGCCACTCGGGGTGAAGCATTGAGGTGTTAAGATGCCACCAGGGAGTGAAGTGTTGAGGTGTTAAGACGCCACTCTGGAAAGTATATTAACGGGTGAAGCATCGAGGTGTTAAGATGCCACTCGGGGTGAAGCATCGAGGTGTTAAGATGTCACCCGGGAGTGAAGTGTTGAGGTGTTAAGACGCCACTCCCGAAAGTAAAATTGACGGGTGAAGCATCGAGGTGTTAAGATGAAGTGACCCATCCTAATCCATCCGGATGAAGTCCGTATCAATTATAAATGATTCACAATAGTTGATTACATCGCGAGGTACTTGACCTCTATATGATACATTTTACAAACATTACATTCGTTTTTGAAAAGACAATATTTCATTTCATCGAAAGTTGACGGCATGCATACCATTTCATAATATATCTAACTATAATTGACTTAATATTAATCTTGATGAACTCAACGACTCGAATGCAACGTCTTTTGAAATATGTCATAAATGACTCCAAGTAATATCTCTAAGATGAGCAAATGCACAGCGGAAGATTTCTTTCATACCTGAGAATAAACATGCTTTCAAGTGTCAACCAAAAGGTTGGTGAGTCCATTAGTTTACATAAATAATCATTTCCACCATTTTAATAGACCACAAGAATTTCATTTCCATTTCTCATAAGTATACGTCCCATACATAGAGACAAAAATCATTCATATGGTAAACACTTGGTAACCGACATTCACAAGATGCATATAAGAATATCCCCATCATTCCGGGATCCTCCATCGGACATGATATAAATTTCGAAGTACTAAATCATCCGGTACTTTGGATGGGGCTTGTTGGGCCCGATAGATCAATCTTTAGGATTCGCGTCAATTAGGGTGTCTGTTCCCTAATTATTAGATTACCAGACTTAATAAAAAGGGGCATATTCGATTTCGATAATTCAACCATAGAATGTAGTTTCACGTACTTGTGTCTATTTTGTAAAACATTTATAAATATTGAGCATGTATTCTCAGCCCAAAAATATAAAGGGTAAAAAGGCAAATGAAACTCACTATACTGTATTTTGTAGTCAGGGATACACTATTAGTATGTAAAAAAATAAATTATGAGTACTCACATATCAATATTGAGATTCAATATTGCAGGAAAGTACGTAGACGCGACGAAGATGATAAACACTAGATTGACCTCACGAGCATACCCATGAACCATACCCTTCACCTCCATAGCCATAACCCATAATTTCCTTAGCCCTATCCTACTCGCAAAACTAGTTTTGAAAATCCGTTTTAGATCACTCGAGCAGCACTTCGTCGTAGTATTTTATGTATAATAATACTAGTAATAATAATAATAATAATAATAAGATTAATAATAATCTTAATAATAATAATAATAATTATATAATTAATAATATGAGTAATATATAATACGGAGTAATATGAAGTTCAAAGAAACAGATGAATGAATGTGTGTGTGTCTAAATGCAACTCGTCGAATATTTAAACACATTTTCAGGATTTGATCCCCATGCGATCGCATGGGGATGAAGTTATTATGTCATGCGATTGCATGACTTCGTTTTACAGTTGGTGTCCATTTTCCATTCTTGCCGACATTCATAACACTTTGTAAACGTAATTGACACACATATGTATTTATTTATATTATTTAATATATAATATATTTAATCTTTAGAATTAATTAAATATTATATTATATTTACGCTCATGGTAAAAATATAATTTTTACAAAAATGACACGGTCGTGGTCTCACGACTCATGTACCACTTTCGGTTTTTTGAGCGCACTTTCGTACGTTTAGAAAACTAGCCTTTTATGTTACGCGACGTGTACCATTAGTAATAGCTTGATTTATTCACCAATAAATTACTTTGTAAAAGTGTATCTTATAAAATTTGAGTGTCGTGGTCATTTGCGTCTATAAATCAGTGACTCGTTGTTTACCAAAATATTTTATTTTAAATTAAGACTTTTTATGACGAGATTAAAATACATAGACATATATATACATTTTTTCATCTAACAATATAACATTTGGTTTTTCAAAATGGTTTATATTTCAAAGTTTATTTTTATTTCGTTTAGAAAATAATTTAACGCGTAACGTTTTCAAGTTATAATATATATATATACATATACATATATAAACATATCAATTCCTATAATGGTTCGTGAATCATTGGAATTTGGTCGAGGTCAAATGAATGTATGAATATAGTTTCAAATCCTTGAGACTTAACTTAACAAACTTTGCTTATCATGTCGGATTAATATAAAGATAAATTTTAAATTTGGTCGGAAATTCCCGGGTCATCACAGTACCTACCCGTTAAAGAAATTTCGTCCCGAAATTTGGTCGTGGTTGTCATAGCTAATCATAAAAATGTTCTCATGACAAATATGAGTTGGTATATAGAATTTTATCACTATTGAGTAATATAGATAAAATGATTTGATTATTTGAAAGGTACGAGTGAAGCTATCATGAGATGAGAAATATAGTTTTGTTTTAACTTTTGACGATGTCTTGGTTGAATTCCGGAATTCAAGGGATTTAAAGAAAATTTTCGGAATCTAAAAGATTTGATTCTTTGGTGAATAAAGGAATTAAGATCTCTATAATTAAATACGGTGATCTGCCTCGATTACTCTGTCCGATATTTCCATTATAAATTTACCTTTTCCGTTCCATTAGTTTCCACCACTTCTATACCTTCTTTCTCAGTTCATATATCCAAAAGATTATAATAATGCTTAATCTGGTTCTAATCCTTGTTCTTATTCTGACTATCGCAATGATCGTTCTTCTTTTTCAACTCCCACCGGAAAAATCTGTTTATTTCTACTATGCTCTAGGGATTATTGTATTTATAATCCTCCCGTGTCTTTATATTGCTATACGCACTGATATCCACAGTTTGTAATTTCGGTGTTATTGTTGGGCTTTATATTTTCCTTTATATATCGGAGCTTCATGCTTTTGTTTTCTCTTTCCGACTTTAAATCAAGCTAATAATGGTCCAGAATTCGTAGGTTATGAAGTTTCAAATGAACATGACTAATGTTCTAAGAGAGAAATTGTAATAGCACGATCTTAATTAGTTAAATTACCAGAATTCAGAGAAAAGATAGAACTATCAAGATAATATATTCTTGATATGTTCAGAAGTTAAGCAGAATGAAAGAGTTATGTAACATGGCACATGATGACGTTATGATCTGTGAATCATCACGTTTCATTAGAAATTCAGCATGACTTACTGTAATATAATCACGTTGATCAAGTGTCATTATATTATACTAACTCATGCATCAGTTCCCAACATTACTTCAATAACATTCGTATTTTAAGCTCGAAAGTTTACAGAATATAGAACTAACAGTTTCTATATGATGTAACCTTGATAGCATGAAAAGATTAATGATTTCAGATAAGAATAGTTATGTAAACATCTTCAGAAATATGGAGGATATTTAAAATGAAAGGTACGATAATATCTTTGAATATCTAAGATCAGAGGATGATGGAAACTATTGTCCGCAAGGGTTTAGAGTAAGGAGCAAGATATCCGCTAAAGACTTTAGCAGGCATTGAATCATTTGGATTCTTTGAAGTCAAACTTATTCTTTGTGATTTGTCCACAGCTTCTTTCATAGTTTCGCATAATCCGCTTTTTGGTACAAAATTTTCTATCGAACGTTCCTAACACTCCATTCTTTATCATCAAACTTCTGACGGTTAAGGTCGTTTACGGTTGTCTACAGTTTCTGCTGCTTCATTTAGCTTTTTCAACATTCAGAGTATTGATTTGTAGACTGGGTGCTTTTCAGAATTTCAGAATGAGAGATCATAATTCTAAGAGATAAATGTCATACTTATAACTGTTGATGTAGATATGCTGTGAGTTTTCAAAGTACTGATTGCTGATTCCCGGTAATTGGTATGGCAGTTCTCGTTACAAGATGCGGATGAGTATATGATAGGGTTTCAATGAATAAATATAATAATTTGTCAGAGAGATTTAAGCCAAGAAGCAACGAGGTTGCTGGTACATCTGCTGGTAATATGGTAGAATGTAAAAGAATTCTCCGGTATCAAAAGGGTAATCGTATATATCAATATTATAGTAAGGCTACTTCGAATGAAAAGTCGAAGTTGACTTACTTGAGCTGTGACAAAATTGGCTACTTTGAAAAGGGATCGCAAAGTTATTTTTGCTAATAAATGCCAAAGGATCTGACGCGGCTACGTGTTAAACTTTTACTCAGTTGCCGAGAGTTTCTCACGTGCATAACTATATGTATAAATCTTTCCTTCCGTGGATGAAGTACGGTTGATTCATCCTATCGATTGAGGTGTTTTCAAGAGTCATGAAATGTTTGAACACAGTTTGGAATCGTCAAGATACAAATGAGGTTTAAAATGAAATCAAGTGGCAACTTGAAGAATTTTTTTAGTTTCATATGTTATAATCAATATTTTAATTCATTTTAATTGTCCAATGTCGGCAGTCCACAGTTGATAGTCCACAATTAACAGTCCAATAATTCATATATAACTTAATATATAATATCCGAATTAATTAATACGTATCGTGACCCGTATACGTCTCAGACTCGATCACAACTCAAAGTATATATATTATTATAGAATCAACCTCAACCCTGTATAGAGAACTCGATCATTACCGCATATAGAGTGTCTATGGTTATTCCAAATAATATATATATATATATATATATATATATATATATATATATATATATATATATGCGTCGATATGATATGTCAAAACCTTGTATACGTGTCCCTATATTTAAAGTGCGTAAAAATAAATAATAGAAATTAAATGACGATAAATAAAGTGCGTAAAGTAAATAACAGAAATTAAATGACGATAAATAAAATTGCGAGAATGTAAATTGCGATAATTAAATTGCGATAAATAAAATGTAACCAGTTAGCTAGGAACAATTAGCTAGGAACAGTTAGCGTGGATTCTTAACAAAATTTCTCATAGTTAATTCATTTGTTTCTAACAAATTTTATTTTGTCAAATGTTTTCTTCATTATGCCACTTGTTGGATTCTGATAAATCAAAATCCCAATATGAAATTAGATGAATATGGTTATTCTGTGGTGAACGGATTTGTATATCGGTGGATGTAAGTAGGATAGTAAATGACTGTTGACTCAGCTTCAAAGAATGTACGGTGTAATTTATTAATGTGAGATCTGAATATTCCTCGGGTATTACCTACCCGTTAAAATATTTTCATCATTGACAGTTTGTACAAAAGAATTTTTAATTAAAATCTTTATGAAAACATATATACATATATATTTTCTTCAGATGTAATCATAGATTTAATGAGTTAATATGATATTAAACTCATTTGATTTACCGTTAGAACAAGAATCTATAATCTCTAAAACATTAGAGATTACATAATCGCCATGTCATACGAAGATAAATAATGTAGAACGTCATGTAGAACGAAGATAATTGAGGTAGGACATCATGTAGTATGATGATTATGCTGGAGGTACAGACTGAGAGTTTGAGACATGTAGTGTTGAGGCTTGTACTGTGGATGTTGTTGTTGGTGGTACTGGTGTTGCCGGTGTTGTTGCTGATAGTACTGTTGGTGCCGATGATGTTGTTGAAGCTGGTAAATTTTGCACCATATTTTCCACATTGATCATTCGAGCGCGAAGCTCGTTGACTTCTTCTATTACATCGAGGTGATTATCGGTAAGAACGAGCAAATGAATAAGGTTTAGAATCTAAGATAGTATGTAATCATGACGAGATATTCGGGAAATGAGGGTGAAAATGGTGTCTCGAACAGGTTCGCCGGTGAGTGCTTCAGGTTCATCGTCAAGAGGGTAATTTGGTTGGTGGCAATGATAGCCTTCTTCGCGTCTCCATTGACTAAGTTGACTACGAAACTATCAGATGAATTGGGGATGGCTGATTGGTTGATTCATTCCGGTGACACTCCCTTCAGAGCTCGAGTGAAACTCTATGTCGGAATAGCTGTCGGAATAACTATCGGAATAGTTATCGGAATCTAAGGGACTCGAACTAGTTGAGGGACTCATCTCGTACGATCAGATGAAGGATTTTCGATAAGGAATAGAATAGGATGTAGATTAGTACCCTCCAATACATAATTTACATATGCATATATAATACTAAAATCCCATAAGTTACGGAAGAATCTACGGAAATGTCAGGCAAAGTTTACAGTAACAGATATGTTAAGATATGAATTAGTATATACGCTAAGATACGAATTTTGTCTATACACTATTCATGCAATCATTGCAGTAAGATGTGTCTAGACTAAGAATGATAAGCAGGTAATTTTCATAAGGATGATAAGTAGATGATTTTCGACTAGAAATGATAAGCAAACCTTTTGACATGCAGACACGGTCAAAGTCCAGACTCACTAATGCATCCTAACGACTTATCAGTTAGACACACTAATACAGACCTGGTTCGCTAAGACCACCGCTTTGATACCAACTGAAGTGACCCATCCTAATCCATCCGGATGAAGTCCGTATCAATTATAAATGATTCACAATAGTTGATTACATCGCGAGGTACTTGACCTCTATATGATACATTTTACAAACATTACATTCGTTTTTGAAAAGACAATATTTCATTTCATCGAAAGTTGACGGCATGCATACCATTTCATAATATATCTAACTATAATTGACTTAATATTAATCTTGATGAACTCAACGACTCGAATGCAACGTCTTTTGAAATATGTCATAAATGACTCCAAGTAATATCTCTAAAATGAGCAAATGCACAGCGGAAGATTTCTTTCATACCTGAGAATAAACATGCTTTCAAGTGTCAACCAAAAGGTTGGTGAGTCCATTAGTTTACATAAATAATCATTTCCACCATTTTAATAGACCACAAGAATTTCATTTCCATTTCTCATAAGTATACGTCCCATACATAGAGACAAAAATCATTCATATGGTAAACACCTGGTAACCGACATTCACAAGATGCATATAAGAATATCCCCATCATTCCGGGATCCTCCATCGGACATGATATAAATTTCAAAGTACTAAAGCATCCGGTACTTTGGATGGGGCTTGTTGGGCCCGATAGATCTATCTTTAGGATTCGCGTCAATTAGGGTGTCTGTTCCCTAATTATTAGATTACCAGACTTAATAAAAAGGGGCATATTCGATTTCGATAATTCAACCATAGAATGTAGTTTCACGTACTTGTGTCTATTTTGTAAAACATTTATAAATATTGCGCATGTATTCTCAGCCCAAAAATATAAAGGGTAAAAAGGCAAATGAAACTCACTATACTGTATTTTGTAGTAAAAATACATAAGACGACATTTAACAATGCAGGGTTGGCCTCGGATTCACGAACCTATATTAATTATATATATTTATGTGTTGGTCAATATTTGTTTAATAAATTAAGTCAAGTCATAGTGTACCACAATCCTAATGCTCGAGACTAATACGCAAAAGTCAACAAAAGTCAATTTGACTCAAAATGTTTTCTAAAATTTATACATGATTATTATATAGTTTAAATATCGTCATTTTATATTTTTAAATATTTTTAAAAGACTTATTAGAGTAAATGATATAATTTATTTATTAATAAATAAAACTTTATATACAAAATATACTTTTATATATATCCTAGATAATAAAATTTATAAAGTTCATTGAATATCATAAAAATGTTATGATAGGTTTTATTAAGGTAATTATATTATTTGTATTACATTTTATTTGATAAAATAACCTTGATAATAATAATAAGCAAAAGTTGTATTATTTTGTATTAATAATTATTATTATTAATAATAATAACAATATTTATATTTACGTAAATGGTATTATAATAATATGATAATTCTTATTAATAATGAAAAATTAACAATGATATTCCTATTAAAAATAATAATTTTTGTAAAGATGATATTTTTATATTATTAATACTACTTTAAATAGTGATAAAAATAATGAAAAATGATAATTTTATCTAAATCAATATCTTTAAATTTCATCATGATACTCATACTCATTATTTCCTAATCAATTTGTTAATAGCTTTTAAATCGTCTTTTATATCGCGTTCATTTTTAATGATAATAATAGTAATCATAATAATTAAGTGTTACTAATATTAGTTTTAATTATAATAATACTAATAATAATAACTATTATGATAATGAGAATAGTAATAATTATTTTAATGATAATAATAATAATAATACTAATTATAACTTTAACGATAATAACGATAGTAATAATAATAACAATTTTTAATAATACTACTTTTTATTGATAATGATAATAATAAAAAAATAATAATAATAATAATAATTAAATAAAAAACTAGAACGACGATAATAGCGACGATAATAATAATCATTTTTAATATTAATACAAAAATTCAATTGACAATAACTTCTAATCCGTTCATCGAATCCATTCGATATCTAAATGAAAAGTTCTTAATTTTTCACTAGCTTTTCAATGACATGCATATCTTATACCTTATCTCAACCGCAGGTGTAACTAACTCAAGATCCAGTCTGTCCTATCTAAAGGCAATTTAAAAAGTACAAGCATGCATAATCCTATATACTCGAGCGCTAGTCAGGGATACACTATTAGTATGTAAAAAAATAAATTATGAGTACTCACGTATCAATATTGAGATTCAATATTGCAGGAAAGTACGTAGACGCGACGAAGATGATAAACACTAGATTGACCTCACGAGCATACCCATGAACCATACCCTTCACCTCCATAGCCATAACCCATAATTTCCTTAGCCCTATCCTACTCGCAAAACTAGTTTTAAAAATCCGTTTTAGATCACTCGAGCAGCACTTCGTCGTAGTATTTTATGTATAATAATACTAGTAATAATAATAATAAGATTAATAATAATCTTAATAATAATAATAATAATATTTATATAATTAATAATATGAGTAATATATAATACGGAGTAATATGAAGTTCAAAGAGACAGATGAATGAATGTGTGTGTGTCTAAATGCAACTCGTCGAATATTTAAACACGTTTTCAGGATTTGATCCCCATGCGATCGCATGGGGATGAAGTTATTATGTCATGCGATTGCATGACTTCGTTTTACAGTTGGTGTCCATTTTCCATTCTTGCCGACATTCATAACACTTTGTAAACGTAATTGACACACATATGTATTTATTTATATTATTTAATATATAATATATTTAATCTTTAGAATTAATTAAATATTATATTATATTTACGCTCATGGTAAAAATATAATTTTTACAAAAATGACACGGTCGTGGTCTCACGACTCATGTACCACTTTCGGTTTTTCGAGCGCACTTTCGTACGTTTAGAAAACTAGCCTTTTATGTTACGCGACGTGTACCATTAGTAATAGCTTGATTTATTCACCAATAAATTACTTTGTAAAAGTGTATCTTATAAAATTTGAGTGTCGTGGTCATTTGCTTCTATAAATCAGTGACTCGTTGTTTACCAAAATATTTTATTTTAAATTAAGACTTTTTATGACGAGATTAAAATACATAGACATATATATACATTTTTTCATCTAACAATATAACATTTGGTTTTTCAAAACGGTTTATATTTCAAAGTTTATTTTTATTTCGTTTAGAAAATAATTTAACGCGTAACGTTTTCAAGTTATAATATATATATATATACATATACATATATAAACATATCAATTCCTATAATGGTTCGTGAATCATTGGAATTTGGTCGAGGTCAAATGAATGTATGAATATAGTTTCAAATCCTTGAGACTTAACTTAACAAACTTTTCTTATCATGTCAGATTAATATAAAGATAAATTTTAAATTTGGTCGGAAATTCCCGGGTCGTCACATAAGATGCCACTCGGGGTGAAGTATCGAGGTGTTAAGATGCCACCTGGGGGATTAGTGATACGCGGTGTTAAGTACACTAATGGATGTTGCGTCCTCCGATGGTCTTTTGCGAGTACCATTCCCTTATGCGTATGGTTAACCATATAGTTTGTGTATATGTTGTAGTGTAGCATATTATATTTTGGAGTATATGCTATTGTTTATGCTAGTTGCGGTAATGGATGTTATTAGGTTTATACTTGGAGTTCGTATGCTAATATTATATTGCTAGCATGTTTGTGGTATGTGAGCAGGTGGTTGCAAGTAGGTATATTATGTATGCATGTGTATACTTATTGCACTCACTAAGCGTTAGCTTACCCTCTCGTTGTTTACCTTTTTACAGGTATTGTGATTGTAAGGCTAGCTAGTCATTAGACTAGATGTGTAGGAGCACTTGGGCTCGATGGGGTAGCTTTCAGAGATTTGGACGCGGATTGGGGATTTGGTAGTCCCCTGGATTATGCTCTTGGTATTGGGTTGGGTTATTGAGTATTAACCCGTGTTTTGTGTAATTGGGTCATTGTTACCAATGATTTTGTAATGTGTCATTTGCGTACCAAGGGTTATATTAAGTTGTTAAACGTAACGTTATGATATTATGTTTTGGGTTAAAACAGAGTTAAAAATATTATGTACTATTAACGGGATATTGGGACCAAACATAAATAAAAAAAATGTGTGCTTCGTTTTTGGTAAACAGAATTGGGGTCGTTACAGTTCCCCATCAGAATTCTATTCTCCATACCTATCTATCTTTATCTTTACAGTTAAATTATAGTATTATTAGTTAATCTTAATCTATCACCTCGTGTCACTAGGATTAACTATATAGGCACTTTTATCCCACATTACTGAGCAAACATATAAAAATACGAACCTGAGTTATATTTACCACTTACTCGTTAAAAAGAAGACAAGTATGTGAGTTATAGTTAGGATAACCCAGTTAAATATAAATAATAAAACCATTACTCTCTTTTTGTAGCTAATTCTGACGTGTTGCGACCTAACGACACCGCACAAATAAAACCGTCCGTTTTGGCCATATCACCAAGCCTATTGATAAACAATGGGTAAAATCTACCCCTGGGGACAACTAGCCCCTAAGGAAAGAGCCCTTATTCGAGGCAGCTGGTGAAGATACTGTGGCAGTTGTACCAGCTGATACTAATCAATCAGCTGGTACCGAAGACACAGCAAGGAGTGCTGTGATAGAAGACCCAGCCAGAAGTGTGCTACTGGGTGAAACAAGATCAGAAGACCCAACTAAAGTGGATGAGCCGGGAGATAATGATGATACTAATTTTGTTGCTGCCAATTTCACTGTCTGGGGTAGTGGCAACTCAACGTTTATCCAATCACCACTACCAGCAGAATCACTTGCTTATTTTAATAGGACACTGGATGATTTTCACTACTATGAACCAATGGGTCCTTTAGGCACATCAGAATCACCATTTGTATATCCTCCATCTTCCCCCAAGAAAAATGACAAACATACTGCTTGGGAAGATGATTCAGTTGCACGACGAAAGCCTGACATCAGAAAGATGAATCCTGATGAAAGAGAAGCTTACAGGCTTGAGATCACTGTCCCTGAATTGCTAAATCTGAGAGCAGCAGGGAGACCAGAGAGAATACGCCAAATCAGAATGCTGTATCATCCTCTTAACCAGCAATTCTACATTGATGCTATGGATTACAACATTGATATTGGTATGTATCTATCTAACAGTGGCCATATACTCCATACTGATGAAGAGAAGGCTCTCTTTTATGAGGTTGTGCAACTGGACATGGATCTACAACAATATTGTAATGCTCTGATTATTGATGAGGGCAGGCAATTGATAGCAGCAGCAAAATCCCGGAACATCACTGTCAATGAATACATTACCAGTATTCAACTAGAATAACAAACAAGGGATGATGTTGAATATGCTGAGAGGCTCAGGCTTAGGGAAGAAGAAGCTACACCAGCTGCTGACAGAAAACTAGAGGCTGAATCTCTCATGTTAGCAAAAGCCATAGTTAAAGCTCAGGATAAAGCCTTTGATAAACTTAAAGCTGTTGAGAAGGCTCCTGCTGATTATCCTATTGAAACTGAAAGAACAAAGGAGCTGTCTGATCTTTTCTTCAGAAGCAAGTATGCTGATGTAATCCAGAAGATCCAATCCTGGCAAAATCATCAAGTGTCATAGAGGAACTAAAAGGACCTTCAGTATCAGCAGAGACAATCATGTTTATGAGAAGCTAGATTACACAAATCTGAGAACCTTTGGATTTAGTGAATGGATGGAGATACTGCAGTACTTCATTGGTAAGGGTCAAAGTATTCTCAGAGATACACTGAAACCTGAATTACAAGACCTGTTTTATAAAGCAATCAAGTATGGGAATGCACCAGTAGTGATTATAGAAGATGTACTGGCTTAAAAGCCTAAAAGAAAGAAGTCTATTGGTGCTGGCCCACACAGAAGAGATCCAATAATCTTACCTCCTCAAATACCTGTCTTTGATCCTGTAAACTTACCTATATTGTTCCCTGAAGCCTGAGAAGCTGTAAAAGTTAAAGAAGAAGAGTTATCTGAAGATGAACAAGATAAAGAGAAGGATAAAAACAGATAGCCTTCTGGTGCTTAAATTGTATCTTTTGTTATTTCATATTTCATTATACTTTCTTGTAATTATTGTATATATTGTGTTGTAATGAAAATGGAATGAGTTTATCTTCAAAATCATATCAATTTATAAGATGTAGATAACTCAGTAAAAGATCCCAAAATAAATCTAATAGGGACAAATTTACTGCCTATCTTTCATTAGGTCACTTAATGTTGGCTTTAGTCTTTTCTCTAAATGTTATAGGTTTTGTCATCATCAAATAGGGGGAGATTGTTGAGTCCCCAAAATAATTAAGGATTTAATTATGATAAAACAGAAATTTATGTACACTAAAATGTGATGTGCAGCCAGCTTAGGATTTGGTATGTACAGACCGCAAATATTGCTGTGTCGAGTGTTTAGTATGCTGCCTAGTCTACCAGCACAAGGTAGACAGTATTCTTCATTTAAGCACAGGATGAGTGCCCAGAAAATCATGAAGATCAAGTGTCTCAGCATAGAAGAACCAACATAGATGGTTAGCAGCATACTACACAAGACAGCTATGCTCCATTACAAGCATAATGGTTTCCTGAGAGGTCTACATCAATTACACTATTCAACAGAAGTCGAAGACAAAGTTGAATAGAAAAGGACACGCGTCGGTGGCTGACAAGTGACCTTACAAGACCACGTGGGAATGGAGAAGTTTAACGCATGTGCACACATGTGTAATACTTTGTCAACGCTTAGGGAACACAACATTCTATTTGTTTAATCAAATAGTGGTGCCTAACCGAATTGGGGTGTTTCTACAAATAGCTATCAAAGAGGAAAGAAGGGAGCACGCTCTCTGATGCAATTGTTCCCACAAGTACAGACATCCTATATACCAATGGATAATGAATTAATTACCTGGATAATAGGACAACTATAAATAGAAGTATTCACTATTGTAATATTTAGTGGTGTGAGTTTTATTTATTAAGAGTCCAAACTAGTAACAGCTTTAGATAACCTCGATAGCTATAACTTAGGTAAATATGTATCAACCAACTATCATTCCACCAAGGATAGTTGTGATTCTTTGTGATTTATATCAATAAAGAATAACCGTTGAAAATTACCTTTGACTCTTATTTAGTTCACTTGCATGAATACTAATTTGCTTAAACTGATAAGATAAACAAAAAGATTTGTATTCCCCCCCCCCCCCTACAATACTCCTGTTGTTAATCAAGGGACCAAAGCTTAAAAATGTATATAAACATTTTGCATTACATATATGATACAAAATTCATGAAAACTTTATGTTGATTATAATGTTAATTGATTTCTAACAATATTATAATATTTATATTATAGATGTGATCATCACTGGGGAAAATCTTCAAACTGATGCAAAGACAAAAACAAGGTTTAGTAGAAGATTATATGATGAGAAAATAATGGGTAAACGAAAGAAATCAATTCCTAAAAGGAAAACAGTCAAAACATAGCAGGGGTCAAAGGTATAACGTGAACAAAGAAAAAAACCAATAAAGAAACGGAAGAGTAACAAGAAAGAACAACATGTGAAATCAAATGAATCATCTGAAGAAGGTGAAACAACTAGTAAGAAAAGGAAAATGAAACAATGAAGAAGAACCTGTTACAAAGAAAAGAAAATTGAAAAAAGGTAAAAAGGTTCAAAATCAACGGAATAAAACAAATGTTGCAGATGGGTTCATCAAATTGTATCACAAAAACACGCCAAAAAACTTATACCAAGCAACAAGGTTGCTGTCAAGAGAACGAATCAATGCTATAACACAAATTGGCTTTGGTAAATTGTTAGAGATGCAATTTGATGAAATTTCGAGGTAGCTTGCATTTTTCTGTCTTACTATGTACAACCCTAAGACAATCTGCATAGAACTACCTGCTGGAAACATACAAATAACAACAAAAAGCATACATGAATTGTATGGTATTCCAATAAGAGGAGAGAAAGTTGAAGCTCGTGTAAGGGCAAAAATAGGGGGAGAGATGAATGTCAAGTGGAGAAGCAGATACAATAAATGGGGCATAAATCAAAAACTGATACTAGACAAGTTAAAGAGCAGCTCTGAAAGTGATCTAATATTTGTTTTGGATTTCATGGTACTTTTTGCATCATCGATGATCGAGCAGACAAAATGTGGTACAGTGAACACAAAGTTCCTAGGCATTTTAAACAATGAAAGTGATATACCAAAGCTAGATTGGTGTGATTACCTGCTTACATGTTTGAATGAAACTGTTCGAGAATGGAAAGAAATTAACAATCCCGAAGGAGTGTTCAATGGATCAATCTCAACAATTAATCAATCTCAACAATTGTTGTAAGTCTACTAACTATTATATATATTCTCTATTACATGTAATATGTGTTATACATAATGCGTATGTAAAAATTTGTATCTTAATTATTAACATGAAATTAATAAAATTAATGTAGCTTCATTATGTCCAATCAACAATTTTTGGAGGAACATATGTACCACCTGAAAGATCAACAATTTACGAATGGTCATCAATAAAATTGAAGGATAGAGAAACTGCAGAAGTTAGAAAAGGTGTGTTTGGTGATGTTATTTTAATTCAAAGAGAACAGCGTAAAGAAAAGGAGGTGAAGAAAAGAAAGAACCTCGAGTTTGGAACTGAGAAGGTATGAAAAATGTTTATTATAATACTTATGATGGATGGATGGGTGTTTTACATCTTATGAAATTTGCAATTTATTATTATTACATGTGTTGAATATTTTGTATTCTAAAAATGTTATTGCCAAAATGGTGGATTTAAACAACAATAACACATGGGGTGATGATGATATTAACAATTAAATATCTTATATATGCAGGAGTATGAGAACTACCTTGTAATACATGTAAATGATGTGAAGGATTATGGTCAACTCCTATGTGAAGGTTTGGTACTTTATCCAAATAACAAAACAATTGCAGAAACTTCAGAAGTTCTTAAAGATTATTTTAAAGGAATTGACCTCTCAGATGCTGATTTTTCACTTAGTGTTTCTCATGATAATGTTGGAAAAGAATTTAATTCAACAAAACCTATTCCATTTGATTTACATGATGAAGTTTCTCAAATGAATGAAGAGAGGGATTTAGGGAATGAACATGTGAATGATGTGAATGGAAAGAGTGTGGAAAAATTGTGAAATCAACAGGAGGAAAAAAAAAGCTGCAATTGAAAATGAGGAGCAAGATGTGAGTGAAACTGATAAGCAGAGGAAAGAAAGTAATAAATGTGGAAAGAAAGCTGAAAAGGACGTTGAAGCGATTGAAGGCATTGAAGCAAATGAAGAAGTTGTGGAAGAAAATGTAGAATTAACAGGGGGTAAACAAAATGTAGTTGAAAATGAAAAACAAGTTGTGAATGTAAATGAGAAGGGGAGGGAAGAAAAAGATGAAGGTGAACGAACAATTGAAGAAGTAATAATGAAAGTAGTGAATGAAATGGAAGAAATGGGAAATAATGAAGAATCGGGTGAGGAGGATACACGAGAGCAGAAAAAACTGAAGTAAAATCAACAAAGAGACAGAGAGAAATAAATTTGGCTGCTGTATACCGATCACCATACATAAAAAAGACAAGTAGACGTTGGGGCAGGTTTTACTAGGCCAGAGTTTAAAATTCTAATATACATCAAGTATTTCAAGCTTACTGCATGGTAAAAATACTTAAGAAATTTTAATAATTTGAATTTTAGATACCTTAAATATATATATAAATATTTAATTCTACTGATGTTGTTTCAGGGAACAAGTATTTGGAAGTAAAAAAGGTGAACGAGTATGTCATGACCCAGATTTTTCCATGATTATATATTGAACAATATTAATATTTACATGATTAAATATTTCCAACATATTAAGCAATCAAACTTTTTAAGACTTGATTAATTGAAACGAATTTTATGTAAACGTGTGACCACCCAACTTGTCTGATGATTCACGAACGTTATAACTTGTAAATAACATGATAATATATATATGAACTTATATATATATATATATATATATATATATATATATATATATATATATATATATATATATATATATATATATATATATATATATATATATATATATATATATATATTTAACATGATGAAATGATAATTAAGTATCTCATTAAGTATGTTAACAATGAACTATATGCATAAAATGAGACTACTAACTTAAGGATTTCGAAACGATATATATACGTAACAATTATCGTTGTAATAACGTCTTAATATTTATATATCATATTAAGATATATTAACACACTATGTTATCATGATAATATAACAATTTAACATCTCATTAGATATAATAACAATGGGATTAATTACATTTAACAAGGTCGTTAACTTAAAGGTTTCGAAACAACACCTACATGTAACGACTAACGATGATTTAACGACTCAGTTAAAATGTGTATATATATATATATATATATATATATATATATATATATATATATATATATATATATATATATATATATATATATATAGTGTATTAAGATCTATTAATACACATTTGAAGGACTTAAATACATATATCAAAACACTCTTACTTAACAAAAATAATCACAATTGTATTCCCATTTATTTTCATCAAGAATTCTACTCGTATTCGCTCGGTATTTGCACTCGTATTATACCCAGCTTCTAGATGTATTTACTATTGGTATATACCAATATAAATCTGCTCCTTAGCAGCCTTACATGATTAAGGAACATGTGGAACCAACCATTTGTCAAGTAGCATGAATTATTTAGCAAGAAAACAAAATTAGGAATCTTTTCTTTCTTTATAAACTAAAAACGTTTTTATGCATACACACCATTTCTTCAATCCATTTTCTCATACTTACACTCCCAATTCTCTCTCAAAATACTCCTAACTTCATACTTGATCATCTCCAAGTATTTTCCCCATCATTTAGCTTCAATTACAAGCTTTAATCATCATAAAAACAACCTAGAATCAAGAAGTTGCAAGATTACTTCCAATCTTTTTAATCCAATCCAACAACTCATCAAAGATCAAGAACTTCCATCTAATCACAGTAACTTTTCATTCTTAATCAAGGTAATAATCATATCCAAGCTTTGTTTTAATTCCTATAAACATAACTACCTTAAATCAAGTACTAATCTTACTTGAACTTGTTTTCGTGTCATGATTCTGCTTCAAGAACTTCCAAGCCATCAAAGATCCTTTGAAGCTCAAGTTATTTTCTCATCATTTTCAGTAGGTTTACCTACTATAGTTGAGGTAGTAATAATGTTCATAACATCATTCGATTCATATATATATAAATATCTTATTCGAAGATTTAAACTTGTAATCGCTAGAACATAGTTTAGTTAATTCTAAACTTGTTCGCAAACAAAGTTAATCCTTCTAACATAACTTTTAAAATCCACTAAACACATGTTCTATATCTATATGATATTCTAACTTAATAATTTAAAACCTGTAAACACGAAGAACACCGTAAAACCGAACATACGCCGTCGAAGTAAAACCGGGGGCTGTTTTGGATTGGATAATTAAAAACTATGATAAACTTTGATTTAAAAGTTTTTCTTCTGAGAAAATTATATTTCTTATGAACATGAAACTATATCCAAAAATCATGGCTAAACTCAAAGTGGAAGTATGTTTTTCAAAATGGTCATCAAGATGTCGTTTTTCGACGAAAATGACTACCTCTTTCAAATATGACTTGTAACCTATAACTCTGACTATAAACCACTACTTTTTCAGTATAGTTCTAAATACTACAGTTCATTATGAAACCATAGCAATTTGATTCACTTTAAACGAAGTTGTAATGAATATTTGGCGAGCAAAACAAAATCTGCTAAAATTAACGTTGTATGGACGAAATTTATATTGTAAAAACTATATTAACCATAGCCTTGCTAACTTTTCCTATATCCTATATATATTTGGACATGTTATCATTAGTGTAATAAAATATTATAATCTTAGTTAATTCTGAGATTGTATATATATAATAATCTTGGTACATTCTATGACAATAATTATACAATACGTTTTGATAAATCCTATGACAATAAGTATACAATCCGTTTTGATAAATTCAAAGATAATACATATACAATATGTCTCTGGGTTGATGCAAAGACAATACGTATACAATACGTCGTGGGGTAATTCTAAGATTATATATACCGATTATTGAACTGTTGGACATTTTGGACTATTTTGGACTACTAACAAAGGACTACTAACATAAAAATGTTAAAAATTAATATATAAGTATTCTATGAACTTGTTTTATTTTATTCACATGTCGTATTATTATCTGAATCATTATTATTGTTATAGGTTCGTGAATCCAAGGACGACGGCCATATTTTTAATAAGCTGAAAACTTATTATTAATATACTTT
Source organism: Rutidosis leptorrhynchoides (assembly GCF_046630445.1). Lineage (NCBI taxonomy): Eukaryota > Viridiplantae > Streptophyta > Magnoliopsida > Asterales > Asteraceae > Rutidosis > Rutidosis leptorrhynchoides. Next base: position 217,123,465 of record NC_092335.1, read on the forward strand.
TACTACCGTGAGTATATAGTCCCATTTTTAAACTCTAAAAATATTTTGGGATGAGAATACATGCATTTTATGTTTTACGCCATGAACGCAAGTACTTAAAATATATTCTACGTTGAGTTGTACCACATTGCATATCTTCCCTAATAGCTTGGTAACTAATATTTACATATTGTAAGAACATGCAAGCGCGAATCCTATTGATAGATCTATCGGGATTGACAACCCCAACCGGGCTAGTCGCTCTAGTATCGTAAACGGTTGCATAGTACTTAGTTTTTACTACACTTGGTACAGTGTAGGGAGATTTCATAATAAAGGGAATATGCCACATTAATGGTTAAGTATGGTTACCGAAGCGCTCAACAACTTATAGAATATATTTATTGAAATATTTATAACTATGAAATCTTGTGGTCTATATTTATATCGATGCTAGCTTTAAACCTATATATCTCACCAACCTTTGTGTTGACTGTTTAAGCATGTTTATTCTCAGGTCCTTAAGAAAGTCTTCCGCTGTTGCATTATCTGAGCAAGCTGTGCATGGAGTCTCATGATTTTGTTTAAATGAAGTGTTGCATTCAATAAAACCTTTGTCATGTATTATATTCGACAGTTATGTCACGTGTGTAGAATTTGGAAACCGTTGTATCATGGGGATTTATTCTTAAATAATCGCCCACTTGTTTAAAAACATGCATTATGTATAATAATGGTGTGCTTTTCATGAAACGAATGCAATATTTTCCAAAACGTATCATATAGAGGTCGAATACCTCGCTATTGGACCAATGAATAACGTACTACGTTTATAGTAATATGGACGGGTCGTTTCAGTTGGTATCAGAGTAGAGGTCTTTGCGAACCAGAAATTGCATTAATGTGTCTGATCGTTATTTGTTAGGATGCATTAGTGAGTATGGACTTTGTCCGAACTTGTTTTTGAAAACCATTACTTATCATTTTTGGTCGGAAATTAAATATTATAACATGTAAATATTATGTGGTATATTACTAATGTGGTAGTTAATGTGTGATAGATGTCTACTTCTAGCACCAATCTCATTATCATATTCAGCGACTTCGAAGTTGAATCTCCAGCAAAAGTACCAATCATTGACTTATCTGATAACGACGATGACCCGAAGGAAGGTGTATCAATCATCTATATAACTGATGACGATGATGACCTGGAGTCGGTTGCATTTTTTGAAGACTCACAATTCCCAGAGGAACCAGAAGAGGAACCTATAATCGACAACCCAGAAATTCCAAAAGCAGAAACTAATAAAACAATTATTGTACCAAGTGCTCCCGATACTACCACACCTAGTCAACCATGTCTTACCAATACTACAGAAATGTCATCTACTGAACCCCAACCAAAACCTAGACTTCCCGCTGAAATACGCACTCTGACAGTAGGGAAGCAAAAATTCTATGATTTCCCAGATTTCTTTGAATTCCCAAGGAAGCCTCGTCGTTTCTAATCTGTTTATGCAGCTATTCGACTTCACGCCTTATATAATAATATTTCATGTAACAACCCAAACCATACCGCGTATAAAACCCCGTTAAATTTCATGACAAAAAAAAAAAATTTTGCTGACTGACCCATTTGCGCGGCGCGCCGACAGGTTGCGCGGCGCGCAGAACCTGTCTGGCAGCCCGCTGTCCCGTTTTACTTAAAATGCCAAAATGTTTGACCCGTTCCCGACGTTTTTAGCCAAAACGCTTTTAACCATGAATTCATACATATAAAACTAACACGTTTAATTAATAAAATTAAGTTTACGAAGCGGGTCCCACATCAACCCATTTTACCACCTTAAGTACCAAAATACCATTTTCGACTTTAAGACTTTAATACAACACAAAGCCGAGCATGGCGATCGGGGATACGCTACCCAATCCTAAACGATCCAAAAGCAAGTCTCTAAAGCAAGCTATGAAAGTCTTCTAGTCCTCGCACTTACCCGAGCCACCGTCCGCATGCAATCTATAAAAAGAGTCAACAACGAGAGGGTAAGCTAACGCCTAGTGAATGATAATATACTACATACATATATATGTATAAAATGAATACGCCACACAAAACAAATACCGCATACCGAAGCATCCAAGTATAAAGCGTCTACACTAAGCATACCGTACGATCTAAGCAACGAGCTAAAGATACAACACAAAAGATAGTCCATCAACGACAAAGTAAACATCGCCAAATAGCTACACCCGGAGGGTTAGCTACAACACAACAACACATTAATATATATATAACAATATAAACGAACAAGGTTAACCCCTTAACCTCAAACACACGAACATTGGCCGAACAACCCGAGCCTTGTGAATGCGCACAACCCGAAATTCACTTCTCAACCATAAGATGACCGAATAACCCGAGTCATCATGAATCCGCACTACGCGAGATTCATTACCTCCAATAAGGTGACCGAACAACCCGAGTCACCATGAATCCGCACTACCCGAGATTCATTTCACAATACTAAAACCCACGGTCACGGGATTATAAAATCCACCACACAACCATATCAACCCTTCGCCATTAGGGTTATAACAACCAAATCACAACCAAGTGTGATAACGTGCACACAAACGTGTACTTCGCCAAAGATGGTCAACCAAGACGCACAAACGTGCCAATTGGACTCATACACAAGTCCTTCAAATCCACCTATATGTGAAGTGAGCTCTATAACCGAGAATTACTTCACCCGACCCGCACCCATCCTACACATACATATGCATATAGGATATTATCACTCACCTTGAAGTCTTGAAGAAAGCTTTCAAGTAAACCGCAACTCGCCAATGGAAAATACCTATTCCATTATCACAAATACCACAACACAATTAGATTGGATTCACAAATTAACCCAATTCGTCACTTAGTGCCATTTCGACCCAAATGCACTTCCAAGCACAAACCGTACCCAAACCAACCAATAATCACTAACACAAGTGAGAATGGTCATAATATGCCAATTAAGCCCGAACTCAAGTGTTAAACACGTGTCATACCCATTTTGACACTTAAACCCTAATTTTGACCCATAAAGGCCAAAATCTCATCCTTTACAAGTTTTGACACCAAAACACATTTAACTCGGTTCTATACTTCAACTTAATCCATTTTAAGTTTATAAACCTCATTAAATCGCCAATCGGGTCATAGTCACCACCAAACCCTAATTTGACCCAAAGTCAAAGTTAGTCAACTAAACAACCCTAAATGGGTTTCAACACTTCCATAATCACCTACTTAAGTGATTAAACTCAAATTAAAGTTCTAAACATGGCCAATTAGTTCGCCAACTCAAAATCCACCAACAATTAACAACAAACCCGATTACTAGCTTCACTAAACCCATTTCATCACATAAAAGGGTTTTACAACTAATTAACTCAAAACCCTAACTTGAACATCAAATTAAATAATTGAAATTCGGAGTTTGAGCTTACCAATACTATCACCGTGTAGCCGAGAACGAAAGGAACAACTTTAAAACCCGAGACTTTGAACGATTCGAGCTTCCTCTTCACCAAAACCTCCAATCTCTCTCTAAATATCTCTCTCTCTCTCTCTAGATATTTGGAAGGGATGAATGGACATGAAAAATGATCCAAAACTGATCCAAAGTAGCTAATATGGCACACAAATCCGGCCCCATGTGATTTTACCCTTTTACCCTTCATTTAAAATAAATAAAACAAGATAGGTTCTGTCAGCGCGTTTGCGCGGCGCGCGGCCGCTTTGCGCGGCGCGCAGATTGACAGATTCAGCTCTTTTCCAATTTTAATATATATAAATATTCAACGAAGCCTGATCTCATATGCCTTTAATAAACAAGTATACAAAATAAATATTCGGGTCTTACAACTCTCCCCCACTTAAACTCGATCACGTCCTCGTGATCCTCATCACTTAACCAAACAGACCTCACCCTACGGTCCTCGACATAAGTCCCAATCCGACTTCCTAAGCAATTCTTTCCAACGAATCGCCTTCCACAACTAAATCGTCACCCGCGACTTCTCAAGTCCACAATCCGAGCACTAAAACCATGCTCTTACCCTAACATCGGGAAAACTCAACTAATCTCGTACCGGGATGTCAATCCCTTAGCATACTAATACCGAGTACAACTCTAAAAGCAACCAAGTCTCAACCTAAGGTCAACGACCCGAAACAATGAAGACCGAACCAAAAGAATCCTTACGGATACCACCAATCACGAATCATCCATTGTAGTGCGCAATACGACCCATACGCAACTACCGTAACAACACAATCCACGGTTAGAAACCGATAGCGCCCAAAACGGCTATGGGAACGCAAATCCCAAGGGGTACGAAATCATCTATCGTCACACCCGTAACAAACATGTGAGCGAAATACGGCTATCGCACCACTAATCATACCACATGGTCCTCACGACCCCACCATCGACGCATAAAACGACCGATAGTTCCCACAACATGGTCCTCACGACCCCACCATTGGTGTATCAAACAACCAATAGATTACAACTCAACATGGCCGAAACAACCCGAGCCAAAACACATATGGAGGATGGTCGAAACAACCCGAACCTTAGTGAATTCGCACAACCCGAAATCCACCAACCCAATCCATATATCTCACAACGACATGACCGCAAAACCCGAGTCATCGTGAATACGCGCAAACCGATATTCACTACTACCACCACATAGTATAACCGAGGATGGCCGTACAACCCGAACCTTAGTGAATCCGAACTACCCGACATTCACTACCTCAAACTATGAGCCCAACCAACAGGGACATTCGTACTACCCGAAATATTGTGAATACGAACAACCCGATATTCACGTCCCACAACACAACCCTCTTGATGAAGTCAGCGGACCCCGAAGGTCATGCTCCACCAATCTCAATATCGGATGAAGTCAGCGGACCCGAAGATCATGCTTCACCGATCTCAATACCGGATGAAGTCAGCGGACCCGAAGATCATGCTTCACCGATCTCAACACCACGCTCATGACGAAGTCAGCGGACCCTAAAGATCATGCTCCATCAATCACGTACTCCCATGATGAAGTCAGCGGACCCTAAAGATCATGCTCCATCACGCAACCATACTATAATGAAGTCAGCGGACCCCGAAAGTCATGCTTCATTAATCATCAATACCACGATGAAGTCAGCGGACCCCGAAGGTCATGCTTCATCAACTACATACCATAATCGAGCAAGAACCACCTATATCAAACATAGGTACCGAACAAGAATTCTCCAAAAGAGAACCCGACACACACCTTCCTTAATCGAAGGATTTCACCTTGCTCACCAAACACGTCCATTATCTCTCAACGAGATTTACCACATTACCGCCTCGGTGGGATTCCAATCCAAACCATAAGTACAATTTATCCGAAATCGCACTCTACCACGAATCGACCCAAAACTAGGTCTCGGTAAAAATTTCAGATCTACCAAAATCATCATCCGAAATATCACACTAACACTTTCCTCGCGCAGGAGTGCGACTCCCCCACTTGGAAACACGTTCCTATATCACAACTCGTACACCCGTACGATGCTACCAAAGGTAGACTTTACCAACAATTGGGTACACACGACCCATCACCACACCTTGCTCTAACCTTGAGCACACGAAGGATTTCAATAAATCCTTAAACACTTCGAACGAAAAGTGTACCACGATTACACAAACCATACCCTCGCAATTATCCAATTGCTTTAGTTTGTCAAGTTTCACCTAGTCACTCATGTACCTACGGGTTTCTCCCGGTACCCTAAGTACAATGTAACCACAACACAATCGGAGTCGACACCACGCTAGTAGGTATAAAAGAGGCACCTAATGTCGCGTCATAAAGACTCCATTACCAACACACATCGAGATTTTAAACACTCGGCCTCAAAGGTTCCAATCACCCGACGAACCTCATGGTTCATCATTTCAACACCAAAAGCGAACACGCGCTAAACAATCGAACACCAAAACCATTTCCGTGGCTTGGTAGTAACATTCCCCAAATACTAAGAAATGCTTGGTTACACCAAGTCTTACGCCCTTCGTCCAACAACCAAACATCACCATAGGGTACTTCCGTTAGGAACGTCACCCTTAACCATAACATGCAAAACACTATGCAATTAACAAGTCCGAACATAAACGCCACATAAATAAATATTCAAAGACATATTTATCAAAACGAAACGTACCTCAACGTCTCCTTGCGGCATTCGCCGCCGCCAACTCGGGACAATCCGGCTTGCGATGTCCGGCATCGTGCATTCCCACAACTTGTGACCCCTAACGCCACAATTGAAACATCTAGGCGCACGAGATTCCACCGCGCCCTTTACCACTTTACTCGTACTCGCACTCGGACCCTTAGTCCTCTTACTCGGAGCACCATAAGAAACAACCCTTCCCTCACTTGAAGGTTCGCCCTTTTTCGATCGCGTATAAGACTCGAAACCTCTAGCCACCGCAAATAACTCCGCAAACGACTTCGCGTAACCCCGGCTAATTTTGCTTTTCAAGTCATCGCTCAAAGTTCGATAGAAATCCTCCATCAACAAACGATCGTTCCCCAAATATTCCGGGCAAAAACGAGCCTTCGACATAAAAGTCGTCTTTAAAGTATTCAAGTCCATAGAACCCTGTTGCAAATTTCGCAACTCACAACGCAATTCCGATAAATCGGCTGAAGTTCGGAACTCCTCGAAGAATTCCTCCTTAAATTCGTCCCATGATAATGCCATAAACGTCTCACCACCGACAAGATCAATCTTGCCATCCAACCAATCCTTCGACCTACCCCGCAACAAACTAGTAGCGAGTCTCGTCTTTTTCTCGGGAGGGCATTCCATAGTACGAAAACACCCTTCGACATCCGAAACCCAAGTCGTACTCACCAAAGGATCCGGTTTCCCATCATACATCGGGGGTCTAGTCCTCATGAAGCTCTTAAGACAACGCTCCATTTCACCCCTATTTTGGAATTCGGAATACTTCCCATCCATTTCTTCTCGAAACGCTCTCATTTGCTCCGCAACGGCGGCCGCAACTCTAGCGTTAAATTCCGTGTCATTCGTCTCGGTCTCGTTTCGCGTCGTCATTCTAAAGAATGCAAAACGATTAGTCCACGCACGTATAAAACGACACGCACAACACCACCCCATCTTGCTAAACACTCGTCGTACATCACTTGTTAGACACGATTTGCACCCGTAATAAGGTCTGCAAGTTCTTATTACGCACGCACGCCGCATCGACTCGTTAGTACAACGACCGCCTCGCTCGATGCTATAAACAAACACAAACAAAATTCTACGCGATAGAAGCACACGCGAGAATTACCCCACAACACAAATAATATATTAATAATATCCGCATTACTAATATAAACGTTAGTCAACCTATAAACAAGGCACTAACTAAACCCGTTCCTGACCCGTAATCCTACAAGTCCCGCAACAAATTACGCGCACACAAAAGTCTAAGTCTAGGCACTTATCTCAAGTCACCTAAATCCCTTAGAACCTGGCTCTGATACCACTTGTAACAACCCAAACCATACCGCGTATAAAACCCCGTTAAATTTCATGACAAAAAAAAAAAAATTTTGCTGACTGACCCATTTGCGCGGCGCGCCGACAGGTTGCGCGGCGCGCAGAACCTGTCTGGCAGCCCGCTGTCCCGTTTTACTTAAAAGGCCAAAATGTTTGACCCGTTCCCGACGTTTTTAGCCAAAACGCTTTTAACCATGAATTCATACATATAAAACTAACACGTTTAATTAATAAAATTAAGTTTACGAAGCGGGTCCCACATCGACCCATTTTACCACCTTAAGTACCAAAATACCATTTTCGACTTTAAGACTTTAATACAACACAAAGCCGAGCATGGCGATCGGGGATACGCTACCCAATCCTAAACGATCCAAAAGCAAGTCTCTAAAGCAAGCTATGAAAGTCTTCTAGTCCTCGCACTTACCCGAGCCACCGTCCGCATGCAATCTATAAAAAGAGTCAACAACGAGAGGGTAAGCTAACGCCTAGTGAATGATAATATACTACATACATATATATGTATAAAATGAATACGCCACACAAAACAAATACCGCATACCGAAGCATCCAAGTATAAAGCGTCTACACTAAGCATACCGTACGATCTAAGCAACGAGCTAAAGATACAACACAAAAGATAGTCCATCAACGACAAAGTAAACATCGCCAAATAGCTACACCCGGAGGGTTAGCTACAACACAACAACACATTAATATATATATAACAATATAAACGAACAAGGTTAACCCCTTAACCTCAAACACACGAACATTGGCCGAACAACCCGAGCCTTGTGAATGCGCACAACCCGAAATTCACTTCTCAACCATAAGATGACCGAACAACCCGAGTCATCATGAATCCGCACTACCCGAGATTCATTACCTCCAATAAGGTGACCGAACAACCCGAGTCACCATGAATCCGCACTACCCGAGATTCATTTCACAATACTAAAACCCACGGTCACGGGATTATAAAATCCACCACACAACCATATCAACCCTTCGCCATTAGGGTTATAACAACCAAATCACAACCAAGTGTGATAACGTGCACACAAACGTGTACTTCGCCAAAGATGGTCAACCAAGACGCACAAACGTGCCAATTGGACTCATACACAAGTCCTTCAAATCCACCTATATGTGAAGTGAGCTCTATAACCGAGAATCACTTCACCCGACCCGCACCCATCCTACACATACATATGCATATAGGATATTATCACTCACCTTGAAGTCTTGAAGAAAGCTTTCAAGTAAACCGCAACTCGCCAATGGAAAATACCTATTCCATTATCACAAATACCACAACACAATTAGATTGGATTCACAAATTAACCCAATTCGTCACTTAGTGCCATTTCGACCCAAATGCACTTCCAAGCACAAACCGTACCCAAACCAACCAATAATCACTAACACAAGTGAGAATGGTCATAATATGCCAATTAAGCCCGAACTCAAGTGTTAAACACGTGTCATACCCATTTTGACACTTAAACCCTAATTTTGACCCATAAAGGCCAAAATCTCATCCTTTACAAGTTTTGACACCAAAACACATTTAACTCGGTTCTATACTTCAACTTAATCCATTTTAAGTTTATAAACCTCATTAAATCGCCAATCGGGTCATAGTCACCACCAAACCCTAATTTGACCCAAAGTCAAAGTTAGTCAACCAAACAACCCTAAATGGGTTTCAACACTTCCATAATCACCTACTTAAGTGATTAAACTCAAATTAAAGTTCTAAACATGGCCAATTAGTTCGCCAACTCAAAATCCACCAACAATTAACAACAAACCCGATTACTAGCTTCACTAAACCCATTTCATCACATAAAAGGGTTTTACAACTAATTAACTCAAAACCCTAACTTGAACATCAAATTAAATAATTGAAATTCGGAGTTTGAGCTTACCAATACTATCACCGTGTAGCCGAGAACGAAAGGAACAACTTTAAAACCCGAGACTTTGAACGATTCGAGCTTCTTCTTCACCAAAACCTCCAATCTCTCTCTAAATATCTCTCTCTCTCTCTCTAGATATTTGGAAGGGATGAATGGACATGAAAAATGATCCAAAACTGATCCAAAGTAGCTAATATGGCACACAAATCCGGCCCCATGTGATTTTACCCTTTTACCCTTCATTTAAAATAAATAAAACAAGATAGGTTCTGTCAGCGCGTTTGCGCGGCGCGCGGCCGCTTTGCGCGGCGCGCAGATTGACAGATTCAGCTCTTTTCCAATTTTAATATATATAAATATTCAACGAAGCCCGATCTCATATGCCTTTAATAAACAAGTATACAAAATAAATATTCGGGTCTTACATTTCATGTGCTATATTTCATCTTACATATGTTTTATGTAAATAGTGGTATTGAATTATTGTAAAATATTGTACCAAAAGAATAAGCGTGAAGTATTAATGCATTAAGTTTTTCATGATAGAATATTATCATGATTGTAGTAGTTAATTTGTGTACTAGCTATTAAGTATGAACTTTAACGGGTAGGTACTACCCGAGCTACAATTATAAAACGCTAATAAGAAGAAAATGCTTTTATAATAATTGGTTCATATTATTAATATGCCATGATGTACCATTAATTACTTGCTACATCTATAATATTCGATGTGATTAATTATCTTATATGTTTATTGAAGAAACATGGCTCTATTAAATCGAATGACGGAATAAGAAATTGAGGAGCTTATCAACCAACGCGTAAACGACCGAATGCTTTGGGTCGAAGTGGCAAGAGCAGCAGCAAACAGCACAAACCCTCGTGTTGGATGCTCATATAAAGCATTTCAAGGTTGCAAACCTTCATCATTCAGTGGAACAGAAAGACCAGTCGGTTTAACCTGATGGTTCAAAAAACTGGAGTCTATATTTAAAATCAGTGGTTGTGCGGAAGGGGATCGGACAAAGTATGCTTCATGCACATTACAGGATGGTGCACTTACATGCTGGAAAAACTATGTAAAAGCTGTAGGGGGCGATGAAGCATATGATACTCCTTGGGAGGAATTGAAAAATATGCTAATCAACGAATACTGCCCAAGGAACGAGGTTAGGAAGATGGAAGCCGAGTTACGAAATCTGAAAGTTGTCAGAACGGAACTTACCAACTATAACAGGCGATTCATGGAATTAGCCTTGTTATGTCCTAAATTGGTACCAACGGAAGAGCGAAAGATTGAATTGTACAAAGATGGTCTGCCAAAGAACATCAAGGCCAATGTTACAGCATCCAAACCCAAGACAATTCATGAAGCTATCACCATGGTAAACGAACTAATGGATAAGATCATCCTGGATAAGAATGCATCAAATACCGATGCCAAGGTATCGGATAACAAAAGTGGGATGGAAACCGTGATCGAGGTCACCAGCAACAATCTCTCAAGAAACAGGAAACCACGCAAGGTGCGAGTAGTGGTTCAAGCTTGGGTTACAAAGGGCGTAATCCCTTATATAACAGATGCCACAAACATCACACTGGTTTTTTCAATGTGGTGTGCAACAAATGTAATCGAAGGGGTCATCTTGCTGAAGATTGTTGGGTTCCTGTTACAAATACAAATGGCACCAAGACTCTTGCCACCAATGCAAATAGAACTGCCCTGGCTACTATTACTTGTTAAGTGTGGGAAACAGGGTCATATTAAGAGCCAGTGCCCGAATCTAGAGAAGAATAACGGACCTGCACGGGGAAGAGCATTTGTTATTAATGCTAGAGAGGCATGTGAAGACCCGGAGCTTGTTACGGGTACGTTTACCATTAATGACTTATCAGCATCTATTATATTTGATACTGGTGCGCAAATACGCCAATTTTTGGGTCTTGCTGGATATTACAGAAGGTTTATTAAAGATTTTTCACGGATAGCCAAACCATTGACAGCATTAACTCACAAAGGGAAGAAGTACGAATGGACTTCTGAGCAGGAAGCTGCATTTCAATTATTGAAGAAGAAGTTGACTACATCGCCTATTCTATCATTACCTGAAGGAAACAATGATTTTGTAATTTATTGTGACGCTTCGCGACAAGGTTTTGGTTGTGTCCTTATGCAACGAAAGAAGGTTATTGCATATGCATCCCGACAACTGAAGATTCATGAACAAAATTATACGACTCATGATCTAGAATTGGGAGCAGTGGTGTTTGCATTAAATATTTGGAGACACTACTTGTACAGGGTTAAATGTACTTTGTATACCGACCATAAAAGCCTTCAACATATCTTCAACCAAAAACAACTGAACATGAGGCAACGTAGGTGGGTCGAGCTGATAAACGACTATGATTGTGAAATTCGCTATCATCTCGGGTAAGCAAATGTAGTAGCAGATGCTTTAAGTAGGAAAGAAAGAGAGCCGATTCGAGTACGAACAATGAATATGAAGATTCGTACGAACCTCACTACAAAAATTAAGGAGGCTCAACAAGGAGCTCTTTCTGAAGAAAACTTTAGAAATGAGATGCTCAAGGGTTTAGACAAGCAACTTGAGATACGAGAAGACGGAACCCGATATTTTAATGGACGTATTTGGGTACCGAAGTTTAAAGGGTTAAGAAAATAGGTTTTGGATGAGGCACATAAGACGAGATACTCGATACATCCCGGAGCTGGAAAGATGTATCAAGATCTTAAGGCACACTTTTGGTGGCCAAATTTGAAAGCTGATATTGCAACATACATTGGAGAATGTTTAACTTGCTCCGAAGTCAAGGCAGAACATCAGAAACCATCAGGTTTGCTTCAACAACCAGAAATCCCAGAATGGAAATGGGAATGTATCACCATGGATTTCGCCACGAAGCTACCAAAGACTGCATGGGGTTATGACACTATTTGGATAATTGTCGATCGTCTCACCAAATCTGTACATTTCCTACCTATGAAGGAAATGGATAAGATGGAGAAATTGGTACGATTATACATGAAGGAAGTTGTTTTAAGACATGGAGTACCTATTTCCATTATATCTAATTGCGACAGTAGGTTTACGTCAAGGTTTTGGCAATCACTACATGAAGCTCTAGGGACTCGTCTGGATATGAGCACTGCATATCATTCTCAGACCGATGGGCAAAGTGAAGGGGTCATTCAGACTCTTGAAGACATGCTTAGAGCATGTGTGATCGATTTCGGAAACGGATGGGATAAATATTTACCATTGGCAGAATTCTCGTATAACAACAGTTATCATACGAGTATTAATGTTGTACCATTTGAAGCACTTTATGGAAGAAAGTGTAGATCCCCTATATGTTGGAACGAAGTAGGTGACAGACAACTGACTGGTCCCGAGATCATACAGGAGACTACTAAAAAGATTGTGCAAATCAAGGAGAGATTGAAGACCGCCCAAAGTCGTCAAAAGAGCTATGCTGATGTTCGAAGGAAGTCGTTAGAATTTCAGGTTGATGACATGGTTATGTTAAAGGTGTCACCTTGGAAAGGTGTGATACGCTTTGGTAAGAGGGGTAACTTGAACCCAAGATATGTAGGACCATTCAAGATCATCGAACGTATTGGACCGGTGGCTTATCGACTTAAGCTACCACAACAACTTGCTGGAGTACACAATACCTTTCACTTCTCGAACCTAAGGAAATGCCTTACAAAAGAAGACCTCACTGTTCCTCTTGAAGAAATCTAAATCGACGAGAAACTGCATTTTATAGAAGAGCCTATCGAAATCATGGATCGTGAAGTCAAATGGCTTAAGAAAAGCAATATACCTATAGTTAGGGTTCGTTGGAATGCTCGAGAGGTCCTGAGTTCACTTGGGAAAGAGAGGACCAGATGAAACAGAAATATCCATAGCTGTTTACAAACACCGCCCATTGAATAGATATTACTTCAAATTTCGGGACGAAATTTCTTTAACGGGTAGGTACTGTCATGACCCGGATTTTTCCATGATTATAAATTGAACAATATTAATATTTACATGATTAAATGTTTCCAACATATTAAGCAATCAAACTTTTTAAGACTTGATTAATTGAAACGAATTTTATGTAAACGTGTGACCACCCAACTTGTCTGATGATTCACGAACGTTATAACTTGTAAATAACATGATAATATACATGAACTTATATATATATTTAACATGATGAAATGATAATTAACTATCTCATTAAGTATATTAACAATGAACTATATACATATAATGAGACTACTAACTTAAGGATTTCGAAACGATATATATACGTAACGATTATCGTTGTAATAATGTCTTAATATTTATATATCGTATTAAGATATAACACACTATGTTATCATGATAATATAAAAATTTAACATCCCATTAGATATAATAACAATGGGATTAATTACATTTAACAAGGTCGTTAACTTAAAGGTTTCAAAACAACACCTACATGTAACGAATATAGTGTATTAAGATGTATTAATACACATTTGAAGGAATTCAATACATATATCAAAACACTCTTACTTAACAAAAATAATCACAATTGTATTCCCATTTGTTTTCATCAAGAATTCTACTCGTATTCGCTCGGTATTTGCACTCGTATTATACCCAGCTTCTAGATGTATTAACTATTGGTATATACCAATAAAAATCTGCTCCTTAGCAGCCTTACATTATTAAGGAACATGTTGAACCAACCATTTGTCAAGTAGCATGAATTATTTAGCAAGAAAACAAAATTAGGAATCTTTTCTTTCTTTATAAACTAAAAACGTTTTTATGCATACACACCATTTCTTCATTACATTTTCTCATACTTACACTCCTAATTCTCTCTCAAAATACTTCTAACTTCATACTTGATCATCTCCAAGTATTTTCCCCATCATTTGGCTTCAATTACAAGCTTTAATCATCATAAAAACAACCTAGAATCAAGAAGTTGCAAGATTACTTCCAATCTTTTTAATCCAATCAAACAACTCATCAAAGATCAAGAACTTCCATCTAATCTCAGTAACTTTTCATTCTTAATCAAGGTAATAATCATATCCAAGCTTTGGTTTAATTTCTATAAACATAACTACCTTAAATCAAGTAGTAATCTTACTTGAACTTGTTTTCGTGTCATGATTCTGCTTCAAGAACTTCCAAGCCATCAAAGATCCTTTGAAGCTCAAGGTATTTTCTCATCATTTCCAGTAGGTTTACCTACTATACTTGAGGTAGTAATGATGTTCATAACATTATTCGATTCATATGTATATAACTATCTTATTCGAAGATTTAAATTTGTAATCACTAGAACATAGTTTAGTTAATTCTAAACTTGTTCGCAAACAAAGTTAATCCTGCTAACATAACTTTTAAAATCCACTAAACACATGTTATATATCTATATGATATGCTAACTTAATGATTTAAAACCTGTAAACACGAAGAACACCGTAAAACCGGACATACGCCATCGTAGTAAAACCGGGGGCTGTTTTGGGTTGGATAATTAAAAACTATGATAAAATTTGATTTAAAAGTTGTTCTTCTGAGAAAATGATATTTCTTATGAACATGAAACTATATCCTAAAATCATGGTTAAACTCAAAGTGAAAGTATGTTTTTCAAAATGGTCATCAAGATGTAGTTTTTCGACGGAAATGACTACCTCTTTCAAATATGACTTGTAACCTATAACTCTGACTATAAACCACTAATTTTTCAGTTTAGTTCTAAATACTACGGTTCATTATGAAAACATAGCAATTTGATTCACTTTAAACGGAGTTGTAATGAATATTTGGCGAGCAAAACAAAATCTGCTAAAATTAACGTTGTATGGACGAAATTTATATTGTAAAAACTATATTAACCATAGCCTTGCTAACTTTTCCTATATCCTATATATATTTGGACATGTTATCATTAGTATAACAAAATATTATAATCTTAGTTAATTCCGAGATTGTATATATATAATAATCTTGGTACATTCCATGACAATAAGTATACAATATGTTTTGATAAATCCTAAGACAATAAGTATACAATACGTTTTGATAACTTCAAAGACAATACGTATACAATACATCTTTGGATTGATGCAAAGACAATACGTATACAATACGTCGTGGGGTAATTATAAGATTATGTATATACCGATTATTGAACTGTTGGACATTTCGGACTATTTTGGACTACTAACAAAGGACTACTAACATAAAAATGTTAAAAATTAATATATAAGTATTCTATGAACTTGTTTTATTTTATTCACATGTCGTATTATTATCTGAATCATTATTATTGTTATAGGTTCGTGAATCCAAGGACGACGGCCATATTTTTAATAAGCTGAAAACTTATTATTAATATACTTTTACTACCGTGAGTATATAGTCCCATTTTTAAACTCTAAAAATATTTTGGGATGAGAATACATGCATTTTATGTTTTACGCCATGGAAGCAAGTACTTAAAATATATTCTACGTTGAGTTGTACCACATTGCATATCTTCCCTATTAGCTTGGTAACTAATATTTACATGTTGTAAGAACATGTAAGCGCGAATCCTATTTATAGATCTATCGGGTTTGACAACCTCAACCGGGCTAGTCGCTCTAGTATCGTAAACGGTCACATAGTACTTCATTTTTACTACACTTGGTACAGTGTAGGGAGATTTCATAATAAAGGGAATATGCCACATTAATGGTTAAGTATGGTTACCGAAGCGCTCAACAACTTATAGAATATCTTTATTGAAATATTTATAACTATGAAATCTTATGGTCTATATTTATATCGATGCTAGCTTTAAACCTATATATCTCACCAACCTTTGTGTTGACTATTTAAGCATTTTTATTCTTAGGTCCTTAAGAAAGTCTTCTGCTGTTTCATTATCTGAGCAAGTTGTGCATGGAGTCTCATGCTTTTGTTTAAATGAAGTGTTGCATTCAATAAAACATTTGTCATATATTATATTTAACTGTTATGTCACGTGTGTAGTATATGGAAACCGTTGTATCATGGGGATTTATTCTTAAATAATCACCCACTTGTTTAAAAACATGCATTATGTATAATAATGGTGTGCTTTTCATGAAACGAATGCAATATTTTCCAAAACGTATCATATAGAGGTCGAATACCTCGCTATGGGACCAATGAATAACGTACTACATTTATAGTAATATGGACGGGTCATTTCAGTATTGCTTCAGCATGTGTATGGCTAGTTTGATATATCGAGCTAAGTTATGTGCCTCCATTGTCGATTTTTGGTCATCAATATTGAATGAAGAATAAAAGACAGCTGATCTGACTAAGCCATAATGATTCTACTTTACAACTTCAGTATTTGTAAGTTTATAAAAATAATATTCAATTATTTATATTTATAACAGCAGCAAAAATAAAATGCATTAAGTAAAATTGTGATTAAATTTTATGTTAACGTATAGGGAAAGGGAATGCTTGAACATCAATCAGAGGAGAACCAAAATAAATTCAATTCAAGTGTTGATAGTATTCTTAAATATTGGCCCAAGGCATAAAGTTTGAAAATTATGATTTGGTAAGAAATAACTAATATTTTGCTAACTAGTTAAATAAAATATACAGTAATATTTTATAAAGTCATGTATGATATTGCAGGTCTTCTTTCCAATATGTGTTGATGATCATTACTATATTATAGTATTCAACATGAAGAATGGAAAGATTGAGCTTATTGATAATGTAAAAGCTAACCTTGAATTCAACGAGCAGTATGGAAATGTTCCAGAAAATGTGGTATGTAGAATTTTTGAATAATATTACATATGCTGAATGATATTAAAACTAAATAAACTTTCTTATTATAATAGAAATTTTAATTAATGTTTATCATTACAGCAATTTAATATATTGATTTGTACAACTTATAGGTGTTTTACTTCACGAATTATTTAAAGAAGGTTGGAAGTATGTACTACAAAAAAAATTTCGGAAAAAGGTTGTGTTAAAGGAAACAAAATTAATGAATAAAGACAATCAATTTGACTATGGTATTTTCACTATGAGACACATGGAGTGCTTCAGAGGAGAGGAAAAGTGGTTTTGTGGATTAACGGATGAATCAAATATTCAGAACAAGCAGCTTATGAACCTGAGATCGCATTATGCACTAAAGATTTTGACACACGATTTGAATGAAATAAGATCAGAGTTGATGCAGAAAATGAAGAGATATGAAGAAACAACAAGTGATAAAGTCAAGAAGGAGACTATGGAAAAGGCAAAGAAAAAAGCCCTGAAGGAGATTGATGAATGGCATCATAAAAAATAGAATGTATTCTATTTCATGATCAGTATGTAAAACAATTTATATTTTGAATTCTGTGTTAATCGTATCGTGTGAATCGTTTAGCATGATGTATTAACGATATTTTGTAAATCGTTTAACCTGCGTATTATAAGATATTATCTTGATGTTACTTAGTTAATATGTTTCACATTAATATTTTACTAGTTACACACTTTGTTATATGTAAACTAAATTGCACCAGTTGGTTTATATACATTAATCATTTTCTTCTTACACGATTTTGTAATCGTTGATTGAATTACACCAATTGGTGCATACAGTATACACATTTGATGTTAATAAAATGAAGCTAACTACCATATTGATTAAAAAGTACAAGGCTAAGTAACATTACATGCATTGAATATTATGTATTAAGTAAACTTAATACATACTAACATTACATGAATTGAATATTAAGTATTAAGCCTGATGACATAATAACTGTTGGTATAAGTAAACATATGAGTTGAAATAATACTCGGTCTAAAACATAAAAACATTTGAGTCTGAAACATAAATGTAACAACCCAAACCAGACCACCATCGAACCCGCGAAAAATATCAAAAAAAAAAATTTTGTTTGTTCAGCTAATGGCGCGGCGCGCCAGAAGGCCGCGCGGAGCGCCGATCTGGTCTGTCCATAAATCCTTGAAATGCGAAAAAGATTGGCCACTTCCTGGCATAATTAGACAAAACGCTTTTAAAAAACATATTCAAATATGTAAAACTAACACTATTCAAATATAAAATAAGTTTTACAAAGCGGGGCCCACATCGACCGTTTTACGAGTTTAATACTAAATATGAGTTTTGACCATCAAAAAGTTTAAGTACCAAACTACACTACGAGCATGGTGTTTGGGATTAAACTACCCAAGTCTCGGTCAAAATCCAAAAGCTAATATCCCAAAAGCGTTCTCTAACAACGACGGGATCTTTAATCCAAGATGATGCCCTTACCCTTGTCCACAACCGAACCTATAAAAAGGTAAACAACGAGAGGGTAAGCAAAGCTTAGCGAATGCAATAATTACACATACATATATATAACTCATCTATTTGCAATCACATTCACTAAATACCTCATACGAACTTGTAACTCAATTAGCATGTCATCGTACCCAAAACACTTAACAAGTTGTACATTAACACAAAACCGCATTAGCATATACTCAACACAATGTATATATATATAAACAATATGCTAAATAATCTACAATCTCAATATGGTTAACCATAAACGCTATGGTGCTGCCATCTCGTGGTTCACACCATACGCAATTGAGTCATACTCTTTTATAGTGCTACCGGCTCGGGGTTCACACTCGATGCTACCGGCTCGTGGTTCACATCTCATTTTATAGTGCTACCGGCTCATGGTTCACACTCGATACTACCGGCTCGTGGTTCACATCTAGTTTATAGTGCTACCGGCTCGTGGTTCACACTCGATGCTACCGGCTTGTGGTTCACATCTTATCACACACATGTTATGGCACTACCGGCTCGATGGTTCATACCATAACACCCACAAATAAACGCATCATATACACATACGTATAATTACTCCACTCAACTCAAAATCTCTTGTGAAAGATAATCAAGCTCGGAAATCTTCAATGTAACGTACCAACACAATCACCACGTAGCTAGCGACTAGATGAACAACTTTAGAACTCGCACTAATACCCGATTCAACCTCCTTCTTCCTTTAATGGAGCTCTCTCACTCTAGAACTTCCTCTCTCTCTAGGATTTAATGGAAAGTAATAAGGTAGATGGAAATGGAGTAAATGAGGCTCCAAAACTGATCTAGAGCCTTTAATTCGGGCCCCCTGTATAATTACCAAAAAGCCCTCAAAATATCTAATTTAAAAAGAGAAGGGAATCTATCACAGGCTACTGGCGCGGCGCGCCATGTACTTGCGCGGCGCGCCATGTACTTGCGCGGCGCGCAGATCCCCCAGATCAGAATCTGTCCCCTTTTTAAGATGTACAACAAAAACCCCACTTCAAATATCTTAATCACACTTATGTGCACAACAAATAAATGGGTCCTTCTTCTTTACGAATAAAACCGGAGCGCCCCATGGCGAAGCACTCGGTCGAATAAAACCCTTCTCAAGCAACTCTTGGGTTTGATTTAACAACTCTTGCATTTCCGTCGGCGCTAAACGATAAGGAGTTTTAGCAATGGGGGTAGCCCCCGGAACCAACTCAATGCGAAATTCAACTTGTCTTTCCACCGGAACACCCGGTAACTCGTCCGGAAAAACGTCTTCGAATTCACTAACCACCGGAATTTCACGAATGGGTGGTGGCTCATCACGAGTATCAACAACATGGGCAAGAAAATCCATGCCACCACTATCGAGGAGACGACGTGCCCGTGCAAAAGTGCATATCGGCACAAGTCTTCTACGCTTATCACCGTGAATAATTAACTCTCCCCCACTTGGGGCCTTTACACTAATAAATTTTTCATGGCATGCAATATCGGCTCTATTATGATCGAGCCAATCCATACCAACAACGATATCGAAATCACCCAAAGTCATCCGGATAAGATCAATCTTAAAGTTTTCGGCACCAAAAACGAAATCACAATTTTTACCCACATCAACCACTAGCACCGTCTTGCTGTCCGCTATTTCGACTTCTACCGGACGACTTAACTTAGCTAACGGTCTATTAAGTCTAGGCACAAATTTTGGAGATACAAACGACAAATTTGCACCGCTATCAAATAGGATCCTTGTCGGATTACAGTTAACCATAAAAGTACCTGAAACAACTTCGTTGGATTGCTTGGCCTCATCATTGGTCATCAAGTAATTGCGACCCCTAGCCGTACCCGCAGCTCTCTCCAACTTCTTCACATGATCATTATTCAAATCGGGACATTCCGGCCTCTTGTGTCCCTCTTTACCACAATTAAAACAAGTAAGCTTGGTCGTTGCCTTGGTACAATCACGGGCGATGTGCCCTCTTTGATTACAATTATAACTCGTGGGTCCGAAACCTCCGGAAGCACCCTTCTTCACACTATTAATGCTTTCGGAGCCTTTCTTGTTCTTTTTATTTGAAAAGTTCGAATAGCTCGAACCTTCAAACTTTCTCTTCGAAAAAGTGAAATCGCTTTTCCTTGGAATCTCCGGCTCAAAACCCCTAGCCAATTCGTATAAATCTTCAAATGACTTAGCCATTCCCCGGCTAATCTTACCCTTCAACTCATCACTTAAAGTATGGTAGAAATCTAGCATCAACTTGTAATCATCACCAACGTACTCCGGACAAAAACGAGTCTTTGCCAAGAAGGTAGACTTGAGAGTAACCAAGTCCATTGAACCTTGTCGCAAATGGTGCAACTCGTCCCAGATTTTATCAAGATCAGAAGAAGTTCGGTATTCTTGAAAGAATTCCTTCTTAAACTCCTCTCATGTCAAGCACATGCATTGCTCTTCACCATATAATTTGATTTTATCGTCCCACCACAACTTGCCCTCTTCGCGCAACATGCTAGACCCATACCTCGTCTTCTTCTCGGGAGGACACTCCGCGGTACGGAACGCTCCCTCGATATTGGAAATCCAACAAGTGATTTTCAATGGATCCCTCACCCCATTAAACATCGGAGGTTGAGTATCCTTGAAATTTTTGTAGTGGAAGTCCCGCCTTCCACCCCCACCATTACCTTTACCCTCTTCGCCTCGAGGATAAATGTTTCTAGCCTCTAAAGCCTCCTCTATTGCGGTTTTCATTCGATCATTGATCATTTCGGTCACTTGTCCATCGACCGACTCTTGGAAGACCTTTCGGACATCGTCAAGAAAATCCATCTTTAGCCTTTTAAAGATGGCCTCAACCTTGGCCGTGAGTTCAACGTCCTCACTCGTACTTCCGTCATTGGTGTCATGTCCATTTCTCATCTTCATTCTATAAAACGAAGTAAATTAAGCAACAAAACGAAAGGACTTAACACATATGTATATACATATACACCACACTACCCCATCTTGCTCAACAATCGTCGTACATCGCTTGTTTGACACGATTTGAACCCGTAACAATGGTAGCTAATCATTGTTACGCGAGCACATCGCATTAACTCACTAGTACCACGTCTATCTCGCTTGACGATTTCAAATACCACACAAAACAATAGCGCATGATTAGTTCACATAAACCTAAGCACTAATCAAAACCCGATCCGACCCAAAGTCCTACAAGTCCCGCATAACGCGCATACAAAAAGTCTAAGTCTAGGCGCCTATCTCAAGTCACCTAAATCCCTTAGACCATGCTCTGATACCACTTGTAACAACCCAAACCAGACCACCATCGAACCCGCGGAAAATATCAAAAAAAAAAAATTTTGTTTGTTCAGCTAATGGCGCGGCGCGCCGATCTGGTCTGTCCAAAAAGCCTTGAAATGCGAAAAAGATTGGCCACTTCCCGACATAATTAGACAAAACGCTTTTAACAACATATTCAAATATGTAAAACTAACACTGTTCAAACATAAAATAAGTTTTACAAAGCGGGGCCCACATCGTCCGTTTTACGAGTTTAATACTAAATATGAGTTTCGACCATCAAAAAGTTTAAGTACCAAACTACACTACCAGCATGGTGTTTGGGATTAAACTACCCAAGTCTCGGTCAAACTCCAAAAGCTAATATCCCAAAAACGTTCTCTAACAACGACGGGATCTTTAATCCAAGATGATGCCCTTACCCTTGTCTACAATCGAACCTATAAAAAGGTAAACAACGAGAGTGTAAGCAAATCTTAGTGAATGCAATAATTACACATACATATATATAACTCATCTATTTGCAATCACATTTACTAAATACCTCATACGAACTTGTAACTCAATTAGCATGTCATCGTACCCAAAACACTTAACAAGTTGTACATTAACACAAAACCGCATTAGCATATACTCAACACAATGTATATATATATAAACAATATGCTAAATAATCGACAATCTCAATATGGTTAACCATAAATGCTATGGTGCTACCGGCTCATGGTTCACACCATACGCAATTGAGTCATACTCTTTTATAGTGCTACCGGCTCGTGGTTCACACTCGATGCTACCGGCTCGTGGTTCACATCTCATTTTATAGTGCTACCGGCTAATGGTTCACACTCGATGCTACCGGCTCGTGGTTCGCATCTAGTTTATAGTGCTACCGGCTCATGGTTCACACTCGATGCTACCGGCTCGTGGTTCACATCTTATCGCACACATGTTATGGCACTACCGGCTCGATGGTTCATACCATAACACCCACAAATAAACGCGTCATATACACATACGTATAATTACTCCACTCACCTCAAAATCTCTTGTGAAAGATAATCAAGCTCGAAAATCTTCAATGTAACGTACCAACACAATCACCACGTAGCTAGCGACTAGATGAACAACTTTAGAACTCGCACTAAGACCCGATTCAACCTCCTTCTTCCTTTAATGGAGCTCTCTCACTCTAGAACTTCCTCTCTCTCTAGGATTTAATGGAAAGTGATAAGGTAGATGGAAATGGAGTAAATGAGGCTCCAAAACTGATCTAGAGCTTCTAATTTGGGCCCCCTGTATAATTACCAAAAAGCCCTCAAAATATCTAATTTAAAAATAGAAGGGAATCTGTCACAGGCTACTGGCGTGGCGCGCCATATACTTGTGCGGTGCGCAGATCCCCCAGATCAGAATCTGTCCCCTTTTTAAGATGTACAACAAAAACCCCACTTCAAATATCTTAATTACACTTATGTATACAACAAATAAACGGGTCTTATAATAAAACATTCAATGTAAGTAATAATATGATCTGTAATAACATGCAGTCTAAAACATATAAAAATTAAGGATAAAAAAATAAAAAAGCAATCAATCTTGAGATTGACCAACTTCTTCATGTTGTCCATCCATCGGGTCATAGTCTTCATCATCTTCATCCTCTTCATCAACAAGCTTCATCTTTTGTTTACCAGCTTTTCTTTTGTCACAACTTCTCCTATTATGACCAAGAATACCACATTTTTTGCATGCCCTTCTCTTCTTACCATTTCTCTCAGCAGGTAAGTATCTCTTGTTACTACTCTCACCTTTGTTACTTCTCTCACCTTAGTTATGCACGCCCTTTGGACCATGAACATTAGCTAGAGCGGGCCTAGGGAAACCATACAATTGCTCAATTGCAGCAAATCTAGAAGGCATTGTATCATCATCCGAATTAAAAAATTCACTAATAAACACATCAAACTTGTCTCTTAACAGCTCAAGTTTTTCAATATCGTCCCTCAAGAAAAAGAAAGCTTTTCTAAATTTATTGAGCAGCTCTTTCTTAACCCTATAAGATGCAACAAACGGATTTAACTCAGAAGCTATGGAATTGAATACTTCAGACGCTCCTTTTGACCATCTCTTCAAGTTATATCGATCAGGAATAGCATGAACTTCATTTATATAATAAACAATGAAACCATGATGACACAACCGTCCTTCACGTATAAACAACAAACACGAGCAATCACATTCAAATGTCTTCTCATTAAATTGAACCTAAAAAACAAAAATTATAATGCAAACATTTAAAAATAATTTAAACAGGAAAACATGCATCACAGATAATTATATTAAAACTAACATAAAAAGTTGAAATATTGTATACTTACAAGATAATCCCACTTTAGACGTGGTTCTAGAAAACTTTTCTTGAATCACACCGATTAGGTTATCTCCTTCAACTCTAGAACTTGTTTGATAGCATGAAGAGGAAGATCTGCAGATTTCATCTTGAACAAGTAAAACAACACTAGGGGTATATATATATCCCTAGCATGTTTCTCAATGGGCCGAGTTGTTGCAAGTTTAACCAATTTGTTCTCCATTTCATATTCAAGAAGAGGATTAGTATGTCTTTGCCTTTCTATTGTCGCCTCAAACCTTGAATAAAAATCAACTAAAGTAGAACATTGTTCTTGCATTTACAGAAAAATGCATTCTCACTCTATAAAAGTGAAGAAATTCTCATCAAAGCATTCATAGGGGTATCCATGAAGAAGCATGGTACCCACATTTCTTGAATTTTGTATATGTCATTGAACCATCTAACTTCATGCAATTTATAGTCATCAATCAATGATTTCCAACGAGTCTCAAACTTTTCAGGTGTTTGTTGCTGATTCCAGAAAATTAAATTCATACGATCTCTAAAATTAGGAGTATCATACAATTCGTGCCAACCTAAAAAATATAAAACTAACATAAAAAATTTGAAAAAGGGCAAGTAATAAAAAGTAAGAAAATAAAAAGTTAAAAACATAAAACCTTATCACGCAGCTTGGTACTTATATGCCACATGCACAATCGGTGTTTTGCATGTTTAAATTTCAAATCAATAGCCTCTTTCATTATCGGATCATGATCGGTGACAACTAATGAAGGTTCATTCCCAAAAGTTTTTAAGAAACAGTCTAGAAACCAGTTGAACAATTCAATACTTTCACCAGTAAGTAGACAGCACCAAAACACACCAGTTTCTTATGATTATCAATTTAAGTAAGAGGAACAAACACCATCTTGTACCTCACATAAAATTGAACATAATTAATAATAATATTACACACATTGAATGTTAACAGAATAAATTAATAAAAACAAAAGTAAAGACTTACTTGTTAGTCTTGTAAGTTGCATCAAAAGACACGATATCACCAAACTCTTGATAATTAACTTTAGAGACATAATCAGACCAGAATACTCCAAGTAAAGTACCGTCATTACCACATTTATACTCACAAGTGAAGTTTGGTAAAACTTCTTGCTTTCGAAGAAGATTCTCTATAAAAATGTGTGCATCACTTTCACCACCTACATACTGATTCATGTCACGCCTAAAGTTTTGAAAATCAACAGAAGAAGGACCAACCAGACTAAAACCATCATTTAGATCTGAAATAATGTTATAAGCTGTCGTAGCACCAACGTTAGATTTAGTATTTAAATCAAACAACATTTGCGCGTCATCTAAACCAATCCTTCTGTTTATCTCCATTTGTTGTCTATTACCTACATAAACTAACTTATGATTGTGACCTTCATAGAACTTCCAAATTGTAGTGACCCGAACTTTTTCATGTTTATATATATTAAATGACATTTATATTTACATGATTAAGTGTTTCCAACATGTTAAGCAATCAAACTTGTTAAGACTTGATTAATTGAAATAGGTTTCATATAGACAATTGACCACCCAAGTTGACCGGCGATTCACGAACGTTAAAACTTGTAAAAACTATATGATGACATATATATGGATATATATATATATATATATATATATATATATATATATATATATATATATATATATATATATATATATATATATATATATATATATATATATATATATAGTTAACATGATATTATAATAAGTATGTATCTCATTAAGTATTTTAACAATGAGATATATACACAAAAATGAGACTATTGAGGTAAGAAACTCGAAAACGATATATATAACGATTATCGTTATAACAACGTCTTACTAATTACATATGTATCATTTTAAGATATTTATACACTATATATAAACATGATAAATGATAAGTAAACATATCATTAAGTATATTAACAATGAAATACATATGTAAAAACAAGACTACTAACTTAAGGATTTCGAAACGAGACATATATGTAACGATTATCGTTGTAACGACATTTAAATGTATATATATCATATTAAGATATATTAATACATCATAATATCATGATAATGTAATAATTTAACATATCATTAGATATAATAAACAATGGGTTAACAACATTTAACAAGATCGTTAACTTAAAGGTTTCAAAACAACATTTACATGTAACGACTAACGATGACTTAACGACTCAGTTAAAATGTATTTACATGTAGTGTTTTAATATGTATTCTTACACTTTTGAAAGACTTCAAGACACTTATCAAAGTACTTCTACTTAACAAAAATGCTTACAAGTACATCCTCATTCATTTTCATCAACAATTCTACTCGTATGCACTCGTATTTTCACTCGTACAATACACAGCTTCTAAATGTATTTACTATTGGTATATACACTCCAATGATGAGCTCTTAGCAGCCCGTGTGAGTCACCTAACCATGTGGGAACCATCATTTAACATCTAGTATGAAATATCTCACAAAATAACAAACAAATGGAGCCTATATGACTCATGCATATTCACGTGAATGAGGAGTCCATAAACACTTTCATTTTGCAACTTACATGCGTCAAACTACTCTCTCTCAAGTGTTCTTCCATTATTCTAAGTGTTCTTCATCATCTTCATCAAAATCTAACTCAATCTAGTTCATAAATCCATACATAAACCAAGTTATAAAACAACTACTCAAAAATACACCAACAACACTTCCAAGTTTGCTAGCTTACTTCCAATCTTGCAAATCCACTTTGAGTGATCATCCAACCTTAAGAAATCTTTCTTATTTACAGTAAGATATCTTTCTATAACTTTAACAATCTTATTTCGAGTGAAAATCTTACTTGAATTTGTTTTCGTGTCATGATTCTACTTCAAGAACTTTCAAATCATCCAAGGATCCTTTGAAGCTAGATCTATTTTTCTCATTTCCAGTAGATTTATCCACAAAACCTGAGGTAGTAATGATGTTCATAACATCATTCGATTCATATATATGAAACTATCTTATTCGAAGGTTTAAACTTGTAATCACTAGAACATAGTTTAGTTAATTCTAAACTTGTTCTCAAACAAAAGATAATCCTTCTAACTTGACTTTTAAAATCAACTAGACACATGTTCTATATCTATATGATATGCTAACTTAATAATTTAAAATCTGAAAACACGAAAAACACTGTAAAACCGGATATACGCCGTCGTAGTAACACCGCGGGCTGTTTTGGGTTAGTTAATTAAAAACTATGATAAACTTTGTTTTAAAAGTTGTTCTTCTGGAAAAATTATTTTTCTTATGAACATGAAACTATATCCAAAAATCATGGTTAAACTCAAAGTGAAAGTATGTTTTTCAAAATGGTCATCAAGACGTCGTTCTTTCAACTGAAATGACTACCTTTACAAAAATGACTTGTAATGTGTATTTCCGACTAAAAACTTATACTTTATCTGTTTATATTCATAAACTTAAGTTCAATATGAAACCATAGCAACTTAAATCACTCAAAACGGATTTAAAACGAAGAAGTTATGGGTAAAACAAGATTGGATATTTTTACTTGTTGTAGCTACGTGAAAAATAGTAACAAATCTATATTAATCATATCCTAGCTAACTTATATTGTATAATACATATATTCTAATATATTATGTAATCTTGGAATACCATAGACACGTATGCAAATGTTTTTACATATCATATCGACCCATCTATATATATATTATTTGGAACAACCATAGACACTCTATATGCAGTAATGTTAGAGTTAACTATACAGGGTTGAGGTTGATTCCAAAAATATATATACTTTGAGTTGTGATCTAGCCTGAGACGTGTATACACTGGGTCGTGGATTGATTCAAGATAATATATATATATATATATATATATATATATATATATATATATATATATATATATATATATATATATATATATATATATATATATATATATATATATATATATATATATATATATCGATTTATTTCTGTACATCTAACTGTGGACAACTAGTTGTAGGTTACTAACGAGGACAGCTGACTTAATAAACTTAAAACATCAAAATGTATTAAAAATGTTGTAATTATATTTTGAACATACTTTGATATATATGTACATATTTGTTATAGGTTCGTGAATCGACCAGTGGCCAAGTCTTACTTCTCGACGAAGTAAAAATATGTGAAAGTGAGTTATAGTCCCACTTTTAAAATCTAATATTTTGGGATGAGAATACATGCAGTTTTATAAATGTTTTACGAAATAGACACAAGTAATTGAAACTACATTATATGGGTGAATGATCAAAGCCGAATATGCCCCTTTTGCTTGGTAACCTAAGAATTAGTAAACCGATCTACTAATTAACGCGAATCCTAAAGATAGATCTGTTGGGCCTAACGAACCCCATCCAAAGTACCGGATGCTTTAGTACTTCAAATTCATTTTTATCATGTCCGAAGGATATCCCGGAATGATAGGGGATATTCTTATATGCATCTTGTTAATGTCGGTTACCAGGTGTTCACCATATGAATGATTTTTATCTCTATGTATGGGATGTATATTGAAATATGAAATCTTGTGGTCTATTATTACGATTTGATAAATATATAGGTTAAACCTATAACTCACCAACATTTTTGTTGACGTTTAAAGCATGTTTATTTTCAGGTGATTATTAAGAGCTTCCGCTGTTGCATGCTAAATTATGAACAAGATTTGGTGTCAGCATGCTTGTATTATATTGATTAAAACTGCATTCGAGATTTACTTTATTGTAACATATTAATATTGTAAACCAATATGTATTGGTAGTAGGTAAGTGTGATATTTTTTAGATTATCATTTCTGGATAATCTAGGTGGTGACTTTTTAACCTTGTCAATAAAATAAAGGTTATGGTTTGTTTTAAAAACTAATGCAGTCTTTGAAAAACGTCTCATGTAGAGGTCAAAACCTCGCAACGAAATCAATTAATATGGAACGTTTATAATCAATATGAACGGGATATTTCAGTTGGTATCCGAGCGTTGGTCTTAGAGAACCAGAATTTTTGCATTAGTGTGTCTTACCGAGTTTGTTAGGATGCATTAGTGAGTCTGGACTTCGATCATGTTTTTCTTCAAAAACGATTGCTTAACATTTTTGTTGGAAACTATATATTATTAACATGTAAATATTATGTGATATATTAATCTCTTAACGTGTTTGATATTGTGTGACAGATGTCTACCTCAAGTACAAATCCCATCGACTCACCTAATAATAATGAAGAGTCGAATATACTTTGGGAAGATTCACAAATTCCCGAAGAGGAACCGGAAGAGGAGGAACCGGAAGAGGAGGAACCGGAAAGAAGAGGAACCAGAAGAGGAGGAACCGGAAGAGGAGGAACCGGAAGATGAAGAGGTTTCTGTCACGACCCGAAAAATTTCGACTATTTTTAAACCAAACTCTCAATACGAATTCATATTTTCTACACGATAAGCAAAGTCTGTTATGTTGAATCTCAAAAATTTTGAATTGTTTCCTATGTTCAATTGACCTTCGACTAATTCCGACGATTCACGAACGACTATTTGTAATTAGATATAAATAAGCATATTAAAAAAAATATAAATATATATATATATATAATATATATATATATATATATATATATATATATATATATATATATAATATTGTGATATAAGATTTAATTAATATAATTTAATATGTAAACGATTTATGATATAATAAAATGAGTTATATAAATTTTAGCTTTATTAAAATTATATTTAGAATCTATTTGATTAATTTTAAAAATATTTAACTTTGAGTTGGGATCAAGCTCGAATGACAACTTAATTTTTATGATCAATACTAAACAAGTTTAAACTCGAATTGGTGAGAAGTTGAAATTAAACGTTGGTACATAATTAAGTATTATCAATTCTAAGTTTGCTAAAAATATATTTAAATACCTCGAGCTAAGCTTTAATACTCCGTATATATTACTTGGAACTTAAAATGAATTTTAGACGAACCTTTTTGATCAGGTTTCAAATAGGTACTGAGTGAAATAATTAAATATATTTAATCTAAAAATTTGGGATTTTTAGGAACACTTTTTATTCCGTAACTGTTTAGCAATTGACGCGATATAGCCATCCGAGGAAAAGCGTCGGCAGATAAATTTAAAATTGGTGGCTGCTGAACTGTGTCTCTAAACTTTTCATTTCATATGATTTATTAATATTATTATATTATGTTTATTATCCATAAATTCAGGAGTTTAACATTTAATTTACTGTATATGTATTTGTTTGCTTCACAAACTCACAGACCTTAACTACCATCTCTCTTTATATCTATCTATATATATACATACATATCCTCGTGTATAATCACCATCATTTTTTTTCCTTATATCTTTATGAATACTCCTTTCATTCTTTTGTTTGTGAAAATAAGAACACACACATATCACACATACCAGTTTCAGAATAAATAAAAACATCATGCATGTGTACTGTAAAAAGTCATTTAGTGTTGTTCAAGACCACATCCTCAAGAAACCCATCAAACGGGTTCATGTTATCCGTTACACAAATAACCTTACGATGGAGGTACATATATTACATACTTTGATTACACATATACGTTATCTCTAGTTCACGTCACTCAAGCCAACTCAGGCAACCGTCAATCTTCATTAAACCCAACACCACCACCATCTTCGTTCAACCTTCACCTTCCTTCAATCACCACCTACGGCTACCATCACCGTCGGTCATCCTAAACAACCGCAACCATCCTCACCACTTTCCTCTCTCTCTTCTCTCTTTCTTTGAGAAACCCATCAAGCAAAAACACCATGAAATTTCACTTTCTTTCCATTATCACCATGAGACCACCCCACAACCACCCTTAAAGCAAACCTGGTCGATATTCCTGTTTAATGTTGTAGCCCACGACTTCAGTTGCTATTTTCATTTTGACACCAAACAACTCCCTAACCGCCACCTTCTATGTTTTTGTTTCGAAATGAAAGATGCTGCTGCTATGTCAGTTTAATCTTAATGGTTGCTTTCTTGCTACTATAGTTCGACAGCCTCCACAAAATATCCTTTATGTAGACACCGTTTCTTTAAATGATGATAAGGCAGCTGAAATTTGATTGTTTCGGTACATTTTAATAATAGACCATAAACTCTTTTTGACATATACTAGTGGACTAGTTTGGTGGTATCCCTCAAGTTGAGATATAAAGAAGGCAGATATTTTTTTTTTAAGTTGTGATGATTGTGGTGTGGGACAAGAAAACTGTAAATGATTTTTCTTTTTACAATATCATACAACCATAATTTCAATCCAACAAAACTCGTATTCAAGAAAAATCGGTCATTTAATTGGGCCGAGATATATGTATGGTTTTGGGCCGAGAGCTTACAAATTAAGTTGGTCCGCTATTTGTTAGATGGGCCAAAAACTTTGTGAGGCCACGTTAAATTAAACTGTGATCCAACTTCAATTTTTTTTTGTTGATCGGGATGTATGACGAAGATAACGAAAGATGTTTAAGGATTAATAGAGAAGATGCGTATGATGATACAGGATAACGTATGTAGGGATGGTTTGATCCAAGAATTTTAAATGTTACGGTGGCTAGATAAAATGATGAGATTAAGTTTAGAAAACAAATGATAATATTATGATGATATGGATTCATGATATAGAAAGATAATGATATTGATGATGATACGGTGTGGTGATAATGATAAGCGTATAGATGATAATCATGATGATGTTATGATTAAATTATGAAGATTTAGATTATGATAGGATTAACTTGATGATGAGTACGATTAGGATAAAGATAATGATGGTAATGAGGGTTACACGCTAGTGATTGTATGATTAGGATATGAATAAGTTATGATGATAAATAATGATAATGAAGATCATATATGATGGCGTTAAGATGATAAATGGGGTTTAATGGTTTAGATGATGATGAGAGTTGTAGAAGAAAAACGGAAACGGATAAATGGTTTGGAATGTTATCGGATTAGCGGGACGTCGCGGGTTCAAACCCGGACTTGGGCATTTTTAAGAATGAGTTCCTTGAGGTAGTTTACTTATTACCCATTATTATTTTTATTATTATATATTATCATTATTACTAAAATTAATATTATTATTAAAAATATCATTATTATTATTTTTATCATTATAAGTATTAACATTATTACTAATATTTTTATCATTTTGAATATTATTACTATCATTATTATTACTTTTATCAATACAACTATATTATTATTATTATTATTATCAATATTAATATTAATATTATTATTATTACAATAAAAGTTAGTTACATAATACATACTTAATAAAATTATATTTTATAAACTAATTATTTAATATATATAAAATAAATATATCTGCACATGAATTACTAAAATAACAGTTATATTAATAATAATACATAAATTATTTGACTTTAATTATATGTGTTAATATATACATAAATGATATAGGTTCGTGAATCTGAGATCAACCCTATACTTGTTCAATGTCGTCATATGTATTTTTACTACAAAATACATTATGGTGAGTTTCATTTGCTCCCTTTTTAATTGCTTTTGCAATATATATTTTTGGGCTGAGAATACATGCGCTGCTTTTATAAAAGTTTACGAGATAGACACAAGTACT
The DNA here is from genome assembly GCF_046630445.1 of Rutidosis leptorrhynchoides. NCBI lineage: Eukaryota > Viridiplantae > Streptophyta > Magnoliopsida > Asterales > Asteraceae > Rutidosis > Rutidosis leptorrhynchoides. The sequence goes on from NC_092335.1 coordinate 217,156,867, forward strand.
TAAAATATATTCTACGTTGAGTTGTACCACCCTGCATATTTTCCCTAATAGCTTGGTAACTACTATTTACATGTGGTATTGTAAACGCGAATCCTGTTGATAGATCTATCGGGCCTGACAACCCCAACCGGACTGGACGACCAGTATTCAACGGTTGCACAGTACTTCGTTTTGTTACTACACTTGGTACAGTGTAGGGAGATTTCATAATAAAGGGAATATGTGACGTTGATTAAATGTTAAGTATGGTTACCAAGTGCTCAGCCACTTAGAATGCTTTACATACACTTGCGAGTGTATTATGTTTATGAAAATGAAATCTTGTGGTCTATTAACATATTGACATGATTGTTATGATAAACCTATGAACTCACCAACCTTTTGGTTGACACTTTAAAGCATGTTTATTCTCAGGTATGAATTAAGTCTTCCGCTGTGCATTTGCTCAATTTAAGGACATTACTTGGAATTGATCATCGCAATGGAACTAAATGTTGATGACTTCGTCCAGGTGGATAAGGACGGGTCTTTACAAGTGGTATCAGAGCGGTGGTCGTAGCGAACCAGGTCTTGCATTAGTGTGTCTAACTAGTAGTTGTTAGGATACATTAATGAGTCTGGACTTCGACCTAGTAGTTGTTAGGTTATATTTATGAGTCTAGACTTGAACCTGGTCTGCATGTTAAAAGTGTTTGCTTACCACCATTTGTCAAAAAATATCTACTTATTATATTCAGTCTCGACACGTCTTATTGCAATTATCGCATAGACAGTGTACAGAAGAATTCATATCCCATCACATTAGACCTTGTCTGACACGTTTCCTTAATTTCTTCCGTAATCTACGGGATCTTCTGTATTACATACAGGTATTCTATGTAGATAGAATATCATCCGACATCCGAAATTCATTTCATATCGAAAACCCTTTATCTAATCGTACGAAATGGAACTCACCACTAGTTCAAGTCCCTCGGATTCCGATATGAAGTTTCACCTAAGCTCCGAAAGCAGTGTCACTATAATGGATCAACCAATCAGCCATCCCCACTTCATCTGATGGGTTCGTTGTCGACTTAATCAATGGAGACGCGCAGAAGGCGATCCCTTCCACTAACCGAATTCACCTTTTGATGAAAAACCTGAAGCACTTACCGGCGAACCTGTTCGTAACACCATTTTCAGCTTCAGTTCCAAAGTAGTTCGACACAATTATATTCTATCCACAATTCTGAACCCTATTCACCCACTCGTTTCAACCGACAATCATCCCGGAATAATGGAAGAAGTCAACGAATTTCACGCTTGAGCAATCAATTGGGAGAATATGGTGCAAAATTTACCAGCTTAAGCAACATCACCGGCACCAACAGTACCATCAATAACAACACCAGTACCATCAACAATCCATGCCTCAACATCTCATTCTGTATCTCGAGCATAATCTTCATTTTACACGCTGTTCTACATCGATTAATTTTCGTTCTACAAATTGTTATATATCATTTATCTTCACGGAACATGGCGATTATGTAATCTCTAAAGTCTTAGAGATTAGCTATTCTAGCTCAAACCGAAAAGCAAATGAGATTAATATCATATTAATTCATTAAATCCATGATTAAATCTGAAGAAAATATATATGTAAGTATATTTTCATAAATATTGTGATTAAAAATTCTTTCGTACCAGCTGTTAATGTTGAAAATATTTTAACGGGTAGGTAATACCCAAGGAATATCCAGATTTCACATTAATAAGTATATTGTACATTCTTTCAAATCTAATTCAATAGTCATTTACGATCCTATTTACAACCACCGATATACGTATCCGTTCACCACAGAATAACCATTTTCATTCAATTTCATATTTGGATTTTGATCTATCAGAATCCAACAAGTGGCATAATGAAGAAAACATTGGACAAAATAAAACTTGTTAGAAACAAACAATTTAACTATGAGAAGAATTTTGTTAAGAATCCACGCTAACGGTTCCTAGCTAACTGTTCCTAGCTAACTGGTTACATTTTATTTATCGCAATTTAATTATCGCAATTTACATTCTCTCAATTTTATTTATCGTCATTTAATTTCTGTTATTTATTTTACGCACTTTAAATATCGGGACACGTATACAAGGTTTTGACATATCATATAGACGCATCTATATATATTATTTGGAATAACCATAGACACTCTATATGCAATAATGCGGGAGTTAGCTATAGAGGGTTGAGGTTGATTCTACAATAATATATATATAGTTTGAGTTGTGATCGATTCTGAGACGTACACGGGTCATGAAACGTATTAATTAATTCGAATATTATATATTAAACTATTTATGAATTATTGGACTGTTAACTATGGACAATAGATTGTGGACTAATAATATTGGACAATTAAAAATGAATTAAAATATTGATTATAACATATGAAACTAAACATCTCTTCAAGTTTGCCACTTGATTTCATCTTAAACCTCATTTGAATCTTGACGATTCCAATCCATGTTCAAATCTTTCATGATTCTTGAAAACACCTCGATTGAGAGGATGAATCAGCCGCACTTCATCTACGGAAGAAAAGATTTATGCATATAGTTATGCACCTGAAAAACTCTCGGAACTTGAGTAAACGTTTAACACGTATCTGTGTTAATTCCTTTAGTGTTATTATTACCCAAAATAACTTTGCAGTTCTTTTTCAAAGTAGCAAATTTTGTCACAGCTCCAGCAAGTCAACTCCGACTTCCGAAACAACCTTATTATAACCTTGATATATATGCGTGCTCATTTATTGTTACCAGAGAACCTTTTATATTCCACCATACTATCATCAGCATTTAATCATCTAAAAACACACTTCTCCTGAAACCACCTCGGTTTGATAACCGATGACCCAGATCTGTTAACTTTGAAAATGCTGACGAAGCAGCATGTTGTAGATGGTCTTAATGACCAAAAGTTGATGATAAAGAAGGAAGTGTTAGGAACGCTCGATAGAAAATTTGGTATTAAAAATCGGATTGAGCACACCATGAAGGAGACCAAGGATAAATACAAGGACTAAACCCTATATTCAAAGAACCCAGATAAATCTGGATCCGATGAAATCTTTAGAGAATATCTTGCTCCGTACCCACGTTAAAATCTTGCGGAAAATTTTTCCTTATCAACTTTCGAACTTAGAAATTCCAAAATATCATCATAAATATCTTCGCTATTTCTGAGGATAATTTCATAAATATTCTTGTCCAAAATTATCCACCTCTTTGTGTTTTCTGTATTCCATTATATTGGAAACTTCTGTAAAATCTAAGTATGAATTATGAATGAATTGTGGAGAAGTGTTGAGAACTGATGCATGGGTTAGTATAATATAATGACGCTTGGCCAACGTGATTATATTACAGTAAGTCATGTTGAGTTTCTAATGGAACGTGATGATGATTCACAGATCATACCCTCATCATGTGCCATGTCACACGACTCTTTCATTCTACTTAATCTCTAAGCATATCACGGAAATATTTCCTTGATATCTCTGTTCTTCCGTAATTCCAACAGTTGCTAATAATTCGTGCTAATATATTTTCTTTCTGATTAAAAGATTTCTTTAAATTCCATGAATTCCGAAAATCAACCATGACTATGTCAAAAGTTAATACGAACCTTAATTTTATCATTTCACTCTTTTGCGATAGCTTCACTCATACTCTTTGAGTAATCGAATTATTTTATCAATATTACCCAATGTTGACAAAACTTTATTTATCAACTCATATTCATCATGAAAACATTTTTATTGTTAGCCATGACGACCTCGATCAAATTTCGGGACGAAATTTCTTTAACGGGTAGGTACTGTCACGACCCGGAAAATTTCAACTATTTTTAAACCAAACTCTCAATACGAATTCATATTTTCTACACGATAAGCAAAGTCTGTTATGTTGAATCTCAAAAATTTTAAACTGTTTCCTATGTTCAATTGACCTTCGACTAATTCCGACGATTCACGAACGACTATTTGTAATTAGATATAAATAAGCATATTAAAAAAATATAAATATATATATATATATATATATATATATATATATATATATATATATATATATATATATATATATATATATATATATATATATAATATTGTGATATAAGATTTAATTAATATAATTTAATATGTAAACGATTTATGATATAATAAAACGAGTTATATAAATTTTAGCTTTATTAAAAATATATTTAGAATCTATTTGATTATTTTTAAAAATATTTAACTTTGAGTTGGGATCAAGCTCGAATGACAACTTAATTTTTATGATCAATACTAAACAGGTTTAAACTCGAATTTGTGAGAAGCTAAAATTAAACGTTGGTACATAATTAAGTATTATCAATTCTAAGTTTGCTAAAAATATATTTAAATACCTCGAGCTAAGCTTTAATACTCCGTATATATTACTTGGAACTTAAAACGAATTTTAGATGAACCTTTTTGATTAGGTTTCAAACAGGTAATGAGTGAAATAATTAAATATATTTAATCTAAAAATTTGGAATTTTTAGGAACACTTTTTATTCCGTAACTGTTTAGCAATTGACACGATATAGCCATCCGGGGAAAAGCGTCGGCAGATAAATTTAAAATTGATGGCTGCTGAACTGTGTCTCTAAACTTTTCATTTCATATGATTTATTAATATTATTATATTATGTTTATTATCCGTAAATTCAGGAGTTTAACATTTAATTTACTATATATGTATTTGTTTGCTTCACAAACTCACAGACCTTAACTACCATCTCTCTTTATATCTATCTATATATATACATACATATCCTCGTGTATAATCACCATCATTTTTTTTCCTTATATCTTTATGAATACTCCTTTCATTCTTTTGTTTGTGAAAATAAGAACACACACATATCACACATACCAGTTTCAGAATATATAAAAACATCATGCATGTGTACTGTAAAAAGTCATTTAGTGTTGTTCAAGACCACATCCTCAAGAAACCCATCAAACGGGTTCATGTTATCCATTACACAAATAACCTTACGATGGAGGTACATATATTACATACTTTGATTACACATATACGTTATCTCTAGTTCACGTCACTCAAGCCAACTCAGGCAACCGTCAACCTTCATTAAACCCAACACCACCACCATCTCCGTTCAACCTTCACCTTCCTTCAATCACCACCTACGGCTACCATCACCGTCGGTCATCCTAAACAACCGCAACCATCCTCACCACTTTCCTCTCTCTCTTCTCTCTTTCTTCGAGAAACCCATCAAGCAAAAACACCATGAAATTTCACTTTCTTTCCATCATCACCGTGAGACCACCCCACAACCACCCTTAAAGCAAACCTGCTTGATATTCCTGTTTAATGTTGTAGCCCACGACTTCAGTTGCTGTTTTCATTTTGACACCAAACAACTCCCTAACCACCACCTTCTATGTTTTTGTTTCGAAATGAAAGATACTGCTGCTATGTCTGTTTAATCTTAATGGTTGCTTTCTTGCTACTATGGTTCGACAGCCTCCATAAAATATCCTTTATGTAGACACCGTTTCTTTAAATGACGATAAGGCAGCTGAAATTTGATTGTTTCGGTACATTTTAATAATAGACCATAAACTCTTTTTGACATATACTAGTGGACTAGTTTGGCGGTATCCCTCAAGTTGAGATATAAAGAAGGCCGATATTTTTTTTTAAAGTTGTGATGATTGTGGTGCGGGACAAGAAAACTGTAAATGATTTTTCTTTTTACAATATCATACAACCATAATTTCAATCCAACAAAACTAGTATTCAAGAAAAATCGGTCATTTAATTGGGCCGAGATATATGTATGGTTTTGGGCCGAGAGCTTACAAATTAAGTTGGTCCGCTATTTGTTAGATGGGCTGAAAACTTTGTGAGGCCACGTTAAATTAAACTGTGATCCAGCTTCAATTTTTTTTTTTTGATCGGGATGTATGATGAAGATAACGAAAGATGTTTAAGGATTAATAGAGAAGATGCGTATGATGATACAGGATAACGTATGTAGGGATGGTTTGATCCAAGAATTTTAAATGTTACGGTGGCTAGATAAAATGATGAGATTAAGTTTAGAAAACAAATGATAATATTATGATGATATGGATTCATGATATAGAAAGATAATGATATTGATGATGATACGGTGTGGTGATAATGATAAGCGTATAGATGATAATCATGATGATGTTATGATTAAATTATGAAGATTTAGATTATGATAGGATTAACTTGATGATGAGTACGATTAGGATAAAGATAATGATGGTAATGAGGGTTACACGTGAAATGTCCCGTTCTTATTAATTAAAAACGTTCCATATTAATTGATTTCGTTGCGAGGTTTTGACCTCTATATGAGACGTTTTTCAAAGACTGCATTCATTTTTAAAACAAACCATAACCTTTATTTCATAAATAAAGGTTTAAAAAGCTTTACGTAGATTATCAAATAATGATAATCTAAAATATCCTGTTTACACACGACCATTACATAATGGTTTACAATACAAATATGTTACATCGAAATCAGTTTCTTGAATGCAGTTTTTACACAATATCATACAAACATGGACTCCAAATCTTGTCCTTATTTTAGTATGCAACAGCGGAAGCTCTTAATATTCACCTGAGAATAAACATGCTTTAAACGTCAACAAAAATGTTGGTGAGTTATAGGTTTAACCTATATATATCAAATCGTAACAATAGACCACAAGATTTCATATTTCAATACACATCCCATACATAGAGATAAAAATCATTCATATGGTGAACACCTGGTAACCGACAATAACAAGATGCATATATAAGAATATCCCCATCATTCCGGGACACCCTTCGGATATGATATAAATTTCGAAGTACTAAAGCATCCGGTACTTTGGATGGGGTTTGTTAGGCCCAATAGATCTATCTTTAGGATTCGCGTCAATTAGGGTATCTGTTCCCTAATTCTTAGATTACCAGACTTAATAAAAAGGGGCATATTCGATTTTGATAATTCAACCATAGAATGTAATTTCACGTACTTGTGTCTATTTTGTAAATCATTTATAAAACCTGCATGTATTCTCATCCCAAAAATATTAGATTTTAAAAGTGGGACTATAACTCACTTTCACAGATTTTTACTTCGTCGGGAAGTAAGACTTGGCCACTGTTGATTCACGAACCTATAACAATATATACATATATATTAAAGTATGTTCAAAATATATTTACAACACTTTTAATATATTTTGATGTTTTAAGTTTATTAAGTCAGCTGTCCTCGTTAGTAACCTATAACTAGTTGTCCACAGTTAGATGTACAGAAATAAATCGATAAATATTATCTTGAATCAATCCACAACCCAGTGTATACGTATCTCAGTATTGATCACAACTCAAACTATATATATTTTGGAATCAACCTCAACCCTGTATAGCTAACTCCAACATTCACATATAGAGTGTCTATGGTTGTTCCGAAATATATATAGATGTGTCGACATGATAGGTCGAAACATTGTATACGTGTCTATGGTATCTCAAGATTACATAATATACAATACAAGTTGATTAAGTTATGGTTGGAATAGATTTGTTACCAATTTTCACGTAGCTAAAATGAGAAAAATTATCCAATCTTGTTTTACCCATAACTTCTTCATTTTAAATCCGTTTTGAGTGAATCAAATTGCTATGATTTCATATTGAACTCTATTTTATGAATCTAAACAGAAAAAGTATAGGTTTATAGTCGGAAAAATAAGTTACAAGTCGTTTTTGTAAAGGTAGTCATTTCAGTCGAAAGAACGACGTCTAGATGACCATTTTAGAAAACATACTTCCACTTTGAGTTTAACCATAATTTTTGGATATAGTTTCATGTTCATAATAAAAATCATTTTCTCAGAATAACAACTTTTAAATCAAAGTTTATCATAGTTTTTAATTAACTAACCCAAAACAGCCCGCGGTGTTACTACGACGGCGTAAATCCGGTTTTACGGTGTTTTTCGTGTTTCCAGGTTTTAAATCATTAAGTTAGCATATCATATAGATATAGAACATGTGTTTAGTTGATTTTAAAAGTCAAGTTAGAAGGATTAACTTTTGTTTGCGAACAAGTTTAGAATTAACTAAACTATGTTCTAGTGATTACAAGTTTAAACCTTCGAATAAGATAGCTTTATATGTATGAATCGAATGATGTTATGAACATCATTACTACCTTAATTTCCTTGGATAAACCTACTGGAAAAGAGAAAAATGGATCTAGCTTCAATGGATCCTTGGATGGCTCGAAGTTCTTGAAGCAGAATCATGACACGAAAACAAGTTCAAGTAAGATCATCACTTGAAATAAGATTGTTATAGTTATAGAAATTGAACCAAAGTTTGAATATGATTATTACCTTGTATTAGAATGATAACCTACTGTAAGAAACAAAGATTTCTTGAGGTTGGATGATCACCTTACAAGATTGGAAGTGAGCTAGCAAACTTGAAAGTATTCTTGATTTTATGAAACTAGAACTTTTGGAATTTATGAAGAACACTTAGAACTTGAAGATAGAACTTGAGAGAGATCAATTAGATGAAGAAAATTGAAGAATGAAAGTGTTTGTAGGTGTTTTTGGTCGTTGGTGTATGGATTAGATATAAAGGATATGTAATTTTGTTTTCATGTAAATAAGTCATGAATGATTACTCATATTTTTGTAATTTTATGAGATATTTCATGCTAGTTGCCAAATGATGGTTCCCACATGTGTTAGGTGACTCACATGGGCTGCTAAGAGCTGATCATTGGAGTGTATATACCAATAGTACATACATCTAAAAGCTGTGTATTGTACGAGTACGAATACGGGTGCATACGAGTAGAATTGTTGATGAAACTGAACGAGGATGTAATTGTAAGCATTTTTATTAAGTAGAAGTATTTTGATAAGTGTATTGAAGTCTTTCAAAAGTGTATAAATACATATTAAAACACTACATGTATATACATTTTAACTGAGTCGTTAAGTCATCGTTAGTCGTTACATGTAAGTGTTGTTTTGAAACCTTTAGGTTAACGATCTTGTTAAATGTTGTTAACTCAATGTTTATAATATCAAATGAGATTTTAAATTATTATATTATCATGATATTATCATGTATGAATATCTCTTAATATGATATATATACATTAAATGTCTTTACAACGATAATCGTTACATATATGTCTCGTTTAAAAATCATTAAGTTAGTAGTCTTGTTTTTACATATGTAGTTCATTGTTAATATACTTTATGATATGTTTTCTTATCATAGTATCATGTTAACTATATATATATATCCATATATATGTCATCATATAGTTTTTACAAGTTTTAACGTTCGTGAATCACCGATCAACTTGGGTGGTCAATTGTCTATATGAAACATATTTCAATTAATCAAGTCTTAACAAGTTTGATTGCTTAACATGTTGGAAACATTTAATCATGTAAATATCAATCTCAATTAATATTTATAAACATGGAAAAGTTCGGGTCACTACAGTACCTACCCGTTAAATAAATTTCGTCCCGAAATTTTAAGCTGTTGAAGGTGTTGACGAATCTTCTGGAAATAGATGCGGGTATTTCTTCTTCATCTGATCTTCACGCTCCCAGGTGAACTCGGGTCCTCTACGAGCATTCCATCGAACCTTAACAATTGGTATCTTGTTTTGCTTAAGTCTTTTAACCTCACGATCCATTATTTCGACGGGTTCTTCGATGAATTGAAGTTTTTCGTTGATTTGGATTTCATCTAACGGAATAGTGAGATCTTCTTTAGCAAAACATTTCTTTAAATTCGAGACGTGGAAAGTGTTATGTACAGCCGCGAGTTGTTGAGGTAACTCTAGTCGGTAAGCTACTGGTCCGACACGATCAATAATCTTGAATGGTCCAATATACCTTGGATTTAATTTCCCTCGTTTACCAAATCGAACAACGCCTTTCCAAGGTGCAACTTTAAGCATGACCATCTCTCCAATTTCAAATTCTATATCTTTTCTTTTAATGTCAGCGTAGCTCTTTTGTCGACTTTGGGCGGTTTTCAACCGTTGTTAAATTTGGATGATCTTCTCGGTAGTTTCTTGTATAATCTCCGGACCCGTAATCTGTCTATCCCCCACTTCACTCCAACAAATCGGAGACCTGCACTTTCTACCATAAAGTGCTTCAAACGGCGCCATCTCAATGCTTGAATGGTAGCTGTTGTTGTAGGAAAATTCTGCTAACGGTAGATGTCGATCCCAACTGTTTCCGAAATCAATAACACATGCTCGTAGCATGTCTTCAAGCGTTTGTATCGTCCTTTCGCTCTGCCCATCAGTTTGTGGATGATAGGCAGTACTCATGTCTAGACGAGTTCCTAATGCTTGCTGTAATGTCTGCCAGAATCTTGAAATAAATCTGCCATCCCTATCAGAGATAATAGAGATTGGTATTCCATGTCTGGAGACGACTTCCTTCAAATACAGTCGTGCTAACTTCTCCATCTTGTCATCTTCTCTTATTGGTAGGAAGTGTGCTGATTTGGTGAGACGATCAACTATTACCCAAATAGTATCAAAACCACTTGCAGTCCTTGGCAATTTAGTGATGAAATCCATGGTAATGTTTTCCCATTTCCATTCCGGGATTTCGGGTTGTTGAAGTAGACCTGATGGTTTCTGATGCTCAGCTTTGACCTTAGAACACGTCAAACATTCTCCTACGTATTTAGCAACATCGGCTTTCATACCCGGCCACCAAAAATGTTTCTTGAGATCCTTGTACATCTTCCCCGTTCCAGGATGTATTGAGTATCTGGTTTTATGAGCTTCTCTAAGTACCATTTCTCTCATATCTCCAAATTTTGGTACCCAAATCCTTTCAGCCCTATACCGGGTTCCGTCTTCCCGAATATTAAGATGCTTCTCCGATCCTTTGGGTATTTCATCCTTTAAATTTCCCTCTTTTAAAACTCCTTGTTGCGCCTCCTTTATTTGAGTAGTAATGTTATTATGAATCATTATATTCATAGATTTTACTCGAATGGGTTCTCTGTCCTTCCTGCTCAAGGCATCGGCTACCACATTTGCCTTCCCCGGGTGGTAACGAATCTCAAAGTCGTAATCATTCAATAATTCAATCCACCTACGCTGCCTCATATTCAGTTGTTTCTGATTAAATATGTGTTGAAGACTTTTGTGGTCGGTATATATAATACTTTTGACCCCATATAAGTAGTGCCTCCAAGTCTTTAATGCAAAAACAACCGCGCCTAATTCCAAATCATGCGTCGTATAATTTTGTTCGTGAATCTTCAATTGTCTAGACGCATAAGCAATCACCTTCGTTCGTTGCATTAATACACAACCGAGACCTTGCTTTGATGCATCACAATAAATCACAAAATCATCATTCCCTTCAGGCAATGACAATATAGGTGCCGTAGTTAGCTTTTTCTTCAATAACTGAAACGCTTTCTCTTGTTCATCATTCCATTCAAATTTATTCCCTTTATGCGTTAATGCAGTCAAGGGTTTTGCTATTCTGGAAAAGTCTTGGATGAACCTTCTGTAGTAACCAGCTAGTCCTAAAAACTGGCGTATGTGTTTCGGAGTTTTCGGGGTTTCCCACTTTTCAACAGTTTCTATCTTTGCCGGATCCACCTTAATACCTTCTTTGTTCACTATGTGACCGAGGAATTGAACTTCTTCCAACCAAAATGCACACTTTGAAAACTTAGCGTACAATTCTTCCTTCCTCAATACTTCTAACACCTTTCTCAAATGTTCACCGTGTTCTTGGTCATTCTTTGAGTAAATAAGTATGTCATCAATGAAAACAATGACAAACTTGTCAAGGTATGGTCCACACACTAGGTTCATAAGGTCCATGAACACAGCTGGTGCATTAGTTAAACCAAACGGCATGACCATAAACTCGTAATGACCGTAACGTGTTCTGAAAGCAGTCTTTGGAATATCATCTTCTTTCACCCGCATTTGATGATACCCAGAACGTAAGTCAATCTTTGAATAAACAGACGAGCCTTGTAGTTGATCAAATAAGTCGTCGATTCTCGGTAGTGGGTAGCGGTTCTTGATGGTAAGTTTGTTCAACTCTCGGTAGTCGATACACAACCTGAATGTACCATCTTTCTTCTTGACAAACAAAACAGGAGCTCCCCACGGTGATGTGCTTGGTCGAATGAAACCACGCTCTAAAAGTTCTTGTAATTGGCTTTGCAGTTCTTTCATCTCGCTGGGTGCGAGTCTGTAAGGAGCACGAGCTATTGGTGCAGCTCCTGGTACAAGATCTATTTGAAATTCAACGGATCGATGTGGGGGTAATCCCGGTAATTCTTTCGGAAATACATCGGGAAATTCTTTTGCAATGGGAACATCATTGATGCTCTTTTCTTCAGTTTGTACTTTCTCGACGTGTGCTAGAACAGCATAGCAACCTTTTCTTATTAGTTTTTGTGCCTTCAAATTACTAATAAGATGTAGCTTCGTGTTGCCCTTTTCTCCGTACACCATTAAGGGTTTTCCTTTTTCTCGTATAATGCGAATTGCATTTTTGTAACAAACGATCTCCGCTTTCACTTCTTTCAACCAGTCCATACCGATTATCACATCAAAACTCCCTAACTCTACTGGTATCAAATCAATCTTAAATGTTTCGCTAACCAGTTTAATTTCTCGATTTCGACATATATTATCTGCTGAAATTAATTTACCATTTGCTAATTCGAGTAAAAATTTACTATCCAAAGGCGTCAATGGACAACTTAATTTAGCACAAAAATCTCTACTCATATAGCTTCTATCCGCACCCGAATCAAATAAAACGTAAGCAGATTTATTGTCAATAAGAAACGTACCCGTAACAAGCTCCGGGTCTTCCTGTGCCTCTATCGCATTAATATTGAAAACTCTTCCACGGCCTTGTCCATTCGTGTTCTCCTGGTTCGGGCAATTTCTAATAATGTGGCCTGGTTTTCCACATTTATAACAAACTACATTGGCATAACTTGCTCCGACACTACTTGCTCCGCCATTACTCGTTCCGACACCATTTGTTCCTTTCGTTCTATTAGCCCCTGGTCCGTAGACCTCACACTTTGCCGCGCTATGACCATTTCTTTTACACTTGTTGCAAAATTTGGTGCAGAACCCCGAGTGATTCTTTTCACACCTTTGGCATAGCTGCTTCTGATTGTTGTTGTTGTTGCGGTTATTATTGTTGTTGGGATGATTGTTGTAGTTGCTGTTGTTGTTGTTGTTGTTGTTGTTGTTGTTGGGCCGTTTGTTGTAGTTGCGATTGATGTTGCGATTGTTGGGATAATTGTTGCGATTATAGTTGTAATTACTGTTGTTGTTGTATTGGTGATTCTTATCACCGTTTTCCTCCCACTTTCTTTTGACTTGCTTCACATTGGCCTCTTCAGCAGTCTGTTCTTTAATTCTTTCTTCAATCTGGTTCACTAGTTTGTGAGCCATTCTACATGCCTGTTGTATGGAGGCGGGCTCGTGTGAACTTATATCTTCTTGGATTCTTTCCGGTAATCCTTTCACAAACGCGTCGATCTTCTCTTCCTCATCTTCGAATGCTCCCGGACACAATAGGCACAATTCTGTGAATCGTCTTTCGTACGTGGTAATATCAAATCCTTGGGTTCGTAACCCTCTAAGTTCTGTCTTGAGCTTATTGACCTCGGTTCTGGGACGGTACTTCTCGTTCATCAAGTGCTTGAATGCTGACCACGGTAGTGCGTATGCATCATCTTGTCCCACTTGCTCTAGATAGGTATTCCACCATGTTAACGCAGAACCTGTGAAGGTATGCGTAGCGTACTTCACTTTGTCCTCTTCAGTACACTTACTTATGGCAAACACCGATTCAACCTTCTCGGTCCACCGTTTCAATCCGATCGGTCCTTCGGTTCCATCAAATTCCAAAGGTTTACAGGCAGTGAATTCTTTGTAGGTGCATCCTACACGATTTCCTGTACTGCTAGATCCAAGGTTATTGTTGGTATGTAGCGCAGCCTGTACTGCGGCTATGTTTGAAGCTAGAAAAGTACGGAATTCCTCTTCATTCATATTCACGGTGTGTCGAGTAGTCGGTGCCATTTCCTTCAAAATAGTTAAATGGAACAAGTTAATCATACAGAATATTAAGAGTAGTTAATAGTATTTCGTAGCATAATATGAACTCATTTATAAAAGCTTTTTCTTCATATTAGCGTTTTATAAGTTTAAATTCGGGTAGTACATACCCATTAAGTTCATACTTAGTAGCTAATATACAATTCAACTACTACAATTCTATATGAAAAACTGATTGTAATAATATTTCGCGTTCAAACTTTTATACAATATTTTACAAACTTACAATACCGCTTATTTTACATAAAGCATGAAATATAGCACACAATAACTTTGATACAAGATAGTTGTGAAGACAATTCTAGCTAGTACACAAGTCGTTCGGCAAAGGCAATAAAGACACGTAATTCATACGTCCAGAAACAAGTCATGCATTCTGGTTTTACTAGGACTACTTCCCATCCTTGGTCTTGTGCAACATAACCGTTATGGCCGTTGATAAGACAGCGTGTTGTAACGTCATCAAAGGGACGAGGGTTACGTAATGTCCAACAGTCCTGTAATAATCTAAAAACCTCATTTCTTACCCCAATTACCGACTCCGTCACTTGTGGAAACGTTTTGTTTAATAGTTGTAGCCCGATGTTCTTGTTCTCACTTTGGTGAGAAGCGAACATTACTAATCCGTAAGCATAACATGCTTCTTTATGTTGCATGTTAGCCGCTTTTTCTAAATCACGAAGTCCAATATTCGGATATATTGAGTCAAAATAATTTCTTAACCCGTTGCGTAAAATAGCATTTGGGTTCCCCGCAATATATGCGTCAAAGTAAACACATCGTAACTTATGGGTTTCCCAATGTGATATCCCCCATCTTTCAAACGAAAGTCTCTTATAAACCAAGACATTCTTGGAACGTTCTTCGAATGTCTTACAAACTGATCTCGCCTTAAATAGTTGTGCCGAAGAATTCTGGCCGACTCTAGACAAGATTTCATCAATCATGTCTCCGGGTAGGTCTCTTAAAATATTGGGTTGTCTATCCATTTTGTGTTTTTAAACTGTAAAATAGACAAGAGTTAGTTTCATAAAAAAATACTTATTAATACAAGCAATTTTTACATATATCATAAAGCATAAGAACACTATATTACATATATTACACCACACGAATACAACTATCTTATTCCGACTCGCTCGTTTCTTCTTCTTCGGTTTTGGTTCGTTTTGCCAAGTTTCTAGGGATATATGATGTTCCCCTAATACGAGCCGTCCTTGTCCACATTGGTTTAGAAAAACCTGGTGGTTTAGAGGTTCCCGGGTCATTGTTACAACTTAAGGACTTCGGGGGTTGACGATACATATAAAGTTCATCGGGGTTGGAATTAGATTTCTCTATTTTTATGCCCTTTCCCTTATTATTTTCTTTTGCCTTTTTAAATTCAGTTGGGGTAATTTCTATAACATCATCGGAATTCTCGTCGGAATCCGATTCATCGGAGAATTGGTAATCCTCCCAATATTTTGCTTCCTTGGCGGAAACACCATTGACCATAATTAACTTTGGTCGGTTGGTTGAGGATTTTCTTTTACTTAACCGTTTTATTATTTCCCCCACCGGTTCTATTTCTTCATCCGGTTCCGATTCTTTTTCCGGTTCCGATTCTTCTTCCGGTTCCGACTCTTCTTCCGGTTCCTCTTCGGGAACTTGTGAATCAGTCCACAAATCATTCCAATTTACATTTGACTCTTCATTATTATTAGGTGAGTCAATGGGACTTGTTCTAGAGGTAGACATCTATCACATAATATCAAACACGTTAAGAGATTAATATATCACATAATATTCATATGTTAAAAATATATAGTTTCCAACAAAAATGTTAAGCAATCATTTTTAAAGAAAACACGGTCGAAGTCCAGACTCACTAATGCATCCTAACAAACTCGATAAGACACACTAATGCAAATTTTCTGGTTCTCTAAGACCAACGCTCGGATACCAACTGAAATGTCCCGTTCTTATTGATTAAAAACGTTCCATATTAATTGATTTCGTTGCGAGGTTTTGACCTCTATATGAGACGTTTTTCAAAGACTGCATTCATTTTTAAAACAAACCATAACCTTTATTTCATAAATAAAGGTTTAAAAAGCTTTACGTAGATTATCAAATAATGATAATCTAAAATATCCTGTTTACACACGACCATTACATAATGGTTTACAATACAAATATGTTACATCGAAATCAGTTTCTTGAATGCAGTTTTTACACAATATCATACAAACATGGACTCCAAATCTTGTCCTTATTTTAGTATGCAACAGCGGAAGCTCTTAATATTCACCTGAGAATAAACATGCTTTAAACGTCAACAAAAATGTTGGTGAGTTATAGGTTTAACCTATATATATCAAATCGTAACAATAGACCACAAGATTTCATATTTCAATACACATCCCATACATAGAGATAAAAATCATTCATATGGTGAACACCTGGTAACCGACAATAACAAGATGCATATATAAGAATATCCCCATCATTCCGGGACACCCTTCGGATATGATATAAATTTCGAAGTACTAAAGCATCCGGTACTTTGGATGGGGTTTGTTAGGCCCAATAGATCTATCTTTAGGATTCGCGTCAATTAGGGTGTCTGTTCCCTAATTCTTAGATTACCAGACTTAATAAAAAGGGGCATATTCGATTTTGATAATTCAACCATAGAATGTAATTTCACGTACTTGTGTCTATTTTGTAAATCATTTATAAAACCTGCATGTATTCTCATCCCAAAAATATTAGATTTTAAAAGTGGGACTATAACTCACTTTCACAGATTTTTACTTCGTCGGGAAGTAAGACTTGGCCACTGTTGATTCACGAACCTATAACAATATATACATATATATTAAAGTATGTTCAAAATATATTTACAACACTTTTAATATATTTTGATGTTTTAAGTTTATTAAGTCAGCTGTCCTCGTTAGTAACCTATAACTAGTTGTCCACAGTTAGATGTACAGAAATAAATCGATAAATATTATCTTGAATCAATCCACGACCCAGTGTATACGTATCTCAGTATTGATCACAACTCAAACTATATATATTTTGGAATCAACCTCAACCCTGTATAGCTAACTCCAACATTCACATATAGAGTGTCTATGGTTGTTCCGAAACATATATAGATGTGTCGACATGATAGGTCGAAACATTGTATACGTGTCTATGGTATCTCAAGATTACATAATATACAATACAAGTTGATTAAGTTATGGTTGGAATAGATTTGTTACCAATTTTCACGTAGCTAAAATGAGAAAAATTATCCAATCTTGTTTTACCCATAACTTCTTCATTTTAAATCCGTTTTGAGTGAATCAAATTGCTATGATTTCATATTGAACTCTATTTTATGAATCTAAACAGAAAAAGTATAGGTTTATAGTCGGAAAAATAAGTTACAAGTCGTTTTTGTAAAGGTAGTCATTTCAGTCGAAAGAACGACGTCTAGATGACCATTTTAGAAAACATACTTCCACTTTGAGTTTAACCATAATTTTTGGATATAGTTTCATGTTCATAATAAAAATCATTTTCTCAGAATAACAACTTTTAAATCAAAGTTTATCATAGTTTTTAATTAACTAACCCAAAACAGCCCGCGGTGTTACTACGACGGCGTAAATCCGGTTTTACGGTGTTTTTCGTGTTTCCAGGTTTTAAATCATTAAGTTAGCATATCATATAGATATAGAACATGTGTTTAGTTGATTTTAAAAGTCAAGTTAGAAGGATTAACTTTTGTATGCGAACAAGTTTAGAATTAACTAAACTATGTTCTAGTGATTACAAGTTTAAACCTTCGAATAAGATAGCTTTATATGTATGAATCGAATGATGTTATGAACATCATTACTACCTTAATTTCCTTGGATAAACCTACTGGAAAAGAGAAAAATGGATCTAGCTTCAATGGATCCTTGGATGGCTCGAAGTTCTTGAAGCAGAATCATGACACGAAAACAAGTTCAAGTAAGATCATCACTTGAAATAAGATTGTTATAGTTATAGAAATTGAACCAAAGTTTGAATATGATTATTACCTTGTATTAGAATGATAACCTACTGTAAGAAACAAAGATTTCTTGAGGTTGGATGATCACCTTACAAGATTGGAAGTGAGCTAGCAAACTTGAAAGTATTCTTGATTTTATGAAACTAGAACTTTTGGAATTTATGAAGAACACTTAGAACTTGAAGATAGAACTTGAGAGAGATCAATTAGATGAAGAAAATTGAAGAATGAAAGTGTTTGTAGGTGTTTTTGGTCGTTGGTGTATGGATTAGATATAAAGGATATGTAATTTTGTTTTCATGTAAATAAGTCATGAATGATTACTCATATTTTTGTAATTTTATGAGATATTTCATGCTAGTTGCCAAATGATGGTTCCCACATGTGTTAGGTGACTCACATGGGCTGCTAAGAGCTGATCATTGGAGTGTATATACCAATAGTACATACATCTAAAAGCTGTGTATTGTACGAGTACGAATACGGGTGCATACGAGTAGAATTGTTGATGAAACTGAATGAGGATGTAATTGTAAGCATTTTTGTTAAGTAGAAGTATTTTGATAAGTGTATTGAAGTCTTTCAAAAGTGTATAAATACATATTAAAACACTACATGTATATACATTTTAACTGAGTCGTTAAGTCATCGTTAGTCGTTACATGTAAGTGTTGTTTTGAAACCTTTAGGTTAACGATCTTGTTAAATGTTGTTAACTCAATGTTTATAATATCAAATGAGATTTTAAATTATTATATTATCATGATATTATCATGTATGAATATCTCTTAATATGATATATATATACATTAAATGTCTTTACAACGATAATCGTTACATATATGTCTCGTTTAAAAATCATTAAGTTAGTAGTCTTGTTTTTACATATGTAGTTCATTGTTAATATACTTTATGATATGTTTTCTTATCATAGTATCATGTTAACTATATATATATATATCCATATATATGTCATCATATAGTTTTTACAAGTTTTAACGTTCGTGAATCACCGATCAACTTGGGTGGTCAATTGTCTATATGAAACATATTTCAATTAATCAAGTCTTAACAAGTTTGATTGCTTAACATGTTGGAAACATTTAATCATGTAAATATCAATCTCAATTAATATTTATAAACATGGAAAAGTTCGGGTCACTACAACACGCTAGTGATTGTATGATTAGGATATGAATAAGTTATGATGATAAATAATGATAACGAAGATCATATATGATGGCGTTAAGATGATAAATGGGGTTTAATGGTTTAGATGATGATGAGAGTTGTAGAAGAAAAACGGAAACGGATAAATGGTTTGGAATGTTATCGGATTAGTGGGACGTCGCGGGTTCAAACCCGGACTTGGGCATTTTTAAGAATGAGTTCCTTGAGGTAGTTTACTTATTACCCATTATTATTTTTATTATTATATATTATCATTATTACTAAAATTAATATTATTATTAAAAATATCATTATTATTATTTTTATCATTATAAGTATTAACATTATTACTAATATTTTTATCATTTTGAATATTATTACTATCATTATTATTACTTTTATCAATACAACTATATTATTATTATTATTATTATTATTATTATCAATATTAATATTAATATTATTATTATTACAATAAAAGTTAGTTACATAATACATACTTAATAAAATTATATTTTATAAACTAATTATTTAATATATATAAAATAAATATATCTGCACATGAATTACTAAAATAACAGTTATATTAATAATAATACATAAATTATTCGACTTTAATTATATGTGTTAATATATACATAAATGATATAGGTTCGTGAATCTGAGATCAACCCTATACTTGTTCAATGTCGTCATATGTATTTTTACTACAAAATACATTATGGTGAGTTTCATTTGCTCCCTTTTTAATTGCTTTTGCAATATATATTTTTGGACTGAGAATACATGCGCTGCTTTTATAAAAGTTTACGAGATAGACACAAGTACTTAAAATATATTCTACGTTGAGTTGTACCACCCTGCATATTTTCCCTAATAGCTTGGTAACTACTATTTACATGTGGTATTGTAAACGCGAATCCTGTTGATAGATCTATCGGGCCTGACAACCCCAACCGGACTGGACGACCAGTATTCAACGGTTGCACGGTACTTCGTTTTGTTACTACACTTGGTACAGTGTAGGGAGATTTCATAATAAAGGGAATATGCAACGTTGATTAAATGTTAAGTATGGTTGCCAAGTGCTCAACCACTTAGAATGCTTTACATACACTTGCGAGTGTATTATGTTTATGAAAATGAAATCTTGTGGTCTATTAACATATTGACATGATTGTTATGATAAACCTATGAACTCACCAACCTTTTGGTTGACACTTTAAAGCATGTTTATTCTCAGGTATGAATTAAGTCTTCCGCTGTGCATTTGCTCAATTTAAGGACATTACTTGGAGTTGATCATCGCAATGGAACCAAATGTTGATGACTTCGTCCAGGTGGATAAGGACGGGTCTTTACAGTTTCGGAGGAAGAAATATTGATACCTACTGTAAATCGATTAAATAAAAGAAAATCCTCAACCAACGGACCAAAGTTAAAAATGGTCAATGGTGTTTCCGCCAAGGAAACAAAATATTGGGAAGATTACCAATTTTCCGATGAATCGGATACCGATGAGGATTCCGATGATGTTATAGAAATTACCTCGAACCAATTTAATAAAGCAAAAGAAAATAATAAGGGAAAAGGTATAAAAATAGAGAAATCTGATTCCAACTCCGATGAACTTTATATGTATCGGCAACGTCCGTATTTCCTAAATTGTAACAATAACCCGGGAACCTCTAAACCACCAGGTTTTTCTAAACCATTGTGGAAAACGATGGCTCATATTAGAGGAGCACCATATATCCCTAGAAAATTAGGAAAACGAACCAAGTCCGAAGAAGAAGAAACCAGTGATTCAGATTAGAGGGTTATAATCATGTTGTGTATTATATGTACTGTAGTGTGCTTGTACTTTTATGTTCTATTTAAAAATTGCTTGTATTGTTTGTTAATTATCTTTTACGAATCTAATTTTTGTCTATTTTATAGTATAAAAATAAAATGGACGTTAAGGGTAGATAACCGAATATATTAGAAGACCAACCAGAGGATATGATTGAGAAAATCTTGTCTAGAGTCGGTCAGAATTCATCAGCACATTTAGTTATGGTGAAATTAACTTGTCAAATATTTGAAAGACTTTTCAGAAATGCCTTAGTTTATAAAAGGCTTTCCTTTGATAGGTGGGGTATATCACATTAAGGGAGACCGTAAGTTACGCCGTGTTTTCTTTAAAGCTTTAAATGCGGGGAACTCAAATGCAATTTTACGCTACGGGTTAAGAACCTATTTTGACTCAACATATCCCAACATAAGATTTTGTGAGTTAGAAAGAGCTTCTAACATGCAACATAAAGAAGCATGTTATACTTACCGGTTAGTGATGTTCGCTTCTTACCAAAGTGAGAAAAAGAACATCGGATTACAACTTCTAAATACAACCTTCCCACAAGTGACGGATTCAGTAGTTGGGGTGAGAAACAAGGTTTTTAGATTATTAAGGGGCTGTTGGACATTACAAAACCCTCGTCCTTTTGACGACATTACAACATGCTGCCTAGCTAATGGTCATAACGGTTACTTTCCACAAGACCAAGGATGGGAAGTCGTCTTAGTAAAACCAGAATGCATGACTTGTTTCTGGACTTATGAATTACGTGTCTTTATTACATTTGTTGAACAACTTGCGTATTAACTAGAATTGCCTTTATAGCTGCCGAGTAGCAAAGTTATTATGTGCTATATTTCATCCTATATGTATAATAGCGGTATTGTAAGTTTGTAAAATATTGTATACATTTGAACGCCAAATTTTATTATAATCAGTTTTTTCATATAGAATTGTAGTAGTTAAATTGTATATTAGCTACTAAGTATGAACTTAACGGGTAGGTACTATCTGAATTAAAACTATAAAATGCTAATATGAAGAAAAAGCTTTTATAAATGAGTTCATACTATGCTACGAAATACTATTGACTACTCTTAAAATTCTATATGATTAACTTAATTCTTTTGGGCTATTTTTGAAGGAAATGGCACCGACGACTCGTCAGAATTTGAACATGAGTGAGGAAGACTTCTATGTTTTCCTTGCAGCAAACATAGCTGCAGTACAGGCTGCGATGCAAAATAACAATAACTCCGGATCTAGCAGTGGAACTAATTCCACAAGAAATCGTGTAGGATACTCCTACAAAGAATTCAATGCCTGCAAACCTTTGGAATTTGATGGAACCGAAGGACCAATTGGATTGAAATGGTGGACCGAGAAAGTCGAATCGGTATTTGCCATAAGTAAGTGTACTGAAGAGGACAAAGTTAAGTACGCTACACATACCTTCACAGGTGATGCGTTAACGTGGTGGAACACCTATCTCGAACAGGTAGGACAAAATGCTGCCTACGCACTACCGTGGTTGGCATTCAAGCAATTGATGAACGAGCAGTACCGTCCTAGAAACGAAGTCAATAAGCTCAAGGCAGAACTTAGAGAGTTACGAACACAAGGGTTCGACATTACCATATATGAACGACGATTCACAGAGTTGTGCCTATTGTGTCCGGGAGCATTCGAAGATGAAGAAGAGAAGATCGACGCGTTTGTAAAAGGGTTACCAGTAAGGATTCAAGAAGATGTGAGTTCACACGGGCCCACTTCTATAAAGAAGGCAAGTCGAATGGCTCATAAACTCATAAATCAAATTGCGGGAAGAATTAAAGAGCAGGCAGCCGAAGAAGCCAACACGAAACAACTCAAGAGGAAATGGGAGGAAAACGGTGACAAGAGTCACCAGTACAACAATAACAACAATTACAACCACAATCGCAACAACTATCCCCAACAACCGCAACAACAATCGCAACAATAACCGCAATCCTAACAATAACTACAACAAACATCCCAACAACAACAACAACTACAACAACCGTTTCAACAACAATAACAATCCCAACAACAACCTCAATAACAACAACGGCAACAAAAACTAAAAACAGCCATGTCATAGGTGTGAAGAAAATCACCCGGGGTTTTGCACGACATTTCGCAACAGGTGTAAAAGAAATGGTCATAGCGCGATAAAGTGTGAGGTCTACGGACCAAAGTTTAACAGAACTAAAGGAACAAATAGTGTCGGAACAAGTAATGCCGGAACGAATAGTGCAGGAGCTAGTAATACCAACGCTGTTTGTTATAAATGTGGAAAATCGGGCCACATTATTAGAAATTGCCTGAATCAGGGGAATACTAATGGGCAGGGCCGTGGAAAAGTTTTCAATATTAATGCGGCAGAAGCACAGGAAGACACGGAGCTTGTTACGGGTACGTTTCTTATTGACGATAAATCTGCTTATGTTTTATTTGATTCGGGTGCGGATAGAAGCTATATGAGTAGAGATTTTTGTGCTAAATTAATTTGCCCATTGACGCCTTTGGATAGTAAATTTTTACTCGAATTAGCAAATGGTAAATTAATTTCAGCAGATAATATATGTCGGGAGAGAGAAATTAAACTGGGGGATGAAACGTTTAAAATTGATTTAATACCAGTCGAGTTAGGGAGTTTTGATATAATAATTGGCATGGACTGGTTGAAAAAGATGAGAGCAGAGGTCGTTTGTTACAAAAATGCGATTCGCATTATGCCTGAAAAAGGAAAACCTTTAATGGTGTACGGAGAAAAGAACAACGCGAAATTAAATCTTATTAGTAGTTTAAAGGCGCAAAAACTAATAATAAAAGGTTGTTACGTCATTCTAGCACACGTCGAGGAAGTTAAACCTGAAGAAAAGAACATCAGTGATGTTCCCATCGCAAAAGAATTTCCCGATGTATTTCTGAAAGAATTACTGGGATTACCCCCACATCGATCCGTTGAATTTCAAATAGACCTTGTACCAGGAGCTGCACCAATAGCTCGTGCTCCATACAGACTCGTACCCAGTGAAATGAAAGAATTATAAAGTCAGTTATAGGAACTTTTAGAGCGTGGTTTCATTCAACCAAGTACATCACTATGGGGAGCTCCTGTTCTGTTTGTCAAGAAGAAAGATGGTACATTCAGGTTGTGTATCGACTACCGAGAGTTGAACAAACTTACCATCAAGAACCGTTACCCATTACCGAGAATCGATGACTTATTTGATCAACTACAAGGCTCGTTGGTTTATTCGAAGATCAATTTACGTTCTGGATATCATCAAATACGGGTGAAGGAGGATGATATTCCAAAGATTGCTTTTAGGATGCGTTACGGTCATTACGAGTTTATGGTTATGCCGTTTGGATTGACTAATGCACCAGCTATGTTCATGGACCTCATGAACCGAGTGTGTGGGCCATATCTTGACAAGTTTGTCATTGTTTTCATCGATGACATACTTATTTACTCGAAGAATGATCAAGAGCACGAAGAACATTTGAGAAAAGTGCTAGAGTTGCTGAGAAAAGAAAAACTGTACGCTAAGTTTTTAAAGTGTGCATTTTGGTTGGAAAAAGTTCAATTCCTTGGTTACATAGTGAACAAAGAAGGTATTCAGGTGGATCCAGCAAAGATTAAAACCGTTGAAAAGTAGGAAACCCCGAAAACTCCGAAACGTATACGCCAATTTTTAGGGCTGGCTGGTTATTACAGGAGATTTATCCAAGATTTTTCCAAAATAGCAAAACCCTTGACTGCATTAACGCATAAAGGGAAGAAATTTGAATGGAAGGATGAACAAGAGAAAGCGTTTCAATTGTTAAAGAAAAAGTTAACTACCGCACCTATATTGTCATTACCTGAAGGCAATGATGATTTTGTGATATATTGTGACGCCTCAAAGCAAGGTCTCGGTTGTGTATTAATGCAACGAACGAAAGTAATTGCTTATGCGTCTAGACAATTGAAGATTCACGAGCAGAATTATACGACGCATGATTTAGAATTAGGCGTGGTTGTTTTTGCATTAAAGACTTGGAGGCACTACTTATATGGGGTCAAAAGTATTATATATACTGACCACAAAAGTCTTCAACACATATTTAATCAGAAACAACTGAACATGAGGCAGCACAGATGTTGAATGATTACGACTTTGAGATTCGTTATCACCCGGGGAAGTCAAATGTGGTAGCCGACGCCTTGAGCAGAAAGGACAGAGAACCCATTCGAGTAAAAGTTATGAATATAATGATTCACACTAACCTTACTACTCAAATAAAGGAGGCGCAACAAGGAGTTTTAAAAGAGGGAAATTTAAAGGATGAAATACCCAAAGGATCGGAGAAGCATCTTAATATTTGGGAAGAAGGAACCCGGTATATGGCTGAAAGAATTTGGGTACCAAAATTTGGAGATATGAGAGAAATGGTACTTAGAGAAGCTCATAAAACCAGATACTCAATACATCCTGGAACGGGGAATATGTACAAGGATCTCAAGAAACATTTTTGGTGACCGGGTATGAAAGCCAATGTTGCTAAATACGTAGGAGAATGTTTGACGTGTTCTAAGGTCAAAGCTGAGCATCAGAAACCATCAGGTCTACTTCAACAACCCGAAATCCTGGAATGGAAATGGGAAAACATTACCATGGATTTCATCATTAAATTGCCAAGGACTGGAAGTGGTTTTGATACTATTTGGGTAATAGTTGATCGTCTCACCAAATCAGCACACTTCCTACCAATAAGAGAAGATGACAAGATGGAGAAGTTAGCACGACTGTATTTGAAGGAAGTCGTCTCCAGACATGGAATACCAATCTCTATTATCTCTGATAGGGATGGAAGATTTATTTCACGATTCTGGCAGACATTACAGCAAGCATTAGGAACTCGTCTAGACATGAGTACTGCCTATCATCCACAAACTGATGTGCAGAGTGAAAGGACGATACAAACACTTAAAGACATGCTAGGAGCATGTGTTATTGATTTCAGAAACAGTTGGGATCGACACCTTCCGTTAGCAGAATTTTTCTACAACAACAGCTACCATTCAAGCATTGAGATGGCGCCGTTTGAAGCACTTTATGGTAGAAAGTGTAGGTCTCCAATTTGTTGGAGTGAAGTGGGGGATAGACAGATTACGGGTCTGGAGATAATACAAGAAACTACCGAGAAGATCATCCAAATTCAACAACGGTTGAAAATCGCCCAAAGTAGACAAAAGAGCTACGCTGACATTAAAAGAAAAGATATAGAATTTGAAATTGGAGAGATGGTCATGCTTAAAGTTGCACCTTGGAAAGGCGTTGTTTGATTTGGTAAATGAGGGAAATTAAATCCAAGGTATATTGGACCATTCAAGGTTATTGATCGTGTCGGACCAGTAGCTTACCGACTTGAGTTACCTCAACAACTCGTGGCTATACATAACACTTTCCACGTCTCGAATTTGAAGAAATGTTTTGCTAAAGAAGATCTCACTATTCCGTTAGACGAAATCCAAATCAATGAAAAACTTTAATTCATCGAAGAACCCGTCGAAAAAATGGATCGTGAGGTTAAAAGACTTAAGCAAAACAAGAAACCAATTGTTAAGGTTTGATGGAATGCTCGTAGAGGACCCGAGTTCACTTGGGAACGAAAAGATCAGATGAAGAAGAAATACCCGCACTTATTTCCAGAAGTGAATTTTGGTAAAACTTCTTGCTTTCGAAGAAGATTCTCTATAAAAATGTGTGCATCACTTTCACCACCTACATACTGATTCATGTCACGCCTAAAGTTTTGAAAATCAACAGAAGAAGGACCAACCAGACTAAAACCATCATTTAGATCTGAAATAATGTTATAAGCTGTCGTAGCACCAACGTTAGATTTAGTATTTAAATCAAACAACATTTGCTTGCCGTCTAAACCAATCCTTCTATTTATCTCCATTTGTTGTCTATTACCTACATAAACTAACTTATGATTGTGACCTTCATAGAACTTCCAAATTGTAGTGACACGAACTTTTCCATGTTTATATATATTAAATGAAATTTATATTTACATGATTAAGTGTTTCCAACATGTTAAGCAATCAAACTTGTTAAGACTTGATTAATTGAAATAGGTTTCATATAGACAATTGACCACCCAAGTTGACCGGCGATTCACGAACGTTAAAACTTGTAAAAACTATATGATGACATATATATGGATATATATATATAGTTAACATGATATTATGATAAGTATGTATCTCATTAAGTATTTTAACAATGAGATATATACACAAAAATGAGACTATTGAGGTAAGAAACTCGAAAACGATATATATAACGATTATCGTTATAACGTCTTACTAATTACATATGTTTCATTTTAAGATATTGATACACTATATATAAACATGATAAATGATAAGTAAACATATCATTAAGTATATTAACAATGAACTACATATGTAAAAACAAGACTACTAACTTAAGGATTTCGAAACGAGACATATATGTAACGATTATCGTTGTAACGACATTTAAATGTATATATATCATATTAAGATATATTAATACATCATAATATCATGATAATGTAATAATTTAACATATCATTAGATATAATAAACAATGGGTTAACAACATTTAACAAGATCGTTAACTTAAAGGTTTCAAAACAACATTTACATGTAACGACTAACGATGACTTAACGACTCAGTTAAAATGTATTTATATGTAGTGTTTTAATATTTATTCTTACACTTTTGAAAGACTTCAAGACACTTATCAAAGTACTTCTACTTAATAAAAATGCTTACAAGTACATCCTCATTCATTTTCATCAACAATTCTACTCGTATGCACTCGTATTTGTACTCGTACAATACACAGCTTCTAAATGTATTTACTATTGGTATATACACTCCAATGATCAGCTCTTATCAGCCCATGTGAGTCACCTAACCATGTGGGAACCATCATTTAACATCTAGTATGAAATATCTCACAAAATAACAAACTAATGGAGCCTATATGACTCATGCATATTCACGTGAATGAGGGAGTCCATAAACACTTTCATTTTGCAACTTACATGCATGAAACTACTCTCTCTCAAGTGTTCTTCTATTTTTCTAAGTGTTCTTCATCATCTTTATTAAAATCTAGCTCAATCTAGTTCATAAATCCATACATAAACCAAGTTATAAAACAACTACTAAAGAACACACCAACAACACTTCCAAGTTTGCTAGCTTACTTCCAATCTTGCAAATCCACTTTGAGTGATCATCCAACCTCAAGAAATCTTTCTTATTTACAGTAAGATATCTTTCTAATATAAGTTAATACTCATATTCAAACTTTGATTCAATTTCTATAACTTTAACAATCTTATTTCGAGTGGAAATCTTACTTGAATTTGTTTTCGTGTCATGATTCTACTTCAAGAACTTTCAAGCCATCCAAGGATCCTTTGAAGCTAGATCTATTTTTCTCATTTCCAGTAGGTTTATTCACAAAACCTGAGGTAGTAATGATGTTCATAACATCATTCGATTCATATATATGAAACTATCTTATTCGAAGGTTTAAACTTGTAATCACTAGAACATAGTTTAGTTAATTCTAAACTTGTTCTCAAACAAAAGATAATCCTTCTAACTTGACTTTTAAAATTAACTAGACACATGTTCTATATCTATATGATATGCTAACCTAATAATTTAAAACCTGAAAACACGAAAAACACCGTAAAACCGGATATACGCCGTCGTAGTAACACCGAGGGCTGTTTTGGGTTAGTTAATTAAAAACTATGATAAACTTTGTTTTAAAAGTTGTTCTTCTGGAAAAATGATTTTTCTTATGAACATGAAACTATATCCAAAAATCATGGTTAAACTCAAAGTGAAAGTATGTTTTTCAAAATGGTCATCAAGACGTCGTTCTTTCGACTGAAATGACTACCTTTACAAAAATGACTTGTAATCTGTATTTCCGACTATAAACTTATACTTTTTCTCTTTAGATTCATAAACTTAAGTTCAATATGAAACCATAGCAACTTGAATCACTTAAAACGTATTTAAAACGAAGAAGTTATGGGTAAAACAAAATTGGATATTTTTACTTGTTGTAGCTACGTGAAAAATGGTAACAAATCTATATTAATTATATCCTAGCTAACTTATATTATATAATACAAATATTCAAATATATTATGTAATCTTGGGATACCATAGACACGTATGCAAATGTTTTGACATATCATATCGACCCATCTATATATATTATTTGGAACAACCATAGACACTCTATATGCAGTAATGTTGGAGTTAACTATACAGGGTTAAGGTTAATTCCAAAAATATATATACTTTGAGTTGTGATCTAGCCTGAGACGTGTATACACTGGGTCGTGGATTTATTCAAGATAATATATATCGATTTATTTCTGTACATCTAACTGTGGACAACTAGTTGTAGGTTACTAACGAGGACAGCTGACTTAATAAACTTAAAACATCAAAATGTATTAAAAATGTTGTAATTATATTTTGAACATACTTTGATATATATGTACATATTTTTTATAGGTTCGTGAATCGACCAGTGGCCAAGTCTTACTTCCCGACGAAGTAAAAATCTGTGAAAGTGAGTTATAGTCCCACTTTTAAAATCTAATATTTTGGGATGAGAATACATGCAGTTTTATAAATGTTTTACGAAATAGACACAAATAATTGAAACTGCATTATATGGGTGAATGATCGAAGCCGAATATGCCCCTTTTGCTTGGTAACCTAAGAATTAGTAAACCGATCTACTAATTGACGTGAATCCTAAAGATAGATCTATTAGGCCTAACGAACCCATCCAAAGTACCGGATGCTTTACTACTTCGAATTCGTTTTTATCATGTCCGAAGGATTTCCCGGAATGATAGGGGATATTCTTATATGCATCTTGTTAATGTCGGTTACCAGGTGTTCACCATATGAATGATTTTTATCTCTATGTATGGGATGTATATTGAAATATGAAATCTTGTGGTCTATTATTACGATTTGATAAATATATAGGTTAAACCTATAACTCTCCAACATTTTTGTTGACATTTAAAGCATGTTTATTCTCAGGTGATTATTAAGAGCTTCCGCTGTTGCATGCTAAATTATGGACAAGATTTGGTGTCAGCATGCTTGTATTATATTGATTAAAACTGCATTCGAGATTTACTTTGTTGTAATATATTAATATTGTAAACCAATATGTATTGGTAGTGTGTAAGTGTGATATTTTTTAGATTATCATTTCTGGATAATCTAGGTGGTGACTTTTTAACCTTGTCGATAAAATAAAGGTTATGGTTTGTTTTAAAAACAAATGCAGTCTTTGAAAAACGTCTCATATAGAGGTCAAAACCTCGCAACGAAATCAATTAATATGGAACGTTTATAATCAATATGAACGGGACATTTCAGTTGGTATCCGAGCGTTGGTCTTAGAGAACCAGAATTTTTGCATTAGTGTGTCTTACCGAGTTTGTTAGGATGCATTAGTGAGTCTGGACTTCGACCGTGTTTTTCTTCAAAAACGATTGCTTAACATTTTTGTTGGAAACTATATATTATTAACATGTAAATATTATGTGATATATTAATCTCTTAACGTGTTTGATATTGTGTGATAGATGTCTACCTCTAGTACAAACTTTTCAGGTGTTTGTTGCTGATTTCAGAAAATTAAATTCATACGATATCTAAAATTAGGAGTATCATACAATTCGTGGCCAACCTAAAAATATAAAACTAACATAAAAAATTTGAAAAAAGGGCAAGTAATAAAAAGTAAGAAAACAAAAAGTTAAAAACATAAAACCTTATCACACAGCTTGGTACTTATATGCCACATGCACAATCGGTGTTTTGCATATTTAAATTTCAAATCAATAGCCTCTTTCATTACCGGATCATGATCGGTGACAACTAATGAAGGTTCATTCCCAAAAGTTTTCAAGAAACAGTCTAGAAACCAGTTGAACGATTCAATACTTTCACCAGTAAGTAGAGCAGCACCAAAACACACCAGTTTCTTATGATTATCAATTTAAGTAAGAGGAACAAACACCATCTTGTACCTCACATAAAATTGAACATAATTAATAATAATATTACACACATTGAATGTTAATAGAATAAATTAATAAAAACAAAAGTAAAGACTTACTTGTTAGTCTTGTAAGTTGCATCAAAAGACACGATATCACCAAACTCTTGATAATTAACTTTAGAGACATAATCAGACCAGAATACTCCAAGTAAAGTACCGTCATTACCACATTTATACTCACAAGTGAAGTTTGGTAAAACTTCTTGCTTCCGAAGAAGATTCTCTATAAAAATGTGTGCATCACTTTCACCACCTACATACTGATTCATGTCACGCCTAAAGTTTTGAAAATCAACAGAAGAAGGACCAACTAGACTAAAACCATCATTTAGATCTGAAATAATGTTATAAGCTGTCGTAGCACCAACGTTAGATTTAGTATTTAAATCAAACAACATTTGCGCGTCGTCTAAACCAATCCTTCTGTTTATCTCCATTTGTTGTCTATTACCTACATAAACTAACTTATGATTGTGACCTTCATAGAACTTCCAAATTGTAGTGACCCGAACTTTTCCATATTTATATATATAAAATGAAATTTATATTTACATGATTAAGTGTTTCCAACATGTTAAGCAATCAAACTTGTTAAGACTTGATTAATTGAAATAGGTTTCATATAGACAAATGACCACCCAAGTTGACCGGCGATTCACGAACGTTAAAACTTGTAAAAACTATATGATGACATATATATATATATATATATATATATATATATATATATATATATATATATATATATATATATATATATATATATATACATATATATATATATATATATTTAACATGATATTATGATAAGTATGTATCTCATTAAGTATTTTAACAATGAGATATATACACAAAAATGAGACTATTGAGGTAAGAAACTCGAAAACGATATATATAACGATTATCATTATAACAACGTCTTACTAATTACATATGTATCATTTTAAGATATTTATACACTATATATAAACATGATAAATGATAAGTAAACATATCATTAAGTATATTAACAATGAACTACATATGTAAAAACAAGACTACTAACTTAAGGATTTCGAAACGAGACATATATGTAACGATTATCGTTGTAACGACATTTAAATGTATATATATCATATTAAGATATATTAATACATCATAATATCATGATAATGTAATAATTTAACATATCATTAGATATAATAAATAATGGGTTAACAACATTTAACAAGATCGTTAACTTAAAGGTTTCAAAACAACATTTACATGTAACGACTAACGATGACTTAACGACTCAGTTAAAATGTATTTACATGTAGTGTTTTAATATGTATTCTTACACTTTTGAAAGACTTCAAGACACTTATCAAAGTACTTCTACTTAACAAAAATGCTTACAAGTACATCCTCATTCATTTTCATCAACAATTCTACTCGTATGCACTCGTACAATACACAGCATCTAAATGTATTTACTATTGGTATATACACTCCAATGATCAACTCTTAGCAGCCCGTGTGAGTCACCAAACAATGTGGGAATCATAATTTAACATCTAGTATGAAATATCTCACAAAATAACAAACTAATGGAGCCTATATGACTCATGCATATTCACGTGAATGAGGGAGTCCATAAACACTTTCATTTTGCAACTTACATGCATCAAACTACTCTCTCTCAAATGTTCTTCCATTATTATAAGTGTTCTTCATCATCTTCATCAAAATCTAGCTCAATCTAGTTCATAAATCCATACATAAACCAAGTTATAAAACAACTACTCAAAAACACACCAACAACACTTCCAAGTTTGCTAGCTTACTTCCAATCTTGCAAATCCACTTTGAGTGATCATCCAACCTCAAGAAATCTTTCTTATTTACAGTAAGATATCTTTCTAATATAAGGTAATACTCATATTCAAACTTTGATTAAATTTCTATAACTTTAACAATCTTATTTCGAGTGGAAATCTTACTTGAATTTGTTTTCGTGTCATGATTCTACTTCAAGAACTTTCAAGCCATCCAAGGATCCTTTGAAGCTAGATCTATTTTTCTCATTTCCAGTAGGTTTATCCACAAAACCTGAGGTAGTAATGATTTTCATAACATCATTCGATTCATATTTATGAAACTATCTTATTCGAAAGTTTAAACTTGTAATCACTAGAACATAGTTTAGTTAATTCTAAACTTGTTCTCAAACAAAAGATAATCCTTCTAAATTGACTTTTAAAATCAACTAGACACATGTTCTATATCTATATGATATGCTAACTTAATAATTTAAAACCTGAAAACACGAAAAACGCCGTAAAACCGGATATACGCCGTCGTAGTAACACCGTGGGCTGTTTTGGGTTAGTTAATTAAAAACTATGACAAACTTTGTTTTAAAAGTTGTTCTTCTGATAAAATGATTTTTCTTATGAACATGAAACTATATCCAAAAATCATGGTTAAACTCAAAGTGAAAGTATGTTTTTCAAAATGGTCTTCAAGACGTCGTTCTTTCGACTGAAATGACTACCTTTACAAAAACGACTTGTAATCTGTATTTCCGACTATAAACTTATACTTTTTATGTTTAGATTCATAAACTTAAGTTCAATATGAAACCATAGCAACTTTAATCACTCAAAACGGATTTAAAACGAAGAAGTTATGGGTAAAACAAGATTGGATATTTTTACTTGTTGTAGCTACGTGAAAAATGGTAACAAATTTATATTTATCATATCCTAGCTAACTTATATTATATAATACATATATTCTAATATATTATGTAATCTTGGGATACCATAGACACGTATGCAAATGTTTTGACATATCATATCGACCCATCTATATATATTATTTGGAACAACCATAGACACTCTATATGCAGTAATGTTGGAGTTAACTATACAGGGTTGAGGTTGATTCCAAAAATATATATACTTTGAGTTGTGATCTAGCCTGAGACGTGTATACACTGGGTCGTGGATTGATTCAAGATAATATATATCGATTTATTTCTGTACATCTAACTGTGGACAACTAGTTGTAGGTTACTAACGAGGACAGCTGACTTAATAAACTTAAAACATTAAAATGTATTAAAAATGTTGTAATTATATTTTGAACATACTTTGATATATATGTACAAATTTGTTATAGGTTCGTGAATCGACCAGTGACCAAGTCTTACTTCCCGACGAAGTAAAAATCTGTGAAAGTGAGTTATAGTCCCACTTTTAAAATCTAATATTTTGGGATGAGAATACATGCAGTTTTATAAATGTTTTACGAAATAGACACAAGTAATTGAAACTACATTATATGGGTGAATGATCGAAGCCGAATATGCCCCTTTTGCTTGGTAACCTAAGAATTAGTAAACCGATCTACTAATTGACGCGAATCCTAAAGATAGATCTATTGGGCCTAACGAACCCCATCCAAAGTACCGGATGCTTTAGTACTTCGAATTCATTTTTATCATGTCCGAAGGATTTCCCGGAATGATAGAGGATATTCGTATATGCATCTTGTTAATATCGGTTATCAGGTGTTCACCATATGAATGATTTTTATCTCTATGTATGAGATGTATATTGAAATATGAAATCTTGTGGTCTATTATTACGATTTGATAAATATATAGGTTAAACCTATAACTCACCAACATTTTTGTTGACG
This sequence comes from Rutidosis leptorrhynchoides, assembly GCF_046630445.1. Taxonomy (NCBI): domain Eukaryota; kingdom Viridiplantae; phylum Streptophyta; class Magnoliopsida; order Asterales; family Asteraceae; genus Rutidosis; species Rutidosis leptorrhynchoides. Next base: position 217,192,051 of record NC_092335.1, read on the forward strand.
TTTAAAGCATGTTTATTCTCATGTGATTATTAAGAGCTTCCGCTGTTGCATGCTAAATTATGGACAAGATTTGGTGTCAGCATGCTTGTATTATATTGATTAAAACTGCATTCGAGATTTACTTTGTTGTAACATATTAATATTGTAAACCAATATGTATTGGTAGTGTGTAAGTGTGATATTTTTTAGATTATCATTTCTGGATAATCTAGGTGGTGACTTTTTAACCTTGTCGATAAAATAAAGGTTATGGTTTGTTTTAAAAACGAATGCAGTCTTTGAAAAACGTCTCATATAGAGGTCAAAACCTCGCAACGAAATCAATTAATATGGAACGTTTATAATCAATATGAACGGGACATTTTACAAATCATCACCTTAACACCAACTAACTTACATCTAAGAGATGCAGAACAACCAGTCTTGATTGTGGAAACTTTACGAATAAGAGGTTTTTTCCTTCTTTCTTTTCTTCTTTTTATCAGCTTTAGAAAGTTCAACATTAGATTCACCATTACCATCAACATCAACTTTTGAGTCACCTTCAGCATCACCTTCTACATCACCTTCAACTGAATCTTTAACGATAGGTAGATTAAAATCTACAAGAGAATCATAGGCGAGATGACTAGAAGTATCGGATCAATTACACCTAAAAAGCTTGTAAGTAACAATCTCAGCTACATTTTTATTTTGTGAAGATCTTTTAGTATCAAATCCACCAGCCTCGCCAAAGGACTCATAAAACAACTGACATGCATCATACGATTGAAATAAAGTACCAATGACAGGTTTCAAATGATCAGGAACAACAGGTAAATATTCTTGTGAACCATCAACACTTTCTCTAATTATTGAAGAAATATCAACTTGTTCAACAACTGCTCCAGAACCTAAAAATACAAAATATTGATCATGCAATGTTATTAGGAATATTTATTATTGGTGAACAGAAACCTATCATAAACCCTAAAAAACAATAAAAAAAAATTTATAATAATAATAAACATATGTAATGTTCATAAGAAAATCATGTATTGAAATCAGAAAAAAAAAAAGTCATGTTAAAACGTGCAGGGCATGTAATGTTATTAGAAAATATTTATCAATGATGAACAGAAACATTACATAAATCATAATATAAAAAAGAAACAGCAGACAATAGATAATAATATTCATCATATGTAATGTTCATAAGAAAATCAAGTATTAAAAGCAGGAAAACCAAGTCACATTAAAACATGCAACGCATGTAACGTTATTAAAAATATACATTATTAATGCACAGAAACATAACATAAACCCTAAAATACAAGCAAACAACAGACAACAGAGAACAGATAGTAATAATAATCATACCTAACCAAAATTAAAAATAATGTATGTAAATCAGAAAACACGTACGTTCAGCATCAGGCTGTGCAGAATCGAAACCAGATGAAGCAGCGACAAAAGTAGAACCTTCAACAAGTGAGGTCGAATCTGAAGCACAAATTGAACTGAAAGCCAATTCAAACCTTGATTAAACATACAAAATTAAAAACGAATCCGATACGAACAATAAGACACTAAATTGAGCAAAAAAACGAATCATAAGGAAGATAGAAACTGTAACTCAAAGGTTTATGAAGAAGACGTAATCAATGGAAGATCGTGTGCTGGTAATTGCGATTTGAGGAAGAACGAACAAACCCTAATTAACGAAGAAATAATCTCTCATTTAATATCTTTTTCAAATATCTGATTAATTAATTAACAAAAATAAAAAATGAAATTATGTAAAGAATATAAATAATTATGAAAGGACGAAAATACCTTCCTAACTAAATTCAATATGACGGGAAAAGAGAAGTGGGTGGCATAATCTGGACTCTTGGATCAAAAGGAGGGATGAATTAAGGGTGAGATCATGAGCTTCCCCCTTTCCCTTTAAAAACCTCTTCCCTGTTGATTATACTCGTGTATATATATATATATATATATATATATATATATATATATATATATATATATATATATATATATATATATATATATATATATATATATGTGTGTGTGTGTGTGTGTGTGTGTGTGTGTGTGTGTGCGTGTGCGTGTGGGGAAAAGATCGAGAGCTAAAGGAGGTTTTGGAGATAAGGGGATAAGTGATTTTGTGATTTTTATATCTTTTAGTTCTACAGCTCTGATTTAAAAAATAATAATTCTGATATCAATTTTCATTGTGTAGATTCAAAAAAAATTATTTTTTTAACTGGCTTGTTAACATACATCTGATGTATGTTAACAGCTGTTCATACACCAGATTTATGATAACAAAAAAAAAAAAGAGAAAATGACTTTTAATTATGAAAAACAGTGTTTAGGGTTTAGTAATTATGGCTTAAAAATTAGGGTTTAAGGTTTAGATTTAGGGTTTAGAATGAGTTTCTAATATGAACAGTTTAGAGATTAGGGATTAGATTTTAGGGGTTAGGGACTAAACCCTAACCCCTAAACCCTAAACTCTAAATCGGGCTAAGTTTTTATTTTTATTTAGAGAAAAACCTTAAAACGGGTTAACATACATCAGATGTATGATAAGCTGTGTTGGTTAGTAATCCAATATTAATATTCAAATGTTAATCACTTTGTTTTGATGATGACACCAAGCCTTAAGTGCTTAATGCATATAAAACAACAAAAGATCACAAACCTACATGATCTCTAACAAACGACCAATACACATAATAAACAAGTCAAAAGAGTCCTTTACAAAACTTAGGTAGTACACGGCTATGTCCACGATCGACCGCAGGTCAGACGTGGGTGTCTTGTACCATGGTATCTGAGAAACACTGTGGATCGACCGCAGTGTCCTGTACCATGGTTTCTGAGAAACCAGGTACACGGTCGACTCCACAGCAGACCGTGGATCGAACGTAGTTGTTCTGTCCAAAACTCTTTACCAAATAATGTTTGACCATCTCGGGTCATCTATAATTCAAGAAACTTTTTTCAATATACTTCAAATACTTGCCCCTTTCATATCAAAAAGAGTTTCGGTCACTAGAACGCTAATCTTGATTAATCTCACCTAATGACCCCTTAATGACACTTTAGCTTGCGATTAAGGTTAAATACATAAGTGTTGCAAAATATCTTTTTGAACCTAATTGCAAATCATCCTTTAAAATCTAAAATATATCTAGACATGTTTAGGATGGTCATTAAATCTCAAATAAAGAGATGCTCTCCTCTTAATCTTTAAGCATTATTTATATGATTAAGTGTGCTTAATGCAACTCCCAAAGAGTCTTTAACTAGATTCAAACTAGTCAAATTTGACTTTTTTTTTTTTTATAACCGAGGAACCCCTGCTACGAACGGGCACATTGCCCCCCCCCCCCCACAGCGGATAAACCTTGGGATATCGGGAACCCAGGTGTCACCCTGATGCCGGAAAAAGCACCCTCTAGTCAAGGGTCACTATTAAGTTCGTCCATTTTGCTAGTGGCTGGATTCGAACCAGTGACCTCTCGCTTCATTGGGTCCCTGGTGGCCATCCACGCTATGCCTGGATGGTCATCAAATTTGACATGTTGCAAGCAACCAATGAGACAATATACTTCCATCAAAGTATTGACAAATTGTTGAAGACATTGGATATGATGTTTGGAGTGTTGTGGTTTGTTAAAGGATAAAAATTTGCATTTGCCACTATGGGAAATCAATGAAACAATAGAAGGACAATGAGACTTTCCTCTCTTAAACTTATGTCAACTTCCATGAATGCATCCAAGATAAAAAGGGGTTATGCAGATTGTTTTAAGATGTTTTTGAATTCTAATTGCAGTCATCCAATAAGAGAAAGTGACAAAAATAAAGGTCTCAAACTCCTACAAAATCAGAGGTCAGAACCTGCACGGTTGAACCACAGTCGACCGTGAGGTGAGCCGCACAAGGACTGGACAGTTTTTCTCTTGCCTATAAATATCAAGCCTTGGAGCATTTGAAAGACTCACCTCTTGCACTTACATTTTCAGATATCATTCAAAATATTATTGTAAACTATTTAGAGTGATTCTAGCAAGAGTGATTGTAAACATAGTTGTAAGTTTACTTGAGCTATCTTTTTAAAGAGATCTAGAAGGTAGTTAAGCTTTCACTAAGTTGGAGTATTAGGATCTTGTGGTAAGAGCATTTGGCGATTTTGAATTTTTCAAAGGGACGTAAGGGTTCATAAGTTGCGACTTATCGATGAGCTAGTGTTGTATCCGGGCCCTCCACCGAGTTTGGAGTATCATAGTGAAACTAACTCTCAAATCGTTAGAATTGAGGAGTGGATTAAGGATGATTAGTTAACATCTTCCCAAATCACTATAAATCTCTGTATTTGTTCTCTTATCCCTTATCTTTACATTTACATTACTTGTGAACAAACAAAATTCAAATCTCACTATAGTCATCTCAAGTTCTAAATTGATTTTTTTTTTTTTTTTTTTTTTAAAAAAATTCAACCCCTCTCTAGTTACTTACAAGCTATTTTCAAAATTAAAAAAAATTAAAAAACTTTTTCTTTTTTGAATCTACACCATGAATACTAATCTCAGAAATTTTTATTTTTTAAATTAGAGCTGTATAACTAAAGATATAAAAAAATAAAATCACTTATCCCCAAATTAGTGTTTATCCCTTGATATCTCCACTATATACATATATAGGGGAGATATAGTATGTAATTTATTACCACTTGAGCTAACAAAACAGTGGTACTCCGGAATATTCGGGTTTCATGAGATTGAACGTTCAAATTCATTAGGATTCATTTTTAAATTGTGTCTTATGGACATTTAATTTAATTTGATGTTTACACCAAGGAATTTTATTCAGACTATTCCTTCTTAGTAGTTATAGTTAATATACATTATTAGCTAAACTCGAATTGTGTCACGGTTATCTATTTGGTCAATCAAATAGAAATGATTATATACTTTATATGCTTTATTACCGAGTATTTATATTTATGCGCTTACATTTTAAATTTGGGGGATGATTCTCACACACTGTTTTTTGATTCTCACACACCAATTTACTTGAACTCCTCACTAATAATAGGGTAAAAGGGTGTGTGAGAATCATCTCCCTTTAAATTTTAAATAAGTATATACAGTCAAGCTGAATGAACAGTCACAAGTGCTTTTTGGACATTTTACACCACCCATTCTTTTCTTCTCACCTTCACAATCTCCACTCACTTTCAGAAAATTCCTTTACCTAACTTCTAAACTTACTCTTCGATCATCTCTCTCTTTATTTCTATAATCTTTACTTATAATCCAATTTCATACAATCAAATTATTGTTGTTTGATAACACAATCGATGATCATCTCAAATCACTACCACCTGTGTTTTTTATCCCGTTTTTTGGCGATTGCATATTTCATCTAAGGTTCGTTGTTTTTTATTTTTATTTTTTTCCCCGTTTCTTCATTGTTGTCGTTAATCGGTAGTAGATCTGGTGTCTTATTTATGTGGCGAGATTCCAAAAACTTGCGGGCTAGCAAAATGGTTTCCTTTTGTTGCACACAAACTGTTTGTTAAAATGCCTCAATGATTTTTTTAGTAACGATTTATAACTTGATGTACATCAAAATGATGAACTGATTTGGTTGTAATTACGGACTTAATGTTTTAGTTTCGTTATGGACGTCGTTGTATGAGTGTGTATTTCTATAGTTTAGGTTCTAATTTTTTTTCACGTATTCCATTCGGGAGATGATATTTCCAACATGAATTTTGATAAATCCACATAAATTTACTAAGTTAACCTTAATGATATCTTTGCACAAATCTCTTACTAGTATGTACTGAGAGTATTTTTGGAACAATGCACATAATTGTTGTGGATCTATCAATTTAGGAATTGGAAATATGACCTCCCATTCCATTCTACTTGTCATGGGTGTTCATAGTGTAACTTTACTCGCATTAACCAACCATGTGTTGGATTTGGCTGTTGCTGATTTCGCATTTTTCATGGTTTTCACAGCTGTTTTCAGTCTCTGTCTCGCAAGATCAGTTATCCTATTCTTGGTAATAATGCTTTTAACTTTGCATCATCTTTGGTTATCTTTCCAGCTGCTGTTTTAGTTTTACAGTTGTTGATGATTAATAAATTGGTGGTATTATGATACACTTGAATTATCTATCGTAGGTGTTCATTAGCTCACGTGTACCCAATAGCAGAAACATACAACGCAACATACAATGCACCGGTTTAAATTTGAGTGGACACTGATTTGATCTTTACCTCAACATTTCAATCAATCCTCATTTTTTTTTTTTTTTTTGAAAGGCAATAATAATTATATTAATATTAATAAAAATCTAGGAAGATGCTAGGAGATACATATCACGATAACACGACTCTCCGCCCGATCTTCTGCAAATCAATAACTTCAAACTCGACTCGACTAACACACAAATCTAAACATAAGTAGGTCAACTGAAAACCTACAACACATGATTCGAACACAATTCCTAACAAGAGATTTACAACATATGAACGATCCAACCATCAAAGGAACCACTTGTTAACCAATACATATACATGACCACTTTAGGGCAAGCACTCGAATGAAAGCATGGAAACGGATCACCCGACACAACCCGAAAACTACACCACGAAACACACAAAATCTGAACCAAAAATCCTATTACGCAATCAAATCGAGTGGTGGTAATATAATATGTCCATATGATTAACAAGGAAATAACCCATCAAAAATTGCTCACCACATGTTGAAACAGAAGCTCACGAACTTGAACCTTACACATGCTTTAACGATTAAAAGTATGTATAAAGAATCCGGCAACAACGAATCACGAACTCGACATCCACAACCAAAAATCACGAACCCTCAACCATGAACGAAAAAGCACGAACACGCAACCACGAACCAAAACCCCAAAATTACCTGAAGTCAAAGGCAGAAAGACGGCGGAGGAGGAGAAGCCGTACCGGCCGGAGAAAGAAATTGAAAACAATCATCCGGCGAACCACAAACCCACGATGAAACACGAAAAGACACCCTTCGCAAAGACCCATAAAGACCATAGAACTCCCCACATGTAGATGCGCCGGTAACAACGAGAAGGAGGCAAGATCCAGCCGAAACCTCCTGAAATAACCCACAATAACCCATCAAAGCATTGATCTAAACCACGACTGAGCACCTAAGAACCATCGATCGAAAACGATACACTCGACTTGAAACTGACCTAAAACGAATAAAAAGAGCGAAACAAATGAAAGGATGTAGCAGAGAAGGAAAAATGAAGAGGTCCTCCGGACCGCCGGAGAAAACCGACGGCCGGAGGAGATGAAATATTGATGGCAGTTGTTTTTAAGTTAGGGTTTATTTCTTGAGAGAGAGAGAGTATCGAGACTTTTAATCAATCCTCATATTAACAAGCTTCAGCTGGTGTGTTGTTTTTATATGAGGTACAACAAGGCATTTATTCTATGGTATTTTTTTAATGCTAAAATTCAAATACACAATTCATCCCCTGAAAATTCATGTGACTTCTCAATCTTTGCTGTTGCAGGTTCTGAGCGATGCGGATAATGGAGCAATTTACGACCAGGTTTGTATATGCACTTCGTTTTATTAGAATTCTGCTACTGATAGAAATTATTCAAACCAAATTGTTTGTCACGGATATATACATTTACTCGAGAACGCATCATGAATGACCTTTAGTTTGTGTTGTGTTATGTTGGTTCTTATGGTTATACAAAAATAAAATTATGCTGTTTACCTTTTACTAATATTTTTGTATGATATAGATACAATTTGACAGGGGGTTTAAGGTAAATCAAGACGATATGGTCCGAGAGGACATCATCATGAATTAGCAGAGTATATAAAGGAATAACAACACTTGGAAAAAGCCTTTGAGCTATTCAATACTGATGGAATGGTACGTCATGAACACAAAAAACTTATGTTCTATGATAAACAAACATTTTCATATACCTAAATGGTTAACTACAAACCATCAGGCACCTTATGATTTGATTTACACAAATTTCCACATTTTCTTCATTTCTTGAAAGTATACGACTATAACTTTTCGAATCAATGTGAAGATTAGTTTGTATACATATCTTTATGATAATTTTTTTCCCTTTTTCTGCAGCCCATTATTTAAATTTCGCATTTTCCTTCATGTACTAACAGGGAACAAAGTATCAAGAGGTTGTTAATATCCGGGACTCCGTTACTCAGGTCATCAATGTATCGATATCCTTCACAAACATAACAATGGAAGCGACATTTTTCAACAATCAATGTATACTGTTGCGATCGTAAACTGCTACGGTACATATAATATATGGTCTGAAGATTAGTGTAGTTTTATATCGAGCAAATTGGTTGCTAATCAGGTGACCACTAAAGCTACATCCATGTGCGTTTACTCAATACATATTAGATCTTTTATTTGTTTCATTATTTATTGAAGTAAATCATAGGTTTGTTAATGACAATTTCCGAAGCTTTTGAATCTGCATGACATTTTTATGGAATCAGAACTCGATTTAGTTAGAATACTATACTATTATATTATATTATAATTATAATTATATCAAAAGAACATGAACATTTACTATTCACCAGGTTATTCATTTCTTAGAGTAAAGTTGGTAGTAAATGGTTGCATCATTTTAATCAGTACCTCAAAGTAGAGAAGGTTTTGGCGCCTGTTAGTTTACTACGGAATTACTTGAGGAAAAATTTACATAGTACAGAGTATAATTTAACAAATTTTGCTTTTGTATGTTAACAATCTTCCGAATGCAAATAACGTTTAAAACGCAGCATCGCGCGACAAGGACCTTTTTCTAGTTAATATTAATATTAATATTAATATTAATATTAATACTAATACTATATACAATTTAGCAAAATGGGTTACTATTTTTCAATAGTAACTCCTTTGTCCTTTTGTGTGTTTTTTTTTCAAAACTATTTTCTTCTTTGTTCCACCAACTCTAACCTCCATACTTCCGGCAACGCAGCTTTTAGAACCTACGCACATAACTTTAAGACCTAAAATACCTCATAAACCCACCCCAAACTTTGATCGCAAATGCTTTCATATTCCTAGCGAAATAAAAAGACACTACCTACACAAATTAACTCGCATCATATTTTCGAACGTACAATTTTTACCAGCAATCGGTCTGAAACGCACTGCCACAAGCCACACACATAGGTCATCATTTATAACAATTAATTTGATTCATCTAAAAAAAATATATTATACAACATAATTTGGACAGTTCAAGATAATTAATTTATTACAACTCATATAGTAATATATGACAATATGTTTCTTTGCAATAATATGTTTCTTTGCAATTGTATTAGATGTTTAATATGTTAAAACGAATTATGGTCTTATAGGTTACGTTAACTGCTTTGCTTTAATATATTCTTATTAGAATATATAATTGGATGCTACAAAAAAGTTTTACGTAAACGAGGGGTGGCCGCCGCAACGCGCGGCTAACCACCCTGCTTGTTAGATAGTAATTATAATATGCTCTACTGGTCGACGTCTAGATATTCGTGCAGGTCTCCAACTTTTAACTTCACTAGTGACACATTATAAATAACTAGCAAAAAAGTCAGATACCGTCATAAAATAACTGAATAGTCTACGTATATTAAACTAAAACATATACTATTTCATACTCCCGAATAATATCTTCAATAGTGAAAACCGGGTCAGTCAGCTTTCTTACATTAGGTACAATAAGTAGACATGTCCGGGACACCTATTAAGGGTCAATCGGGGTTGACTGTATTCGACGACCCAACTTTTATTCAGTGTATTTTATGTGTTAAAGTTAACCTTTAGTGTATTTATATGTTAAAAATTGATATTTTGCCCCAAATTTATTATTTTATAAAAGTTTTTTTTTTTTTTTTTTTTTTTTTTTTTGCATTTTGCACTAACTAGTTGTGGAGTCCTCGCTTCGCGCCGGGGACTCCGTTTTGAATGCGAGTTAAAAAAAAATCTTGATATATTTTGTAAATTTTTTTTTTTAATCTAACATTGAAGGGTTGTTCCTTTTGTGAAAGTTGCTTCTTGTAGCGTTAAAGTTAGTTGATCTATTTTGTAAAAAGAATGTTTTTCGACATCTTTTGATAGCATTGAAGGGGTGTTCCTTTTAAGAAAGTTGATTCTTTTGTCGTTGGAGACAAAAAAAAATAAAAAAATAAAAAAAAATTAGCACAGTTGTGGCCTATGCGGGTCCTTCTGTTTGAGCGCAGTGTACTATTGTATCTTTCTAGACTAGAAGCACAAAGATACTAAAACATCCAACTTTGTCTAGAGTATTTGTTTAACTGAATTTGTCAAATTGTACTTGCTTCACATCTCAGTTAGACTATCCTAACCGTGGTAGTGATGATGATTTCAAAGGTAAGTGATGTATTTTTTTGGTGATGTGGCAAGGTCAAGTAGTGAATGTTTAAAGAGGAAAGTTAAATTTGAGGGTTAAATTTGTGGTGGTGGTTTTAACACCCTGTTTTTTTTTTTTTTTTTTTTAAATCACAGCGAAAGTCTTAATTCACATAAATACCCTTAGTTAATTACGAACATGATTATCACAAATCATTAGATAGTTACTTATTACAAACAACCGGTGTTACGTTAAACAACTAGTTACATATTTATAAAAGTTAAGACATCAGAGTTCGTCTTGTCAAACATATCGTCAACCCAACTCCCGTCCCTACCAGCACTAAGATCGAAAACCTGCAAGGGAGGAGGTGAGGGGGGTTAGCACGAGGCTAAGTGAATGGAATCATCTAACAGATCTAGCATACAGTACCAACTTATACAACTACAGCAACTACAACAATCCATAACAGGCAACTGACAACTAATAACTAGCAATTATCAACTGGCAACAATCAACTAGCAACTATCAACTGGCAACAATCAACTAGCAACTATGCTCCAACTAGAGACTCGGCGGCTTGTACGAGCACATGAACACTAGCTGATCAGTCTAGCGTCTACCGAAAGTCCTTACTACTGAATCCCCAGTATAGTAAATCCACACGCAGGTGATGTGTCATTCAGCACTATACTCAACAAACAGTAGCCAACTGGACCCAACCACAACAAGGTTGACCTCCCTGAGCTGAACCTAACAACAATAGGTTCCAACAGGCAACTACAATTTGTGCACACAACTGTTAAGCAACTACCATTATGAACAACTGTTCCTACGACTAGCATGGCAACTCTACGATGATCATTATTACAACATATCTACTAAGCATAGCAACTATAACAGTATAACATAGTAGCACAACTTGCTACTCTATACTACACCCGGAGATAATCCCACTCACCGATTACCAGCTACAGCTCAGTTATCTTACTTCTGAGCTTCTTCCTTGTTCTTATCACCTGAGAACAACACAACGAAGTCAATATACATATCTCAATCAATAGTATAATCAAATCATACTATAAACTAGGTCATAACACCATATATTCATAATTTTATGAGTCTACATCATGACTCCATTCAATAATGGCATACAGGTGCGTGCAAAACACGACATACACACTAAAACTCCTTTTCCGACCCAAAAACAGTTTGATCTAGTTTCTTAAAAGTTCACCATTGAAAAGTATTCTTTATTACAATTCTAACGATAGTTTATTCATCAAAAACGGAGTTACGTTTTGAAAGTTACGCCCGTTTCAATTTCATAAAAGGTACTGTAGCAAATAGTGACACTGTAGCAACTCGGGGGTACTGTAGCAACTCGGCACTGTAGCAAATATTGACACTGTAGCAAATAGTGACACTGTAGCAAATAGTGACACTGTATCAAATCGGTACTGTAGCAACTCGGGGGTACTGTAGCAACTCGGGGTACTGTAGCAAACTGGGTTTCGAACCAATTTCGCTGATTTTGTGATTTCTTCCCCAAAAACTCGATTTCTAAGTGTTTTTGACCAAATTTTAAGCACAAGAAAGTTACTAAACATATATACAACCTATTTCTAACATCAATTAAGCATAACTAACACAATTCATGAAGATTCAAGCTAAAAATCACACTTTTGCTCAAGAACACAAAAACCCAATTTACACAAGATTCAAGCAATGATTCAAGCATGCTAACCTGGTTTGATGATTACAAAGATGATATAAATCAGTTCCTAAAGCTCCACAAACCAATTTCAGGCTTGGATCAAGTTAGGGTTTCAAGGTGAAAGAGTTTAGGTACTGTGTGTATATTTTTTCAATTAGGAAAATGATCAAGAAGTGTCCAGAACATACATATAAATGGGTTATAAACCCATACCTCATAACACACGGGTATTAACAGTTATCTAATATCTTTCGTACATCGTTAGGAGGCCCTAACGGAGTCCAAATTCAACAAACGAACCTGTTCTGTGACCCTTGTCACAAACTGGTCTCAACTAAATAACCAAATAATTATAAACATATAATTATTAAAATCACTAATTACACCATACCCTAAGGGTACAATGGTCATTTCATCTAGGCCCAAAACGCGGGTGTTACAAATCTACCCTCCTTAAAAGAGATTCCGTCCTCGGAATCGGGTCAACTATGGTCAACAAACCCAAAAATTGTTACTCGAACCGCCAAAACACACGGTTAACTTTATCAATCTTATCCCCAATACCGACAATATCCACCACAATTGCATAGGGAAATGAGATTCTTGACGTCAATACACTCCCGGTACAAAATAAGTTGTCATAATCTTCATCGATCAACGTCCGTTAATCCACTTAAGCCCAAAAATTACACGATCAAGTCAAATAATCAGAGTCAAATTCGTGTTTCTTCGCCATTCCGCATCATAAATTTCACGATCTGTCATCCAATTCAACTCTTTATACTGTCCACTTTTCCCAATTATCCAAAGCTTAGGCAATAGAATTAGTCATCATGCTAAAATCTATACCTATGTCTACGAAATTGCCTCGTAAGTCAACAGAACTTCATAGGTTATTCATCTCATATCCAGTCACATCACAATCCAATATAGCACAGGCCGCCTAATTTTCCTTCAGCTTCCCAGAAATTCCGTATGATTTATCACAATATACTTCTGTTGGCCAGACACAAGCATATTATCCTAAATCATACCTTCATTCTGAGTTGCTCGTAACGAAAAAATTCTACTTGTCTCATTCACTAACTTATGTCCAATCAATCACCTCAATAAGCATCGGTAATTAATTTAACTACTTTATGACTAATCAATCACAACATCTGTCCAATCATAGTTACTCAAAACATTGTCCATCAAATACTCAAATATAATCTACCAACATTACTACACATCCAACAAGCATAGGAAATCGCAACATATGTTCATCAATGTCAAAAATACGCTCAACTAGCAGTATCATACATCTGTTTAAGCAAAGGAATTATCCAATCAGCACAGTCCTCTTTCTATCATATCTGTTACAACAGTGTTACTATCATATAATCTCATGTCGACAAAAAGTCCACTACATCAGGGTACCCAACACATCTCTATCAAAGTCACAGTTTTCAATCTCAAAATTAACCTAAAGGTCTCCCTTACCCAACCAGGCACACAAGGGTCGCAACTAAGCATACAATAACATAGCACAACAAAATAAATTTTACACTATCAACAAGATTTTTCAATCTAAAACACACATATATGTACATATACACAATCATACATATATACAACTAAACAGTACGAGGATTTTGAATCATACCTGCATTCACATCATAATCAACATCTGCATCTGCAACCATTTGATAAGCTCTTGCTGTTGCCGTAGGTGGATTCTTTCTTTTCTGCCCAACTGGAGAACCAGAAGATCCACCTACTGATCCCGACTGCGCTCCTGGCCCCGCCCCAGAACCTGATCCTCTTACATACGGACACTGAGCTGACCTATTCCCCACTTGATGACATTTCCAACATACATCCTCTTGGAATGAACACATTCGAATCTCGTGCCCCACAATACCACATCTCAAACATCTTTTGGTTGAATCTGAACAAGGACCACTATGAGATGATCTGCAACTATAGCACCAAGAATTCTGACTTGATGCTGACCCACTATGTTCTGACCCACTCTTCTGTTTCAACTTAACAGACTTCTTTGACCTAGAGTCTGAATGACTCATCACCTGATCTTGTTGTGGCATCTCATAACCTACTATTCTATTCCTTGCTGCTCTGACGTCATCCTCTACCATCTTTGCCATAACAAACGCTTGCGATAACGTCGTCGCCATCCTAACCATTGTTCTGTACTCCGGTAAAATTATATTAACAAAGTGCTGAATTCTGGACTGCTCATCTGGAACCCACTGTTGCACAAACCTTAATTTATCCATATACTGCTCAATCACCTCATCTATCGTCATCTGAGGTGTCATTTTCATTGCCAGAAATTCCGTCTTAATTCGATTGAGGTCATAAGACGAACAATACTGCTCACAAACTTTACTATAAAATTGTTCCCAAGTAATCATGTTCACTTGCTCTTTTGGTATACTAGAAATAACCGTATCCCACCAAACCATTGCCCTATTTTTCAACATACGACTAGCATAAATAACCTGTAATTCTGGTTCGCACTGACAGGCCTCAAAAACCTTTTCTATCTCTCTTAACCAGTTAAGTGTTACCGTTGGGTTAAAACTTCCTGAGTACTCTGGTGGATTACAATTCAGAAACTGTTTGAAGGTACATTTCTTTGGTTGTTGAAACATCGGCGTCTGATACGGACCCCACATCTGATTTGGGAACTGTTGATTAAACTGAGGTGGCATCTGAAACTGTTGAGGAAACTGATATTGAGGTGGTAACCATTGCTGTTGTTGGAAAGCACTTCCAATTTGCTGATAATTATTTGACTGCACCGGATACCCACTAATCGTCTGATTCGGTACACTACCACTTGAATTCCCGGTTACCTGGCATTGTTCTAATTCCCTTATTCGATCACGTGCTTCCTTTAACTTACTTTGCAAATCTAAAATTTGTTCCTGCGGATCCTCTTCTGACACATATTCGTCTTCATCTGGGGCTCTGAATGTTCCGGGGGCTGACGGACCAGTTGCGTTTCCTGTATTATCTGCCATATCTGCACTACCACAACATCTCACACAAACTCTTAGTGGAAAACAGGTTAGTACCTATCAACTAACACATGTAATCCCTACATTCACTTAACCCGTTCCCTCATATATGTTTGACACAACACAAGGTTTGGGAACATGACATTCAACACAATGTACATGCGGCCAAACCTATGCTCTGATACCAAGTTTTAACACCCTGTTTTTTTTTTTTTTTTTTAAATCACAGCGGAAGTCTTAATTCACATAAATACCCTTAGTTAATTACGAACATGATTATCACAAATCATTAGATAGTTACTTATTACAAACAACCGGTGTTACGTTAAACAACTAGTTACATATTTATAAAAGTTAAGACATCAGAGTTCGTCTTGTCAAACATATCGTCAACCCAACTCCCGTCCCTACCAGCACTAAGATCGAAAACCTGCAAGGGAGGAGGTGAGGGGGGTTAGCACGAGGCTAAGTGAATGGAATCATCTAACAGATCTAGCATACAGTACCAACTTGTACAACTACAGCAACTACAACAATCCATAACAGGCAACTGACAACTAATAACTAGCAATTATCAACTGGCAACAATCAACTAGCAACTATCAACTGGCAACAATCAACTAGCAACTATGCTCCAACTAGAGACTCGGCGGCTTGTACGAGCACACGAACACTAGCTGATCAGTCTAGCGTCTACCGAAAGTCCTTACTACTGAATCCCCAGTATAGTAAATCCACACGCAGGTGATGCGTCATTCAGCACTATACTCAACAAACAGTAGCCAACTGGACCCAACCACAACAAGGTTGACCTCCCTGAGCTGAACCTAACAATAATAGGTTCCAACAGGCAACTACAATTTGTGCACACAACTGTTAAGCAACTACCATTATGAACAACTGTTCCTACGACTAGCATGGAAACTCTACGATGATCATTATTACAACATATCTACTAAGCATAGCAACTATAACAGTATAACATAGTAGCACAACTTGCTACTCTATACTACACCCGGAGATAATCCCACTCACCGATTACCAGCTACAGCTCAGTTATCTTACTTCTGAGCTTCTTCCTTGTTCTTATCACCTGAGAACAACACAACGAAGTCAATATACATATCTCAATCAATAGTATAATCAAATCATACTATAAACTAGGTCATAACACCATATATTCATAATTTTATGAGTCTACATCATGACTCCATTCAATAATGGCATACAGGTGCGTGCAAAACACGACATACACACTAAAACTCCTTTTCCGACCCAAAAACAGTTTGATCTAGTTTCTTAAAAGTTCACCATTGAAAAGTATTCTTTATTACAATTCTAACGATAGTTTATTCATCAAAAACGGAGTTACGTTTTGAAAGTTACGCCCGTTTCAATTTCATAAAAGGTGCTGTAGCAATAGTGACACTGTAGCAACTCGGTACTGTAGCAACTCGGGGGTACTGTAGCAACTCGGGGTACTGTAGCAAACTGGGTTTCGAACCAATTTCGCTGATTTTGTGATTTCTTCCCCAAAAACTCGATTTCTAAGTGTTTTTGACCAAATTTTAAGCACAAGAAAGTTACTAAACATATATACAACCTATTTCTAACATCAATTAAGCATAACTAACACAATTCATGAAGATTCAAGCTAAAAATCACACTTTTGCTCAAGAACACAAAAACCCAATTTACACAAGATTCAAGCAATGATTCAAGCATGCTAACCTGGTTTGATGATTACAAAGATGATATAAATCAGTTCCTAAAGCTCCACAAACCAATTTCAGGCTTGGATCAAGTTAGGGTTTCAAGGTGAAAGAGTTTAGGTACGGTGTGTATATTTTTTCAATTAGGAAAATGATCAAGAAGTGTCCAGAACATACATATAAATGGGTTATAAACCCATACCTCATAACACACGGGTATTTACCAGTTATCTAATATCTTTCGTACATCGTTAGGAGGCCCTAACGGAGTCCAAATTCAACAAACGAACCTGTTCTGTGACCCTTGTCACAAACTGGTCTCAACTAAATAACCAAATAATTATAAACATATAATTATTAAAAACACTAATTACACCATACCCTAAGGGTACAATGGTCATTTCATCTAGGCCCAAAACGCGGGTGTTACAGGTGGTGTGGTAAAATATTATTGGTAGTCGTGTATAAAATTTATGCCTTGGTTTCCGAACCATCTATACCGATTCCTAACCATCATACTCATTCTCGTCGGACATCGCTCCCTCTGCGCGACACGAATTTGTATAACACCTGTAGATCTCGTCGATTGAAGCTGGTTGGAGATGGTTGGAGATGTACCGGCGGCAGCGGTGGTTCCTTTACCCAGATCTACCAGCTATCCTAGATCCCGAAAGCAGCTAATAGATTCGGGTCAAAAGGAGTACCCGAATCCAAATATGGTGGTCGCAAGACGAGATGTCAAACTCCGATAAAAGGGTAACACCAAAACATTTTGAGTTTTTATAATGACGGAATCGTGGCCAAACAGAAATAAATCGTACGATAATAAAAGAAACACAAAAGGCTCCGCCTTTTCTTTATTTCACGTGAAAAGTAATAACCAAAAACTGAACTTTACAAATAATAAAACTTCTTTAAATACTAGTTATCACCACCTAATAAAAAAAGATAAGAGAATATGGATAAACATGAATTTTAAATTCAAATAAACATGCAGACTCATTTTCTATCCACATGTTGACTTCTAGAATGTTTCCAACTCTTGGTTTAATCTTTCGTTTGAGTTGGCTAATTTCTAGTTGGACCCCACTTCCTTTTAGCCTATTCCCATTCTCACAAACTCAAGTCCACATAAATAATCTTGAATTACAATATTTACAAATTCAATATTTATCATCTCAATCACATGCCCATACTTTTGATCCAAATATTTTGCACAATATTCATGCAACCCAATCCATGTAAACTCATTAAACCCAACAATTTCTAGCCCATTAAGTCATTTATTGAATCAAACATCATTTTATCTACACTTTTTGAGCAGATCTTGTTTCAGATCTAGAGGGGTACAAACGTCTCGACCGGCTTTGACTAGTCGGGTCAAACTAACAACCCCTCATACTTTATCAACTTTTTTTTATTTTTTAATTTTCTTAAATAGTAGATATGGAAATTTCTTTTCTGTGCATTTGAATCCACTTTGAGTAGCTTTTGATGCATTAAACCCATTTACTTTTTAGTTATAACTTTGATCCGTGCTAAACAGCTGCCACCTATATTCTGGTTTCCCAAGAGGAATTATAGACGTATCAAACCAAATTACTTAGATTTTTTGCTACAAACAAGTTAGCATTCCTGTAGAGACGTAAAGTATCCGCTTTACCAAAAATTACTGTTTGGGACGAAATACCAAGTACAATAGTTGCTTCTGCACTAATTGTTGGTGTTTTATACAGAATATATCCTTCTTATGATCGCAACTATTGTGCATTTGCCCAGCTCAAGCTAAAGAAGTGCTAAACGATGTTCATGAGGGAACTCGAGCGTTGCATTTCGGCTTTAGGACTATTGTAGCAAAAGTTATGTGCTTAGGGCACTATTGGCCTAGTAGATATAACAATGTCGCTGAACAGTTACAAAATGCCAAACATGCCAACGACGTGCCGCTATTAGCAAGGCACCACAACACCTCATGATACTTGTATCGGCACAATGACCCTTTTGTGACCTTTCCCATGTAGCGACCCCGACAAATCGTCAAGTGACGGCGTCGGCTGTAGTGACCCGAACTTTTCCATGTTTATATATATTAATTGAGATTGATGTTTACATGATTAAATTTTTCCAACATGTTAAGCAATCAAACTTGTTAAGACTTGATTAATTGAAATAGGTTTCATATAGACAATTGACCACCCAAGTTGACCGGTGATTCACGAACGTTAAAACTTGTAAAAAAAACTATATGATGACATATATATGGTTATATATATAGTTAACATGATATTATGATAAGTAAACATATCATTAATTATATTAACAATGAACTACATATGTAAAAACAAGACTACTAACTTAATGATTTTGAAACGAGACATATATGTAACGTTTATCGTTGTAACGACATTTAATGTATATATATCATATTAAGAGATATTCGTACATCATAATATCATGATAATATAATAATTTAAAATCTCTTTTGATATTATAAACATTGGGTTAACAACATTTAACAAGATCGTTAACCTAAAGGTTTCAAAACAACACTTACATGTAACGACTAACGATGACTTAACGACTCAGTTAAAATGTATATACATGTAGTGTTTTAATATGTATTTATACACTTTTGAAAGACTTCAATACACTTATCAAAATACTTCTACTTAACAAAAATGCTTACAATTACATTCTCGTTCAGTTTCATCAACAATTCTACTCGTATGCACCCGTATTCGTACTCGTACAATATACAGCTTTTAGATGTATGTACTATTGGTATATACACTCCAATGATCAGCTCTTAGCAGCCCATGTGAGTCACCTAACACATGTGGGAACCATCATTTGGCAACTAGCATGAAATATCTCATAAGATTACAAAAATATGAGTAATCATTCATGACTTATTTACATGAAAACAAAATTACATATCCTTTATATCTAATCCATACACCAACGACCAAAAACACCTACAAACACTTTCATTCTTCAATTTTCTTCATCTAATTGAACTCTCTCAAGTTCTATCTTCAAGTTCTAAGTGTTCTTCATAAATTCCAAAAGTTCTAGTTTCATAAAATCAAGAATACTTTCAAGTTTGCTAGCTCACTTCCAATCTTGTAAGGTGATCATCCAACCTCAAGAAATCTTTGTTTCTTACAGTAGGTTATCATTCTAATACAAGGTAATAATCATATTCAAACTTTGGTTCAATTTCTATAACTATAACAATCTTATTTCAAGTGATGATCTTACTTGAACTTGTTTTCGTGTCATGATTTTGCTTCAAGAACTTTGAGCCATCCAAGGATCCATTGAAGCTAGATCCATTTTTCTCTTTTCCAGTAGGTTCATCCAAGGAACTTAAGGTAGTAATGATGTTCATAACATCATTCGATTCATACATATAAAGCTATCTTATTCGAAGGTTTAAACTTGTAATCACTAGAACATAGTTTAGTTAATTCTAAACTTGTTCGCAAACAAAAGTTAATCCTTCTAACTTGACTTTTAAAATCAACTAAACATATGTTCTATATCTATATGATATGCTAACTTAATGATTTAAAACCTGGAAACACGAAAAACACCGTAAAACCGGATTTACGCCGTCGTAGTAACACCGCGGGCTGTTTTGGGTTAGTTAATTAAAAACTATGATAAACTTTGATTTAAAAGTTGTTATTCTGAGAAAATGATTTTTATTATGAACATGAAACTATATCCAAAAATTATGGTTAAACTCAAAGTGGAAGTATGTTTTCTAAAATGGTCATCTAGACGTCGTTCTTTCGACTGAAATGACTACCTTTACAAAAACGACTTGTAACTTATTTTTCCGACTAGAAACCTATACTTTTTTTGTTTAGATTCATAAAATAGAGTTCAATATGAAACCATAGCAATTTGATTCACTCAAAACGGATTTAAAATGAAGAAGTTATGGGTAAAACAAGATTGGATAATTTTTCTCATTTTAGCTACGTGAAAATTGGTAACAAATCTATTCCAACCATAACTTAATCAACTTGTATTATATATTATGTAATCTTGAGATACCATAGACACGTATACAATGTTTCGACCTATCATGTCGACACATCTATATATATTTCGGAACAACCATAGACACTCTATATGTGAATGTTGGAGTTAGCTATACAGGGTTGAGGTTGATTCCAAAATATATATAGTTTGAGTTGTGATCAATACTGAGATACGTATACACTGGGTCGTGGATTGATTCAAGATAATATTTATCGATTTATTTCTGTACATCTAACTGTGGACAACTAGTTGTAGGTTACTAACGAGGACAGCTGACTTAATAAACTTAAAACATCAAAATATATTAAAAGTGTTGTAAATATATTTTGAACATACTTTGATATATATGTATATATTGTTATAGGTTCGTGAATCAACCAGTGGCCAAGTCTTACTTCCCGACGAAGTAAAAATCTGTGAAAGTGAGTTATAGTCCCACTTTTAAAATCTAATATTTTTGGGATGAGAATACATGCAGGTTTTATAAATGATTTACAAAATAGACACAAGTACGTGAAACTACATTCTATGGTTGAATTATCGAAATCGAATATGCCCCTTTTTATTAAGTCTGGTAATCTAAGAATTAGGGAACAGACACCCTAATTGACGCGAATCCTAAAGATAGATCTATTGGGCCTAACAAACCCCATCCAAAGTACCGGATGCTTTAGTACTTCGAAATTTATATCATATCCGAAGGGTGTCCCGGAATGATGGGGATATTCTTATATATGCATCTTGTTATTGTCGGTTACCAGGTGTTCACCATATGAATGATTTTTATCTCTATGTATGGGATGTGTATTGAAATATGAAATCTTGTGGTCTATTGTTACGATTTGATATATATATAGGTTAAACCTATAACTCACCAACATTTTTGTTGACGTTTTAAGCATGTTTATTCTCAGGTGATTATTAAGAGCTTCCGCTGTCGCATACTTAAATAAGGACAAGATTTGGAGTCCATGCTTGTATGATATTGTGTAAAAACTGCATTCAAGAAACTTATTTTGTTGTAACATATTTGTATTGTAAACCATTATGTAATGGTCGTGTGTAAACAGGATATTTTAGATTATCATTATTTGATAATCTACGTAAAGCTTTTTAAACCTTTATTGATGAAATAAAGGTTATGGTTTGTTTAAAAATGAATGCAGTCTTTGAAAAACGTCTCATATAGAGGTCAAAACCTCGCAACGAAATCAATTAATATGGAACGTTTTTAATCAATAAGAACGGGACATTTCAGTTGGTATCCGAGCGTTGGTCTTAGAGAACCAGAAAATTTGCATTAGTGTGTCTTATCGAGTTTGTTAGGATGCATTAGTGAGTCTGGACTTCGACCGTGTTTTCTTTAAAAATGATTGCTTAACATTTTTGTTGGAAACTATATATTTTTAACATATGAATATTATGTGATATATTAATCTCTTAACGTGTTTGATATTATGTGATAGATGTCTACCTCTAGAACAAGTCCCATTGACTCACCTAATAATAATGAAGAGTCAAATGTAAATTGGAATGATTTGTGGACTGATTCACAAGTTCCCGAAGAGGAACCGGAAGAAGAGTCGGAACCGGAAGAAGAATCGGAACCGGAAGAAGAATCGGAACCGGATGAAGAAATAGAACCGGTGGGGGAAATAATAAAACGGTTAAGTAAAAGAAAATCCTCAACCAACCGACCAAAGTTAATTATGGTCAATGGTGTTTCCGCCAAGGAAGCAAAATATTGGGAGGATTACCAATTCTCCGATGAATCGGATTTCGACGAGAATTCCGATGATGTTATAGAAATTACCCCAACTGAATTTAAAAAGGCAAAAGAAAATAATAAGGGAAAGGGCATAAAAATAGAGAAATCTAATTCCAACCCCGATGAACTTTATATGTATCGTCAACCCCCGAAGTCCTTAAGTTGTAACAATGACCCGGGAACCTCTAAACCACCAGGTTTTTCTAAACCAATGTGGACAACGACGGCTCGTATTAGGGGAACATCATATATCCCTAGAAACTTGGCAAAACGAACCAAAACCGAAGAAGAAGAAACGAGCGAGTCGGAATAAGATAGTTGTATTCGTGTGGTGTAATATATGGAATATAGTGTTCTTATGCTTTATGATATATGTAAAAATTGCTTGTATTAATAAGTATTTTTTTTATGAATCTAACTCTTGTCTATTTTACAGTTTAAAAACACAAAATGGATAGACAACCCAATATTTTAAGAGACCTACCCGGAGACATGATTGATGAAATCTTGTCTAGAGTCGGCCAGAATTCTTCGGCACAACTATTTAAGGCGAGATCAGTTTGTAAGACATTCGAAGAACGTTCCAAGAATGTCTTGGTTTATAAGAGACTTTCGTTTGAAAGATGGGGGATATCACATTGGGAAACCCATAAGTTACGATGTGTTTACTTTGACGCATATATTGCGGGGAACCCAAATGCTATTTTACGCAACGGGTTAAGAAATTATTTTGACTCAATATATCCGAATATTGGACTTCGTGATTTAGAAAAAGCGGCTAACATGCAACATAAAGAAGCATGTTATGCTTACGGATTAGTAATGTTCGCTTCTCACCAAAGTGAGAACAAGAACATCGGGCTACAACTATTAAACAAAACGTTTCCACAAGTGACGGAGTCGGTAATTGGGGTAAGAAATGAGGTTTTTAGATTATTACGGGACTGTTGGACATTACGTAACCCTCGTCCCTTTGATGATGTTACAACACGCTGTCTTATCAACGGCCATAACGGTTATGTTGCACAAGACCAAGGATGGGAAGTAGTCCTAGTAAAACCAGAATGCATGACTTGTTTCTGGACGTATGAATTACGTGTCTTTATTGCCTTTGCCGAACGACTTGTGTACTAGCTAGAATTGTCTTCACAACTATCTTGTATCAAAGTTATTGTGTGCTATATTTCATGCTTTATGTAAAATAAGCGGTATTGTAAGTTTGTAAAATATTGTATAAAAGTTTGAACGCGAAATATTATTACAATCAGTTTTTCATATAGAATTGTAGTAGTTGAATTGTATATTAGCTACTAAGTATGAACTTAACGGGTAGGTACTACCCGAATTTAAACTTATAAAACGCTAATATGAAGAAAAAGCTTTTATAAATGAGTTCATATTATGCTATGAAATACTATTAACTACTCTTAATATTCTGTATGATTAACTTGTTCCATTTAACTATTTTGAAGGAAATGGCACCGACTACTCGACACACCGTGAATATGAATGAAGAGGAATTCCGTACTTTTCTAGCTTCAAACATAGCCGCAGTACAGGCTGCGCTACATACCAACAATAACCTTGGATCTAGCAGTACAGGAAATCGTGTAGGATGCACCTACAAAGAATTCACTGCCTGCAAACCTTTGGAATTTGATGGAACCGAAGGACCGATCGGATTGAAACGGTGGACCGAGAAGGTTGAATCGGTGTTTGCCATAAGTAAGTGTACTGAAGAGGACAAAGTGAAGTACGCTACGCATACCTTCACAGGTTCTGCGTTAACATGGTGGAATACCTATCTAGAGCAAGTGGGACAAGATGATACGTACGCACTACCGTGGTCAGCATTCAAGCACTTGATGAACGAGAAGTACCGTCCCAGAACCGAGGTCAATAAGCTCAAGACAGAACTTAGAGGGTTACGAACCCAAGGATTTGATATTACCACGTACGAAAGACGATTCACAGAATTGTGCCTATTGTGTCCGGGAGCATTCGAAGATGAGGAAGAGAAGATCGACGCGTTTGTGAAAGGATTACCGGAAAGAATCCAAGAAGATATAAGTTCACACGAGCCCGCCTCCATACAACAGGCATGTAGAATGGCTCACAAACTAGTGAACCAGATTGAAGAAAGAATTAAAGAACAGACTGCTGAAGAGGCCAATGTGAAGCAAGTCAAAAGAAAGTGGGAGGAAAACGGTGATAAGAATCACCAATACAACAACAACAGCAATTACAACAATAATCGCAACAATTATCCCAACAATCGCAACATCAATCGCAACTACAATAAACGGCCCAACAACAACAACAACAACAACAGCAACTACAACAATCATCCCAACAACAATAATAACCGCAACAACAACAACAATCAGAAGCAACTATGCCAAAGGTGTGAAAAGAATCACTCGGGGTTCTGCACCAAATTTTGCAACAAGTGTAAAATAAATGGTCATAGCGCGGCGAAGTGTGAGGTCTACGGACCAGGGGTTAATAGAACGAAAGGAACAAATGGTGTCGGAACGAGTAATGGCGGAGCAAGTAGTGTCGGAGCAAGTTATGCCAATGTAGTTTGTTATAAATGTGGAAAACCAGGCCACATTATTAGAAATTGCCCGAACCAGGAGAACACGAATGGACAAGGCCGTGGAAGAGTTTTCAATATTAATGCGGTAGAGGCACAGGAAGACCCGGAGCTTGTTACGGGTACGTTTCTTATTGACAATAAATCTGCTTACGTTTTATTTGATTCGGGTGCGGATAGAAGCTATATGAGTAGAGATTTTTGTGCTAAATTAAGTTGTCCATTGACGCCTTTGGATAGTAAATTTTTACTCGAATTAGCAAATGGTAAATTAATTTCAGCAGATAATATATGTCGGAATCGAGAAATTAAACTGGTTAGCGAAACATTTAAGATTGATTTGATACCAGTAGAGTTAGGGAGTTTTGATGTGATAATCGGTATGGACTGGTTGAAAGAAGTGAAAGCGGAGATCGTTTGTTACAAAAATGCAATTCGCATTATACGAGAAAAAGGAAAACCCTTAATGGTGTACGGAGAAAAGGGCAACACGAAGCTACATCTTATTAGTAATTTGAAGGCACAAAAACTAATAAGAAAAGGTTGCTATGCTGTTCTAGCACACGTCGAGAAAGTACAAACTGAAGAAAAGAGCATCAATGATGTTCCCATTGCAAAAGAATTTCCCGATGTATTTCCGAAAGAATTACCGGGATTACCCCCACATCGATCCGTTGAATTTCAAATAGATCTTGTACCAGGAGCTGCACCAATAGCTCGTGCTCCTTACAGACTCGCACCCAGCGAGATGAAAGAACTGCAAAGCCAATTACAAGAACTTTTAGAGCGTGGTTTCATTCGACCAAGCACATCACCGTGGGGAGCTCCTGTTTTGTTTGTCAAGAAGAAAGATGGTACATTCAGGTTGTGTATCGACTACCGAGAGTTGAACAAACTTACCATCAAGAA
The DNA here is from genome assembly GCF_046630445.1 of Rutidosis leptorrhynchoides. Lineage (NCBI taxonomy): Eukaryota > Viridiplantae > Streptophyta > Magnoliopsida > Asterales > Asteraceae > Rutidosis > Rutidosis leptorrhynchoides. The sequence goes on from NC_092335.1 coordinate 217,218,286, forward strand.
CCGCTACCCACTACCGAGAATCGACGACTTATTTGATCAACTACAAGGCTCGTCTGTTTATTCAAAGATTGACTTACGTTCCGGGTATCATCAAATGCGGGTGAAAGAAGATGATATTCCAAAGACTGCTTTCAGAACACGTTACGGTCATTACGAGTTTATGGTCATGCCGTTTGGTTTAACTAATGCACCAGCTGTGTTCATGGACCTTATGAACCGAGTGTGTGGACCATACCTTGACAAGTTTGTCATTGTTTTCATTGATGACATACTTATTTACTCAAAGAATGACCAAGAACACGGTGAACATTTGAGAAAGGTGTTAGAAGTATTGAGGAAGGAAGAATTGTACGCTAAGTTTTCAAAGTGTGCATTTTGGTTGGAAGAAGTTCAATTCCTCGGTCACATAGTGAACAAAGAAGGTATTAAGGTGGATCCGGCAAAGATAGAAACTGTTGAAAAGTGGGAAACCCCGAAAACTCCGAAACACATACGCCAGTTTTTAGGACTAGCTGGTTACTACAGAAGGTTCATCCAAGACTTTTCCAGAATAGCAAAACCCTTGACTGCATTAACGCATAAAGGGAAGAAATTTGAATGGAATGATGAACAAGAGAAAGCGTTTCAGTTATTGAAGAAAAAGCTAACTACGGCACCTATATTGTCATTGCCTGAAGGGAATGATGATTTTGTGATTTATTGTGACGCATCAAAGCAAGGTCTCGGTTGTGTATTAATGCAACGAACGAAGGTGATTGCTTATGCGTCTAGACAATTGAAGATTCACGAACAAAATTATACGACGCATGATTTGGAATTAGGCGCGGTTGTTTTTGCATTAAAGACTTGGAGGCACTACTTATATGGGGTCAAAAGTATTATATATACCGACCACAAAAGTCTTCAACACATATTTAATCAGAAACAACTGAATATGAGGCAGCGTAGGTGGATTGAATTATTGAATGATTACGATTTTGAGATTCGTTACCACCCGGGGAAGGCAAATGTGGTAGCCGATGCCTTGAGCAGGAAGGATAGAGAACCCATTCGAGTAAAATCTATGAATATAATGATTCATAATAACATTACTACTCAAATAAAGGAGGCGCAACAAGGAGTTTTAAAAGAGGGAAATTTAAAGGATGAAATACCCAAAGGATCGGAGAAGCATCTTAATATTCGGGAAGACGGAACCCGGTATAGGGCTGAAAGGATTTGGGTACCAAAATTTGGAGATATGAGAGAAATGGTACTTAGAGAAGCTCATAAAACCAGATACTCAATACATCCTGGAACGGGGAAGATGTACAAGGATCTCAAGAAACATTTTTGGTGGCCGGGTATGAAAGCCGATGTTGCTAAATACGTAGGAGAATGTTTGACGTGTTCTAAGGTCAAAGCTGAGCATCAGAAACCATCAGGTCTACTTCAACAACCCGAAATCCCAGAATGGAAATGGGAAAACATTACCATGGATTTCATCACTAAATTGCCAAGGACTGCAAGTGGTTTTGATACTATTTGGGTAATAGTTGATCGTCTCACCAAATCAGCACACTTCCTACCAATAAGAGAAGATGACAAGATGGAGAAGTTAGCACGACTGTATTTGAAGGAAGTCGTCTCCAGACATGGAATACCAATCTCTATTATCTCTGATAGGGATGGCAGATTTATTTCAAGATTCTGGCAGACATTACAGCAAGCATTAGGAACTCGTCTAGACATGAGTACTGCCTATCATCCACAAACTGATGGGCAGAGCGAAAGGATGATACAAACGCTTGAAGACATGCTACGAGCATGTGTTATTGATTTCGGAAACAGTTGGGATCGACATCTACCGTTAGCAGAATTTTCCTACAACAACAGCTACCATTCAAGCATTGAGATGGCGCCGTTTGAAGCACTTTATGGTAGAAAGTGCAGGTCTCCGATTTGTTGGAGTGAGGTGGGGGATAGACAGATTACGGGTCCGGAGATTATACAAGAAACTACCGAGAAGATCATCCAAATTCAACAACGGTTGAAAACCGCCCAAAGTCGACAAAAGAGCTACGCTGACATTAAAAGAAAAGATATAGAATTTGAAATTGGAGAGATGGTCATGCTTAAAGTTTCACCTTGGAAAGGCGTTGTTCGATTTGGTAAACGAGGGAAATTAAATCCAAGGTATATTGGACCATTCAAGATTATTGATCGTGTCGGACCAGTAGCTTACCGACTTGAGTTACCTCAACAACTCGCGGCTGTACATAATACTTTCCACGTCTCGAATTTGAAGAAATGTTTTGCTAAAGAAGATCTCACTATTCCGTTAGATGAAATCCAAATCAACGAAAAACTCCAATTCATCGAAGAACCCGTCGAAATAATGGATCGTGAGGTTAAAAGACTTAAGCAAAACAAGATACCAATTGTTAAGGTTCGATGGAATGCTCGTAGAGGACCCGAGTTCACCTGGGAGCGTGAAGATCAGATGAAGAAGAAATACCCGCATCTATTTCCAGAAGATTCGTCAACACCTTCAACAGCTTAAAATTTCGGGACGAAATTTATTTAACGGGTAGGTACTGTAGTGACCCGAACTTTTCCATGTTTATATATATTAATTGAGATTGATGTTTACATGATTAAATGTTTCCAACATGTTAAGCAATCAAACTTGTTAAGACTTGATTAATTGAAATAGGTTTCATATAGACAATTGACCACCCAAGTTGACCGGTGATTCACGAACGTTAAAACTTGTAAAAAAAACTATATGATGACATATATATGGTTATATATATAGTTAACATGATATTATGATAAGTAAACATATCATTAATTATATTAACAATGAACTACATATGTAAAAACAAGACTACTAACTTAATGATTTTGAAACGAGACATATATGTAACGTTTATCGTTGTAACGACATTTAATGTATATATATCATATTAAGAGATATTCGTACATCATAATATCATGATAATATAATAATTTAAAATCTCTTTTGATATTATAAACATTGGGTTAACAACATTTAACAAGATCGTTAACCTAAAGGTTTCAAAACAACACTTACATGTAACGACTAACGATGACTTAACGACTCAGTTAAAATGTATATACATGTAGTGTTTTAATATGTATTTATACACTTTTGAAATACTTCAATACACTTATCAAAATACTTCTACTTAACAAAAATGCTTACAATTACATTCTCGTTCAGTTTCATCAACAATTCTACTCGTATGCACCCGTATTCGTACTCGTACAATATACAGCTTTTAGATGTATGTACTATTGGTATATACACTCCAATGATCAGCTCTTAGCAGCCCATGTGAGTCACCTAACACATGTGGGAACCATCATTTGGCAACTAGCATGAAATATCTCATAAGATTACAAAAATATGAGTAATCATTCATGACTTATTTACATGAAAACAAAATTACATATCCTTTATATCTAATCCATACACCAACGACCAAAAACACCTACAAACACTTTCATTCTTCAATTTTCTTCATCTAATTGAACTCTCTCAAGTTCTATCTTCAAGTTCTAAGTGTTCTTCATAAATTCCAAAAGTTCTAGTTTCATAAAATCAAGAATACTTTCAAGTTTGCTAGCTCACTTCCAATCTTGTAAGGTGATCATCCAACCTCAAGAAATTTTTGTTTCTTACAGTAGGTTATCATTCTAATACAAGGTAATAATCATATTCAAACTTTGGTTCAATTTCTATAACTATAACAATCTTATTTCAAGTGATGATCTTACTTGAACTTGTTTTCGTGTCATGATTTTGCTTCAAGAACTTTGAGCCATCCAAGGATCCATTGAAGCTAGATCCATTTTTCTCTTTTCCAGTAGGTTCATCCAAGGAACTTAAGGTAGTAATGATGTTCATAACATCATTCGATTCATACATATAAAGCTATCTTATTCGAAGGTTTAAACTTGTAATCACTAGAACATAGTTTAGTTAATTCTAAACTTGTTCGCAAACAAAAGTTAATCCTTCTAACTTGACTTTTAAAATCAACTAAACATATGTTCTATATCTATATGATATGCTAACTTAATGATTTAAAACCTGGAAACACGAAAAACACCGTAAAACCGGATTTACGCCGTCGTAGTAACACCGCGGGCTGTTTTGGGTTAGTTAATTAAAAACTATGATAAACTTTGATTTAAAAGTTGTTATTCTGAGAAAATGATTTTTGTTATGAACATGAAACTATATCCAAAAATTATGGTTAAACTCAAAGTGGAAGTATGTTTTCTAAAATGGTCATCTAGACGTCGTTCTTTCGACTGAAATGACTACCTTTACAAAAACGACTTGTAACTTATTTTTCCGACTAGAAACCTATACTTTTTTTGTTTAGATTCATAAAATAGAGTTCAATATGAAACCATAGCAATTTGATTCACTCAAAACGGATTTAAAATGAAGAAGTTATGGGTAAAACAAGATTGGATAATTTTTCTCATTTTAGCTACGTGAAAATTGGTAACAAATCTATTCCAACCATAACTTAATCAACTTGTATTATATATTATGTAATCTTGAGATACCATAGACACGTATACAATGTTTCGACCTATCATGTCGACACATCTATATATATTTCGGAACAACCATAGACACTCTATATGTGAATGTTGGAGTTAGCTATACAGGGTTGAGGTTGATTCCAAAATATATATAGTTTGAGTTGTGATCAATACTGAGATACGTATACACTGGGTCGTGGATTGATTCAAGATAATATTTATCGATTTATTTCTGTACATCTAACTGTGGACAACTAGTTGTAGGTTACTAACGAGGACAGCTGACTTAATAAACTTAAAACATCAAAATATATTAAAAGTGTTGTAAATATATTTTGAACATACTTTGATATATATGTATATATTGTTATAGGTTCGTGAATCAACCAGTGGCCAAGTCTTACTTCCCGACGAAGTAAAAATCTGTGAAAGTGAGTTATAGTCCCACTTTTAAAATCTAATATTTTTGGGATGAGAATACATGCAGGTTTTATAAATGATTTACAAAATAGACACAAGTACGTGAAACTACATTCTATGGTTGAATTATCGAAATCGAATATGCCCCTTTTTATTAAGTCTGGTAATCTAAGAATTAGGGAACAGACACCCTAATTGACGCGAATCCTAAAGATAGATCTATTGGGCCTAACAAACCCCATCCAAAGTACCGGATGCTTTAGTACTTCGAAATTTATATCATATCCGAAGGGTGTCCCGGAATGATGGGGATATTCTTATATATGCATCTTGTTATTGTCGGTTACCAGGTGTTCACCATATGAATGATTTTTATCTCTATGTATGGGATGTGTATTGAAATATGAAATCTTGTGGTCTATTGTTACGATTTGATATATATATAGGTTAAACCTATAACTCACCAACATTTTTGTTGACGTTTTAAGCATGTTTATTCTCAGGTGATTATTAAGAGCTTCCGCTGTCGCATACTTAAATAAGGACAAGATTTGGAGTCCATGCTTGTATGATATTGTGTAAAAACTGCATTCAAGAAACTTATTTTGTTGTAACATATTTGTATTGTAAACCATTATGTAATGGTCGTGTGTAAACAGGATATTTTAGATTATCATTATTTGATAATCTACGTAAAGCTTTTTAAACCTTTATTGATGAAATAAAGGTTATGGTTTGTTTAAAAATGAATGCAGTCTTTGAAAAACGTCTCATATAGAGGTCAAAACCTCGCAACGAAATCAATTAATATGGAACGTTTTTAATCAATAAGAACGGGACATTTCATCGGCTACGTGGGTCCCATTACCTGATTATAAGTCTTTAAGATAACGTTTGACCAAAATATGTCGCCTTCATTTCAAAATAAAGATTGTTTCAAAGTTTACAAGAATTGTTCAACCAAAAGTTAAGTTACAAGGTTATAAGTACAAATGAAATCTAGGCGACACGGTTTAAAGTAAAGTCAAAAGACGCTCCCTGAAAAACATGTATACTCGACATCCAATGCAAGTATCAAATAATGAGCGGAAGCATGTATCACATATCGTGCAAGACCTGAGAAAAACATAGAAATCTGTCAACGAAAACGTTGGTGAAATCATAGGTTTAGCAAGTAAATTGTATTGAACCACAAGGTTCTTTAAGAATTGTTCAACCAGAATCGTTCACATTCCAAAATAGTATTTGTATCACGAGCACCCAATTATCAAGGCTTAACCGAATCTTCCCTCTGAATTTTGAATTTAGTGTTAGAACTTACACTATACATTGTTGAAATTATATTTCATTCACTAACGGTAGCGAACCGTCTGAATGAGGGTTTGTTAAACCCGTATGGCCACACAACATAATTACACGCTTACACTTACACCCTGCAAGTGGAACTAATGATAATTGGATTGAGGACTTTTGTTCAAACTCGTATGCATCTTTGTATTCGTATTTGTTCACAATGTAAAAGCATGAAAAGTAAATAAGTATGAAATGTATGTGTTTCTCAGCCCACGATGTAAAGAATAAAAGTGATTGAAAAAGTGGGACTATGATCTCACCTTGAGTGCAAGAGTTAATAAAGTACTTCGACAAGTAAACGCGTGCAAAGACAAAGCTAGTCTTGACCTAAACATATAGGTTATATCAATAACGGTAAACACAAAACGGTCAAAGATGTTCAATTAGTCCTATGGCTCGTTAAGACTCGATCATAATAGCATGTGAATCAAATTGTCATGTTTCATGCAAGGTACAAGTATAAAAACATGTTAGAACGATTACACAATTATTTGGTTAAGTTTGATTAAAAGTCAACTTGGTCGGGTCAAAGTCAACCGAAAAGTCAACGGGGTCGGGTTGGGTATCCGACAATTTTTCTAAGTTATATAATCATATATGAGCATGTTGGCCAAGTTTCATGTTAATCGGAGGTCCGTAGCATAGCAAACATTTTTATGTCAAATGACCAAAGTAAACAGCCCGTTTTAGTACAATGGGACGGCGTCCCAATTGGCTAGACGGCGTCCCGGTTTTAAGATTGGGACGGCGTCCCGAGAAGCTAGACGGCGTCCCAGTTTTAAGTTTGGGACGGCGTCCCGAGGAGCTAGACGGCGTCCAGATCGTTTTCGAGGCCCTGTTTGCTGTATTTCCTAAGTGCACGAACCAAAACACAAACCAACACATTTCATGACCCGTAAACAATCAAGATATGTATCTTATATCATCGGAAAGCTCTTTCGACAAGGAACGCAACTAAGCACTTTTCATCAAGCAAAAACATCATATACTATAACCGAAATCCCGACAAGTGATCAATAGAGGTTTATTTTCAAGTTTCAAGTTTATCAATTGCAATTTAAGTTTCGGGAATCCAATTTATACATATGATATGCCGTTTTGAAGGTAATGAAACATGTAATACAACTAAACACTTATCAATAACATTAACAAGCATTCAACGCATCAAAAGTTCGTTTTAAGAGTTGTCAACCCTAACCAAAAGTTCACAAAATCAATAATCGCGTTTATGAAGTTTCTTTAATCGATCTATACATCAAAATGAAGCTAATGATACTAGTAACACTTTTAAAACATGCACATTAACAATCTAATAACATTTGATCATCCAAAATCAAGGATTTAGCAAGTAATTTTCATAATGAACTAGTTACACCAAAAACAACAAATCGAGCATACAAATTACATACACGACATCACAATGAGCCATAGACACTAATTAACATACTTTTAAGTCAAGAACACAAATTTAAAGAAAACTAGTGTTTTAGAAATGTTACCCAAACGAGATGAGGTTGGTACCAAAATGAAGAGGATGAAGAGAGGATCACGAATATGTAATTTGTTTTGTTGTAAGCCTCCTAGATCGAATTTAGATGATGAATGATTGAATTGGGTGTTTGTGTGTGTGTTCTTGCTAGAGAGAAAGAGAGAGAGAGGGAGATGGTTGAATGGTGGTGATTGGGGTGGACTAGGTGACCTAGTCAACTAGTTTGCCCCGTGTCAATTTTAGTCCCTCGAGTTTGTAGTCGGGTGCGGAAAATACCAAAACGGAATATTTTAAAACGCGTATTAAAATCCGATAACGAGAATATTTAGAATGTTAGCTAACGGAGGTTACGAATCTAGATACGAGGAATATTATCTAAAAAGAAAAAAAGACGGCGTTAAAAATAATTTAACGGAAAAATGCGGGATGTTACATTATCCACACCTCAAAAGAAATTTCGTCCCGAAATTTAGTTGGAAGTAGTAGTCGATATCTCTTACTCGAGACTTAGAGTAGTAACTCTACGAATGAGTGAAGGTACTTTCTTGGACATTCCACGAATCCGGATAGTCGGGGTGTTACGTTGTATTGAAGTTCGATTTCACGATCCATGATTTCAACCAGTTTTCCCATGAAGAGGAGTTTGTCATCAATAGTTGGTGCATCTAAAAGGATTGCACATTCCTGTTCCGCATGACACGTTTCTAAGCTTGTTACACGAAATGTAGGGTAAACGGAAACTTAATTGAGTCGGAAGTTCTAAACGGTAGGAAGCGGTTCCAATACGCCCCAAGGTTTCAAAAGGTTCGATATTGCGGATATAGTCTTTCTCGATTTCCCAAAATGGATTACACCTTTCCAAGGTGTGGTTTCTCAATATTATGCGGTTACACACTGGGATTTGTGAGGTTTTCATCTAAGTTTGGTATAACTCTTCTGGCGACTACGGGTCATCTCGAGCCCTTCTCGGACTTGAACGATCTCAATTGTTGTTTCCTGATGTAGTTCAGATTTCGGTGTTTGTTTGCCACATGCGTTGGTCCAACGAATAGGGGTATGACATTTGCGGTCATATAGGGTTTCGGAAGTGCGGCGTTAGTACAAGAACGGTAACTATCGTAGTATGAGGGATCAACTAAAAGCGACCATGCAAGTTTGAAACATGTCTTTCGAAGACGTAAATCGTTCGTTTGTTCGGTTCGTCTGTTTGTGGGAGATACACGGTACATGTGTCTAAGCGGGTTCCCAAGGTCTCTTGTAACGCTAGAAGTGAAACGAGTATTTCGATACAGGATAAATGACGAAGATACACCGTGTTGGAATAGAATCTCTTAAGATATGTTTGAACAAGTCAGTTAGGGTTCGAAAAATGTTCGTTAGGACTATCCACCCTCGTGGCGAATACTAATGTAATATGAGGAGTTTATCTATCCATGGAGAAATGTTACAAGGAGTTTCCTTAAACGGAAATGCGAGCGATGAGGATAAGAGTGAAATGAGGACTTTGAATAGGATGAGCTTACATCTCGAGGTTGCCATAACGTGCCTCTAGTTGTTAAAAGTTGAAGTCTGAAAGAGAAACGAGGTAGTACACGTAGTTGTATAGTTCGGGGTTGAATAATAGTTGACCGATTATCAGAAACACAAGGGCGTTAAGTCAAAGAAGAGTGAAGTATCGTTGGATTGTGTGTTATCTTAAATTCCAGTAATATCAGACGGTAATGGTGAAATATCAGAGGTATGTAGTGTGGTACGTGATGACGAGAAAATTGATCGGATCCACAATTTAGTATTCGACTTCTTCGTGCAAAATAACGAATTTAACTAGAAATGTTGGTGTGAAGAATCACGCTCAAGATTCGGGCACGTAGAGGTTTATAGTTTTTCCTTAGTGAGTTAACGAGTTTAAAAGTCGTGTAACACGAGAAAAGTCAGAAATGAATCTTCGGTAATAACAGACGAGATCTAAGATTTTACGAATACAAGTCTGAGTGGGGAGAGTTTCCTGATTACATGTGGCTTGATTTCGAGATTGATTGTAATGCCTTGACCATTAACATTATGGTCTAGAAAATTGGACTTCGTTCAACAGAAATTCTCACTCGGAGAATTTGGTATAAAGTTGCTCTTTTCTCAAAAGTTCGAGCGTAAGATGGTGATGTTGTTCGTTTTCCTTCTTTACTTAAATAAGTTAAGACGTCATCTATAAATACGATAGCAGATTTGTCTAGATAAGTTGCATACGTGATTTAGGAGGTTCATGAATACGGACGGAGTCCTAAATAAATCAAACGGTACTAAGAGAGATTTACAACTAACGTTGCGAGTTCGGAAATGGCTTAGGAGACATCGTCTCACTTAACCCCCAATTGATGATAACCGGAACGGAGGTCGTTTTGGAATACACACGGGATTCATGCAAGAAATCATGAGGTCATGGATGCGAGGGAGAGGGTATCGGTTTTCCAACCGAAAATTACTCAGTTCACAATAATCTATACAAGATGATGGGGAAACAAATTTTTTTTTTTTTTTTTTTTTTTTTTTTTTTTTAACGAATAGGTTTCGAGCTCCCTAGTTCTATAGGTGTCAAGTCAAAAGTCTTAACGTATATCCTCCAATAAAATTTATAGGCACACAATATTTTCCGTTGGTCACTTAAATCGTCTAAGTAGTATCTAGGGGAAAAAGTGGAATGTAAAGAGCACGAGTCAAAGACTTGTTTATAAAATGTCTAACGGTAACCGAATCGAATAAACATGAAACGTGAGAATTTCGAGAAGAAACATACCCGTGACTAGTCCATCGTCGTCTCGGGCATCCTAGGCGTTGATGTTGAAAGTTTAACGGCGTGCGTTGGGGTTGATTTTCTTATTTGGGCACGCACTCCTAAAATGACCCGGTTGGCCACATTCAAAACAAACACCCGTCTTGGGTGCATTGTGCTCCTTTTGGGCGACGGGAGCGGTATTCCTACAATCGTGGGCTACATGGCCACTTCTTTGACACTTCAAGCAAAATGGTTTGCCACATTCGCCTAAATGATGTTTGTAGCACTCGTTACAATACGGTAGGTGTCCGGTATAACCTTTCTTGCCGTTGGGGATGAAGGGCTTCTTGGCGAGGTTGTTGTAATTGCTTGATTGGGGGGCTTCCCATTTTCTTTTGCTGTCACCCGACTTATCCTCGGCTTTAGGTGCCGGCACTTCAATCTCGTCCACTGTTTCAATCAACTGACGGGCCATATTCAAAGCCTCTTGGTGGTTAGCGGGTTTGGATGACATTACTCCCTGTTTGATGCTCTTGGGGAGACCATCCATGTAAAGTTCAACCCTTAAAGATTCGGGGTTCACAAGATTTGGGCACATCAAAGCAAGTTCGGAGAATCGTTGATTATAGGCCTTAAGGTCGTTCCCGACCGCTTTCAGAGCTCTTAGTTCTTGTTCGAGCCTTCGGGTTTCTTCGCGAGGAAAATATTCGGTGATCATCTTTCCTCTTAAGTCGGCCCAAGAGAGAGCGTGGGCTTCGTGGATACCCACCGATTGTACATACGAATTCCACCATGTGAGAGCGATACCGGCGAAGGTGTGAGTGGAATATCTAACCTTGTCTTGGTCTCGACAACTGCTTATGCTAAAGACGGCTTCCGTTTGCTCAAACCATCGGGTGAGCACAACCGGTCCCCCGGTTCCATCGAAAGTGTGAGGTTTGCACCCCATGAAATTCTTATAGGAGCATCCTTCGTTGGAATTTCTGGCTCCATTGTTGTTGTTGTGATGATTGTTGTTATTGTTGTTGTTGGAGGAGTGACCGGCCATGGCCGCATCCACGGCAGTGGCTATCATACGTTGGAGGGCTTGTTCGGGAGTTTCGGGAGGAGCGCGTCGACGAGCCATTGTTCCTTCATGACACAAGAATATCGTTGGTTAGTATTCTAAATAATACTAACCGCGATATGGAATAAAGATAAAGAGAAAATTATCCTTGACTCGCCTTAAATTCTTTATGTCATAATGTCGGAACGTCCATGTGAATCACCGTAATATAATCCCGGAAATTATATTACCCTGATTCTCATGTGCATTTAACATTACTTCATAAAGTCAAGGTGGCGCGTCAACAAAATTTATTAACGTAAGATCAAGATCGAATACGAGTTAGATATGATAGAAGAGTTCGAGTATAAATGCACAAATAGTCAAGTAATTCCTACTTCAGTCTATATGCCGGTTGTAGTCTAGATTCACCTATGTACCCTATGACTCGGGGTGGACACAAATGAACTCTAAATCCCTACAACCAAGGCTCTGATACCACTTGTAGCGACCCCGACAAATCGTCAAGTGACGGCGTCGGCTACGTGGGTCCCATTACCTGATTATAAGTCTTTAAGATAACGTTTGACCAAAATATGTCGCCTTCATTTCAAAATAAAGATTGTTTCAAAGTTTACAAGAATTGTTCAACCAAAAGTTAAGTTACAAGGTTATAAGTACAAATGAAATCTAGGCGACACGGTTTAAAGTAAAGTCAAAAGACGCTCCCTGAAAAACATGTATACTCGACATCCAATGCAAGTATCAAATAATGAGCGGAAGCATGTATCACATATCGTGCAAGACCTGAGAAAAACATAGAAATCTGTCAACGAAAACGTTGGTGAAATCATAGGTTTAGCAAGTAAATTGTATTGAACCACAAGGTTCTTTAAGAATTGTTCAACCAGAATCGTTCACATTCCAAAATAGTATTTGTATCACGAGCACCCAATTATCAAGGCTTAACCGAATCTTCCCTCTGAATTTTGAATTTAGTGTTAGAACTTACACTATACATTGTTGAAATTATATTTCATTCACTAACGGTAGCGAACCGTCTGAATGAGGGTTTGTTAAACCCGTATGGCCACACAACATAATTACACGCTTACACTTACACCCTGCAAGTGGAACTAATGATAATTGGATTGAGGACTTTTGTTCAAACTCGTATGCATCTTTGTATTCGTATTTGTTCACAATGTAAAAGCATGAAAAGTAAATAAGTATGAAATGTATGTGTTTCTCAGCCCACGATGTAAAGAATAAAAGTGATTGAAAAAGTGGGACTATGATCTCACCTTGAGTGCAAGAGTTAATAAAGTACTTCGACAAGTAAACGCGTGCAAAGACAAAGCTAGTCTTGACCTAAACATATAGGTTATATCAATAACGGTAAACACAAAACGGTCAAAGATGTTCAATTAGTCCTATGGCTCGTTAAGACTCGATCATAATAGCATGTGAATCAAATTGTCATGTTTCATGCAAGGTACAAGTATAAAAACATGTTAGAACGATTACACAATTATTTGGTTAAGTTTGATTAAAAGTCAACTTGGTCGGGTCAAAGTCAACCGAAAAGTCAACGGGGTCGGGTTGGGTATCCGACAATTTTTCTAAGTTATATAATCATATATGAGCATGTTGGCCAAGTTTCATGTTAATCGGAGGTCCGTAGCATAGCAAACATTTTTATGTCAAATGACCAAAGTAAACAGCCCGTTTTAGTACAATGGGACGGCGTCCCAATTGGCTAGACGGCGTCCCGGTTTTAAGATTGGGACGGCGTCCCGAGAAGCTAGACGGCGTCCCAGTTTTAAGTTTGGGACGGCGTCCCGAGGAGCTAGACGGCGTCCAGATCGTTTTCGAGGCCCTGTTTGCTGTATTTCCTAAGTGCACGAACCAAAACACAAACCAACACATTTCATGACCCGTAAACAATCAAGATATGTATCTTATATCATCGGAAAGCTCTTTCGACAAGGAACGCAACTAAGCACTTTTCATCAAGCAAAAACATCATATACTATAACCGAAATCCCGACAAGTGATCAATAGAGGTTTATTTTCAAGTTTCAAGTTTATCAATTGCAATTTAAGTTTCGGGAATCCAATTTATACATATGATATGCCGTTTTGAAGGTAATGAAACATGTAATACAACTAAACACTTATCAATAACATTAACAAGCATTCAACGCATCAAAAGTTCGTTTTAAGAGTTGTCAACCCTAACCAAAAGTTCACAAAATCAATAATCGCGTTTATGAAGTTTCTTTAATCGATCTATACATCAAAATGAAGCTAATGATACTAGTAACACTTTTAAAACATGCACATTAACAATCTAATAACATTTGATCATCCAAAATCAAGGATTTAGCAAGTAATTTTCATAATGAACTAGTTACACCAAAAACAACAAATCGAGCATACAAATTACATACACGACATCACAATGAGCCATAGACACTAATTAACATACTTTTAAGTCAAGAACACAAATTTAAAGAAAACTAGTGTTTTAGAAATGTTACCCAAACGAGATGAGGTTGGTACCAAAATGAAGAGGATGAAGAGAGGATCACGAATATGTAATTTGTTTTGTTGTAAGCCTCCTAGATCGAATTTAGATGATGAATGATTGAATTGGGTGTTTGTGTGTGTGTTCTTGCTAGAGAGAAAGAGAGAGAGAGGGAGATGGTTGAATGGTGGTGATTGGGGTGGACTAGGTGACCTAGTCAACTAGTTTGCCCCGTGTCAATTTTAGTCCCTCGAGTTTGTAGTCGGGTGCGGAAAATACCTAAACGGAATATTTTAAAACGCGTATTAAAATCCGATAACGAGAATATTTAGAATGTTAGCTAACGGAGGTTACGAATCTAGATACGAGGAATATTATCTAAAAAGAAAAAAAGACGGCGTTAAAAATAATTTAACGGAAAAATGCGGGATGTTACATCCCACTTGGCAAAAGTATTTATAATGTTATTTATGCATATTATGGCATACACGGTACGTGACTACTTACCGATAATCCACTCATTGTTTATCTAAGAAGTGTGAAGTTCCTAATTGTCGTTATTGACTACTTCACCAAATGGCTTGAGGTGAAGCCTTTACAACAAATACTGGTCACTGAGTGTTTGAGTCACTATTCGTATGGGAACATATTGTATGAAGATTTGACATTCCCAATAAAACTGTTAGCGACAACAATATACACTTTGAGGGGGAATCTTTCCATTGTTGGTGCCAAGAACTGAACATCAATCAAACTTTCACATCATTTGCGCCACTGTTGCAAAACACCCCGTCTCGAGCCGTTGCGACGGTTTGGTGACTAGCTCGTCCCGTCTCGAAGAAAACCGTCTAATATGACAGTCAACAATCAAAATTTAGGTCAAAGTTTAAAAAAATCAGGTCAAAGTCTCAAAATTTGGAAAAGCCAAAAAGTCGGTAAAATCAGTCAAATTTGTCGAATTTAGTTTGAATTTTCTGTATTATATTAACGGTGATAGCGATTATGGGTACAAATTTGTCAATTAAAGTTTTTGGTATTAAAATATGTACACATATATACATTTATATATATATATATATATATATATATATGTGTTAAAATAATAATGTTTTTCTAGATATTTCTAGAATTAATTAAGTAGAAGATATTTAGCATGTAATATACTAGAAGTAGATATTTAATCAAGAAGCTACTAGATTAGACTAGGTGTATACATCGTGTAATTACTAGAGAAGTCTAAACCGACTTAGTGAAGCCTATAAATAGGCAAAGCTTGTAGAAAAAGTGCAGAACAACAACAACAACAAAAAAAAAAAAAAAAAAAAAAAAAACAAGTTCAATATAAAAAACTCCTTTCTTACTAAAACAATAAGTCTTTATCATCTACTCTATTTGATAACTTCCCCTCTCAATATCGATCACTATCACTATCTAATAATTTAAAATTAATCAACATTATTTAATTAATCTTAATTTCTAATATTTCTAACAAGTGGTATCAAGAGCTGTTTGGGCGTTCGTTCGCATACACCATGACTACCGTTGGTGCGTACAATATTCCCGTCCCCATCTTTGATGGCGACAAATATGATTTTTGGAGTATCCGAATGAAGACATATTTCCAAGCACAAAGCTTGTAGGATATTGTCGAAGTCGGGTTTACAACTCCAAAAGACGACGAAACTCTGTTCGCAGAAGATAAAGAAAAATACAACAAAAATGTAGTCAGAAATGCTGCTGCTTTAGGCTACATTCAACAAGCCTTGACACCGTCTATCTTTCCACGAATCATGGGAGCTACGACAGCCAAGGAGGCGTGGAAGATCCTGCAAGAAGAATTTCAAGGAAATGTCAAGGTGAGATCCATCAAACTTCTAACTCTTAGAAGAGATTTTGAAAATTTAAATATGAAAGAGACTGAGACCGTAAAAGATTACTATTCTAGAATTAAAGAAATAGTAAATCAAATGAGAGCCCATGGAGATAACATAACTGATAAGAGGATCGTAGAAAAGATACTTATCAGTATGATCGAGAAATACGATCATGTAATTACCGCTATTGAAGAGTCAAAAGACATTGAGACTCTGTCAGTAACGGAATTAATTGGCTCTCTTGAAGCATATGAGGCTAGACTGAGTCGGCGTAGTGAAAACTCACTCGAAAGTGCCTTTCAGTCTAAACTCAAATTAAGGTCTCAAAAATCTAATAATGGGGAGAAAAGAAATCTTGAAGAAAATTCGAGAGGAGGAGAAAAACCCAGAACCGGGTTCGATCAGAGAAGAAAAAGCTACCCTCCATGTGGTATCTGCAAAAAGACAAACCACTTGGAGA
Source organism: Rutidosis leptorrhynchoides (assembly GCF_046630445.1). NCBI lineage: Eukaryota > Viridiplantae > Streptophyta > Magnoliopsida > Asterales > Asteraceae > Rutidosis > Rutidosis leptorrhynchoides. The sequence continues at coordinate 217,234,793 of NC_092335.1, forward strand.
AAGATTGTTTCCACAAAGGGAAGTCATAATGCAATAATTGCAAAAGATTTGGGCATCTTGAAAAAGATTGTCGTTTAAAACAAAATCATCGAGCTAACTTCACGGAAGAAAGTGAAGATATACCGGAGAACAAAAATCAGCTATTCTATGCCTGCCATGTCGCAAATAAACAGAGGGACGATACTTGGTTGATCGACAGTGGGTGCAGCAACCACATGACAGGAGATGAAAAGTTATTTGATAGTATCAACACGTCCGTAAAGTCCCGCGTCAAACTAGGGAATGGAGCGCTTGTTGACACTAAAGGCAAAGGTACAATTACTGTTCAAACTAATAACGCCACTCGATCTGTTAATGACGTTCTTCTAGTACCAAGCTTAGCAAGTAACTTGCTAAGTGTTGGACAAATGATGGAGCACGGCTACTCTTTACTCTTCGAAGAAAATTCATGTGTTATTCGTGACAAGAAAAACAACTACAAATTAATAGCTGAAGTGCCAATGGAGAACCGCAACTTTCCACTTCGCTGGCAGTATATCATAGACACAGACATGAAAGTACAAGTTGAAGATTCATGGCTATGGCATCGAAGATTTGGCCACTTTAACTTTCACGCACTAAAAATCCTCCAACAGAAGAATATGATGAGAGACTTGCCGAACATAGAAGAGATCACTGACACGTGTGAAAGCTGTATGATGGGCAAGCAACATCGAAAACCTTTCCCTCGTGACAAAGCCTGGAGAACGAAAGGTATACTAAAGCTGGTGCATACCGACGTATGTGGACCAATGAGGACCCCGTCTCTTAACCAAAACAGGTACTTTATTCTCTTCATCGATGACTATTCTAGAATGACGTGGGTTTATTTCATGCATGAAATGTCATACCCCGTCCTAATCCCTCCAGACGAAGTTCATATCAATTATAAACGATTCATAACAGTTGATTACATCGCGAGGTACTTGACCTCTATATGATACATTTTACAAACATTGCATTCGTTTTTGAAAAGACAATCTTTCATTACATCGAAAGTTGACGGCATGCAAATCATTTCATAATATAACTAACTATAATTGACTTAATAATAATCTTGATGAACGCAACGACTCGAATGCAACATCTTTTGAAATATGTCATGAATGACTCTAAGTAATATCTCTAAAATGAGCAAATGCACAGCGGAAGATTTCTTTCATACCTGAGAATAAACATGCTTTCAAGTGTCAACCAAAAGGTTGGTGAGTTCATTAGTTTAACATAAATAATCATTTTCATCATTTTAATAGACCACAAGAATTTCATTTTCAGTTCTCATAAATAAACGTCCCATGCATAGAGACAAAAATATCATTCATATGGATTGAACACCTTGTAACCGACATTCACAATATGCATATAAGAATATCCCCATCATTCTGGGATCCTCCTTTGGACATGATATAAATTTCGAAGTACTAAAGCATCCGGTACTTTGGATGGGGCTTGTTGGGCCCGATAGATCTATCTTTAGAGTTCGCATCAATTAGGGTGTCTGTTCCCTAATTCTTAGATTACCAGACTTAATAAAAAGGGGCATATTCGATTTTGATCATTCAACCATATAATGTAGTTTCGATTACTTGTGTCTATTTCGTAAAACATTTATAAAAATTGCGCATGTATTCTCAGCCCAAAAATATAAAGAGTAAAAAGGTAAATGAAACTCACGCATATAATTATTGTAAAATAGTTAATAAAGCATTTGCATGTATTCTCAGCCCCAAAAATGTAAAGAGTAAAAGGGGAGCAAATGAAACTCACCATATTGTATTTTGTAGTAAAAATACATATAACATCATTAAACAAGTGTAAGGTTGGCCTCGGATTCACGAACCTATATTAATTGCAATTATATTAAAACAGATAATTGAATTCGATCAACTTTATATATATAAATATGTAAATTCATTAGTTATATCCTTTTTATATTAATAATACATATATTTCATATTTTCTTTTTATAAATGAAAATGTAAATTTTGTTATGTTATAGGTATTAAATATATACATATCTTTATATATATCACTTGCTTATTAAAGTTATAATAACACTAATTACTATTAGTGATGGTAAAAATGATAGTAATAATAATACTTAATATTTTTAGTAAGGATAATAATGTTAATAATTTCTATTAGTGATAGTAATAATGATATTAGTGATGATAACTACAAAAATATTAATTTTTACAGTTAAAGTTAGTTATGATAATGATTTTAATCATTATATTAATAATTCTCATAATAATTTTAATGATAATATTTATATTGATTCCAACAATTCTATTATTTACAAAAAGTTACTAATACTAAAAATACTAATAATTTATATTATCATAATTAAACATATTCATAATAATAATATTAAAGTTATAATAATATTATAATTACTACTTATACTAATACTAATAATAATAATAGATACAATATTTATATTTATAATTATAATAATAATAATAATGATAATAATTTTTGATACTTATAACAATAATTATTATGCTACCAATAGTAATAATAATGTTAATACACTAATAACAATAACAATAATAATTTATGATAACAATAAATATAATAATAATAATAATAAATGAAATAAATAAAAAAAATGGGACTACCTTTGAAGGAACACGGTTTAAAAAAATTTTCCAAGACCCGGGTTCGATCCCATGACCTCCCGCTCATCCACTAATCCCCTTAACCACCACTCTGCCTTACGTTTTCTGATTTATTTCTCAACTTAAATATAATTAACCCGTTTCCTGTTTTCATCTCCTCCTTTACCCATCGATCAACATGTTCTTTTCCAATAATCAAAACAACAAATTACAAATTTGATTTAAGTAATCTCATTAAAACAGACATAACCGATTGGTATCAAGTTGGGTTAACAGAAAAAAATAATAATAAATAAAATGAAACTGAATTGAAAGCAGTAGCAGATACCTTTGAAGAACACTACATGAACTCAAGATCCTATTTCGAATTTAAGGATGTTTTAGACGAAACTCATAATACGAAATCGGTTCTAAATGGTTTATATAAACTTTCTAGATCGTCAATTCAATTCAAAACATCAAAAATTTAACGAATTTTAGGATGAACAACTTCTTTGACTTTTTGAGACAATTCTTTGACTTCGAAAATTTAAACTCAATAAAACGAATTGAAAGCTGATATTTTGAAGAAAGATTAAGCAAAATAATCCTAACAAAACTATATTAATACATTTTGAAGATTTGAACAAATTTGATCTAAAAAAAAAAAATTGGAACACGAACAGAGTTATCGACAAGGTGTTCTCTCTTTTCTGTTTTTCTTTCACAGTTAATAAAGATTGACAATATATATCATGCTTGCGAGTATCTGATACAGCAAATCCAGAATTAATTGAAGTTAGATTCTAGCTAGAATTGCACGACAAGATTTTTAAACGGGTACAAGTAAATAAATAAAAAAAAATAAAGTTCTGCTACTTTTTCAACAATCTCTATACTTAATTGAGATGGAAACGTTTTTTGAAGATATATACAAAATTTATATACAGTTTTTGATACCTATGTGTAACTGAATGAATTCTAAGTCATACTAGTGATCTTATCCCATTATTATTAGTAATTAATATTTAATAATTATAATTATATTAATAATAATCTAAATAAAAATAATAATAATATTAATAATAATATTGTTATTAACTAAAAAAAATGATAAATATAATATCATTCATAATGAGAATTTGTATTATTTATGATAATAATGATAACTATGATAATAATAAAGATTTTCTAATGATAATGCTAATAATAACTACAAATATAATAATAATAATATTAATAATGATACTCATAATAATACTAATTAAGCTAGTATTAATGTTATTAGTAATGATGATAATTTTTACATATTAATCATCATATCTATATGTTATATATATGATAATATTCTTAATATTGATATTGCTAACAATATCTAATTTAATAAAAGTATAACATTAACAGTATTTTAATTTGCACTTATAATTAATATGTTAACAATACATATTATTAATCATATAATATTTATACCTGTCTTTTATATTTTTATTCTAGTATACATATCATATTAATTATATATATATATATATATATATATATATATATATATATATATATATATATATATATATATATATATATATATATATATATATATATATATATATATATAATTCTAATATCCACATTATTATTTGGTATATTATTTTACATATTTAATTCAAATGATTAAATTATATTGTACTATTTCTATTTATTATTATATGTATACTTTCATTTATATTTACACATTTAATTACACAATTGCTCATGAATCGTAACAGTCAGAGGTTAAATGGTTCCATATAAACAGTTCAGATTTTGATATTCAATTAGATAGACTTTGCTTATCGTGTCGAAAGTAAATAAAGATTAAGTTTAAATTTGGTCTGAAATTCCTGGGTCGTCACATGAAAAATCAGAAGTATTTTCGATATTTAAGAAGTTCAAGAACTTCGTAGAAAAAAGTAGTGGCTGTTATATAAAAACACTAAGGAGTGATAGAGGGAAAGAATACACCTCTACACAATTCAATAAATTTTACGAAGATGAAGGTGTTAAACGCCAACTCACCGTTGGTTACGCTCCAGAGCAGAATGGCGTCTCTGAACGCAAAAATAGAACTTTTATAGAAATGGCCAAAACAATGATACATGAAAAAGGCCTTCCAAACAGTTTCTGGGCTGAAGCTGTATACACGGCTGTCTATATACTAAATCGATGTCCCACGAAAGCCGTAGAAAACACGACTCCAATAGAGTCATGGAGTGGGAAGAAACCATCAGCGAAACATCTGCGAGTATTTGGAAGTATTTGCTACATCCATATTCCTAAGGAGAAACGTCACAAGCTCCAAGAAAAGTCAGAAAAAGGAATATTCTTGGGCTACAGCACACAGTCTAAAGGCTACCGAGTCTATAACCTGAAGACTAATAACATCGTGATCAGCCGAGACGTGGAGTTTGATGAAGACGCTTCTTGGAACTGGGAAAAGAACAAAGTTGAAAAACAAACATATCTGCCTCGGATATCTATGGAAACTCCAGCCCAACAACCACTACAAGTTGAGCATTCTGAACAACAAGAAAGTACCGGTGAAACAAGCCCTGCTACACCAACTTCTTCATCAACAAGATTACCTTTGGCGCAAGACGGGTCAAGTCCAAAGTCAACACCTGGAAGAGTCAAAGCGTTAGTAGAGATATACGAGACTTGCAACTTTACAACTATAGAACCTGAAAGCTATGAAGTTGCAGCCAAAGATGAAAAATGGGTGTCTGCTATGAACGAAGAAATAAGAATGATCGAGAAAAACAACACATGGGAGTTAGTTGATCCTCCAGAAAATAAAGAAATTATTGGAGTAAAATGGGTTTACAAAAAAAGCTCAATCCTGATGGTTCTATACAAAAACATAAAGCAAGGCTAGTAGCTAAAGGCTATTCACAACAGCCTGGAGTCGACTACAATGAAACTTTCGCACCTGTAGCACGACTGGATACTATAAGGGCACTTGTGGCATTAGCAGCTCAACGAAGGTGGAAGATTCACCAACTAGATGTGAAATCATCCTTTCTAAATGGATTTCTCGAAGAAGAAATATACGTAGAGCAACCACAAGGGTTCATCCAGAAAGGAAAGGAAGATCAAGTTCTAAAGCTAAAGAAAGCTTTATATGGACTAAAACAAGCGCCACGCGCTTGGTATAGCCGCATAGACAGCTACTTCACAAGTTCAGGTTTCAGGAGGAGTCAAAGTGAGCCTACACTCTATATCAAAACCCAAGGTAACTCTGACACTCTCATTATTTCCTTGTATGTCGATGATCTAATATATACTGGAAACAATGAGAGAATGATACAAGAGTTTAAAGAAGACATGATGAAAACATTTGAGATGAGCGACCTTGGATTGATGCGCTATTTTCTTGGCATCAAAATCAGTCAAGAAATTGAAGGCATCTTCATATTCCAAAAGAAATACACGGAAAATCTCCTGAAAAAATTTAAACTATATGGTTGTAAAACCGTCGCCACGCCACTAGTTGTCAATGAGAAGATGAGAAAAGAAGATCGATCGGAGAAAGCAGACGCTTCAAGATTCAGAAGTCTCATTGGAAGCCTACTTTATTTAACAGCAACAAGACCAGACATCATGTACGCAACGAGTCTACTATCCAGGTACATGCAAAACCCTACTCAAATACATTATGGAGCTTCTAAAAGAATACTAAGATACTTGCAAGGTACCATGGACTATGGAATATGGTACAAGCCCACTATAGACTCGAAGCTTCATGGATACACAGACAGTGATTGGGCCGAATCAGTGGATGATATGAAAAGTACTTCAGGCTATGCATTCACACTTGGATCTGGTGTATTCTCATGGGTATCAAAGAAAGAAGAAACAGTGGCACAATCATCAGCCGAAGCCGAGTACGTCGCAGCCGCAAACTCAGCTAATCAAGCTATATGGCTAAGAAGAATACTAGAAGATATGGGTGAGAAACAAGACGAAGCTACAAAGATATATTGTGACAACAAGTCTGCAATCGCGATGACAAAGAATCCAGTGTTCCATGGTAGAACAAAACACATTGATATTAAATATCACTTTTTGCGAGAAGTCTCAGCGAAGAAAGATATTGAATTAAAATACTGCAAGACAGAAGAACAGGTTGCAGATATTTTCACTAAAGCACCACCAAGACCCAAGTTCGAGTATCTACACAACAGGCTCGGAGTAACCTCGAAAAACATTAAGGAGGAGTGTTAAAATAATAATGTTTTTCTAGATATTTCTAGAATTAATTAAGTAGAAGATATTTAGCATGTAATATACTAGAAGTAGATATTTAATCAAGAAACTACTAGATTAGACTAGGTGTATATATCATGTAATTACTAGAGAAGTCTAAACCGACTTAGTGAAACCTATAAATAGGCAAAGCTTGTTGCAAAAGTGCAGAACAAAAAAAAAAAAAAAAAAACAAGTTCAATATAAAAAACTCCTTTCTTACTAAAACAATAAGTCTTCATCATCTACTCTATTTGATAACTTCCCCTCTCAATATCCATCACTATCACTATCTAATAATTTAAAATTAATCAACATTATTTAATTAATCTTAATTTCTAATATTTCTAACAATATATATATATATATATATATATATATATATATATATATATATATATATATATATATATATATATATATATATATAGTGGTAGGATCAAGAGGGAAGTAACCATTCAGGGGGAAGCGGGGGGAAGCAAAAACTTTTTTTTTTTTCATTTTTTGAAAAAACTTTGTTCACGAACATTATAGATCAGTTGAAAATATGAATATTTAGTAGAGACACTTTGTGATAAATGTTTTTATTTTGGCGGAAAAACGCTCGAAGAAGTAATATATAACGATTATCGTGTTTTTCGAGCGTATTTTGAGGTTTTAGCTATTGGGATTTAAATATTAGGGTTTAGATATTAGGGTTTATAGGGTTTAGATATTAGGGTTTAGAAATTTAGGGTTTAGGGTTTAGATTTAGGGTTTAGATTTAGGATTTAGATTGAGTTTTTAACACGAACGGTTTAGAGTTTAGGGTTTAGGGTTTGGTGTTTTGGGTTTATGGAATAAATCCAAAACACCAAACCCTAAACCCTAAACTCTAAATCGAGCTAAATTTTACTTCACAAAACATGAAAAAAAAACGTTCATATTCTTCACGAACAATATTATCTTGAATGTTATTTTTGTCGATCGTTTTTCCGCCTAAATAATAACATTCATCACGAAGTGTCTCTTCTAAATGTTCATATTTTCGTGTGATCTTGATGCCGGAAAAAAAATTCAAAAAAAACGAAAAAAATAAAAAAATTTGCTTCTCCCGATTTGTTACTTCCCCATTGATCCTGCCCATATATATATATATATATATATATATATATATATATATATATATATATATATATATATATATATATATATATATATATATATATATATATAAGTCAACTTTGGTCAACGTTCGTCTCGCCCCCCGTCTCGAACGTCTCGACCTTTTTAGGACCCGACCATCTCGACACCGTCTCACGTGTTTTGCAACCTTGATTTGCGCACCCACAAGCTAACGTATAGTGTTGACTAACAAAGCGTGATATTGTTCCCGGAATTAAGTCACGTCTCAGGCAGGATTGATGAGCTTCCAAGCTGTATTGTGGGTGCACTAAACTACGCACAAGAGGAGTACCGAAGAAACGCCATTAAGCTTGGTGTATGGATCGGAAGTTGTTAGACCAAGAGAGATCGACATCCCCAATAAAACTAGGGCAACGACTTCCTTTATGAAAAACCTTTTGCTCCGAAAGGTCTTTTTCTCTTTGGTAAGAAAATTTAGATGATAAGGAGGAAATAATGTTTTATTATCTTCGTCTACATTATTGTTTCGAGTAGTAAAAATATTTAACTAGCGTTTTGGTGTTGGGAAACGAACTTCTTAAATCATCTCATGCCATTTTTGACCAAAGGTCATAAAAAACAAACAAATATCTTTCGAGTGGTTATACAATTCAGTCTGCATAGCATCAATGCTATTGAGTGATCTATTTTTCCTTTCTCGCATAACATCATACAAAATCTCTAGGAGAAGTTCTTTTCTATTATAAACTTGTAAAACGTAGACAAAAGAGCACTTAGAAAACTTATATTGTATGGATAGATTATAGTAAATATTCATAACAAGATTAGTCTTGCCTATTCTTCCATTATCAACGATAGACATCACCTTTAGCTCCTTCCTGTTAGACATGCGCCACCTAGTCGCTTTTTAACTTCTTTATTAAAATCTACAACGTTAACCTCCTACACATGCGAAAAATTCCTTCAGTAAAAGTAAAAGACCTCATATTATGAGTAACCCGATTTATAAACAAAGTGTGATAATAGAGCTGTCGTAAGCGGCCGTAAATTTTTTCAATCTCGCCTCAAAGATTTAGGTTTTTCCCGAGGTGGCCAACAATGTGAATCGCTTTCTACTGAAGGATTCTTGATTTCTTGAAGAATGCATTAGAGATATACACATCAGTAATATCTTCTGCTTTAAAAACTTGATCTGTTTGACGAATTCATTTGGTGACTAGGTTGTTGTTCCCTTTCCTCTTGTAAGACGAAAGCTGCCATTAACCGGAGCTCGTCTCACAGGCACTCCACTTGGCATTAGACGTCTGCGATCAAATGAGCGTGGTAGACAAGAAGTTGTGTCAGATTACTCAGTGAGAATCCAACAGCTTGATCCGATAACTTTTTAATAATATTGTTGGTTATAGTTTTAGTTAGAAGATGAATATGGTTGCTAGCTATATTGGTAAAATGGATGTTATCCCACATAGGTGGGAGGAAGAACTTGGAAGGGGTGACTTGGTTATAAAAGGAGTGTTAAGCCTCACTTCCAAATTGCACCAATCAATACACTTTAAGTATTTGATTATTTCTTTCTTTCTTACCCTTGTTTGAGAGTTGTATTAGTTAAATATTTTGGAGAGTGTAGTTGGTTTAAGAGAGTCGTCTATATCATTGTAACAATTTGTGATATAGTGTATTTTCTCTCTTTGGGGGCTGGTGGTTTTTCTCCTGTTTTGGAGTTTCCACGTTAAATCTTGTGTTGTGTATTTGTTCTTATTTCTTTACTATTATTGTTGGGCTGGGTGGTGGGAATTAGTGAGACCGTAATTTCCCAACAACTGGTAACAAAGCGTCAGGTTTGACGGGGGTCTCGGTTATAGGAGTCGGAGTATGCTCTGTGGTTGCCACGAGAGTGGATCGTCCACATCAGAAACGAGTTCTATTGATCGTATAGGGTATCTGGTTAGACAATATTTTTCTGATTCGTAGTAATAGTTGGATTTGTTAGTGGCGAGTTGTGGATTTCCGATTTAAAGGGTCCTGGCTACCTGCTACATCTTTTGGCTATTCGAAACGTGAGCAAAATCAGAGAAAGTGTTGTTTATAGGATACGGATACGATGTCGAAGTTCAGTCCAATGAGGTTTGATGTAGAGAAATTTGATGGGAGGATCAATTTTGGCTTATGGCAGGTTCAAGTCAAAGATGTGTTGATTCAGTCCGGTTTACACAAGGCTTTGAAGGGTAAACCCACCCTTGTTCCTGGCAGTGATTCTAGCAGTAAGTTCGATGAAGAAGAATGGGATGATATGGATTTGAGGGCAGCAAGTGCGATTCGTTTGTGTCTTGCAAAGAACGTGCTTGCAAATGTGCACGGGTTATCAACGGCAAAGGAACTTTGGGTTAAACTAGAGCAGTTGTACCAGGGCAAGGGCATCTCAAATCGGTTGTGTCTTAAAGAACAATTTCATACTCTGTGTATGGATGGGGGTTCAAAGATTTCAGATCATCTAAGTATTCTTAACGGTATTGTTTCGGAACTGGAGGCTATTGGAGTTAAAACGGATGATGAAGATAAAGCTTTGAGGTTCATATTATCTTTATCATCGTCCTATGAGCACATGAAACCTATTCTAATGTACGGGAAAGAAACGTTGAAGTTTGAAGATGTTACTAGCAAGCTCCTATCCGAGGAGAAAAGATTGGAAGGTAACGGAGTCTCGTTATCAGAAGCTACGGTACTGTTGTGTTCGGATAGGCAGAAGAGAAACTCTAGAAAGAATCTGACATGCTGGAAGTGCGGAAAGACTGGGCATGTAAGGGTTAATTGTCCAGGTGGAGCTAATCCGGCAAATGGCTCCAAAGATGCTAACATTGTCTCCGTCGTTACGGAGAGTGACGAATTCTTCTGAAGTCACATCATCCTCATGGTGTGTCCACGCCACCATGGAAAGGGATGTTCGTTAGCGGTTCCACAAATTGTACATGGGCATTGGTTTGGCGTTGATGCAAGGTGTGTGGTGGAAACTGATGTTGTAGCTGATGAAACTTCCAGGGAAAGCCAAACAGGAAGTTGCACCATAACTGTTCAGCTGGTAATACAACATGTGCCGAGGTGAAATGCTTGGAATGCGATATTCTAAGTGCTATACTCTTTATGGTGGAGTATGATAATTCTGTTAAGAGTTATGATTGTCTGTTATGACAATGGTTGTCGGGTCTTGACAATATTCGATGAAGATGCAAATTTTATTTCTTGGGTTAGAGATAATGTCAGCGGCATGAAGATGAGGATCTTGAAGTTGTCGTCAAGGAAGCATCTACGTCGGTTATCCTTACAATGTGGAAGCATGGTTATCTCCTTCTATCCAAAAGGTGGAGATTTGTTGGTTATAGTTTTGGTTAGAAGATGAATATGGTTGCTAGCTATATTGGTAAAATGGATGTTATCCCACATAGGTGGGAGGAAGAACTTGGAAGGGGTGACTTGGTTATAAAAGGAGTGTTAAGCCTCACTTCCAAATTGTACCAATCAATACACTTTAAGTATTTGATTATTTCTTTCTTTCTTACCCTTGTTTGAGAGTTGTATTAGTTAAATATTTTAGAGAGTGTAGTTGGCTTAAGAGAGTCGTCTATATCATTGTAACAATTTGTGATATAGTATATTTTCTCTCTTTGGGGGCCGGTGGTTTTTCTCATGTTTTGGAGTTTCCACGTTAAATCTTGTGTTGTGTATTTGTTCTTATTTCTTTACTATTATTGTTGAGCTGGGTGGTGGGAATTAGTGAGACCGTAATTTCTCAACAAATATTAAACCAATAATCTCTCAATGATAACAACTATAAACTCTCAAACTATAAACTCTTCAATTGATCAGAAGCAAAAACAATTACACTTGTATGAAATAAATAGAAATAGCTCCACATCTGCATTCACATATGCAATATTAGTTAATATAAAGATGAGTTATTAAGCATACCTTAAAGTAGATTTTTAGACTAACTTTTATATCATATGAGATATTTTTGATTATTTAGTTCACATATTTACTTTTCACTTTATTAACAATATTTAAAAAATAAAATATAATATTTATCGTTTTTCGATTCTTATTTTCTTCTTCTTATTATTAATTATTAATAAAGTTTTTTTTTGAACAGTAAAATATGAATTAAACACGAAAAAGATACACGAGAGTCACCCTCACAAAAGGAGGGGAAGAAACACGAAACAACCACAACAAAGAAGCACGAAGACACGACCTACCAAACACGGTTGCGAAGAAAGCAACCAAACAGGGACTATAAACCAACAAAAAGAAAAGCTAGAAATGATACAGGTAGTAGCTTGGATTTGAATTCCAAATGTCCCAATCGAAGATAACACCACGAACTCTTCTGGAGATCCACTCAAAGGATGTAAGTTGCAACTCACTAAAGGCCATCGAGATGTTCCATTTTTTATTACGAAACACGAAATTGTTTCTGTACTTCCAAATGAGGTACAACCCAATCCACCGAGTGGCTTGCCACGCCAAATTGCCCACTTTAGAGAAGTTATTACTATCGGACGTCTTGAAGAGATTAAGCAAATTATTTCTGTTGAACCTTAAATTCCACCAATTGAAGATTCGATCCCAAAGAATACCCACTTGATTACACGAAAGAAGAGCATGTTCAACCGACTCTAAGTCTCCATCACAAATAGGACAACGAAGACTATGGAGATCAATCCCCTTTTTATCGAGCTCCAATCTAACCAGAATCCTTTTCTTCACCGCCCTCCACACGAAAATTTCCACTTTTTTAGGAACAAGCTTGTTGCGATAAATGTCATTACCTTTCGAGGTATTCGGAAGATAGCAGGAGTCTAACACCCACAAGATCTGCTTGACCGAATAAGAACCATCAGAAGTTAATGAGCATCGCCAAGAATCAACAACATTCAAATCAAGGTTGACATCTGCAATTATATCCTGCAAAACCCGAAATTCTGTAGCAGTGCGCCCTCTCAGCTCACGCGTCCACTCCCACGATCTACGGTCACTTGCAATGCGAAGCTGAACAGAAGTAGCATGATTTGCTTCGATCCTATGCAGACGAGGAAAACGGTCCCTGAAACTTTCAGTCCCTAACCACACATCATCCCAGAAATTAATCGAAGCCCCGTTGCCTACTTTCCTTGAAAACGAGCTGAAAATAGACCCGGCAGTGCCAACAGAGAACTCACTAGCTTTATAAATGGCTGTCCAAGTACCTGAGAAGCATGAGAAACCAGTGTTGTGACCCGAAAAACACCCCCCATTTGACCACCCATATATGCTACGTATTACCTTAGCTCACAAAGTGTCGGGTTCGGTTAAAAACCTCCACCTCCACTTTCCGAGTAAGGCAATATTTTTATTAGCGAGAGACCCGATGTTTAAACCCCCCGCCCCGTATGAAGAAAGAAGGCAATCCCATTTCACCCAAGAAAGTTTTGGAGAGTCAAAACCCGACCCGCCCCAAAAAAAAAAAAATACGCCTAATACTCTCGAGTAACTTGAGCACACTCCGTGGAGCACAAAAAAGAGAGAAATAGTACAACGGGATACTCGAAAGGACCGATTTAATCAAGACTAATCTACCTCCAAATGACATCGAACGCATTCTCCATTCCGAGAGTTTATTCTGTATCTTATCGATTACCGGTTGCCAGAACTCACACGAGTCATCTTCGCCCCAATTGGAATTCCAAGATAAGTAAAAGGGAACGATCCAATTTGACACCCAAAATGATTGATAATTTCATTAAATTCAACCAAGGGGATCCCAATATTAAACATGGAGCTTTTATGAAAATTCACTTTTAACCCCTAACTCGAAACATTTTAACAATTTCATAAGGTTTCGAACATTTGACCTACTCCATTCTCCAAAAAAAAATTGTATCGTCCGCATATTGGAGATGTGAAACCACAATGTTCTCGGAGCCAACACAAACACCTTTCAACATGCCATTATCGATAGCCAATTTGCTAAGAATGTTGAGACCTTCGGCGGCGATGATAAAAAGAAAAGGCGAAAGAGGGTCGCCTTGTCGAATGCCTCTACCGAGCGTGAATTCGTTAGTCGGAGATCCATTAACAATAATAGAAACCGAAGCCGACTTGATACAAGCAGAGATCCACCTAATCCACCTTTCACCAAACCCCATACACCTCATAGTCTCCAAAAGAAATTCCCAATTCAAACTATCAAAGGCTTTTTCAAAGTCGATCTTAAAGATGAAACTTTTAGACTTTTTAAGAGCACCATCCAAGATGAAACGACCTTTCAAAAAAGCACTTTGGTCGATCCCAATCAAATCGGGGATGACCCTCTTAAGCCTATTAGATAAGACTTTTGCTACAATTTTATAGTAGGTACTTATCAAACTAATTGGCCTAAAGTCACCAAAAGATAAATGATCAGATTTTTTCGGTATTAAAGTCACAAATGAGGCATTACATCCCTTCGACAAATCACATCTTTCCCAAAACCAATTAAATGCATTAACAAGATCAAACTTGATGACATCCCAAAACTTCTTATAAAATTTAATATTGAACCCGTCCGGGCCAGGTGCCTTATTTGACCCACAATCGCCAATCGCCTCGAGGATTTCACTTTCCAAAAACTTATGTTCCAGCTCAGCCGCCATAGTGTCTGAGATGGAAGGATAGTTGAGATCTTCAAAACAAGGCCTTTCACCACTTGAGCTATCGAAGAGACGTCTGAAATGGCAAAACGCCGCATGCTTGATATCACTTGGGTTTTCGTTCCAGGCGCCGTTGATGGTTATACCACGAATATTCCCTTTATTATAGTTTCGCTTAATAACCGAGTGAAAATAACGAGTGTTTTCATCGCCTTCCGTAATCCACCTGATTCTAGCTTTCTGTCTAAGCATGTTGATTTTTTCCTTTTCTTTTTCTAACCACACCTTTCTCGCCGCCATCCACTTATCGTGGTCAGCAGCCGTAAGGCCACATGTTTTGGCTTTAATTTCCAAAACCATAGCCGACTTTTTTGCAACTTCAATTTCGGCATCGATAGATCCATAAACTTCTTTACTCCACCTTTTCAGCTCACTTTTGACATTTTTTAGTTTATAGGCGAAAGAACAGTCCAGACGAGATGTATCAGCAATCGGAGAGTGCCAAGCATCAGTGACAATTTTCTCAACATCTTTATGGTCGAGCCATTCGTCGAAAACTTTAAACGGTTTCGGGCCAAAATCTTTCTCGTCGTCTTTTACGATAATAGGGTAATGATCCGAGAGATTTCTATCAAGGGCAATGGCCGACAGATCACACCACAAACTTAAGAATTTTTCCGAAACGAGGAAACGATCTAACTTGCTGAATTTCACGCCATCGTCACTTACCCTTGTAAAGATTCTACCTCCCAATGGAATATCGAGTAATTTGTTTGCATCGATAAAGTCATTGAAGTTCCTGGCTCTACTATCAATGAAATCACAATTTAATCTTTCCTCCGGGCACCTGACTTCATTAAAATCACCACAAAGGATCCACGAATCATCATTATCCTTAAGTAATTTAGATAAAGCCTCCCATAACAGTTTCTTTTTCGAGTCTTCATGAGGTCCATAAACATTAACCACATTTAACTCATCGCCCGAAGCCTTCCATACACCTCGAATACCAATCACACGCTCAAACGAAATAATATTAGTAGCCTCAAAGACATTAGTATCCCAAACCAAAAGTTGGCCTCCCAAATTCCCCACCTTCTCTTTTTGGAGAAACTCACACGAGTTTGATCCCCAAATATCACAAACCCAATTACGATCGATAAGGTTAAGTTTGGTTTCTTGTAAAACCAAAAAACTAGGTTTTTCTTCACGAATCAATTGTTTGACCCAAGGGCGTTTATCCTCCTTCCCACACCAAACCCTCTAATATTTAAGGAGATACACTTCATTGATAAACAAAAGAAAACCAAAAAGGGGAGGAAAGGGAGTTACTGTCGGGAGGTTTTCTCCTTCCATTTGAGCCCAATCTTCTTGCCATATTCCTTAATTCCCTCTGATTCGAAGGAATTGCTCAAATCTGACTTTACACCATCAGCAGAGACATAAGAATTATTAACTGACACATCATCATTCTCTTGATTGGATTCATTCCCACACGATGTACAGAATGACCTCAATTGATTATATTGAGTACGATTGCGGGCGGCGTTTTTAACACTCAAAAAATGAGAGGAATCGTTACAAGATCTGACCTTATGCCAACAGCAATCGCGTGATTTTCTATAAGATTGTCTGGAGAGGTTGTCGTTCCTACCTTCGTGATGTTTGCACTTAACAGCACACCCATCGTTTGCTTTGGCTGTAGCATTAGGTGAGATGGAATCGTCATCAATAATGGATCCAACATGACGCTTCACGAAGTGATTACCTTGTTCAAAAAACAGGCTTGGGCCTGGATCAGGTGCAGAGTGGGCCTGTTGTCCAGTTTCCTCTCCACACTTGTTATTGGGCTGCACTACAGGGTGTGAATTGTTTAGCCCAACACACGGGTTAGAAATCTTTTTGGGCCCAGACTTTGGTGTTGATACACGATTTGGAGGGGCAGGAGAATCCAAAGCACCCATGCTAGGGTTATGGGAATCTGGAACCGCCTCGACATCACTCCCAATGTCCTCCACATGGTTATTATCACTGAAAAGTTCACGAGTTCCTAAGCAGGCAGATTCTTCATCTTCCATACAGCAACGTTCCTGTTTCTTTTCACAGGAAACATCAAAATTCCGGTTGCCATTACTTGCCGGAATTTGAGTACCTTCCATATCTTCTTCAAAATCTAATGGATCTTCATCATCCGAGACAGCAAACGTGTCTTCAATAAAATCATCATCTGATTCATCTTTATCAGAACAATTGGTATGCTCAATGAAAACATGATTACCAATATCCATAGTGACTTGTTTGTTTGACATTTCCATAACGTGGACCTGTAACATTCCACACTCAGCAGAAAGATTAACAGAACCATCAATGAACGAGGTGCCCGTAGTTTCTAGGAGAACATGACCTTCAACAAGGTTTTGATTACCCTCCTCAATTTTGCAGTTAACCATATCGACAGCACTACCCCACCATCTTGTGGCTGATTGAAAAGTTCTTTCATTCCAACAAGTCACCGGTATGCCTTTCACAGCCACCCACACCAACCTCTTTAAAGACTCAAACGTCTTATCAAGGATATACACCTCCGAACACCATTTCCATATTGCATGGTCTTTGTTGTTAACAATCTTTAATGCTACATCCGAAGACTCGCAAACAAGAAGGAAATCAAACCCTCCAATGTATTTTACCGAGAAATTATTAACATTCTCAGCCTTGCACAAAGTAGGAATTTTGATCGAGATAATCTAAAGAAGTAAGTTTCCCCACAATAGACTTGCCTAAGATCTCATGGTTGTAATAGGAATCGTTGATGACTAGACATCTGGTGTTCTCAGACCACCCATCAACACCTATGTGATCCTTATTAGCATCAATCTTCGTCCTTAAATCCTCCTTCTTCGAATTTTCCTTATTAACATCAAGCTTCGTCCTTAAATCCTCCTTCTTCGAATTTAGGTTTACCCTAAGATCGAAATTTCTGAAACCTGCAGCATCCCTATACTCTCGATTGTCACGATAGTTGTTGAAGTCCCTTCTACCCGTATTGCTTGGTTCAGGTACACCATAACTTCTCTTGACCTCTTGATTCTTTCTATCAAAGGCAATAAAAACCCTAATAGGGTTTTCATCGAACTTAATCTTTCCTAAGTCCCCCAGCAATCGATTTGAATCCTTCACATTAGCGAATCTAACAAAAGCAAACTTTTTTCCATTCCTCAACCGTTTGCCTGCCATGTAAATGTCCCGCAAATCACCAAAAGGTTTGAACAATTTCCACAAATCCGGTACACTCCATCCTTCTGCGAAATTAAAGAACATGAATGATGTGAGTTGAAGTCCGAAAAGCCTAGACAAATGGTCCCGAGTATCACCGTTGTACCGATCCCCTAATCCTATGCTCTCACGATGAGGGAACCTCGCTTTCTCTCTCTTCGCTTTGACTCTCACACCTCCCATCTCTCTTATTGATTTATTTCAACAAATTTATTAATAAAGTTAATTAAAGGTAAAAAAGTGAAATCAATAATAAAAAAATCTGATACGACACAAAAGCTAGTCTAAAAGTTGACGTAATGGTCTGTTTAATAATCCCTTATAAATTAACTAATATTGGAGAAACAGATGTAGTCGTGGAGTTCATTTCTGTTATTATTATTTCACACATTTGTAATTGTTTTCGCTTTGTCTCAACTGAAGAGTTTATAGTTGTAATTCATGAGAGATTATTGATCTAATACTTAAAAAAAACGGCGGATCAAGCTGTAGGATTACTACTTAGTAATATGACACGACTGCTTGTCAACAACGCTCATTTGATCGCAAACGTCAAAAACCAAGTTGAGTTTATGTGCGACGAGCTCCGGTTAATGGCAACATTCGTCTTACAAGAGGAGAGCAACAACAATACAATCACCAAAAAATCATCAGAGGTCAAAATTCAGAATGGAAGTTTTTAAAGCCGAAGACATTATCAATATGTATGTCTTCAATGCATCCTTCCAAAATTCAAGACTCTTTCATCAGAAAGCGCTTAACATTGTTGGCGACCTCGCAAAAAAACTAAACCTTTGAGGCAAGATTAAGAATATTTAGGACCGCTTACGGATGCTCTATGATCGCACATTGTTTAAGAATCGAGTTCCTTGTAATATGAAATCTTTTACTTTTACCTGAAGTCCTTCACATTTGGAGGGGGATAACGTTGTAGGTTTTGAAAAAAAGTTGCAGGGTGGCTTAGACGGAAAGGAGCTAGAGATGATGTTTATCGTTGGTATGGGTTATTTTGAATTATAGGGTTGGTAAGCACTAAGCTCAGGAAACACTCGTAAATGGGATGATTAGGTAAGACTATTCTTGTTAAAAAAATTTCCAATGATCCATGCATATAATATATGTTTTTTAAACGTTCTTGGGTTTATGTTTCAGAAGTTTATAATAGAAAAGAAATTTTACTCGAGATTTTGTATTATGTTACTCGAGAAAGCAAAGATAAATCACAGAGTAGTGTTGATGCTATACAGATTGAATTGTATAACCACTTCAATGCAAGGTTGTAAAACTCGCGACTCGGGGAGAACTCGGCAGAAGGTTTTTGAGGAGTTCTCGGCGACTCAGGGAGAACTCTGATGTTGACCTTCGTTGACTTTTCTAGTTTTTCAGTATATTTAAGCTTATAATATTATTTATTAATTTATTATAGAGCTCATATGTGTTATTCTCATCCCATATTTATATTTTAAACTTTCTTCCTTAACTTTTTATTACTTAACTCAAATTCCAGCAAATAACTTCCAATTTTAGTCATCAAAATTCATTTTCTAGCCCCAAGAATATGAAAAAGGTGAGAAACAAAAATAATTGAAAATTTTGCAGGTTTGACCAGCATTGCCTGAGTTGACCAAGGTTGACCGAGTTTGTGGCCTATTTCTCCCGGTCAAGTCGGCCGAGTTTTGCAACATTGCTTCAATGATATGAAGTATCTAATTATTTTTTATGACGTTTGGTAAAACATTTTCCTCTCCTTGTCATCTTAACTTTCTTAACAGGGAAAAGAGTTACCTTTCGGAGCAAAAAAGTCTTTCTTAAAGGAACTTGTTGCCCTAATGAATTGGTATACAGGGAAAGAAATGGCGAGAAAATGCCACGGGTTACCTCTAGCTCTAGTGGTGATCGGTGGAGTTTTCGAAAGAAAGATAAAACATGTACATTGTGGGAGAAAATAATGGAAAAGGTGAGTACCTATGTAACAATGGAGCTGGAGCAATATATGGATCTATTAGTATTGAGTTATTATTATCATTTACCTTACCACTTGCAAGCTTGTTTTCTATACTTCAGTATCTTTTATGGCATTATTGATAGAACGATGTTTAAGGTTGTAGCCCACAACCTAGTATGATGGCCAGTAAAATTAAATCAAAATCAATCATCGTAAGATAGTAAATTATTTGAGCCTTTACTTTCTACTTTTTGAATGATTGATCTTCTTAAATCATTGGTTTCAATGCAAACAATCTGTCAAAAGGCAAATGAAATGCTACACTTTTCAACAATTTTAGATGAGTGATGATTACCAATTTTTTTTTCAAATTTGGAAGAACTAATGATTTGTTTGCAGTGAAAAGCCGATGTCACCGCTTTCTAATAATCAATCACCTTTTCAGTTTTTGCATTAGATATTTACTTTTCCTGATAGCTCATATATTACTTTTTCTGATAGCTCATGAAATGCTGTTCTATTCAATTTAGATTGAGGTGCTTGCCATTCGAGTATTGACATCTGACAAAAGGAGTCATCAGCTCTCACCAGGTAGGGCTAGAATTTCGATCTTTAATCATTTTCAGATAGTTGTGACAATTCTTTGACCCAGTTATTTTTGAAAGGGTTGAGTTGGTTTACATGTCATTCCAAATCGGTCAAATTTGAAATTTAGTCAGAAATTGAACCGACTAAATGGGCTGAAGTTGCCTAATGTGTTTTTCTCATGCATACAACCTTCCAAAGTTTTTAATGTTAACACATATTTCAAATTGGTATTGTAGTAATATAGCTTTCGTAATCATATCACATGTAATATATGACCAACAATGTTTCTTGGTCAAACTGAACCTTTTTGCCCTTTGCTATACATTTACCTGTTTTGACTAGGACTCAAGTGACTTATTTGATACTTCTATTTTTTTAGATTCCGACTATTGCTTTTGTCAAGTTCTATTTATGAATTTTTTTCTAAAATGGTAATAATTTTAAACCAACTTTCAAAACTAGAAAAAATGAAAAATTCGTTGCAAAAATGGTAAAACCGAAGTTTGGAACCTTGGTTTTGCCATTTCCGAAGTTTCAAACTTCGGTTTTGGGTGGTCTGTCAGCAGAAACCCTAAACCGAAGTTTGGAAATTCGGTTTTACCAAATCCGAAGTTCCAAACTTCGGTTTTGTTATTTTTTTTTTTAAACACTAATTTTATAAATAACTTGGTTTTGATAGTTAATTTATAGTTTCATACGCTAAAATTACTTTAAAAACATATAATAACATTACAAACAATAAAATATCAATATTAGTAAGATGCAAATACAAATTTTTTGAACAACACTTTTATTAATATCAGAATCACGGTTACATTTTTTTGAAAATAAAAATACATAATTTAAAACAATACATAGAAATTTAACACATAATTAAATTAGATGCAATGGAAGAGGTTGGTTTTTCACAATTGCTTCGTTTTTTTTATCATAATCCATTCATCTTCCTCACAAAGATGCTCGAATTTTCCTTTACATTCATTCCAAAACATCACGCCCGAATGTTCAATCGTAATGTTTTCTTTGAGCCACTCAAACACCTTCGAAATTGTTGTCATCTGACTAACATCCACATTTTGAAAGTACTTATATTTGTACCCATAGTAAAACTTTTTTTGTGTTGAAAACTGTCCATTCCAATAGACATTAATTTGAACAGGAATTGGTGACATGTTTATGTTTACAAAATTAAAAATTTATGTTTGGAGAAGGGAGAATAGAGTGATACATCTGTTTGTTGTAATAGATGTCGGTTTATATAGTGTAGTTAAAATTGGAAAATCGACCTTTTAAAGTTCGGTTTCAGTAAAAGCTGCCGAACAGTAAAAGGTAACAGTAAAAGGTAACAATAACATTTCTTTAATTGCTTTTTATGACATGTCTAGTACCTGACAAACCGAAGTTTCAAACATCGGTTTTGCATGTTTTTTTCTGATAGGTCTGA
This sequence comes from Rutidosis leptorrhynchoides, assembly GCF_046630445.1. Taxonomy (NCBI): domain Eukaryota; kingdom Viridiplantae; phylum Streptophyta; class Magnoliopsida; order Asterales; family Asteraceae; genus Rutidosis; species Rutidosis leptorrhynchoides. Next base: position 217,256,750 of record NC_092335.1, read on the forward strand.
AACCGAACTTTAAAACTTCGGTTATATGTAGATTCGGGCTTATAAAAGTGATTTGTGATTGTTTCATAAATACATAACAAAAAATGAATCCGAAATACGTATCAATTGACGTGTATCATGGTTGTGATTTTGAATGAAACGATGGTAAAACGGAACTCTCTAAAGGGCCTAAAATGACGTTTGATAACGTAGATGTTCGGGGCTTTAATATGGAGAAGTTGAATGAGTTTCTTCGAGAAAAGCTATCAAAGAATCCACGTTCAATGGACATATACTACTACAAAGCAGGAGCAAGTGAAGCCGGAGCAATATGCTATGATGAAGAATGGTATACATTAGTAGGGAAAGCGTGTATACTTTCAGAAAACATCGAGTTGTATGTTTTTTTTGGAGTTTTTGAAGACGTACTAGAGTTCGATACGATGTATGATAGTCATGGTGAATACTATTATGCACCTAGACCTTTTATAAATTAAAGTTACTTCATATGAAACAAACTACAAGAAACAAACTACAAGAAACAAAGTACAACAAACTAAATACAACAAATTACTAATGAAAACCTATGGGTTTCTAGTACGTGGACAAGTATTCTTGTTGTGACCTTCAGTTCTGCATATACCACACTTTGGAGCTTGCTTTTCATGTTCATCCATCTGGTTCTTCATACATTTTGATTGCTTCCGCCCCCTGTGCTTAATCAATCTTGATGGATCGGCCATAATTTTCCATTCTATATGTGTCCAGTAGCTCGCATCTCTTAATGGATTAAAATGATCGCTATATTGCTCTCTCCATGTAGGAGTTGTATACTTTTTACTGATTTGTTTATTTATATCCTCATTTAGATGGCTACATACGGAAATGGCATGAGAGCAAGGTAATCTTTGGTGTTGCCAAACACCACATGAACACCTTTTCTTTTTAAACTCCACTGTGTAATCAGTGCCACCTTCTCCACTTCTTTGATAAGTTGAATGAACCTTGTAGATACCTTGTTCTTCGTGATAACATGTTGTTTTGTAACGTTGAGCTCTTTTTGCCCGTTCGTTAAAGACGTTGAACATGAACTTCGAAAGTGGTGAATTACATAGCCTTGCTTCTCGACTTTGATCGTAGAAGTGTTGCCTGATGTAATCAAATGTATATTCGATACACGCTTTGATCGGTATCATTCGGGCATGACGGAACACATTGTTGAGGGACTCAACAATATTTGTCGTTGTGTTACCCCAACGACTCCTCTGACTGTCCCTATACACAGTCCATTTGCCTACATCAGCATCTTGCAAATATTGCCAAGCCTCAACACTAGCTTGTTTGATGGCTCGCAAAGCATTCTTGTACAATATTTGATTTGTTGTTGAACTGACTGTCCAACACAAGTGTTTGAGAGATTTCACTTTAGTGTATTTGCTCAACAAGTTGCTACGAATGTGGCGCAAGCAGTACCTATGTTCCCAACCATATGTTTGAGCACCCATTGCATGTAAGATACCTTGGTGTCGATCAGAGATGACACACAAATTTTCGTTTCCCATAACATTTTCTTGGAGCATTTGCAAAAACCAAGACCAACTTTCGTTACTTTCTTCATCAACTAGGGCAAAGGCAATAGGTAAAATTTGATTGTTAGAATTTTTGGCAACCGCTGTTAACAGTTTACCCTTATAACTACCTTTCAAATGGGTGCCATCGATGTAAATCATTGGAATACACAGTTTAAACGCTTTAATGGCTGGACCGAATGCCTAAAACACAAATTTAAAGGTGTCGAAACCTTCATAAATTTCAGGTCCATTTTCAAACACAACAATTGTGTCTGGATTGATAGTAACTAATTCATTTATATAATTTGGTAAATGAATAAAGTTACTTTCCCAAGTTCCAAACAATCGTTCGATTGCAATACGCCTAGCATTCCATGCTTTGCCGTAATGGATATGCACATGCCATGTATTTTTCATTTGGGCTTGGATGTTGGCAACAGGATAAGCAACGTTCACACATATTTGATGTTCAATTTCAGTAGCAATTAAGCTAGAGGTTAAACAACGATTGTTGTTTTCTGATACGTGTCCATAACACGTGTGTTTATCTTTCCATTTTGTTATTTTTCATACCTTAGATCGATTGTGAGAAGTACCACTAACACTCCAGGCACAATGGTATCTTTCTTGTGGACCCTTAAAACTTGAGCTAGTTGTTCTACAATGTGATGCCCCATACAAAATCAATGTGTACGGACCATCAACAACAGGATCATTACAAGGTCAAACACTATATGTTTTTTCAAAATAAGTTTGCATTCATGAAAAGAGGTGACGTCATAACCAACGTCAAATGTTTTACAACCAAAAGTATGCTTCTACGAATAGCAAGCAATGATAATAGTACATGACCCATAGGTCGTTACGAATACATCGTTTCAAAAGTAACATAGTGTGAATGCAAAATAAACGTTTCATGCGGTGACATCTCTAATAAGCGCAGCGGGTGTCTACAAAGCATGACTAGTACAGCGGAAGCAAGCAAACCTTAAGCACCTGAGAAAAACATGCTTAAAAATGTCAACACGAATATTGGTGAGCTATAGTTTGTTCGTAATCAGTAATGTAATGTAGGCCACGAGATTGCAGTGCTTCAACCAGCAGTTTAAATCAGTAATTCAAATCAGTATGATAAAGTATATGCTTATCCGTGGGCACCCGGTAACTAACTTAACGTAATAATACCCCCTAAAAGTGCACTTGGCGAGTGCATATGTTCACGAAGTATTAAACACCCGTTAAATGATAGCGCGACTAGCCCGAGTGGGGATGTCAAACCCTATGGATCCATATCTAAGATTCGCGTTCACTGGTTCAAAGACCAATGACTAAACGTTACCGAGCTAAGGGGAAAGTTTATGCCATTGTATAACCCACACATATATAAAGTTTAAGTACTCGTGCCTAGTATGTAAAACGTAAAATGTGCATGTATTCTCAGTTTCCAAAATAGTTAAAGTAAAAAGGGATGCTATAACTCACAGTGGAAAGTAGTAGTAAAATTGGTTCGAGAAAAGTAAGCAAGTATGTTGTCCAAACGGGTCCTCAACCTAAGTCAAAAGTTACAAAGTCAGTAAATCGTCCCAAAAAGTTTAAAGTATGTAAATTAGGTCTTAAGTATCATCATCATTCATCATCAAAAAAAAGTACAAAGTAAGTTTCATTCAAGAATAAGGTTTAAAACAAAGGCTGACTTAGTTCGGTCACCACGGCCTCTATACAAACTGAATTGAGGTGAGACCAGTGGCCATATGAGTCCCCTAGATGCTGACCAATTTTCAGAACCAAACTCGTCTTCGTTTGACCGTGGTGACGGTTTAAGTGCGAGTAGGTCAGAAATTTCAGCACAACGTTAATAGGGTGTAGTGACCATTGGAGGGCCATATATCCTAAACCATAACTCGGATTAAGACGAGGTCTAAATGGAAAGTCATCTACTCGAATAGAACTAACTGAAAATCAACTTTATAGTAGCCCAGGTTGTAGTGACCCGAACTTTTCCATGTTTATATATATATATATATTAAATGAAATTGTTATTTACATGATTAAGTGTTTCTAACATGTTAAGCAATCAAACTTGTTAAGACTTGATTAATTGAAATAGGTTTCATATAGACAATTGACTACCCAAGTTGACCGGTGATTCACGAACGTTAAAACTTGTAAAAACTATACGAAGACATATATATGGTTATATATATAGTTAACATGATTTTATTATAAGTATGTATCTCATTAGGTATTTTAACAATGAGTTATATACATAAAAATGAGACTATTAATTTAAGAAACTCGAAAACGATATATATAACGATTATCGTTATAACAACGTCTTACTAGGTACATATGAATCATATTAAGATATTGATACACTTGGTTAATTATGTTAAATGATAAGTAAATATATTATTAAGTGTATTAACAATGAAATACATATGTAAAAATAAGACTACTAACTTAATGATTTCGAAACGAGACATATATGTAACGATTATCGTTGTAACGACATTTAACTGTATATATATCATACTAAGATATATTATATATCATAATATCATGATAATATAAGAATTTAACATCTCATTTGTTATAATAAACAATGGGTTAACAACATTCAACAAGATCGTTAACCTAAAGGTTTCAAAACAACATTTACATGTAACGACTAACAATGACTTAACGACTCAGTTAAAATGTATATACATGTAGTGTTTTAATATGTATTTATACACTTTTGAAAGACTTCAAGACACTTATCAAAATACTTCTACTTAACAAAAATGCTTACAATTACATCCTCGTTCAGTTTCATCAACAATTCTACTCGTATGCACCCGTATTCGTACTCGTACAATACACAGCTTTTAGATGTATGTACTATTGGTATATACACTCCAATGATCAGCTCTTAGTAGCCCATGTGAGTCACCTAACACATGTGGGAACCATCATTTGGCAACTAGCATGAAATATCTCATAAAATTACAAAAATATGAGTAATCATTCATGACTTATTTACATGAAAACAAAATTACATATCCTTTATATCTAATCCATACACCAACGACTAAAAACACCTACAAACACTTTCATTCTTCAATTTTCTTCATCTAATTGATCTCTCTCAAGTTCTATCTTCAAGTTCTAAGTGTTCTTCATAAATTCCAAAAGTTCTAGTTTCATAAAATCAAGAATACTTCCAAGATTGCAAGTTTACTTCCAAGTTTTCTAAATCCATTCCAAGTAATCATCCAAGATCAAGAAACCTTTGTTACTTACAGTAGGTTATCTTTCTAATACAAGGTAATAATCATATTCAAACTTTAATTCAATTTCTATAACTATAACAATCTTATTTCGAGTGGAAATCTTACTTGAAATTGTTTTCGTGTCATGATTCTGCTTCAAGAACTTTCAAGCCATCCAAGGATCCTTTGAAGCTAGATCTATTTTTCTCATTTCCAGTAGGCTTATCCAAGGAATTTGAGGTAGTAATGATGTTCATAATATCATTCGATTCATACATATAAAGCTATCTTATTCGAAGGTTTAAACTTGTAATCACTAGAACATAGTTTAGTTAATTCTAAACTTGTTCGCAAATAAAAGTTAATCCTTCTAACTTAACTTTTAAAATCAACTAAACACATGTTCTATATCTATATGATATGCTAACTTAATGATTTAAAACCTGGAAACACGAAAAACACCGTAAAATCGAATTTACGCCGTCGTAGTAACAACGCGGGCTGTTTTGGGTTAGTTAATTAAAAACTATGATAAACTTTGATTTAAAAGTTGTTATTCTGGAAAAATTATTTTTATTATGAACATGAAACTATATCCAAAAATTATGGTTAAACTCAAAGTGGAAGTATGTTTTCTAAAATGGTCATCTAGACGTCGTTCTTTCGACCGAAATGACTACCTTTACAAAAACGACTTGTAACTTATTTTTCTGACTATAAACCTATACTTTTTCTGTTTAGATTCATAAAATAGAGTTCAATATGAAACCATAGCAATTTGATTCACTCAAAACAGATTTAAAATGAATAAGTTATGGGTAAAACAAGATTGGATAATTTTTCTCATTTTAGCTAGGTGAAAATTGGTAACAAATCTATTCCAACCATAACTTAATCAACTTGTATTGTATATTATGTAATCTTGAGATACCATAGATACGTATATAATGTTTCGACCTATCATGTCGACACATCTATATATATTTTGGAACAACCATAGACACTCTATATGTGAATGTTGGAGTTAGCTATACAGGGTTGAGGTTGATTCCAAAATATATATAGTTTGAGTTGTGATCAATACTGATATACGTATACACTGGGTGGTGGATTGATTCAAGATAATATTTATCGATTTATTTCTGTACATCTAACTGTGGACAACTAGTTGTAGGTTACTAACGAGGACAGCTGACTTAATAAACTTAAAACATCAAAATATATTAAAAGTGTTGTAAATATATTTTGAACATACTTTGATATATATGTATATATTGTTAAAGGTTCGTGAATCAACCAGTGGCCAAGTCTTACTTCCCGACGAAGTAAAAATATGTGAAAGTGAGTTATAGTCCCACTATTAAAATCTAATATTTTTGGGATGAGAATACATGCAGGTTTTATAAATGATTTACAAAATAGACACAAGTACGTGAAACTACATTCTATGGTTGAATTATCGAAATCGAATAAGCCCATTTTTATTAAGTCTGGTAATCTAAGAATTAGGGAACAGACACCCTAATTGACGCGAATCCTAAAGATAGATCTATTGGGCCTAACAAACCCCATCCAAAGTACCGGATGCTTTAGTACTTCGAAATTTATATCATATCCGAAGGGTGTCCCGGAATGATGGGGATATTCTTATATATGCATCTTGTTAATGTCGGTTACCAGGTGTTCACCATATGAATGATTTTTATCTCTATGTATGGGATGTGTATTGAAATATGAAATCTTGTGGTCTATTGTTACGATTTGATATATATAGGTTATACCTATAACTCACCAACATTCTTGTTGACGTTTAAAGCATGTTTATTCTCAGGTGAATATTAAGAGCTTCCGCTGTTGCATACTAAAATAAGAACAAGATTTGGAGTCCATGTTTGTATGATATTGTGTAAAAACTGCATTCAAGAAACTGATTTCGATGTAACATATTTGTATTGTAAACCATTATGTAATGGTAGTGTGTAAACAGGATATTTTAGATTATCATTATTTGATAATCTACGTAAAGCTTTTTAAACCTTTATTTATGAAATAAAGGTTATGGTTTGTTTTAAAAATGAATGCAGTCTTTGAAAAACGTCTCATATAGAGGTCAAAACCTCGCAACGAAATCAATTAATATGGAACGTTTTTAATCAATAAGAACGGGACATTTCAGTTGGTATCAGAGCGTTGGTCTTAGAGAACCAGAAAATTTGCATTAGTGTGTCTTATCGAGTTTGTTAGGATGCATTAGTGAGTCTGGACTTCGACCGTGTTTTCTTTAAAAATGATTGCTTAACAATTTTGTTGGAAACTATATATTATTAACATGTATATATTATGTGATATATTAATCTCTTAACATGTTTGATATTGTGTGATAGATGTCTACCTCTAGCACAAATCCCATTGACTCACCTAATAATAACGAAGAGTCGAATATATATTGGACTGATTCACAAGTTCCAGAAGAAGAACCGGAAGAAGAATCAGAACCGGAAGAAGAATCAGAACCGGAAGAGGAGGAACCGGAGGAGGAAATAGAACCGGTGGGGGAAATAATAAAACAGTTAAGTAAAAGAAAATCCTCAACCAACCGACCAAGGTTAATTATGGTCAATGGTGTTTCCGCCAAGGAAGCAAAATATTGGGAGGATTACCAATTCTCCGATGAATCGGATTCCGATGAGAATTCCGATGATGTTATAGAAATTACCCCAACTGAATTTAAAAAGGCAAAAGAAAATAATAAGGGAAAGGGCATAAAAATAGAGAAATCTAATTCTAACCCCGATGAACTTTATATGTATCGTCAACCCCCGAAGCCCTTAAGTTGTAACAATGACCCGGGAACCTCTAAACCACCAGGTTTTTCTAAACCGTTGTGGAAAACGACAGCTCGTATTAGGGGAACATCATATATCCCTAGAAACTTGGCAAAACGAACCAAAATCGAAGAAGAAGAAATGAGCGAGTCAGAATAAGATAGTTGTATTCGTGTGGTGTAATATATGTAATATAGTGTGCTTATGCTTTATGATATATGTAAAAATTGCTTGTATTAATAAGTATTTTTTTTTATGAATCTAACTCTTGTCTATTTTACAGTATAAAAACACAAAATGGATAGACAACCCAATATTTTAAGAGACCTACCCGGAGACATGATTGATGAAATCTTGTCTAGAGTCGATAAGAATTCTTCGGCACAACTATTTAAGGCGAGATCGGTTTGTAAGACATTCGAAGAACGTTCCAAGAATTCCTTGGTTTATAAAAGGTTTTTGTTCGAAAGATGGGGGATATCACATTGGGAAATCCATAAGTTACGATGTGTTTACTTTGACGCATATATTGCGGGGAACCCAAATGCTATTTTACGCAACGGGTTAAGAAATTATTTTGACTTAACATATCCGAATATAGGACTTCATGATTTAGAAAAAGCGGCTAACATGCAACATAAAGAAGCATTCTATGCTTACGGGTTAGTAATGTTCGCTTCTCACCAAAGTGAGAAAAAGAACATCGGGCTACAACTATTAAACAAAACGTTCCCACAAGTGACGGAGTCGGTAATTGGGGTAAGAAATGAGGTTTTTAGGTTATTACGAGACTGTTGGTCATTACATAACCCTCGTCCCTTTGACGACGTTACAACACGCTGTCTTATCAACGGCCATAACGGTTATGTTCTACAAGACCAAGGATGGGAAGTAGTCCTAGTAAAACCAGAATGCATGACTTGTTTCTGGACGTATGAATTACGTGTCTTTATTGCCTTTGCTGAACGACTTGTGTACTAGCTAGAATTATCTTCACAACTATCTTGTATCAAAGTTATTATGTGCTATATTTCATGCTTTATGTAAAATAAGCGGTATTGTAAGTTTGTAAAATATTGTATAAAAGTTTGAACGCGAAATATTATTATAATCAGTTTTTCATATAGAATTGTAGTAGTTGAATTGTATATTAGCTACTAAGTATGAACTTAACGGGTAGGTACTACCCGAATTTAAACTTATAAAACGCTAATATGAAGAAAAAGCTTTTATAAATGAGTTCATATTATGCTACGAAATACTATTAACTACTCTTAATATTCTGTATGATTAACTTGTTCCATTTGACTATTTTGAAGGAAATGGCACCGACTACTTGACACACCGTGAACATGAATGAAGAGGAATTCCGTACTTTTCTAGCTTCAAACATAGCCGCAGTACAGGCAGCGCTACATACCAACAATAACCTTGGATCTAGCAGTACAGGAAATCGTGTAGGATGCACCTACAAAGAATTCACTGCCTGCAAACCTTTGGAATTTGATGGAACCGAAGGACCGATCGGATTGAAACGGTGGACCGAGAAGGTCGAATCGGTGTTTTCCATAAGTAAGTGTACTGAAGAGGACAAAGTGAAGTGCGCTACGCATACCTTCACAGGTTCTGCGTTAACATGGTGGAATACCTATCTAGAGCAAGTGGGACAAGATGATGCGTACGCACTACCGTGGTCAGCATTCAAGCACTTGATGAACGAGAAGTACCGTCCCAGAACCGAGGTCAATAAGCTCAAGACAGAACTTAGAGGGTTACGAACCCAAGGATTTGATATTACCACGTACGAAAGACGATTCACAGAATTGTGCCTATTGTGTCCGGGAGCGTTCGAAGATGAGGAAGAGAAGATCGACGCGTTTGTGAAAGGATTACCGAAAAGAATCCAAGAAGATATAAGTTCACACGAGCCCGCCTTCATACAACAGGCATGTAGAATGGCTCACAAACTAGTGAACCAGATTGAGGAAAGAATTAAAGAACAGACGGCTGAAGAGGCCAATGTGAAGCAAGTCAAAAGAAAGTAGGAGGAAAACGGTGATAAGAATCACCAATACAACAACAACAGCAATTACAATAATAATCACAACAATTATCCCAACAATCGCAACATCAATCGCAACTACAATAAATGGCCCAACAACAACAACAACAACAACAACAACAACAACAGCAGCAACTACAACAATCATCCCAACAACAATAACAACCGCAACAACAACAAAATCAGAAGCAGCTATGCCAAAGGTGTGAAAAGTATCACTCGGGGTTCTGCACCAAATTTTGCAACAAGTGTAAAAGAAATGGTTATAGCGCGGCGAAGTGTGAGGTCTACGGACCAGGGGTTAACAGAACGAAAGGAACAAATGGTGTCGGAACGAGTAATGACGGAGCAAGTAGTGTCGGAGCAAGTTATGCCAATGTAGTTTGTTATAAATGTGGAAAACCGGGCCACATTATTAGAAATTGCCCGAACCAGGAGAACACGAATGGACAAGGCCGCGGAAGAGTTTTCAATATTAATGCGGCAGAGGCACAGGAAGACCCGGAGCTTGTTACGGGTACGTTTCTTATTGACAATAAATCTACTTACGTTTTATTTGATTCGGGTGCGGATAGAAGCTATATGAGTAGAGATTTTTGTGCTAAATTAAGTTGTCCATTGACGCCATTGGATAGTAAATTTTTACTAGAATTAGCAAACGGTAAATTAATTTCAGCAGATAATATATGCCGGAATCGAGAAATTAAACTGGATAGCGAAATATTTAAGATTGATTTGATACCAGTAGAGTTAGGGAGTTTTGATGTAATAGTTGGCATGGACTGGCTGAAGAAGGTGAAAGCAGAGATCTTATGTTATAAAAATGCAATTCACATTGTACGTGATGAAAGAGAACCCTTAATGGTGTACGGAGAAAAGGGCAACATGAAGCTACATCTTATTAGTAATTTGAAGGCACAAAAACTAATAAGAAAAGGTTGCTATGCTGTTCTAGCATACGTCGAGAAAGTACAAACTGAAGAAAAGAGCATCAATGATGTTCCCTTCGCAAAAGAATTTTCCGATGTATTTCCGAAAGAATTACCGGGACTACCTCCACATCAATCTGTTGAATTTCAAATAGATCTTGTACCAGGAGCTGCACCAATAGCTCGTGCTCCTTATAGACTCGCATCCAGCGAGATGAAAGAACTGCAAAGCCAACTACAAGAACTATTAGAACGTGGTTTCATTCGATCAAGCACATCACCATGGGGAGCTCCTGTTTTGTTTGTCAAGAAGAAGGATGGTACATTTAGGTTGTGTATTGACTACAGAGAGTTGAACAAACTTACCATCAAAAACCGTTATCCACTGCCAAGAATTGACGACTTATTTGATCAACTACAAGGCTCGTCGGTTTATTCGAAGATCGATTTACGTTCTGGATATCATCAAATGCGAGTAAAGGAGGATGATATTCCAAAAACTGCTTTTAGGACGCGTTATGGTCATTACGAGTTTATGGTTATGCCGTTTGGATTGACTAACGCACCAGCTGTGTTCATGGACCTTATGAACCGAGTGTGTGGGCCATATCTTGACAAATTTGTCATTGTTTTCATCGATGACATACTTATTTACTCAAAGAATGATCAAGAGCACGAAGAACATTTGAGAAAAGTGCTAGAAGTATTGAGGAAAGAAAAAGTGTACGCTAAGTTTTCAAAGTGTGCATTTTGGTTAGAAGAAGTTCAATTCCTCGGTCACATAGTGAACAAAGAAGGTATCCAGGTGGACCCGGCAAAGATCAAAACCGTTGAAAAGTGGGAAACCCCAAAAACTCCGAAGCATATACGTCAATTTTTAGGATTGCCTGGTTACTACAGAAGATTCATCCAAGATTTCTCCAAAATAGCAAAACCCTTGACTGCATTAACGCATAAAGGGAAGAAATTTGAATGGAAGGATGAACAAGAGAAGGCGTTTCAATTATTGAAGAAAAAGCTAACTACGGCACCTATATTGTCATTGCCTGAAGGGAATGATGATTTTATGATTTATTGTGACGCATCAAAGCAAGGTCTCGGTTGTGTATTAATGCAACGAACGAAGGTGATTGCTTATGCATCTAGACAATTGAAGATTCACGAGTAAAATTATATGACGCATGATTTGGAATTAGGCGCGGTTGTTTTTGCATTAAAGACTTGGAGGAAATACTTATATGGGGTCAAAAGTATTATATATACCGACCACAAAAGTCTTCAACACATATTTAATCAGAAATAACTGAATATGAGGCAGCGTAGGTGGATTGAATTGTTGAATGATTACGACTTTGAGATTCGTTACCACCCGGGGAAGGCAAATGTGGTAGCCGACGCCTTGAGCAGAAAGGACAGAGAACCCATTCGAGTAAAATCTATGAATATAATGATTCACACTAACCTTACTACTAAAATAAAGGAGGCGCAACAAGGAGTTTTAAAAGAGGGAAATTTAAAGGATGAAATACCCAAAGGATCGGAGAAGCATCTTAATATTCGGGAAGACGGAACCCGGTATAGGGATGAAAGAATTTGGGTACCAAAATTTGGAGATATGAGAGAAATGGAACTTAGAAAAGCTCATAAAACCAGATACTCAATACATCCTGGAACGGGGAAGATGTACAAGGATCTTAAGAAACATTTTTGGTGGCCAGGTATGAAAGCCGATATTGCTAAATATGTAGGAGAATGTTTGACGTGTTCTAAGGTCAAAGCTGAACATCAGAAACCATCAGGTCTACTACAACAACCTGAAATCCCGGAATGGAAATGGGAAAACATTACCATGGATTTCATTACTAAATTGCCAAGGACTGCAAGTGGTTATGATACTATTTGGGTAATAGTTGATCGTCTCACCAAGTCAGCACACTTCCTGCCAATAAGAGAAGATGACAAGATGGAGAAGTTAGCGCGACTGTATTTGAAGGAAGTCGTCTCCAGACATGGAATACCAATCTCTATTATCTCTGATAGGGATGGCAGATTTATTTCAAGATTCTGGCAGACATTACAGCAAGCATTGGGAACTCGTCTAGACATGAGTACTGCCTATCATCCACAAACTGATGGGCAGAGCGAAAGGACGATACAAACGCTTGAAGACATGCTACAAGCTTGTGTTATTGATTTCGGAAACAGTTGGGATCGACATCTACCGTTAGCAGAATTTTCCTACAACAACAGCTACCATTCAAGCATTGAGATGGCGCCGTTTGAAGCACTTTATGGTAGAAAGTGCAGGTCTCCGATTTGTTGGAGTGAAGTGGGGGATAGACAGATTACGGGTCCAGAGATAATACAAGAAACTACAGAAAATCATCCAAATTCAACAAAGATTGAAAACCGCCCAGAGTCGACAAAAGAGCTATGCGGACAGTAAAAGAAAAGATATAGAGTTTGAAATTGGAGAAATGGTCATGCTTAAGGTTTCACCTTGGAAAGGCGTTGTTCGATTTGGTAAACGGGGGAAACTAAATCCAAGGTACATTGGACCATTCAAGATTATAGATCGTGTCGGACCAGTAGCTTACCAACTGGAGCTACCTCAACAACTCGCGGCTGTACATAACAATTTCCACGTCTCAAATTTGAGGAAATGTTTTGCTAAAGAAGATCTCACTATTCCGTTAGACGAAATCCAAATCAATGAAAAACTTCAATTCATTGAATAACCAGTCGAAATAATGGATCGTGAGGTTAAGAGACTTAAACAAAACAAGATACCGATTGTTAAGGTTCGATGGAATGCTCGTAGAGGACCCGAGTTTACCTGGGAGCGTAATGATCAGATGAAGAAGAAATAGCCGCATTTATTTCCAGAAGATACGTCAACACCTCCAACTGCTTAAAATTTCGGGATAAAATTTATTTAACGGGTAGGTACTGTAGTGACCCGAACTTTTCCATGTTTATATATATATTAAATGAAATTGTTATTTACATGATTAAGTATTTCCAACATGTTAAGCAATCAAACTTGTTAAGACTTGATTAATTGAAATAGGTTTCATATAGACAATTGACCACCCAAGTTGACCGGTGATTCACGAACGTTAAAACTTGTAAAAACTATACGATGACATATATATGGTTATATATATAGTTAACATGATTTTATTATAAGTATGTATCTCATTAGGTATTTTAACAATGAGTTATATACATAAAAATGAGACTATTAATTTAAGAAACTCGAAAACGATATATATAACGATTATCGTTATAACAACGTCTTACTAGGTACATATGAATCATATTAAGATATTGATACACTTGGTTAATTATGTTAAATGATAAGTAAATATATTATTAAGTGTATTAACAATGAAATACATATGTAAAAATAAGACTACTAACTTAATGATTTCGAAACGAGACATATATGTAACGATTATCGTTGTAACGACATTTAACTGTATATATATCGTACTAAGATATATTATATATCATAATATCATGATAATATAACAATTTAACATCTCATTTGTTATAATAAACAATGGGTTAACAACATTCAACAAGATCGTTAACCTAAAGGTTTCAAAACAACATTTACATGTAACGACTAACAATGACTTAACGACTCAGTTAAAATGTATATACATGTAGTGTTTTAATATGTATTCATACACTTTTGAAAGACTTCAAGAAACTTATCAAAATACTTCTACTTAACAAAAATGCTTACCATTACATCCTCGTTCAGTTTCATCAACAATTCTACTCGTATGCACCCGTATTCGTACTCGTACAATACACAGCTTTTAGATGTATGTACTATTGGTATATACACTCCAATGATCAGCTTTTAGCAGCCCATGTGAGTCACCTAACACATGTGGGAACCATCATTTGGCAACTAGCATGAAATATCTCATAAAATTACAAAAATATGAGTAATCATTCATGACTTATTTACATGAAAACAAAATTACATATCCTTTATATCTAATCCATACACCAACGACAAAAAACACCTACAAACACTTTCATTCTTCAATTTTCTTCATCTAATTGATCTCTCTCAAGTTCTATCTTCAAGTTCTAAGTGTTCTTCATAAATTCCAAAAGTTCTAGTTTCATGAAATCTTGTGGTCTATTGTTACGATTTGATATATATAGGTTAAACCTATAACTCACCAACATTTTTGTTGACGCTTAAAGCATGTTTATTCTTAGGTGAATACTAAGAGCTTCCGCTGTTGCATACTAAAATAAGGACAAGATTTGGAGTCCATGTTTGTATGATATTGTGTAAAAACTGCATTCAAGAAACTGATTTCGATGTAACATATTTGTATTGTAAACCATTATGTAATGGTCGTGTGTAAACAGGATATTTTAGATTATCATTATTTGATAATCTACGTAAAGCTTTTTAAACCTTTATTTATGAAATAAAGGTTATGGTTTGTTTTAAAAATGAATGCAGTCTTTGAAAAACGTCTCATATAGAGGTCAAAACCTCGCAACGAAATCAATTAATATGGAACTTTTTTAATCAATAAGAACGGGACATTTCACAGGTGGTCTGATCAGACCCTGAAAACAGTAGCTAAAGCATTCCGGTGGGTTCTTGGTGCTTGATGCTCATCACGGTTCTCATCCTTGATGCTTATAGCTTCAAGTGTACAACTCGTTGATGTGTTTGCATCATCTTAACCAAGGTTTGACCATCATAACACTAGTGTAAGTCTAAGATATGTAGCACAACTCATTTAAGGGTTGCAATTAGTTTGATGAACCAAAGTTACATCAAGATCTTAGATCCGACACATTCATGAGTTCTAAAAGTAATATTAAGCTATAAACTTGAAAGTAAACTAAATAAACAAGATCTTAAGTTGTAGGACATAGTTCTTAGTTAGATCTTGAAGATCCTAGACCCAAAAGTCTAGATCTAAAGTTCTTAAGTTGGATCCTAAGTTATAAGTCTTGGATCTTTACTTTAATGAAACCATAAGTTATAAAACTTAGATTTTCATCTTGTAAAATGTATTTAAGCTTACAAGCTCTTGTTTACAACAAAATAAGAAGACCATAAGCTATAGAAACTTAGATCCAACATAAGTATATGAAGTTGTAACTAGAAAGTTAAACTTCCATGTCTTGAACTTACAAAGTTTCAAGAATAATAAGATCAAGATTAACTAGTAAATACTTGACCAAGAACTATAAATCACGAATTTAAACTTGTACAAGAGAAGGAAAATAAACTAGATCTACAAGTATAATATTCATGTTTGTTTCATACTTATGAAGATTCAAATCAAAGTTTGAATCTTAGGATTTAAGTCTACAAACATGAAAGCAAAGAAGATCATCAAGTTTATGAACTCTAGATCTTGAAAACACTTAAGTATAGAACTACAAACTAACAAGTTTGAGTTCTTGTTCTTGGTTCTTCATCAACAAAAGAGTGAAGAAAACAAGATTCATGGAGATGTAAACTAACAAGTTTGATCTCTAACAACAAACAACAATAATCAAGTAACAAAACAAGCAAGAGTAAGTTGATGATGATGATTGTAGGCTACGGTTTTTGTAGTGACCCGAACTTTTCCATGTTTATATATATTAATTGAGATTGATATTTACATGATTAAATTTTTCCAACATGTTAAGCAATCAAACTTGTTAAGACTTGATTAATTGAAATATGTTTCATATAGACAATTGACCACCCAAGTTGACCGGTGATTCACGAACGTTAAAACTTGTAAAAACTATATGATGACATATATATGGATATATATATAGTTAACATGATACTATGATAAGTAAACATATCATTAAGTCTATTAACAATGAACTACATATGTAAAAACAAGACTACTAACTTAATGATTTTTAAACGAGACATATATGTAACGATTATCGTTGTAAAGACATTTAATGTATATATATCATATTAAGAGATATTCATACATGATAATATCATGATAATATAATAATTTAAAATCTCATTTGATATTATAAACATTGGGTTAACAACATTTAACAAGATCGTTAACCTAAAGGTTTCAAAACAACACTTACATGTAACGACTAACGATGACTTAACGACTCAGTTAAAATGTATATACATGTAGTGTTTTAATATTTATACACTTTTGAAAGACTTCAATACACTTATCAAAATACTTCTACTTAACAAAAATGCTTACAATTACATCCTCGTTCAGTTTCATCAACAATTCTACTCGTATGCACCCGTATTCGTACTCGTACAATACACAGCTTTTAGATGTATGTACTATTGGTATATACACTCCAATGATCAGCTCTTAGCAGCCCATGTGAGTCACCTAACACATGTGAGAACCATCATTTGGCAACTAGCATGAAATATCTCATAAAATTACAAAAATATGAGTAATCATTCATGACTTATTTACATGAAAACAAAATTACATATCCTTTATATCTAATCCATACACCAACGACCAAAAACACCTAAAAACACTTTCATTCTTCAATTTTATTCATTTAATTGATCTCTCTCAAGTTCTATCTTCAAGTTCTAAGTGTTCTTCATATATTCTATAAGTTCTAGTTACATAAAATCAAGAATACTTTCAAGTTTGCTAGCTCACTTCCAATCTTGTAAGGTGATCATCCAACCTCAAGAAATCTTTGTTTCTTACAGTAGGTTATCATTCTAATACAAGGTAATAATCATATTCAAACTTTGGTTCAATTTCTATAACTATAACAATCTTATTTCAAGTGATGATCTTACTTGAACTTGTTTTCGTGTCATGATTCTGCTTCAAGAACTTCGAGCCATCCAAGGATCCGTTGAAGCTAGATCCATTTTTCTATTTTCCAGTAGGTTTATCCAAGGAACTTAAGGTATTAATGATGTTCATAACATCATTCTATTCATACATATAAAGCTATCTTATTCGAAAGTTTAAACTTGTAATCACTAGAACATAGTTTAGTTAATTCTAAACTTGTTCGCAAACAAAAGTTAATCCTTCTAACTTGACTTTTAAAATCAACTAAACACATGTTATATATCTATATGATATGCTAACTTAATGATTTAAAACCTGGAAACACGAAAAACACCGTAAAATCGGATTTACGCCGTCGTAGTAACACCGCGGGCTGTTTTAGGTTAGTTAATTAAAAACTATGATAAACTTTGATTTAAAAGTTGTTATTCTGAGAAAATGATTTTTATTATGAACATGAAACTATATCCAAAAATTATGGTTAAACTCAAAGTGGAAGTATGTTTTCTAAAATGGTCATCTAGACGTCGTTCTTTCGACTGAAATGACTACCTTTACAAAAACGACTTGTAACTTATTTTTCCGACCATAAGACTATACTTTTTCTGTTTAGATTCATAAAATAGAGTTCAATATGAAACCATAGCAATTTGATTCACTCAAAACGGATTTAAAATGAAGAAGTTATGGGTAAAACAAGATTGGATAATTTTTCTCATTTTAGCTACGTGAAAATTGGTAACAAATCTATTCCAACCATAACTTAATCAACTTGTATTGTATATTATGTAATCTTGAGATACCATAGACACGTATATAATGTTTCAACCTATCATGTCGACACATCTATATATATTTCGGAACAACCATAGACACTCTATATGTGAATGTTGGAGTTAGCTATACAGGGTTGAGGTTGATTCCAAAATATATATAGTTTGAGTTGTGATCAATACTGAGATACGTATACACTGGGTCGTGGATTGATTCAAGATAATATT
Organism: Rutidosis leptorrhynchoides; assembly: GCF_046630445.1. NCBI lineage: Eukaryota > Viridiplantae > Streptophyta > Magnoliopsida > Asterales > Asteraceae > Rutidosis > Rutidosis leptorrhynchoides. The sequence goes on from NC_092335.1 coordinate 217,275,177, forward strand.
TATCGATTTATTTCTGTACATCTAACTGTGGACAACTAGTTGTAGGTTACTAACGAGGACAGCTGACTTAATAAACTTAAAACATCAAAATATATTAAAAGTGTTGTAAATATATTTTGAACATACTTTGATATATATGTATATATTGTTATAGGTTCGTGAATCAACCAGTGGCCAAGTCTTACTTCCCAACGAAGTAAAAATCTGTGAAAGTGAGTTATAGTCCCACTTTTAAAATCTAATATTTTTGGGATGAGAATACATGCAGGTTTTATAAATGATTTACAAAATAAACACAAGTACGTGAAACTACATTCTATGGTTGAATTATCAAAATCGAATATGCCCCTTTTTATTAAGTCTGGTAATCTAAGAATTAGGGAACAGACACCCTAATTGACGCGAATCCTAAAGATAGATCTATTGGGCCTAACAAACCCCATCCAAAGTACCGGATGCTTTAGTACTTCGAAATTTATATCATATCCGAAGGGTGTCCCGGAATGATGGGGATATTCTTATATATGCATCTTGTTAATGTCGGTTACCAGGTGTTCACCATATGAATGATTTTTATCTCTATGTATGGGATGTGTATTGAAATATGAAATCTTGTGGTCTATTATTATGATTTGATATATATAGGTTAAACCTATAACTCACCAACATTTTTGTTGACGTTTTAAGCATGTTTATTCTCAGGTGATTATTAAGAGCTTCCCCTGTCGCATACTTAAATAAGGACGAGATTTGGAGTCCATGCTTGTATGATATTGTGTAAAAACTGCATTCAAGAAACTTATTTTGTTGTAACATATTTGTATTGTAAACCATTATGTAATGGTCGTGTGTAAACAGGATATTTTAGATTATCATTATTTGATAATCTACGTAAAGCTTTTTAAAACCTTTATCTATGAAATAAAGGTTATGGTTTGTTTTAAAAATGAATGCAGTCTTTGAAAAACGTCTCATATAGAGGTCAAAACCTCGCAACGAAATCAATTAATATGGAATGTTTTTAATCAATAAGAACGGGACATTTCAGTTTTCACAAGAAAGAAAAGAAGAAAATGAATATTTTACTTACAAGAAAAAGAGAGAAAAGTTGAGAGAGAGTTGTGAGTAATTTTGTGTGTGAAATGAGGAAGTGAAATACAAGTAATAAGTAATAAGGAAAATAAAAAAAATGAACTCTCCTTGTATGTAAAAAGAGGCCGACCGTTCCTAGCTCAAACAAGGAAGTCAAAATTTGCTTTCATATCTTGGAAAGGTGATGAAAGCTTGAATGGGTAATAAGATTAAATGTATGGATAAATGGTCATGCATGCTTGTAGTACTTTGTCTCTTCATTAAGCTAATTAATCCATGTTTATTCTTAATGTAATACTAGCTTAATACATGGGCTTACAAGTCCATTAAGAGTTTAGGGTGGGCTTCCAAGTCCAAATCCATAAATAAAAGCCCAAGTAATTAACTACTAACACTAGTTAATTAAAAATGATTAATATTAATTAATCATGAATGTAAATAATATTCAAAAATATTATTCGTGAAAAGTACGTGTGTCACAAAGACAAGTCAGGCCATGAAAAGTCAAATACGGTAACAAGTAAATGTATAAAAATACATTTATTAAAACACAAGTATTAATAATAAATATTATTAATTAAAAGTTGGAAAAATCAGGGTCGTTACATTACCCACATGTTAAAAAGGAGTGACCAACAATGGTACCATATTTGAATAGGAAGGAGCGTATCAAAGTTCCGTGAGAATAGGTACATGCCGTTAATTAAGTCTCTTGTCCTAAGAGATCAACAAATTGATTTCGTTTCTGATTAACATGAGTATGTCATCTGAATGTATATCCACAAAAGGAAAGATGGTGTGTTTAGCCTTACAGGCATCTTCAATAAGCTGGATGCGTGAAATGCATCATGAATGTTTCTAAACTCATCTAAAACATCTAGCGCTTAAGTCGTAATATAAAGCTAACAGGTGGGATGGAAAACATGGTGATCACAACCATGTGTTTTGATGTTTGGATAGTGTTAGCCACGGATTTTACTAACCACTTGATTTCGGAGGGAGGCCATAGGCATGAAGAACCCGATTCTTAAGAATGTTTGCAATCCATAATTTTTGATAGTGTCTTCAGAACGGTTTGAACGAACAACGAAAGGTATCACCCAGTCTAACATACAGCATGTGAACTTATCCTTGGATGAAATGAAAACACAATTCCATAATGTAACTTTATCCATTCTGTAGTGACCCGAACTTTTCCATGTTTATATATATTAATTGAGATTGATATTTACATGATTAAATGTTTCCAACATGTTAAGCAATCAAACTTGTTAAGACTTGATTAATTGAAATATGTTTCATATAGACAATTGACCACCCAAGTTGACCGGCGATTCACGAACGTTAAAACTTGTAAAAACGACATGACGATATATATATGGATATACATATGGTTAACATGAGATTATGATAAGTAAGTATCTCCATAAGTATATTAACAATGAGTTGTATACATATAAACAAGACTACTAACTTAAGGATTTCGAAACGAGACATATATGTAACGATTATCGTTGTAACGACATTTAAATGTATATATATCATATTAAGATATATTAATATATCATAATATCATGATAATATAATAATTTAACATCTCATTAGATATAATAAACAATGGGTTAACAACATTAATTGAGATCGTTAACTTAAAGGTTTCAAAACAACACTTACATGTAACGACTAACGATGACTTAACGACTCAGTTAAAATGTATATACATGTAGTGTATTTAGATGTATTAAAATACTTTTGGAAGACTTCAAGACATATATCAAAACACTCATACTTAACGAAAATGGTTACAGTTACTTTCCCATTCTTTTCTTTCATCAAGAATTCTAGTCGTATTCTTACCCGTATTATACACAGCTTCAAAACGTACTTACTATGGGTATATACCAATAGGAACTAGCATGGGATTCCACTCTTGATTATGTCATGTATAACTAATCAATTTTAACTTCTACCATGAGCTAGTCAACTAACTAGAACTCCTTTTAACCCCACTCACCACTCACCAATTACCACTCATCATTCACTCCATTTCACTTCCAATTCTCTTTCTAATTCTCTCTCAACACACACACTATTATGAACGTATTTTTCCAGTAGTTAATCATCATCTTCATCAAAAATCACTTCAAGAATCAAGCTTTAATCATCATAGGAAGAACACATCAAGAACACTTCAAAAATCCCTTCAAGTTTACTAATTTACTTCCAAGCTTTCTAATCCATTCCAAGTAATCATCTAAGATCAAGAAACCTTTGTTATATACAGTAGGTTATCTTTCTTATTCAAGGTAATATTCATATTCAAACTTTGATTCAATTTCTATAACTATAAACTATCTTAATTCGAGTAAAAATCTTACTTGAACTTGTTTTTGTGTCATGATCCTACTTCAAGAACTTTCAAGCCATCCAAGATCCTTTGAAGCTAGATCATTTCTTGTCACTTCCAGTAGGTTTACCTACTAAACTTGAGGTAGTAATTATGTTCATAACATCATTCGATTCATATAAATAAAACTATCTTATTCGAAGGTTTAAACTCGTAATCACTAGAACATAGTTTAGTTAATTCTAAACTTGTTCGCAAACAAAAGTTAATCCTTCTAACTTGACTTTTAAAATTAACTAAACACATGTTCTATATCTATATGATATGCTAACTTAATGATTTAAAACCTGGAAACACGAAAAACACCGTAAAACCGGATTTACGCCGTCGTAGTAACACCGCTGGCTGTTTTGGGTTAGTTAATTAAAAACTATGATAAACTTTGATTTAAAAGTTGTTATTCTTAGAAAATGATTTTTATTATGAACATGAAACTATATCCAAAAATTATGGTTAAACTCAAAGTGGAAGTATGTTTTCTAAAATGGTCATCTAGACGTCGTTCTTTCGACTAAAATGACTACCTTTATAAAAATGACTTGTAACTTATTTTTCCGACTATAAACCTATACTTTTTCTATTTAGATTCATAAAATAGAGTTCAGTATGAAACCATAGCAATTTTATTCACTCAAAACGGATTTAAAATGAAGAAGTTATGGGTAAAACAAGATTGGATAATTTTTCTCATTTTAGCTACGTGAAAATTGGTAACAAATCTATTTCAACCATAACTTAATCAACTTGTATTTTATATTATGTAATCTTGAGATACCATAGACACGTATACAATGTTTCGACCTATCATGTCGACACATCTATATATATTTCGGAACAACCAAAGACACTCTATATGTGAATGTTGGAGTTAGCTATACAGGGTTGAGGTTGATTCCAAAATATATATAGTTTGAGTTGTGATCAATACTGAGATACGTATACACTGGGTCGTGGATTGATTCAAGATAATATTTATCGATTTATTTCTGTACATCTAACTGTGGACAACTAGTTGTAGGTTACTAACGAGGACAGCTGACTTAATAAACTTAAAACATCAAAATATATTAAAAGTGTTGTAAATATATTTTGAACATACTTTAATATATATATATATATATATATATATATATATATATATATATATATATATATATTGTTATAGGTTCGTGAATCAACAGTGGCCAAGTCTTACTTCTCGACGAAGTAAAAATCTGTGAAAGTGAGTTATAGTCCCACTTTTAAAATCTAATATTTTTGGGATGAGAATACATGCAGGTTTTATAAATGATTTACAAAATAGACACAAGTACATGAAACAACATTCTATGGTTGAATTATCGAAATCGAATATGCCCCTTTTTATTAAGTCTGGTAATCTAAGAATTAGGGAACAGACACCCTAATTGACACGAATCCTAAAGATAGATCTATTGGGCCTAACAAACCCCATCCAAAGTACCGGATGCTTTAGTACTTCGAAATTTATATCATATCCGAAGGGTGTCCCGGAATGATGGGGATATTCTTATATATGCATCTTGTTAATGTCGGTTACCAGGTGTTCACCATATGAATGATTTTTATCTCTATGTATGGGATGTGCATTGAAATATGAAATCTTGTGGTCTATTGTTACGATTTGATATATATAGGTTAAACCTATAACTCACCAACATTTTTGTTGACGTTTTAAGCATGTTTATTCTCAGGTGATTATTAAGAGCTTCCCCTGTCGCATACTTAAATAAGGACGAGATTTGGAGTCCATGCTTGTATGATATTGTGTAAAAACTGCATTCAAGAAACTTATTTTGTTGTAACATATTTGTATTGTAAACCATTATGTAATGGTCGTGTGTAAACAGGATATTTTAGATTATCATTATTTGATAATCTACGTAAATCTTTTTAAACCTTTATTGATGAAATAAAGGTTATGGTTTGTTTTAAAATGAATGCAGTCTTTGAAAAACGTCTCATATAGAGGTCAAAACCTCGCAACGAAATCAATTAATATGGAACGTTTTTAATCAATAAGAACGGGACATTTCAGTTGGTATCCGAGCGTTGGTCTTAGAGAACCAGAATTTTGCATTAGTGTGTGTTATCGAGTTTGTTAGGATGCATTAGTGAGTCTGGACTTCGACCGTGTTTACTTGAAAAATGATTGCTTTACAAATTTTGTTGGAAACTATATATTTTTAACATGTGAATATTATGTGATATATTAATCTCTTAACGCGTTTGATATTATGTGATAGATGTCTACCTCTAGAAAAAGTCCCATTGACTCACCTAATAATAATGAAGAGTCAAATATAAATTGGAATGATTCGTGGACTGATTCACAAGTTCCCGAAGAGGAACCGGAAGAAGAGTCGGAACCGGAAGAAGAATCGGAACCGGAAGAAGAATCGGAACCGGATGAAGAAATAGAACCGGTGGGGGAAATAATAAAACGGTTAAGTAAAAGAAAATTCTCAACCAACCGACCAAGGTTAATTATGGTCAATGGTGTTTCCGCCAAGGAAGCAAAATATTGGGAGGATTACCAATTCTCCGATGAATCGGATTCCGACGAGAATTCCGATGATGTTATAGAAATTACCCCAACTGAATTTAAAAAGGCAAAAGAAAATAATAAGGAAAAGGGCATAAAAATAGAGAAATCTAATTCCAACCCCGATGAACTTTATATGTATCGTCAACCCCCGAAGCCCTTAAGTTGTAACAATGACCCGGGAACCTCTAAACCACCAGGTTTTTCTAAACCGCTGTGGAAAACGACAGCTCGTATTAGGGGAACATCATATATCCCTAGTAACTTGTCAAAACAAACCAAAACCAAAGAAGAAGAAATAAGCGAGTCGGAATAAGATAGTTGTATTCGTGTGGTGTAATATAAGTAATATAGTGTGCTTATGCTTTATGATATATGTAAAAATTGCTTGTATTAATAAGTATTTTTTTATTATGAATCTAACTCTTGTCTATTTTACAGTATAAAAACACAAAATGGATAGACAACCCAATATTTTAAGAGACCTACCCGGAGACATGATTGATGAAATCTTGTCTAGAGTCGGTCAGAATTCTTCGGCACAACTATTTAAGGCGAGATCAGTTTGTAAGACATTCGAAGAACGTTCCAAGAATGCCTTGGTTTATAAAAGGCTTTCGTTCGAAAGATGGGGGATATCACATTGGGAAATCCATAAGTTACGATGTGTTAACTTTGACGCATATATTGCGGGGAACCCAAATGCTATTTTACGCAATGGGTTAAGAAATTATTTTGACTCAATATATCCGAATATTGGACTTCGTGATTTAGAAAAAGCGGCTAACATGCAACATAAAGAAGCATTCTATGCTTACGGGTTAGTAATGTTCGCTTCTCACCAAAGTGAGAAAAAGAACATCGGGCTACAACTATTAAACAAAACGTTCCCACAAGTGACGGAGTCGGTAATTGGGGTAAGAAATGAGGTTTTTAGATTGTTACGGGACTGTTGGACGTTACGTAACCCTCGTCCCTTTGACGACATTACAACACGCTGTCTTATCAACGGCCATAACGGTTATTTTCCACAAGACCAAGGATGGGAAGTAATCCTAGTAAAACCAGAATGCATGACTTGTTTCTGGACGTATGAATTACGTGTCTTTATTGCCTTTGCTGAACGACTTGTGTACTAGCTAGAATTATCTTCACAACCATCTTGTATCAAATTTATTGTGTGCTATATTTCATGCTATATGTAAAATAAGCGGTATTGTAAGTTTGTAAAATATTGTGTAAAAGTTTGAACGCGAAATATTATTATAATCAGTTTTTCATATAGAATTGTAATAGTTGAATTGTATATTAGCTACTAAGTATGAACTTAACGGGTAGGTACTACCCGAATTTAAACTTATAAAACGCTAATATGAAGAAAAAGCTTTTATAAATGAGTTCATATTATGCTACGAAATACTATTAACTACTCTTAATATTCTGTATGATTAACTTGTTCCATTTGACTATTTTGAAGGAAATGGCACCGACTACTCGACACACCGTGAATATGAATGAAGAGGAATTCCGTACTTTTCTAGCTTCAAACATAGCCGCAGTACAGGCTGCACTACATACCAACAATAACCTTGGATCTAGCAGTACAGGAAATCGTATAGGATGCACCTACAAAGAATTCACTGCCTGCAAACCTTTGGAATTTGATGGAACCGAAGGACCGATTGGATTGAAACGGTGGACCGAGAAGGTCGAATCGGTGTTTGCCATAAGTAAGTGTACTGAAGAGGACAAAGTGAAGTACGCTATGCATACCTTCACAGGTTCTGCGTTAACATGGTGGAATACCTATCTAGAGCAAGTGGGACAAGACGATGCGTACGCACTACCTTGGTCAGTATTCAAGCACTTGATGAACGAGAAGTACCGTCCCAGAACCGAGGTCAATAAGCTCAAGACAGAACTTAGAGGGTTACGAACCCAAGGATTTGATATTACCACGTACGAAAGACGATTCACAGAATTGTGCCTATTGTGTCCGGGAGCATTCGAAGATGAGGAAAAGAAGATCGACGCGTTTGTGAAAGGATTACCGGAAAGAATCCAAGAAGATATAAGTTCACACGAGCCTGCCTCCATACAACAGGCATGTAGAATGGCTCACAAACTAGTGAACCAGATTGAAGAAAGAATTAAAGAACAGACTGCTGAAGAGGCCAATGTGAAGCAAGTCAAAAGAAAGTGGGAGGAAAACGGTGATAAGAATCACCAATACAACAACAACATCAATTACAACAATAATCGCAACAATTATCTCAACAATCGCAACATCAATCGCAACCACAACAAACGGCCCAACAACAACAACAACAACAACAACAGCAACTACAACAACTACAACAATCATCCCAACAACAATAATAACCACAACAACAACAACAACAATCAGAAGCAGCTATGCCAAAGGTGTGAAAAGTATCACTCGGGGTTCTGCACCAAATTTTACAACAAGTGTAAAAGAAACGGTCATAGCGCGGCGAAGTGTGAGGTCTACGGACAATGGGTTAATAGAACGAAAGGAACAAATGGTGTCGGAACGAGTAGTGTCGGAGCAAGTTATGCCAATGTAGTTTGTTATAAATGTGGAAAACCGGGCCACATTATTAGAAATTGCCCGAATCAGGAGAACACGAATGGACAAGGCCGCGGAAGAGTTTTCAATATTAATGCGGCAGAGGCACAGGAAGACCCGGAGCTTATTACGGGTACATTTCTTATTGACAATAAATCTGCTTACGTTTTATTTGATTCGGGTGCGGATAGAAGCTATATAAGTAGAGATTTTTTTGCTAAATTAAGTTGTCCATTGACGCCTTTGGATAGTAAATTTTTACTCGAATTAGCAAATGGTAAATTAATTTCAGCAGATAATATATGTCGGAATCGAGAAATTAAACTGGTTAGCGAAACATTTAAGATTGATTTGATACCTGTAGAGTTAGGGAGTTTTGATGTGATAATCGGTATGGACTGGTTGAAAGAAGTGAAAGCAGAGATCGTTTGTTACAAAAATGCAATTCGCATTATACGAGAAAAAGGAAAACCCTTAATGGTGTACGGAGAAAAGGGCAACACGAAGCTACATCTTATTAGTAATTTGAAGGCACAAAAACTAATAAGAAAAGGTTGCTATGCTGTTCTAGCACACGTCGAGAAAGTACAAACTGAAGAAAAGAGCATCAATGATGTTCCCGTCGCAAAAGAATTTCCCGATGTATTTCCGAAAGAATTACCGGGATTACCCCCACATCGATCCGTTGAATTTCAAATAGATCTTGTACCAGGAGCTGCACCAATAGATCGTGCTCCTTACAGACTCGCACCCAGCGAGATGAAAGAACTGCAAAGCCAATTACAAGAACTTTTAGAGCATGGTTTCATTCGACCAAGCACATCACCGTGGGGAGCTCCTGTTTTGTTTGTCAAGAAGAAAGATGGTACATTCAGGTTGTGTATCGACTACCGAGAGTTGAACAAACTTACCATCAAGAACCGCTACCCACTATCGAGAATCGATGACTTATTTAATCAACTACAAGGCTCGTCTGTTTATTCAAAGATTGACTTACGTTCCGGGTATCATCAAATGCGGGTAAAAGAAGATGATATTCCAAAGACTGCTTTCAGAACACGTTACGGTCATTACGAGTTTATGGTCATGCCATTTGGTTTAACTAATGCACCAGCTGTGTTCATGGACCTTATGAACCGAGTGTGTGGACCATACCTTGACAAGTTTGTCATTGTTTTCATTGATGACATACTTATTTACTCAAAGAATGACCAAGAACACGGTGAATATTTGAGAAAGGTGTTAGAAGTATTGAGGAAGGAAGAATTGTACGCTAAGTTTTCAAAGTGTGAATTTTGGTTGGAAGAAGTTCAATTCCTCGGTCACATAGTGAACAAAGAAGGTATTAAGGTGGATCCAGCAAAGATAGAAACTGTTGAAAAGTGGGAAACCCCGAAAACTCCGAAACACATACGCCAATTTTTAGGACTAGCTGGTTACTACAGAAGGTTCATCCAAGACTTTTCCAGAATAGCAAAACCCTTGACTGCATTAACGCATAAAGGGAAGAAATTTGAATGGAATGATGAACAAGAGAAAGCGTTTCAGTTATTGAAGAAAAAGCTAACTACGGCACCTATATTGTCATTGCCTGAAGGGAATGATGATTTTGTGATTTATTGTGACGCATCAAAGCAAGGTCTCGGTTGTGTATTAATGCAATGAACGAAGGTGATTGCTTATGCGTCTAGACAATTGAAGATTCACGAACAAAATTATACGACGCATGATTTGGAATTAGGCGCGGTTGTTTTTGCATTAAAGACTTGGAGGCACTACTTATATGGGGTCAAAAGTATTATATATACCGACCACAAAAGTCTTCAACACATATTTAATCAGAAACAACTGAATATGAGGCAGCGTAGGTGGATTGAATTATTGAATGATTACGACTTTGAGATTCGTTACCACCCGGGGAAGGCAAATGTGGTAGCTGATGCCTTGAGCAGGAAGGACAGAGAACCCATTCGAGTAAAATCTATGAATATAATGATTCATAATAACCTTACTACTCAAATAAAGGAGGCGCAACAAGGAGTTTTAAAAGAGGGAAATTTAAAGGATGAAATACCCAAAGGATCGGAGAAGCATCTTAATATTCGGGAAGACGGAACCCGGTATAGGGCTGAAAGGATTTGGGTACCAAAATTTGGAGATATGAGAGAAACGGTACTTAGAGAAGCTCATAAAACCAGATACTCAATACATCCTGGAACGGGGAAGATGTACAAGGATCTCAAGAAACATTTTTGGTGGCCGGGTATGAAAGCCGATGTTGCTAAATACGTAGGAGAATGTTTGACGTGTTCTAAGGTCAAAGCTGAGCATCAGAAACCATCAGGTCTACTTCAACAACCCGAAATCCCGGAATGGAAATGGGAAAACATTACCATGGATTTCATCACTAAATTGCCAAGGACTGCAAGTGGTTTTGATACTATTTGGGTAATAGTTGATCGTCTCACCAAATCAGCACACTTCCTACCAATAAGAGAAGATGACAAGATGGAGAAGTTAGCACGACTGTATTTGAAGGAGGTCATCTCCAGACATGGAATACCAATCTCTATTATCTCTGATAGGGATGGCAGATTTATTTCAAGATTCTGGCAGACATTACAGCAAGCATTAGGAACTCGTCTAGACATGAGTACTGCCTATCATCCACAAACTGATGGGCAGAGCGAAAGGACGATACAAACGCTTGAAGACATGCTACGAGCATGTGTTATTGATTTCGGAAACAGTTGGGATCGACATCTACCGTTAGCAGAATTTTCCTACAACAACAGCTACCATTCAAGCATTGAGATGGCGCCGTTTGAAGCACTTTATGGTAGAAAGTGCAGGTCTCCGATTTGTTGGAGTGAAGTGGGGGATAGACAGATTACGGGTTCGGAGATTATACAAGAAACTACCTAGAAGATCATCCAAATTCAACAACGGTTGAAAACCGCCCAAAGTCGACAAAAGAGCTACGCTGACATTAAAAGAAAAGATATAGAATTTGAAATTGGAGAGATGGTCATGCTTAAAGTTGCACCTTGGAAAGGCGTTGTTCAATTTGGTAAACGAGGGAAATTAAATCCAAGGTATATTGGACCATTCAAGATTATTGATCGTGTCGGACCAGTAGCTTACCGACTTCGGTTACCTCAACAACTCGCGGCTGTACATAACACTTTCCACGTCTCGAATTTGAAGAAATGTTTTGCTAAAGAAGATCTCACTATTCCGTTAGATGAAATCCAAATCAACGAAAAACTTCAATTTATCGAAGAACCCGTCGAAATAATGGATCGTGAGGTTAAAAGACTTAAGCAAAACAAGATACCAATTATTAAGGTTCGATGGAATGCTCGTAGAGGACCCGAGTTCACCTAGGAGCGTGAAGATCAGATGAAGAAGAAATACCCGCATCTATTTCCAGAAGATTCGTCAACACCTTCAACAGCTTAAAATTTCGGGACGAAATTTATTTAACGGGTAGGTACTGTAGTGACCCGAACTTTTCCATGTTTATATATATTAATTGAGATTGATATTTACATGATTAAATGTTTCCAACATGTTAAGAAATCAAACTTGTTAAGACTTGATTAATTGAAATATGTTTCATATAGACAATTGACCACCCAAATTGACCGGCTATTCACGAACGTTAAAACTTGTAAAAACGACATGACGATATATATATGGATATACATATGGTTAACATGAGATTATGATAAGTAAGTATCTCCATAAGTATATTAACAATGAGTTATATACATATAAACAAGACTACTAACTTAAGGATTTCGAAACGAGACATATATGTAACGATTATCGTTGTAACGACATTTAAATATATATATATATCATATTAAGATATATTAATATATCATAATATCATGATAATATAATAATTTAACATCTCATTAGATATAATAAACAATGGGTTAACAACATTAATTGAGATCGTTAACTTAAAGGTTTCAAAACAACACTTACATGTAACGACTAACGATGACTTAACGACTCAGTTAAAATGTATATACATGTAGTGTATTTAGATGTATTAAAATACTTTTGGAAGACTTCAAGACATATATCAAAACACTCATACTTAACGAAAATGGTTACAGTTACTTTCCCATTCTTTTCTTTCATCAAGAATTCTAGTCGTATTCTTACCCGTATTATACACAGCTTCAAAACATACTTACTATGGGTATATACCAATAGGAACTAGCATGGGATTCCACTCTTGATTATGTCATGTATGACTAATCAATTTTAACTTCTACCATGAGCTAGTCAACTAACTAGAACTCCTTTTAACCCCACTCACCACTCACCAATTACCACTCATCATTCACTCCATTTCACTTCCAATTCTCTTTCTAATTCTCTCTCAACACACACACTATTATGAATGTATTTTCCAGTAGTTAATCATCATCTTCATCAAAAATCACTTCAAGAATCAAGCTATAATCATCATAGGAAGAACACTTCAAGAACACTTCAAAAATCCCTTCAAGTTTACTAATTTACTTCCAAGCTTTCTAATCCATTCCAAGTAATCATCTAAGATCAAGAAACCTTTGTTATATATAGTAGGTTATCTTTCTTATTCAAGGTAATATTCATATTCAAACTTTGATTCAATTTCTATAACTATAAACTATCTTAATTCGAGTAAAAATCTTACTTGAACTTGTTTTTGTGTCATGATCCTACTTCAAGAACTTTCAAGCCATCCAAGATCCTTTGAAGCTAGATCATTTCTTGTCACTTCCAGTAGGTTTACCTACTAAACTTGAGGTAGTAATGATGTTCATAACATCATTCGATTCATATATATAAAACTATCTTATTCGATGGTTTAAACTCGTAATCACTAGAACATAGTTTAGTTAATTCTAAACTTGTTCGCAAACAAAAGTTAATCCTTCTAACTTGACTTTTAAAATTAACTAAACACATGTTCTATATCTATATGATATGCTAACTTAATGATTTAAAACCTGGAAACACGAAAAACACCGAAAAACCGGATTTACGCCGTCGTAGTAACACCGCTGGCTGTTTTGGGTTAGTTAATTAAAAACTACGATAAACTTTGATTTAAAAGTTGTTATTCTGAGAAAATGATTTTTATTATGAACATGAAACTATATCCAAAAATTATGGTTAAACTCAAAGTGGAAGTATGTTTTCTAAAATGGTCATCTAGACGTCGTTCTTTCGACTGAAATGACTACCTTTACAAAAACGACTTGTAATTTATTTTTCCGACTATAAACCTATACTTTTTCTGTTTAGATTCATAAAATAGAGTTCAATATGAAACCATAGCAATTTTATTCACTCAAAACGGATTTAAAATGAAGAAGTTATGGGTAAAACAAGATTGGATAATTTTTTTCATTTTAGCTACGTGAAAGTTGGTAACAAATCTATTTCAACCATAACTTAATCAACTTATATTGTATATTATGTAATCTTGAGATACCATAGACACGTATACAATGTTTCGACCTATCATGTCGACACATCTATATATATTTCGGAACAACCATAGACACTCTATATGTGAATGTTGGAGTTAGCTATACAGGGTTGAGGTTGATTCCAAAATATATATAGTTTGAATTGTGATCAATACTGAGATACGTATACACTGGGTCGTGGATTGATTCAAGATAATATTTATCGATTTATTTCTGTACATCTAACTGTGGACAACTAGTTGTAGGTTACTAACGAGGACAGCTGACTTAATAAACTTAAAACATCAAAATATATTAAAAGTGTTGTAAATATATTTTGAACATACTTTAATATATATGTATATATTGTTATAGGTTCGTGAATCAACAGTGGCCAAGTCTTACTTCTCGACGAAGTAAAAATCTGTGAAAGTGAGTTATAGTCCAACTTTTAAAATCTAATATTTTTGGGATGAGAATACATGCAGGTTTTATAAATGATTTACAAAATAGACACAAGTACGTGAAACTACATTCTATGGTTGAATTATCGAAATCGAATATGCCCCTTTTTATTAAGTCTGGTAATCTAAGAATTAGGGAACAGACACCCTAATTGACGCGAATCCTAAAGATAGATCTATTGGGCCTAACAAACCCCATCCAAAGTACCGGATGCTTTAGTACTTCGAAATTTATATCATATCCGAAGGGTGTCCCGGAATGATGGGGATATTCTTATATATGCATCTTGTTAATGTCGGTTACCAGGTGTTCACCATATGAATGATTTTTATCTCTATGTATGGGATGTGTATTGAAATATGAAATCTTGTGGTCTATTGTTACGATTTGATATATATAGGTTAAACCTATAACTCACCAACATTTTTGTTGACGTTTTAAGCATGTTTATTCTCAGGTGATTATTAAGAGCTTCCGCTGTCGCATACTTAAATAAGGACGAGATTTGGAGTCCATGCTTGTATGATATTGTGTAAAAACTGCATTCAAGAAACTTATTTTGTTGTAACATATTTGTATTGTAAACCATTATGTAATGGTCGTGTGTAAACAGGATATTTTAGATTATCATTATTTGATAATCTACGTAAAGCTTTTTAAACCTTTATTGATGAAATAAAGGTTATGGTTTGTTTTAACATGAATGCAGTCTTTGAAAAATGTCTCATATAGAGGTCAAAACCTCGCAACGAAATCAATTAATATGGAACGTTTTTAATCAATAAGAACGGGACATTTCACATTCAGTTACATGTTGAAGTTAAGGTTAACGTTAACTAGAGTAACATACAGTTGCAACCAATGAAGGAAGGAATGTGTAGAGTAACCACATCAGTGTCGTAGATTTTTTAAGCAGTTCCCTTCCAAGAGGATAACAAGATTTATAGATTCTCAAAGTATCTTACATTACATTCCCGAAAGAGAATCGCACGAAAGGTGTGATCTTTGAACGAGAGTGAACTCTTCGAGTGGTTCGTTTTGAATTTATCCTTATACTTAATGAGTTGCGCGGATGAGAAGATACGTGAACCTTTGGTCCTAAAGAACGGTTTACTCTAAGTGAAAAGAATCTCCAAAAATGATTCCTTTATCTCAACATACTGATTCATAGAGATGAGGTTTACGAGAGTGTTGCGATTTGTCGTGAAGTATTAAGAACATAAACACACCTAGTGCCTTTCCTACCATAGGGTGACCACTGAGTGTACCTCAGAAAATTGATTCATTGGCCCGCGTTTCGTCATGTTTAACCTTAAAAGGAACATTTTATGGGAGCAAAGATTTTTCTAACAATTTTTATAAAACTGCCATCCAAAGTGGCTCAAGAGTTTTTAACAGAGATCTTAATGGTAAGTTTCATCCCTAACGGAGGGCGAGAAGAAGTGTAATCCATACATGGTGTAGTCTAATACGAAAACCTTTAATAAAATCAACCAAGGAAATTTTGAGAAACCTTTAAACGTTTGATGCGACAACATAAACGGAACGAAGTTTCTGGTAAGTTTAGAAGTAGGTACAACGTGTACCATTTTGTACAAAACTATTTGACTTAAGTTGAATAACTCGATAAAGGAGCGATTTTTAAATAATTTGAAGATTTAACTTAGTATGTACTAACCAAAATAAGTAAAAGTAAATTTATTAACTTAATTATATACATACATATAAAATTTTATAAATTGCATAAGTGATAGAAAAACTCTATTACTTTCATTTATCCATAAATCCCGTGAGGACCGCACGAATTATCAACGTGTAAAAATCAACGTGTAAAAGTTTTGATAAACACAGCTTTTCGTATTGCGATTTGAAAAAGATTGAGTGGAAAATCTTTAAATCATCGGGTGACAAGTTACTAGGCAATGAAAACTAATGAATTAAATGTAGTTTTGATAATTATTAGGACATAAGTCTTTAGGCCAAAAAAATATTCACGTGCGAAGCCGTTGCTAAAAAGTGAGGTATGAAAGATAGAGCATGAGGACGAGAAGTTAATCGCTTCTTGACTTTGAAAACTGCCAAACAGGTTATGACTAATATTAAAGTCGGAATACTGATAGTGCTAATATCACTAAAAGAGAATCTCTTGAAATAAGTCAGGCCTTAGAGTTATGTAAGAAAGAGCATCGTTCCAACAGGTGTGGCGAATAAGGTTCCTGGGGTAACGCAATAATTCTAAATGGTTTAAGTGTTAGTGGATGCCCAAAGGCTACGAATGACGTGGCAGTAAGTGCCTTCAACACGTACACACATAGATCTCTCGATTTCGACGGTTGTAAAGTCTTCATGATGAGTTGGATACGGACAAGCAACGAAAATTTTATAGAAATCGTTTAGGGTGACAATGTAAGAAAAGAAACGAAGTTCTTAGTAAATATAGGCTACTCCAAGTAAAATGTCTTTTGATTAAAAGAATTGATTTATAAAAGTGAAAGTATAATTTCACATGTACTAGTCAAAAGTAAGTAATCATTTACTTTATTATATATAACATATACGGCTTCCAAAATATGTACGAATAAAATAAATTTATTTTATAAAACTTTGAGAGGATCGCACGGTAAAATAGTGGGTGTAAATTCCGGCAAACAAAATTTTTCATATTTCGAAGGTTACAAGTTGGAAAAAGATTGATGAGGATTGAGTAAAAGATTTTTGAAAATTTTGGGTGATATGTGAGCAAAAATGTTACGAGGTAATGAAAACTGTTGGATTTAAATGTGGTTGATGACTATTAGTAGGGCACAAGTCATTTGACTAAAAATGCTTAAGTGTGAAGTTGTTGCTTATAAGTGAGATACGAATGGGAGGGTATGAGGATGAGAATGAACCATCCATTGATTTTGGAAAATTTCGAACTGTTATGACTAATATCGAAGTAAGAAGGATGATGGTGTGGTTATCATCGAATAAGGAATCTCTCGGAACAAGTGAGGGTTTAGAGTCGCGTAAGAATTAGTATCAAATAAGATTCTTGGGTAGCCATCGCTAAAGTGACGGGATAAAATTTCCTTTATGTATCGTTGTGCAAGTTTGTCCATTGTATCGGTTTCTCTTGTGGGTAGAAAGTGAGTAGATTTGGTGAAGCGGCCAACAATAACCCAGATGGATTTTAGCTTGCCATTCTCGCGAGGTATACGTTAAATTTTGTCACTATAAATATCCTTCGCTTTCATCCTTGAAAGTCAGTTCGTCCTAACTATTTCATCAAAGCTTCCTAACTTGATGAGTACTAGGTTAATCGTAAAGTTCATCCCAACTATTGCATCCAATTTCCCAAATTGATGGGTGTTAGGTTAATCTTAAGGTTCATTCCAACCAATCTTATTATACTGCTGTGAAATTTTTTATCAATCTTCTCAAATAACATATGCCTGTGCTTAGGTAACTAATCCTTTTCAACTACTACATTAAAACTTCCAAGTTTGGTTAATATGATGTCATCTCCAAATGACCCACCTGTTAATCTTAAAGTACTACCTTAAATTATTCCTCTATCTTTCTCAGCTTACCATTTGCTTGTCCTATAGAATACTTAACCCTCGTGGTTGTTAATGGCTTATTAGTCATAACACTAAGGTTCTTAGATATAAGGTTTCTATCGTTCTAATATTAAACAACTTCCAGACAATAAAACGTTGTGACGAAATGTACCCTAACTAAAATTAGAGTTCATGCAAATCTCCAATACGATTGCTTTACCGTAGGTAAGTTTAAAGTTTTTCCTATGTGAGAACTTTTTCCTTAAATGTCCAAGGTGTCGATATCTATAACAATTTTTCAGGTTATCAATTTTGCAATCAAGGCCCCTCTTGTACAGTATCTTGGCTACGTAGTTATTCCTTCCCTACCTTTAACAGACTATCAAGTGATCCCTGCCAAAATTTTTCCCTGGATCACCTCATATTCCTCATGTAGTAACATTGGAACTTCTGCATGATTTACCTCAATATAATCACGCTGGCCTGGCGTCATTATATTTTACTAAATCGTACGTTCATTCCAATATCATTCCATATGGTCAATGTAACGTGATCACTTCCAGTTATACTCAATTTCATCTAACGGTGCTTTAGCTATGCTATCTCAAAACAAATTTTACATAATTAATCTCGCGGTTTCTCGGTGTGGGTGCGTAGGTTCCGTAGGTCATGCATTAATGCCAAAATGTCCCGAAGTTTCTTCAAAGGTTCGGATTAAGGTAATGTCGTTAGGTTCCTTTCTAGAAATTCAATTCGGGTCTCGCGTCGAGTTGTACGTGTAGCAAGTAGTAATACGATATGTCTTGAGGCGACTCCCAAGTCCTTGGGTATGGCTGAGCCTCAGTGGAAGACACTATGAGCTTGCGAAAGGAGATGCCTTCCCGACTTCTCCAAGGCCTAAGTACAGAAGTGTCATTAGGTCGTCGAGTAGTGGTGAAGAATGAAAGAAATAAGTGACGGTCATGAAAGCGTACGAGATACAAGTCAACTTGCAGAAACTGAACATCCTTCTAATGTTCATATGATGTACGTGGCTAATTAGGGTGAGCTCGGGGTGCGATTATTCCGACAAGTCCTCACATATCTCCTCTTTCGAGTATCAAATTTAGTGAGCGTGTAATCCGAGGGGTACTCCTCCCTGGTTGCGTGAAGTAATGTTTCGATCTCTGGAATGGTGGAACAGTGGTAACAGGTGGAATACATAACTAGTTTTTAGGGTTAGACGAGTGGGAAAGTAGTTCATAAAAACATCTGAACTGGGAAGGATAAGTTCTGCAAGTCGGTACAGCAAAAAGCAGACATGTAGTAAGAGCGTAATCAGGCATATCAACTACAGTAGCCTAGATCATCTACAGCAGTACGTAGTATGGCAACAGTGACTGTATCATACTGAGGTAACATGCTAAAGGTAGATAGTAGCATGCAGTAGCGAGAGTAAGCAGAAGCATACAGCAGGTTTACATAGCAGTAAAAGGTAACAGTAGCATGCAACAAGTTCATACAGCAGTAGAAGTAAGTAGTGGCATGCAGTAGTAGTAAGCATTAACATGCAGTAATATAACACAGTAGCATGCAGCAGGTTCCGCAGAAACAAGTAAACTAGTAAGTTGTAGATTAGTCCTATTAGTGAATCCTACTCGGGTCGGTCTTAGACTCACTAATGCAACCTAATTCCCTACAACCAATGCTCTGATACCAAATGTGATGCCCCGTACTAAATCAATGTGTACGGACCATCAACAACAGGATCATTACAAGGTCAAACACTATATGTTGTTTCAAAATAAGTTTGCATTCATGAAAAGAGGTGACGTCATAACCAACGTCAAATGTTTTACAACCAAAAGTATGCTTCTACGAATAGCAAGCAATGATAAAAGTACGTAACCCATAGGTCGTTACGAATACATCATTTCAAAATTAACATAGTGTGAATGCAAAATAAACGTTTCATGCGGTGACATCTCTAATAAGCGCAGCGGGTGTCTACAAAGCATGACTAGTACAGCGGAAGCAAGCAAACCTTAAGCACCTGAGAAAAACATGCTTAAAAACGTGAACACGAATGTTGGTGAGCTATAGTTTGTTCGTAATCAGTAATGTAATGTAGGCCACGAGATTTCAGTGCTTCAACCAGCAGTTTAAATTAGTAATTCAAATCAGTATGATAAAGTATATGCTTATCCGTGGGCACCCGGTAACTAACTTAACGTAATAATACGCCCTAAAAGTGCACTTAACGAGTGCGTATGTTCACAAAGTATTAAACACCCGTTAAATGCTAGCGCGACTAGCCCGAGTGGGGATGTCAAACTCTATGGATCCATATCTAAGATTCGCATTCACCGGTTCAAAGACCAATGACTAAACGTTACCGAGCTAAGGGAAAAGTTTATGGCGTTGTATAACCCACACATATATAAAGTTTAAGTACTCGTGCCTAGTATGTAAAACATAAAATGTGCATGTATTCTCAGATCCCAAAATAGTTAAAGTATAAAGGGATGCTATAACTCACAGTTGAAAGTAGTAGTAAAATTGGTTCGAGAAAAGTAAGCAAGTATGTTGTCTAAACGGGTCCTCAACCTAAGTCAAAAGTTACAAAGTCAGTAAATCGTCCCAAAAGGTTTAAAGTATGTAAATTAGGTCTTAAGTATCATCATCATTCATCATAAAAAAAAAAGTACAAAGTAAGTTTCATTCAAGAATAAGGTTTAAAACAAAGGCTGACTTCGTTCAGTCACCACGGCCTCTATACAAATTGAATTGAGGTGAGAACAGTGGCCATGGCTCCGTATATGAATCCCCTAGATGCTGACCAATTCCAAAACCAAATTCATCTTCGTTTGACCATGGTGACGGTTTAAGTGCGAGTAGGTCAGAAATTTCAGCACAACGTTAATAGGGTGTAGTGACCATTGGAGGGCCATAGATCCTAAACCATAACTCGGATTAAGACGAGGTCTAAACGGAAAATCATCTACTCGAACAGAACTAACTGAAAATAAACTTTATATTAGCCCAGGTGGTCTGATCAGACCCTGAAAATAGTAGCTAAAGCATTCCAGTGGGTTCTTGGTGCTTGATGCTCATCACGGTTCTCATCCTTGATGCTTATAGCTTCAAGTGTACAACTAGTTGATGTGTTTGCATCATCTTAACCAAGGTTAGACCATCATAACACTAGTGTAAGTCTAAGATATGTAGCACAACTCATTTAAGTGTGACGACCCGGAAATTTCTGACTAAATTTAAACTTTATCTTTATATTATTCTGACACGATAAGCAATGTTTGTTAAGTTAAATCTCAAGGATTTTAAACTATGTTTATACATTCATTTAAACCTCGACCAAATTCCAATGATTCACGAACCATTAAATGAACATATATGAATATGTATGTATATGTGTATATGTTATAAATTGAAAATGTCAACAAAGTATTTAAAAGTATAATGCTTTATATGAACGTATTTGTTTCAATATGATTATCAATGAAATTAAAAAATATATATATTAAATGATTGAATTATCAGAAACATTGAATTATGATTACAAGTCTCTGTTGAGAGGTCCACTATGATTTGAGAAATCTATTCCTCTTAACGATATTCGGAATAATTTGTAAAGCTATTTATAAATAAAAATAAAAGTGTCATTTACGAAAGTTAGACAAATGCTAGTGGAGAATTGGTTTCCATAATATTCTATTAATCTATTTTCAAACGTACAAAAACGTTTTCAGTTTAAAAAGAACTTTATTATTAAAACGTATATAACTTTTATAAATATCTAGAATCACTTTTGACAACTCATTACTTAACCAGTATAATAAATATAACGATATTTATATTTTATTTCATTAAATATATATAACAATTTAAATTAATATTATATATATTTATACGCGTATTATACATACATAGTTTTTATACTTTTACTATACTTTAACTTTACCTTTACTTTACTTTTACTTTACTTTAACTTTAATAATTCACTTTAATAATTCATACTTTAATAATTCACTTTAATAATTCATACTTTAATAATTCACTTTAATAATTCATACTTTAATAATTCACTTTAATAATTCATACTTTAATAATTCACTTTAATAATTCAAAAATCTATTATAAATAGAATTCAATAGGTTTTATTATTTCATAGAAACTTAAAAATATATTTCTCTAAACTCTCTCAATCGATTTACATATATATGTATATTTGCTCTGTATTATTTCAAGATATTATTAGTATACATAAAATATCACGACGGAGTGATGTCCGAGTGATTTCAAAATAGTTTTTTGAATGAGTCGAAGCTAAGGAAATTATGGGTTATAGCTATGGAGGTGATGGGTATGGTTCATGAGTATGCTCGTGAGGTCAATCTAGTGTTTATCATCTCCGTTGCGTCTACGTACTTTCCTGCAATATTGAATCTCAATATTGATACGTGAGCACTCATAACTTAACTTTTATATATCAATAGTGTATCCCTTACTAGTGCTCGAGTATATAGAATTATGCATGCTTATACATTCGATATTGTCCTTAGATAGGTTTGTTGAATCCTGAATTAGATACATATGCTACTGAGATAGGGTATATGATATGCATGTCATTGGAAAGCTAGCGAAAAATTAAAAACTTTTCATTTAGATATCGAATGGTTTCGATGAACGGATTTGAAGTTATAGTCAACTGAATTTTAGTATTATTGTTAAAATGATTATTATTACTATCGTCGTTATTATTTTAATAGAAATATCATTGTTATTATAAAATATCATTATTACTATTATGTTAGTATTATCATTTTATCATAATAACATTTTTAGTAAATATAAATATTGTTAATTTTTTATAGAATAATAATAATTATTATTACAAAATAATACAACTTTTACTTATTATTATTATGATCAATATTATTTTATCAAATAAATAGGGGATACAAATATATTTTTCACCACGCGTAATATAATTACATTAATAATACTTACCACTATAGTTTTAAGATATTAAGTGAACTTTATAAATTTTACTACTTAAGATATATAAAAGTATATTTTATCATATATAAACGTTAATATAAATTTTTATTAATAAATGACTTTTATTATTATAAAATCTAATAAATATATTTAAATATATAAAACGACTATAGTTAAGTTATATAATAAACACGTATAAATTTTAGAAGTCATTTTGGGTCAAGTTGACTTTTGTTGACTTTTGCATATTAGTCTCGAGCATTAGGATTGTGGTACACTATGACTTGACCAAAAATTGTTAGACAAATATTGACCAATATATAAATATATATAATTAATATAGGTTCGTGAATCCGAGGCCAACCTTGCACTTGTTAAATGACGTTATATGTATTTTTACTACGAAATACAGTATGGTGAGTTTCATTTGCTCCCTTTTATATATATTTTTGGGACTGAGAATACATGCGCTGTTTTTTTATAAATGTTTTACGAAATAGGCACAAGTACTAAAACTAATTCTACGTGGGTTTAAACCAGAAATATACCCTTAGCTTGGTAACATTAAACTACTTGTCTATGTACGGTAGGCGCGAATCCTAAAGATAGATCTATTGGGCCTGACAAACCCCATCCTGACTATGGGATGCTTTAGTACTTCGAGGTTATTTTAAACACACCTGATCTGGTGTACTTCAGAGGGTAAAACATGAATGTTAAGGCTTGTTACCGAGTGCCTACAACTTATAGAATACTTTTATACACTTGCGAGTGTACATATATTTATAAACGAAAATCTTGTGGTCTATTAATATATTGAAATGATTGTTATGATAAACCTATGAACTCACCAACCTTTTGGTTGACACTTTAAAGCATGTTTATTCTCAGGTATTAAAGAAATCTTCCGCTGTGCATTAGCTCATTTTAAGGATATTACTTGGAGTCATTCATGGCATATTTTGAAAGACGTTGCATTCGAGTCATTGAGTTCATCAAGATTATTATTATGTCAATTATAGTTGGATGTATTATCAAATGGTGTGCATGCCGTCAACTTTCGTTGTAAAGAAAGTTTGTCTTTTAAAAACGAATGCAATGTTTGTAAAATGTATCATATAGAGGTCAAATACCTCGCGATGTAATCAACTATTGTGAATCGTTTATAATATATATGAACGGGTCCTTTCATTAAGGGTTGCAAGTAGTTTGATGAACCAAAGTTACATCAAGATCTTAGATCCGACACATTCATGAGTTCTAAAAGTAATATTAAGCTATAAACTTGAAAGTAAACTAAATAAACAAGATCTTAAGTTGTAGGACATAGTTCTTAGTTAGATCTTGAAGATCCTAGAAACAAAAGTCTAGATCTAAAGTTCTTAAGTTAGATCCTAAGTTATAAGTCTTGGATCTTTACTTTAATGAAACCATAAGTTATAAAACTTAGATTTTCATCTTGTAAAATGTATTTAAGCTTACAAGCTCTTGTTTACAACAAAATAAGAAGACCATAAGCTATAGAAACTTAGATCCAACATAAGTATATGAAGTTGTAACTAGAAAGTTAAACTTCCATGTATTGAACTTACAAATTTTCAAGAATAATAAGATCAAGATTAACTAGTAAATACTTGACCAAGAACTATAAATCACGAATTTAAACTTGTACAAGAGAAGGAAAATAAACTAGATCTACAAGTATAATATTCATGTTTGTTTCATACTTAGGAAGATTCAAATCAAAGTTTGAATCTTAGGATTTAAGTCTACAAACATGAAAGCAAAGAAGATCATCAAGTTTATGAACTCTAGATCTTGAAAACACTTAAGTATAGAACTACAAACTAACAAGTTTGAGTTCTTGTTCTTGGTTCTTCATCAACAAAAGAGTGAAGAAAACAAGATTCATGGAGATGCAAACTAACAAGTTTGATCTCTAACAACAAACAACAATAATCAAGTAACAAAACAAGCAAGAGTAAGATGATGATGATGATTGTAGGCTACGGTTTTCACAAGAAAGAAAAGAAGAAAATGAATATTTTACTTACAAGAAAAAGAGAGAAAAGTTGAGAGAGAGTTGTGAGTAATTTTGTGTGTGAAATGAGGAAGTGAAATACAAGTAATAAGTAATAAGGAAAATAAAAATAAAAAATGAATTCTCCTTGTATGTAAAAAGAGGCCGACGGTTCCTAGCTCAAACAAGGAAGTCAAAATTTGCTTTCATGTCTTGGAAAGGTGGTGAAAGCTTGAATGGGTAATAAGGTTAAATGTATGGATAAATGGTCATGCATGCTTGTAGTACTTTGTCTCTTCATTAAGCTAATTAATCCATGTTTATTCTTAATGTAATACTAGCTTAATACATGGGCTTACAAGTCCATTAAGAGTGTAGGGTGGGCTTCCAAGTCCAAATCCATAAATAAAAGCCCAAGTAATTAACTACTAACACTAGTTAATTAAAAATGATTAATATTAATTAATCATGAATGTAAATAATATTCAAAAATATTATTCGTGAAAAGTACGTGTGTCACAAAGACAAGTCGGGCCATGAAAAGTCAAATACGGTAACAAGTAAATGTATAAAAATACATTTATTAAAACACAAGTATTAATAATAAATATTATTAATTAAAAGTTGGAAAAACCAGGGTCGTTACATACAATGTGCTTGCCAATAACCCGACTTGCTTTGTGTAACAGCTATTTCTCTATTATGGTGTATATTCCATTTTCGAACAACATAAATAAGTTCGGATTTGTTCTGGAACA
This sequence comes from Rutidosis leptorrhynchoides, assembly GCF_046630445.1. Classification (NCBI taxonomy): domain Eukaryota; kingdom Viridiplantae; phylum Streptophyta; class Magnoliopsida; order Asterales; family Asteraceae; genus Rutidosis; species Rutidosis leptorrhynchoides. The sequence continues at coordinate 217,301,092 of NC_092335.1, forward strand.
CCATTCCTTTGGAAATAATACCGATCTACTTATCATAAAAAACCCATGAAGCTTCTTGGTCGTCATCGTATGGAAAACTATTACTACCTTCACCTTCATTAACAAACTCAAAACGTGAAACTGGGGCAGGCTCCAATTGTGGTTCCACTTGCTCTTCTCTACCTTCGTCACCCGAAACGTTATCTTCAACACTATATTTAGAAACTGTATCATCGGTTGCAGTAGACATACCATCATCTGGGTCTACTACATTTTCTACTTCGTCTCTTCGTTCTTGTTCATCTTCAACAACTGTTGAATGGTAGTAATGGTAGTTTGATGTTGATGGACCACCCTCCAAAGTTTGAATAAGATCAATATAACCCGAACCTTGGGTGGTTGAAAAAACTTCCTCAAACTGATTTTCAATTTGAGCCTCGTAATTTGGATCATTCTGAGAATAAAAATATATTGTTTCCAAAGTGTTATCATCAGTAAGTTCACTTTTCCATTCATTTCTATTGAAAAGAACCCACAAGAACATTTTTAACATGTGTGATCTTTGACTCACACCTACATAATTATACGCCATTTGGTTTAACTACATACAGTTAACCTTGGTTATCAACACAAAACTCCTTCTAATCGTTGTGTTATCACCAGTAAGCCAACCATTTTGGAATGAAATTTGCCCTCCCCAAAGAAAATGAACCATGAATGGACGAATTATAGACATTTTTGTAATTATTGATGTATGAAACTGATTAAGATTAGTTGAATTGTGTTGTTGGTGTTTGAAACTGACTTTGAAATGCTTGAATTGTGTTCTTGGTGATGTTTGTGTTTGAGTCCATGATAAGGGTGATATAAATAAATGAAAAAAGATGATAAATCAGATTTTGACATGTTATGTTAGCAGGTTTCAGTCCATAATTGAGACTAGGGTTGTAGGTTTCAGTCCATAATTGTGACTGGCGATGCAGACTGCAAAACCAAAGTTTGAAACTTCGGTTTTGCTGAAAAGCCTGCAAAACCGAAGTTCTAAACTTCGGTTTAGGGTTTCTACTGACAGACCACACAAAACCGAAGTTTGAAACTTCGAAAATGGCAAAACCGAGGTTCCAAACTTCGATTTTACCATTTCTGCAACGAATTTTTCATTTTTTCCAGTTTTGAAAGTTGGTTTAAAATTATTACCATTAAAAAAAAAAGTCTTCTATTTATTTGTAAATAGTTTGCATAATCTTTCGTAATGTCCCATAATCATTGTAATTGGTTTCTCCTCGTGTAGACACTTATTTTTGTGAAATTATTCAGAGGTACATCCAGAAGTTTTTATTTATTTTAAATTCTGATTCGTGATTATTTATTCATTAATGCATATGATATTTCTTTTCATATTGCCTTGTAACTTCACAGATATCTTCAAAATGGTTGATTGAAGATCAAGGGTCTGAAGATCCTCAGTTCCATACATCATATGCGCTGTTACTCGCCAATTCAGAAAGCCATTTGATTTTCCAAAATCCTATTAGAGAGAGACATCCTTGATTTGATCAAAAATTCAGAGCTATGATTGGAAAAGGTCAGTTATAACGGTGTGTTTTGCCATCTTGATCTCTCGTTGGTCGATAAAGCTGGCAAAATAGGAGGTTTAATGGGTTGGTAACCGGTCACAGTCGGTTCGGACCAACCAAATGTTAGAGATGAAAGATAACCCTAATTGACCCTTGCACGAATGTACAAGTAGAAATTGTCACCTCTAGTAGGGTTCCCATGACAACTGCAAAAATTGACTACACAGTTTTTAAGAGGAATGATTGTCTATTTTTGCCCATCTTGAATACCCTTCAAAAGTGACCAAAAATTAAATGTTTTGTAGACCAAAATAAGAAACAAGGTTGTTTGATATATAACCATATTTGTTCGATAACGATAGAAATTGATTCCTAATGGTGTATCCTATCGTATACACACATAAAAGGCATAATGGTTGCATAAAAGTAGCATCAGGAAGGCTGGAAACAACAGTTTTGTGGAATTATCCGTCCAGCGTTCTCCGCTGTACAGCTGCTCCGTCATGCGTAAGTCCTGAAGGCCGCCTAGCGCGTAAGCCCTGGCCGGAGAACGCTACTTTCAGCGTAAATTTCGGAACACAAGTAACAGAAAGTATCATCATCTGACACGTGTCCCCGAATAATCTGGTGGATCTGACACTATAAATAGACCCCTTGGGTCGTCATTTTACACGGTTCAGACATTCTGTCAAATTCGAGAGCTGAGACTTCATCTCTCTCTCTCTAACACTTTTTCTCACTAGAAGTCATCCGGCTAGCACTTTACGCTCTACGGACGAAAGATTGATTAAGCCACCCTACAAGTTTCTACACTTGTGAACCGGGTCTGCAGGGATTATTTCCCAAGAGCAAACATCAATCGGCAACACTCGCCCACTTAAAGCTAGATTACTTCTAGTATCGTGTTGACATACTAAGCCTTACCTCATAAGGAAATAGGTGTTAACAATGGCGCCATCCGTGGGACTCGAACCCACGACCACGTTAAAAGGGATCGGTTAGAAAACGTTAAAGTTTTACTAGAACGCACCGAGGCAAAATATAAAACTCAGATATACTTGTCATGACAAACATTATAAAAACTTACTTCACAGAACGAAAGAAGTTTATATTTTATATGAAGGCCAAAAATATTACACAATTCTTCCTCATATATTTTATGACGGAAGGCGTATGACGGATAGGTCACTAACCCATAGCTAATCTTCACACAATATTTCACAAATTCTTCCTCATATATTTTATGACAGAAGGCGTATGGCGGAAAGATTATTTTATAATCACTCTTCAAAAATACTTCATAACTATTCCTCATCAATTTGATGACGGAAAGCGTATAACAGACTACGCGTGTCCTACTGAATATTTGAAGGCATAGTGTTTGCAAAATGAATTTTTGATTTGTTGCTCATTCAACTGAAGTTAACAAATGCAAGACACCCACACGTGAATTACCTTCAACAATTTTCAAAATGCTTTGTTCAGTTGTACAATATACAATTATACATGAAATTTTATGATATGCTTAGTGCATAGCAGATGGGTTATAAACAACAAACATCAAAGTATTTGGTGCAAGCATACAAACAAGCATAATCACTACAATAAGCATATGTTTATGGCATTCAAATTATCAACGTTTATTACAAACGGTTGTTCATCAAATAGTTGCAAAGTTTATGAAAATTGAACATTGAGTACATCCTGAGCAGATGACTCTTCTTTGCTACACACTTCATCGTAAACATCTATCTTCAGATTAATCAATCTGTCTTTGGCCTCATCAACCTTCTCCATGGTTCCAGGACGCATAAGGTTGGCAATAGCAGCAGGAAGCATCTGGTTTGGGGCAAGGCGTTTGGTAATTTTGTTTGTAACATCAGAAATGAAATGAGTGCGAATAGCTTCAACATAATCATTGTAGGGATTCCCCACAAGATTAGATCCAGGCACCTTCGCTATCACACCCGGTATCCCCTTCTTAAGCTCAGCAAAATTACTCTCACCCTTCTCCGCCCTCTGGAGAAGCTCAGCAGATTTCTCCCTCTCTGCACTCAACTCCTTCTCTAGCTCACTCACCTTCACCTGCTCCTCCCCAAACTTTTTCTTTTCAGCATCCACCAACCTGTCCTTCTCCTCTTGCAGAGCAACGGTAGCATCTTGAGCACTTTTCAGCTCAGCCTCTCTTGCCTTCAATATATTCTGAGCATCAGTCAAGGCACGTTCAGCATCAATTGCTCTTTTGCGAGCATTTGCACCTTGAGCAATCTCGGCACGGGCAAAGGCAAGTATGGACTCCTGTTGCTTCTGCAGTTGCAGCACAGAATCTAGATGGTTGGTCAGCAATACATGAGCTGCAGCAGTTGATTCCCTGAGCTGCTCAGAGCGGAGAGCGGTGAACTGGGGTTTTAGCTCAGGGATAGCATAACCCTGTAGAAGAAAAATTTTATGGTTAATTTCACGCAACTAAAATAAATAAATTGTAAGCATATACATGCAGGAAGTTTTATCATTCATACCTGAAGAAGAGTTGAAAATTCTTTGTCCTTAGTAGCAGGATTCTGAATGATCGCCTGCAATGTCCTCACATGAGCAGGAAGAGATGGCTCTTGAACATTGGACGATGTGACAGCAGGGTTAGTTGTATAGGGAGAGGAGAATGATAAGCAGAGTCGCCCTCCGGTCTCTCTTCATGGAATTCAGATTCCTCAAATGGAGTAAAGTTTGGGTCAGGAGTATTCAGACCCTTATCTCCTTCACCTTCACGGTTCTCCTCCAGCCTCTGCTCACCGCCTTCAGTAGCCTTCCCTTGGCTATCATCCGATTATGCTAAAATTACTAACAGAAACAAATTATCATTATGAACAAATAATAACAGTTATAAGCAAAGACATGTGCATTATCAAGAAAGAGTAGAATGGACATACTTCTTCTGCGTTTCTGCTTTTGGCTCCCCTCTGTACTTTTCGCCCTCTTAGAGCCTATGCTCTTCTTTCTTGTCTTTTGGGTTGGAGGAGGAGTGGGGTTTGTTTCACCCGTGATGTCAACCGAGCCTGATGTTTGCTGCTCGGCGGTGGTGGTGTCATCCGCTGTCCGTTCAGTGTCTGTCTGTTCAGACCCGGACTCACTGTCAGAGCTGCTAACAATGATTTCTTCACCCTTTTCAGCAGCAGCAGCATCAGAAGCAGCCTTAGCCTCAGCTGCAACCCTCTCTGCCTCTAGCTCTTCAGCAGTTTTAGCACGGTCAGTAATTTCCACTTCATCCTCAAGATCGAGGGATAAAAGAGCAGTGCGAACCTGCATCTCGGAGTTGGCTGCAAAAATTAAACATGGACAACAATATAAGCAAACATGGTAAACAATAGACAAGCATTTATATATATTAGGATGATCATATCACATCCTACCCTGATTCTTCTCACGGAGTACTGGCACAGAAGTTCTTGTCCATTCTTGACTCACTCTACACAGCACAAGAATCCCCTCATACTTTCTCGTATGATCTGAGCGGAACGCGGAGCTCTTTCAAATTATTTACTATCCGCTGCTCTGCGGTACAAATCTTAACACCTTTTCCTACACCAGCATCAATAGTACCCCATTTTCGGACAATGAAAAACTCCTCCGGAATAACAGTCTCATCAACAAAGAAAAACAGACTCTTCCAGTCCTTCAAGTTTGATACTCTATTTGTACCAACACAATGGGTATTTCTTTTACTATCAATAGTAAGCCACCAGTCGCTAATTGTACGAATTCTAAACAAAGAGATAAACACTTTAATGCGAGGCTTAATATTGCTGGCATTACAGTACATTTCAAAAAGGATAATTTTTTGAAGGCCGTGGGGATGCATTTGGCTCAGGCAGGCCTTATAATATCTAAGAAGGCGAAGGAGAAAGTTTGTAGGGGGAACACGGAGGTTGCCGTGAGTAAGTTGTAAGGCGTATAAAGTAATTTTTCCATCAGGAGGATGGTTAGCAGTCTGCCTGTTGGTAGGAAGAACAGGGTTGAATTGATTAAGATGGTGAAAGGCAATCTTCAAACCATCTAAGTATTCTCTTGTCTGTGATGAAGCCATCGTGCTAACTTCTGGAATGTCAGCAGCATTTGAAGAAGAGGGCTCTGCGTGTTCTTGGCCAGTACTCGGTGTAGAAGCCATGGTAATAAAGTAAAAAGATATCAACAGGAAAGAAATAGCAGTAAGATGAAGTGTCACTGACCTTGGACGACGATAAACCTTAAAAAGTTGAAGGATGAAGAAAGCGATGAAGATTTGGGAAGAAATGTGCTTTTTAGATCTTGGCAAAGGTAAAAAAGTGAAGATAAAAGGGTTATGCGGTTTATATAGGAGTTCGTTGATGCAATTTTTATGGACACGATTGTGACACGTGTACGGGTAAGTATAAACGTGGGGTACGAAATAACACTTTTTACAGCTGGAGGCGCGGGGAGATTCTCAACCATTTAAAATTAATCATCACAGCTTCAGTAAAATACGTCTGCATTTAATGCCTATAATGTTTTCCCCGATGCAAATGGGCGATCAACAGGCTAGTTTGGCATGCGTTATCAAAAGTTTAACAACTTAATCATTTTGCAAACGCTTAAGTCATTAAACTGGGGGAGTTAATGGTGTATCCTATCGTATACACACATAAAATGCATAATGGTTGCATAAAAGTAGCACCATGAAGGCTGGAAACAACAGTTTTGTGGAATTATCCGTCCAGCGTTCTCCGCTGTACAGGCTACTCCGTCATGCGTAATCCCTGAAGGCCGCCTAGCGCGTAAGCCCTGGCCGGAGAACGCCACTTTCAGCGTAAATTTCGGAACACAAGTAACAGAACGTATCATCATCTGACACGTGTTCCCGAACAATCTGGTGGATCTGACACTATAAATAGACCCCTTGGGTCGTCATTTTACACGGTTCAGACATTCTGTCAAATTCGAGAGCTGAGACTTCATCTCTCTCTCTCTCTAACACTTTCTCTCACTAGAAGTCATCAGGCGAGCACTTTACGCTCTACGGACGACAGATTGATTAAGCCACCCCACAAGTTTCTACACTTGTGAACCGGGTCTGCAGGGATTATTTCCCAAGAGCAAACATCAATCGGAAACACTCGCCCACTTAAAGCTAGATTACTTCTAGTATCGTGTTGACATACTAAGCCTTACCTTATAAGGAAATAGGTGTTAACAATTCCATATAGGAGTGTTTGTGCCTTGATTAGTTCTTGGTAATAATGTTAATAGAACAAACTAGCAATATTAAACCTAAAAGTCTTTGTACTGAAGATGCACGTTGTTGGTCTTTTTGCAGGCTCTTCTTTATCGAAAACTAGGGCAAGAAATATTGGTACTCCAAATCCTAGCCGTGTAAGTTGTTGCAAATTTTCAAAAAATAAGCAGTTACAATCCTATGAACAAATTATATATTTGCTCCGTCATCTCACATGGCAGCTTGTTTGACGCCCTTGACGCCCCTAACGCGGCCTCAAAATTTGACGCCCGGGGCGTCAGTCGGAAATTTCACGGAAGTGTCAAATTTGTTTCAGCCAATCAGATTTTGCCACATATTTTTATATATTATTAATTAATAAATTTTATACCCAACTACCAATAATTTTTTTTCACATCACCCATCACAAATTTAACCCTCAAATTTGACCTTCCCTTTAAACAACTTCACTACTTGATCTTGCCACATTATCAAAAAGTACATCACTTGCATTTGACATCACCATCACAGTTAGGAATAGTCTTAAAGACAACTTGATTTCGGAATCGCCAAACAACTCAAAGTAAAGCTCCTTTTGTTTGACACCATTAGGCTAACTTTTTTTCTGCTGGTTACATGCTATAAGTAAGTTTGCTCCGGCTAGGGCAACTTGGCTCTCTAGCTCTTTGTAATTTGTTTGTTCTTGTTAGTTTTTTAATATAATCTTTCGGTTCAGGAAAAATAATAAACTGAAACATTTAAATATTTAAAATTACTGTCTTTTTTATTTTTATCTTTATCTTTAATAAAAGATGCAACAAAATTATCTTTTCGGCAGTTTTGTTATTTCGTTTATTAGATATACGGAGTATGATATAGTATTATTATAATAAAAAGATGCAACTCATACACAATTATTTATTAATGGCATATCTTAATAAACATGTGACTACGACCTACATATATATTTTCAAAATTTGTATCTATTTTCAACCAAATTACAAGGTGATTATGACTTTCGATTTAATCACATATGATTGAATATATAATCAAACATAATAATATATAGATGGATTTTAAATTCATATACGAATTCACCTTGATATTTTATTTAATTTGCATAAATCATATGTTAATCATACCTAATTACAAGTTATACACGATAAGTAATTAACTGTAATTATGTCATTACCAGATGAAGGTTGTGAAATCAAACAACTATTGTTAAGTCAATTAATCGCCAATATGATGTTATCGATACTATTAAGGCACAACAAGAATCAGAATTGATATATGCATTTGGGTAAAACCAACAACGTTATTAATCTAGCATATATGTTCCACAGGTAAGAAACACAAATATAGTAATATAAACTTATATATGAAGTCACATTATAATATTTTAACCAAAAAAAAGGTATACTCCATATCATTCATTAAACTAATTAATACATGAAGATTCTTTGTACAGAACAATTCAAAAATCTTACTAAAACCTGTCAAGATCAAGAACCCTTCGACCATAATCTAATTGATATTCATGTGGTTGATACAATCCTTAACGTATAAATTCCAAAACCCTATAACCTAATTGCATGTAGTGTTTCCTTCGAGCCCAAGAAACCATCAACTTCGACTTTATGGTGTTTACTTATCCGGTCCTCAACGATGGGTGGCAGTGAATAGTCAAGAATGACTCTAATCTTCGAGTCTTTAACATATCGATCATATTCTTCAATAACATATTTAAGATCTTCGTCGGACGTTACTAGAATCAACACATCAAGATCATCTCGTTAACTTACATCTCAGACACATCGATGGTCCACACGTGTTCCACAACTTTATGATTAACTCCGTGTAAGAGATGTCATGATCAACCGCCATAATCCCGTTTGTGCCGCCAGCATATTGTAGTTTTCCGTCATTGCTACACATGATCTTGCCGCCATATCCGTAATGTAACTTGATCCTCTTATTAGAACTTGTTGATTCAAATGTACCCATTGATGATTCATGTATGAACGCATGGACTAATGAATGGCTTGACACTCTTTTATGACATAGTATATATATAGTATATATATTGTTGAAATATTAATGGTGAAAGGTGGGTGGTTGATACATTTGGTCAAACACCCACATGTATATTGTGGTAATAAGTTGGTGCCTACAATTTGTGTAGACAAATTTGACTAGGTAAACTTCCTTACACATTCACCTACCACATTTCTAGTAGTATAAATATGAGCCTTAACCATGCTCATTTCTCATCCAAAATCACAAGTGTTCTTGTGTACTAAAAGAGAGTTAATAGAGAGTTAAAGTGTTAACTCCGAATTACAAGAGATATAAAGATTAGTGTTTATCCTTGTAATTAGAGAGAAGTGTAATTCATATTATTCTTATTAGTGAAGCGTTTCTTTCCTTGCCCGTGGTTTTTACCCTATTGGGGTTTTCCACGTTAAATCTCGGTGTCCTATTATTGTCGTTATTTCAATTATTACTAGCGGTTTGCTATAATTCGGTGTCGCTTTTCTCAACAAGTGGTATCAGAGCTAAGGTTCTAATATCTAGTGTGTATTAATCTACTTATCGTATGCTCTGTGGTTGTCACTGGAGTGGATTGTCCACATCAGAAAATAAGTAAGATTAATTTCACTCGATAAAAGTTCCCGGGTACTATTTCTCAGAAAAATAGTATTGTCGAAAAGAAGATTGTGATTATAACAATGTCTACGAAATTCGAAATTGAAAAGTTCAACGGGAGTAACTTCTCGTTATGGAAACTAAAGATGAAAGCTATCCTGAGAAAGGATAAGTGTTTGGCGGCCATCAGTGGACGTTCAGCCGAAGTCACTGATGAAAAATGGGAAGAGATGGACGGCCAGGCTATCGCAAATCTTCATCTGGCACTAGCAGATGGCGTTTTGTCTAGCATTGAAGAAAAGAATACGTCGAAAGAGATTTGGGATCACCTCGTAAAATTGTACGAGACCAAATCACTCCACAACAAGATATTCCTTAAGAGGAAACTTTATGCGCTACGCATGAATGAATCTACTTCAGTTAATGAGCACATTAATTCTTTGAATACTCTATTTTCTCAACTCGCTTCATTAAGTTGCAATATAGAGCCAAAAGAACGTGCTGAACTTTTACTTCAGAGTCTACCTGATTCGTATGATCAACTCATTATTAACTTAACCAATAATGTTCTCTCGGAGTATCTAGTCTATGATGAAGTTGCGGCTGCTATTATAGAAGAAGAAAATCGGGGCAATAACAAGGAGGACAAACAGGCCGGTTCACGACAAGTGGAGGCCTTATTGGTGTCAGGAGGGAGATCAACGGAACGTGGCCCAAGTGGGAGTCACAATCATGGTAAACCAAATTCTAAAAAGAAGAAGACCTATACATGCTACAATTGTGGTAAGAAAGGTCACCTGAAGAAGGATTGTCGGAGTTTAAATAACTCAAATCCTCAAGAAAATATTGCAAGCACTTCAGAAGA